>NC_081311.1:32671000-33302500 GCF_026419965.1 Kogia breviceps | reverse complement strand
AAGATCTCCTGTGGTCATGGATTTAACACTTAATATTGTTAAGATGGCAATACTCCCCAAAGTGATCTACTGATTCAGTACAATCCCTATCAAAATTCCAGCTGCCTTTTTTTGCAGGAATTAATAAGCTGATTGTAAAATTCACATGGACTTTCAGGGACCCAAAATAACCAAAATATTTTTTTTAATAAAAAGTTAAGAGGTTGGAAGACTCAAATGTCCAATTTCTAAACTTACTACAAAGCTACAGTAATCAAAACAGTGTGGTACTGGCATAAGGACAGACATATAGACCAAAGGAATAGAATAGATATCCCTTGCATGTATGGTCAAATAATTTTCAACAAAGGTATCAAGACCATTCAGTGGGGCAGTTTTTCAAAAAATAGTGCTAGAAAAATTGGCTGTCCACATGCAAAAAATGCATTTGGACACTTGCCTAACACTATATACAAAAATTAACTCAAAATGAATCAAAGACCTAAAAATATGAAACATAGGGGGAAAGCATCATGACATTGTATTTGGCAATGATTTTGGATATGACACCAAAGGCACAGTCAACAAAAGAAAAATGGGCAAATTGGACCTCATCAAAATTAAACATTTTGTGATATTCAATATCTTATAATAACCTATAATGGAAAATAATATAAAAATATATATATATATATATAACTGAATCACATTGCTGTACACCTGAAACTAACACAATATTATAAATCAACTATACTTCAATTAAAAAAAAACTTTTGGACTTCCCTTGTGGCGCAGCGGTTAAGAATCTGCCTGCCAATGCAGGGGACATGGGTTCGAGCCCTGGTCCAGGAAGATCCCACATGCCGCAGAGCAACTAATCCCGCAAGCCACAACTACTGAAGCCCGCATGCCTAGAGCCTGTGCTCTGCAACAAGGAAGCCACCACAATGAGAAGCCCTCACATGGCAACGAAGAGTAGCCCTTGCTCACTTCAACTAGAGAAAGCCCACGCACAGCAATGAAGACCCAACACAGCCAAAAATAAATAAACTGATAAATTAATTTAAAAAAACACTTTGTGTATCAAAGAACACTATCAATAAAGTAAAAAGGCAACCCACAGGATGGGGTAAAATATTTGCAAATCATATATATAATAAGAGATTAATATCCAGAATAGATTAAAAAACTCAACAACAACAAAACAACACAATTCAAAGATGGGCAAAGGACTTAAATAGATGTTTCTCAAAAGAAGATATACAGGGACTTCCCTGGTGGTGCAGTGGGTAAGACTCCACGCTCCCAATGTAGAGGGCCCGGGTTCGATCCCTGCTCAGGGAACTAGATCCCACATGCATGCCGCAACTAAGGAGCCCACGTGCTGCAACTAAGGAGCCGGTGAGCCTCAGCTAAGACCCAGTGCAACCAAATAAATAAATAAATATTAAGGAAAAAAAAGAAAATATACAGATGGCCAATAAGTACATGAAAAGATGCTCAACATCATTAGTCATTAGGGATGTGCAAATCAAAACCGTAAGATACCACTTCATACTCACTAGGATGGCTATAATTTAAAAAAAAAAAATTAAGGAAAACAAATGTTGACCTGGATGTGGAGAAATTGCCTGGGGAATGTAAACTGGTGAAGTCCCTGTGGAAAACAGGTTGGGCATTCCTCAAAAACTGCTAAACATAGAGTTTTCATGTGATCCAGCAATTCCATTCCTGGGTATTTACCCACACAAAAGATTTTACACGAATGTTCGTTACAGCATTATTCATGATCGTCAAAAAGTGGAAACAATGCAAATGTTCATCAACTGATGAATGGATAGATGATATTTGGTATATACATAAAATGGAATCTTATTTAGCCATAATAAGAAATGAAGTACTGATTCATGCTGTAACACTGACTAAACTTGAAAAGATTATAAGTTAAAGAAGCCATACACAAAAGGTCACATGTTGTATAATTCAGTTATAGGAAATGAACAAAACAGGCAAATCCGTAGAGACAGAAAATAGTGGTTGTTGGGGGCTGATGTGAGTTAGGCCATGGGGAATGACTGCTAATGTGCAGCGGTGATAAAGATGTTCTAAAACTGACTATGATGACAGTTGTTCAACTCCGTGAACGTACTGAAAAACCACTGAATTGTACACTTTCAAAAATGAATTTTATGGTATGTGAATTATATCTCAATAAAAAAAAGAATGGACAGACATAGCTCAGCAATATTTTAGCGTGAAAGGATTTAACTCTTGAGACTAGTCTGACGTCTCGATGAAGTTTGCTGATAATGCCAGGCTAGAAGGGATACGAATGTTCTCTTCATAGAATGAAGAGCTGCAGAGCTAAGAACAGCAAATGTGGGGTGGGTAGGGGATGGCTTTTTTTAAATTGGGGAATCCATTACTACAATGTATGGGAAGATGTGATGGATATTTCTTTTCATATGAATAAATGAGGGTTTTTTGAAAGTGTTTGATTATTGGCGGGCACCACACCAGAGGGTACAAGTTGCAGGTTATAAAAACAAAGCAAAAGTTTCCATAGCCTGAAATGGTTTGATATATGACTAAGTCTCTCCATCTGGCTTCTAAGATCAAAGGCCCCAGAATTCCTTCTTCCTCTTTGAAGTGATGTATTCATGATGATAAAAAAAAACCAGCTAACTACTGAGAGCTGAATATGCACTAAACATTTTACATGCATTTTCTCATTTTAATTTCCATATCATCATGGTGACATGGTTGTAGAGAACTTACCCGAGGTCATGCCACAAGTCAGTGCCTGAGCTGGGCTGCAGCCCCACACCTGTGTGACTCCCAGGACCTCACTCATAACCACTGGATTATACTCTCTGTTTCCCTGTTTCCTCTTTCTGGGGGAGATTCCCCCCAAGAGTTTACAGCACTGGAGGTTCTAACCATATCAAGTAGGGAAGACAGTGGAGTAGAGAGGACTGGGGGGAATACTCTGGACTGGGAGTTGGGGGCCAACTTTGCCAATAATCAGCTCCATGACCTTGGGCAAGAAGCTTGACCTCTCAGAGGCATAGTTTCCAGATTTGTAAAGTGTAGAAAATTTGTCCCAACTCTCCCTGAATGTAGTCCTTCCAGCTCAAGCATTTGGTCCAAGTCCTGCCTCATTTACCTGCCACTGGGAAAACACCTGATTGTCAGTTGTATAGAAACACTGAGAGGAACAAATCCTTCAAGTCAGTGTAGGGTGATGATTTGGGGAGCCTGGACTTTGGTGTTAGACTGATGTGGCACTGCTTCCATCGCTAATCTCAGGGTGATATTGAGCAAGTTCTGTAACCTCTGTCCCCATCAGCTAAAATGGGTATAATAGCATAGGGTGCTATGGCATAAAGTGCTGTGAGGACCGAGTGAGACCTCTTTAGGGAGCTTAGTGCAGTTCTTAGCATACAGTAAGTAGTGGTTATTATATATTTAATAATATTATAATTTATTTCGTGTTATTATTATTATTGATGGTTATAATTATAAAATAGAGACACAGAATATCCCTTAAGGGTAATTAGCATATGTTTAAGTAGCTCAACCAGATCAGACTCTGGAGTTCAGGTGGCCTGCTTGGGCTCTGTTCTAGAACTAGCCACATCTACTGGGTTGGCCATCAGGAATATGCTGCTGGGTACAAGGGCATTAGATTGTCACTGACACTCCAGAGTTTCCCTCCTGTTAACTTGGAGTCAGTAATGCCAGTTTCCTCTTAAGCTCGGCATCTTATTATAGCTTACCATGTGAATTTTGGCTCAATTAATTTTGTTTACCCAAAATAATCAGAAATAGATTGGTGATCAATGAGAGAGACTGCTAAAACATTTGGTTAATGTGCCGTGAAAAGAAAAGAAATTACTGCTCCCTGGAAATTTTCCACTGTGGGCAGGGAATTTTTCTCTCTTTCAATGTTATTGGAAACATAATAAGCACATATAATGATATATTTACAAATTCTATCACAGTTTTATTTCTAACAATAAAAAATAGTTAAACATAACATTGACTACTAAAGAGCCATTAAGATCCAATATTAGAAAACTAGTGTTAGAGTTGGGGAAATGTGCACTATGGAGGAAGTTGGGTTTTTGTTTTTGTTTTGTTTTGTTTTTGCGGTACGCGGGCCTCTCACTGTTGTGGCCTTTCTCGTTGCGGAGCACAGGCTCCGGACGCGCAGGCTCAGTAGCCATGGCTCACGGTCCCAGCCGCTCTGCGGCACGTGGGATCTTCCTGGACCGAGGCACGAACCCATGTCCTCTGCATGAGCAGGCGGACTCTCAACCACTGCACCACCAGGGAAGCCCTTGTTTTTGTTTTAAGTTTAGAAAAAAAAGTATGTGTTCTGATCCTAATTTTGTAAATGTTATGTATATATATAGAAAAAATGTGAAATGCTACAACAAAAATATTAGCAGAGATTATCTGTGGGTGTAGGATTATTGATTATTTTAATTTTCTTCTTTATATGTCTCTAAATTTTTTATACTTTCACAGTGAGCTCATATTTCTTTGGAAATCAGGGTGCAGAGTTACTTTTTATTAATAAGAATTCTGTCAGATTTTTTTCTTCTAAGAGGCTCTTCAGTCCCATAAAGAGTTTTATCTCAATATGGCTTAATTCTCAATCTAGGCATATTGTTTTTTTCTTTTTTTTTAAAGTACGACTTAGAAATAATATGCTTCATTGATTTTGTGAACTTGTAAAATCATGCAGTTTTGAGGACAAACTAGACACATTTGTTGCAAGATTGATTGTTACTCTGAAAACCAATAACAGATAATGAGAAAGAATCACCAGTTAACTAACCTTTCTCTGAACCCATTACTTCCCTGTTGAAAGCAATTTTCAACTCTGCCTGAGATTGTGTCTTTAAGCCAACTCTGAATCGTTCATAAAATGAAATCAACATCCTTCCTCTCCTGTCTTATCTTATATAATTGGAATTGTATCACTCAAAGGCTACTAAATGTGGAGTTGATGAATCCAGTGCTTAAGTTAAAAAAATAAAAGGACTGTCTACAAAATGAATTCAAGTAAAAGAAAAATGTATAGAGTAGATATAATAAAAGTTTTTCCTACTTTCTTCCCTAATTGTAATTTGAAGAAACATTTCAAAGCCAGTATTGCAATATTTGGAAAAGATCTGAGCAGCTCAAATGCCAAACCAGTTTGTGCCCATGAGAAGATTAGAATTTGTTCTCTGGATGAATTTTTCAGATACCATTTTGATATATTTTTTAATACTGTCAAACCTACATTAGAAAAAAGTTTATGAAACAGAACTGTGCAATATATAAACACTTTCATTAGTTTGGTGTGTACTAGACAGATATACAAACATATACCTACATTTATAAAATTCTTTTTCCTCCAATAGGTTCATATTCCATTGTTCTTAACTTGCTTTTTTTTTCACTTAAATTTTCAATTTTAGTACCTATGAATTTACCTCACTTTGTCTGTATTTTTGCAAGAATTTCTGTCAGATAAAATCCCAGAAGTGAAATTGCTAAGACAAAGGGTATGCATATTAAAGTTTTTGTTTTGCCTTCCAAGAAAGTCTGTGCCCATCACACCACCACTCACAGAGAATGAGAATGAAAAATAGCATTTCAGAAGCAGAACTATGTGGCAGGTTCTCCCAAAGGTTTTACCTTTGTAAATATATACATACATACATACTAAGCTACCATCAAAATATAATGCAAGTACTATGTTCTATTTTTCATTAAAGTCGAATTCCTGTAAGGTATAATCCTGCCTAACTTTTCAACCACCTCTCTCCCTACCCAGAAAAGACTCTGTGTGTGTGTGTGTGTGTGTGTGTGTATGTGTGTGTGTGTAACAGAGAAAAACAGAGAAACAGACTCAGCAGGAAATCAGGGGAATCCTTCTCTCCTGCAGAAGATCTCTCAAAATGTTGACCATAGTAGATGGTAGACTTTTGGAGTCAGAGCTGAATTTTAGTTCCAGCCCCATCTCTTAGTAGCAATGAGTCTTTAGACAAATTGCTTAACATTTCTGACCCTCAATTTGTCATTTTTAGAATGGGGGTAATCACGCTTGCCTGACAGTGTTCTTTGTAAAAATTAAAATGTGTTACTTCATGCAAAGGGCTAATAAATGGTGAGGCACAAGAGCTAGGTGAGTAGCTCTTGTTGAGATGCCAGAAAAGGATTAGGGTGACCAAGCCAAGAGCATCCTGCATGGTAAAGCTTTGAAGACTTTTGCAGAAAGACTTGAGGAAATAACATTCTAGTTAAAATATGCTATGTGATACTACACCTTTCCAACCTCCATCCAATATCTTCCCCTCCCCCACCCATATTATAGTAGTGTTTATCAGTCTATTCTCCTAGGATGTTCAATATCAACAAGGATCTTTTCTTATTCACTGAATCCCAACATCAGTGTAGTCTGAAACAAAACCTGGCACATAGTAGGCACTCAATGAGTGAATGAAGGAATTTCTGCTTAACCTTTCTTAACCCCATTGAGATGTATTGGCAGCTAATAAGGCTGGCCCCTGGACACAGAGCACATCCATGGTGATTCAGGCTCAGCTTGGTGTAATGCCGAGTACTGGGCAAGGAGCCAGAATCTTCCGATTCTCTCTCAGCTTTTACCAGTTCCAGGGCTGACCACTCACAAGCTGGGTTCTTCAGCAAATCTCGTAGCAATTTAACTCAAGCTTTATGAAAAATACGGTTAGCCATGCCAACCTATCATGGCTCCCTCACATTATGTAAGAGATTTTGTGAGATTACTTGGTAAACTCTAGACTTGCATATGAGACACAGCAATAAAGACCTTTTGATAGGGACCAAAAGGCAAAAAGAGAAATCCATGGGAAGTGGCAGGTTTTGCTGAGCTCTAGGCCAAGCCCAAGGCTCTTCTGTGGGCTTGCACCTAAACTAAAGTTTCTGAACAAGTGCTAACCCTGAGGGAGGGAGCAGAATTCTAGGGGTGGGAGTTATCAGAGCCACAATACCCAGGGCATTGGGTGAAGAGTTATCAAGGAAAAGTACTTATCCAGTTTAGAGGCTTTTCTGGATATTTCTGGGTTGCACAATTTGTGGACAGCCCCTGGGAATGGCAGTTTATAGGCAAGATGAGGGCTTTCTGATCACTAGAAAGGAAGGAAGGAACCAAGGATTAAGTGGATGTCTCTCATAGCAGCATCCCTCAAGGGAAGACTTGACCCAGACTCCCCTCCTTCAAGGTGAGGTGATTGCCTAGATCCAGCGGGAGACCCCAAAGTTTAGGCTGTACATTTCTTCACGTATATGTTTGGATCCTTCTACCACCCCCATTGTTCCTTCATGAGCCACACCTGTTCTCTAGTGCCTTCTGAAAAATAAAGCTTCCTTCATTTTCTACGGTGATGCTCCATCTCTCTTAATACATGCTACAGCCATCGGCAATGACTTGCAGTTACCTAAATAAGCCATGGTCTCGCTCACCCTTAGACCTTTACATAGAACTTTACATATTGCCTTTAGCAATATGGCAGACTAAGGTTCTTTGGTTTTTTTATTTTTTTATTTTTTGGTTTCATCTCCTGGTTTATTAACTAGCCACAGGCCACATCAGTGACATAGGTAGTCTCATTCCTCTAATATTAGTTTTAAAAGTACGATTATAACCCAGCTATGTACACCAACATATTCCTTTCCAGAGGATTCTGTGTTTTCAGGGTTACTGAGGTGTAACATAACCAGAAGCTATGAGTCCATATTGATTTCTAGATCAGAAAATGCTTTATCCCTCCAGGTCACTTTAACATCACTATCAATACACATATGGTAAAAGCTACTTGCTTTTGTAAAAAGTTTAGTCATCCCAATGTCAATCTCCTGGTGTTTGGTACTGCTTGTAGAAAACGTTACCACTTGGGGGAAGCTGGGGGAAGGGTACACAGGATGTCTCTTATTTTTCCAGTTTCCTCTGAAACTACAATTTAAAAATCAATTAAAAAAATTTTACTCATGGAATAGAGGATAAACATTTCAGTTCAAATTTTAAAAGGAAAATCTGAAAATTCTTAGGAGAGCTTGGGAGTCACCTAACAACTGTGATACCTCAGGCAGGGGAGGGGTGAAGCCCAGTGAACAAAGGCTTATTTCCTTCTAAAGCTCCTTACTAACTCTGGCAGTGCTAAATATGACATGGCATGCCGCTCAGCTCTCCCCAACTCCTAGACCAAGGGGGCTCTGAATTAGCGTCAGCTCACAATCAACAGGTGAGAGGGAAGCCCCCAATTTTGTGAAAACGCAGGGAGAGAGCAGTGCAAATAATTTATTTCTGTCACTCGGCATTTGAGGCTCACTCGCACCAGCTGCACAATCCCGGGCCAACAGTCTGCCGGGGCTCAGAGCCCGATCCGGACCCAGGGTGGACTGGGTTTCACCTCGCGATTTCCGACGGCACCAGCGGGTCGGCCTGGCTCAGGGCGAGCTGGTCCTTCTTCTCCTGCTGCAAGACCTGCTCCTCCCACAGCGCCTGGTCCACCTGATAGTCGGTGAGCACCACGGGCTTGTACTTCTCGTCGAAGAGCCGCACGTTGGCCTCCGAGTGCAGCTGGTGGGGCCCGACAGCGCGCAGATGTGCCGACAGGTGCAGGAACTCGTCATCGTCATTATTGATGTCGCAGTCGCGCATCCGGGCCCCCAGCACCCACCAGCGGCCCACGAAGCCCACATCCAGGATCCGGTCCAGGAAGTCGACCCAGCCGGGCTGCAGGTAGTGGCAGCGGGCCTGGCAGAGGCTGGCCTGGGCCTTGAAGGGCACCTCGTACACCAGCGAGCGGAGGCCCCGGCTCACGTGGCGCAGGCAGCCGCGGCCCCGCAGCCAGAGCAGCAGTTGCACGAACGCCTCCGAGTCGCGGTTGCGCGTGGCGGGGCGCCAGCAGCAGGAGGGTCCCTGTCGCGTGGAGCAGCGCCTCCTCAAAGGCCGCCGCGCCGCCCAGCAGCCCCCGTACACGGCCGCCCGCCCGCACGGGCCGGGCCCTCGCCACCGCCGCGTCCCCGCAGGCCTAGGCGGCCAACTGCGCCCACACGCCGGGCTTTGCGGCCGCAGCGTCACCAGCCTCAATGCGGCTTCGGGGCCAAAAGGGACTAAGGTTCTTTGGAACCACTAACCCCACAAGCACCCGAGGCCCTGTTTCCCCCATTGACCAAACTTTTGAGGAGACTGTAATTCCCATGCAAATGATATAGAGATAGCAAGGTTGAAGAGAGCTGCTGTGTGCTGTGATAGTATATGCTCCTTGTGGAATTCATTAAAGGCTCTGAGAAGTCCTGCAGTTAAAATAGAAAAAAAGAAAGCTTGTTTAACTTTGTTTAACCCAGTATGTCTCTAAATTATTAACCAAGGGACGGTGTTTTGCATAAATTCAGTGTTACACACTTTGGAAAATACCCGTTTAAAGCATGGGAACATTCTTATGAATTTATAAGAAGGAAAGGAGAGGGCACTTTTGAGTTTCTATGTGCTCCATTCTAATGTAGTTGTAATGTAGTAATTGACGTGATGGTTCCAGGCTGAACAAAGAAGGGAACTGTCCATGCTCTAGGGTCAAATCCTTACCTTTGGAGTTTGAAGAGTTCATTTTATCAGATCACTGCAAGTAAGCAAGCACAGGAAGTTGATTTATACTAACTGAAATCACTTGAGATGCATCTAAAATCCAGAAAGACAATGCGATATTCTGTCTCTACATGAGGTTATATGCTGAGTGATCAAGAACACGAGCTCTGAAGTCAAAAAGACCCCTGATTCAGATCCCAGCTTCCTAGCTTACTATTTATGTGACCTTACGTGAACCTCACATAATAAGGCTATCTACCTCCTAAATTAATCCATATAAAGTACTGAACTCGGTTATCAGGGAAATAGACTTGAAGACACTGTGTCTCACAGTAAATTTCGCTAGGCTGTTAGAGTGTCTAGAGATACAACCCTATTCTACTGTAGAATAACTATTAACTGGAGAACATGAGGCTGAGAGCAAACATTGACTGTAAATGAGATGGATAATTATATTCACCAGATATTTTCTAAACATTTGTTCACAAGAGAAGAACTACCGTTGCCTGTGGGATTAATGAACTTTGCTCCACAAATAATGAGGAATGATCAGGGGTCACAGAGCTCCTGGGTCTTTAATCCATCAGAGTTGCCCACGTTGCAGAGAGGGAGATCTGATGGTGACTTACAGCTGAGAGTTGGGGCAACGTGGCCTGTGAATAGGAAAGAGGAGATTAAAGGGGAGCTCAGCAAGAATGAGAGAAAGCGGGAAATATATTTAACAGCTGCTGTTTAAATGTGGAACTTGAAGAACACAAAATATGTCCCCAAAAGATTTCTGGGATGTTTCTTTGTGGTGCATGATACAAAATCCCCGAGTAATCCTGCTTTAAGGAAACCTACACTAAAGGTTTACATTATGGGGCTTCCCTGGTGGCGCAGTGGTTGAGAGTCCGCCTGCTGATGCAGGGGTCATGGGTTCGTGCCCTGGTCCGGGAAGATCCCACATGCCGCGGAGCAACTAAGCCCGTGAGCCATGGCCGCTGGGCCTGCGCGTCCGGAGCCTGTGCTCCGCAACGGGAGAGGCCACAGCAGTGAGAGGCCCGCGAACCAAAAAAAAAAAAAAAAAAAAGGTCTACATTATGTTTCAGGGTTTCTAACCTCAGATTTGTGTTTCCTTTGAGTGTGATGCCGTGCTTATATTGAGACACATGGGGCCACTACATTTATTCGAGTTACACCTACCAGGCTTCTTTTTCTTTTATTCAAATTTGTTTAGGTCTCCTTTGTTGCTGTTTCCCACAAATCACTAGATTCTTCTTCATTCATTGTAACATCATGTGATTCATGTCTCAAGAAACATTGTGATTTACAATATATCATATTATTTACATATTTTATTACCTTATCTCTTCTCTTGCATATAAGATAAGCAGCTGTTTCATAAGATTTGGGAGTTACTTTTATTTCCTTCACAGAGTGAAGGAAATAAAGTGCTTGAAATCAGGTCTTAGAGCTGGTTGATTCTGGGAAGACTTCCTATATATGGTTAATTCCACTGTACATAAATTATCAGTGTCAGAAACTGCAGTCTGCCTCTGTCATCGTTCAGGCTACATTCTGACTCAATTTGGGGGAAATCTGGTCACTTTCTCAACCATTCAGCAAATTGGAGAGTGAAGCCACATAGGCTTGATTTGAGTACCTGCCTTATTTTAATTATTTTCAAATATGAACTTAGAACCAAATATGATTTTGTATTCCAAATCAACACTGTCATCTAAGAACCAGGAGCTCCCAGGACAGACCTGGTTTCCATTTTTCTGTTCCATCCACATCCTTATTGGTTAATTAATTTGAACGGACTGCGTGGCCCGATTTTTGGATCAGAAGATATGGTCGCCATACTCGCAGAGGAAGGAATCAGGGAAAGTAGACTACCGTTTAGGGAAGGCATATAATGAAGGGTAAGGCTAGTTGGAGTTTAAGGGATAAGGGAAGTTTTACTGGTTTGTATTTAAGGATAAGGGAAACTAATATCTGTGTAGGCAAAGAAGAGTCAGTGGGAAGAAAGGGATTGAAGGTGGAGATATCCACTGAGGCGAAGTGAATTTGTGCTAATGGAATAATTTTGAGCCTATGAATGAATGTCTTTGGTACTTCTATCTAATGCACTCATTAATTTCCCTCTTGCTACCACCTTCTTATTACCAGTTGTGGAGCAGAGAATGAGATTTATTTATTTTATTTATTTAGCTACATCTCCTCATTACCTATTTCTTCCTTACCTGTATAGGTGGTTCTGTCCCTGCATACCTCCAGGTAAATCTCAGTGGAATCAGAGTCTTTGAGGGCTGAATGTTGGCAAAGCAGACCGTGAAGTTTTGAAGCCTGGTGTGCAGAGGGTCCCTGGGTCTCCTGCGTGTTCAGACATAGGGTGCATATGCCTATATGTGTACAGCCCTCCTCCCCCTACTGCTTTCTTCCATCTTCCATTTAAATTGCTGTGCCCATGCCCACCTGCATTTCTTTTCATGGTGATGGTTAGTCCCGGAGGATGAGGGCCTACTTCACTGCTACTCTGCAGAGTGTCACAGTGAACTGGTTAGGGAATGGTGTGCTAGATCAGTTCTGCTTCTGAAAATAGGAAACTAAGCCTTCCCCTACCCCCAAGGAGTGGGAGGGGGCAGGCAGGAGAGATATCAGAAAGGTCTCCAAAACAAGAGAGATAGTATAGGACTATTCACCAAGCAGAAACTTCAGTTGAGAAACCTATAAAATTCTGAATGGCTCTCAAGTAAATATCTGTCGTAGGGGATACCAGCCTTGGTGTAACAGTGACTTTTGTTGCTTTATTTCAGAACGCCAACCAGGCACCTCTATGGCCAATTCCAGTGCCCTCCCTTCAAGTTCAGCTGGGATCAGCAAGGAACTGGTTGATCTGCAGCCCCTCATCCAGTTCCCAGAGGAAGTTGCCAGCGTCCTGATGGAACAGGAGCAGAATATTTACCGAAGGGTCCTGCCGGTTGACTATCTTTGCTTCTTGACCCGGGACTTGGGCACTACGGAATGCCAGAGGCCCCTGCCCTGCCTCAAAGCGTCCATCTCAGCATCCATTCTTACCTCCCAGAACGGAGAGCATAATGCCCTTGAAGATCTCGTGATGAGATTTAATGAGGTAAGAAGCCACTCTGAGATGTTTTGTAATGATTTTTAAGCATTTCTCCTTTTAGGTTTGTTTGTTACCGATATCTCATCTACCTGTCTGTCTGCCCACTTCCATGATGACTGTTTCTTTTCCAGGCAATGAGATAGACACACTGTCATCCTCCCTTTCACTTCCCTCCACCCTTCAGCCTAATTGAGACCGTCTCCATCCCATACCATGACCATGTCCACAAGCCTTCTCCCTTTGGACAACCAGTATTCCCCCACCCCATTTTCTCTATGCCCTTGCCAAAATATTCTCCCAGGGACCATTTTCAAAGATTCTCCCCCTGTTCCTACAAGTGCTTTTAAGACCAGATGTCTCAATTTTGGGTTTGGCCAAGGGATCATGGGATCTGTCTAGCCCACTCTGTCTTCCACTATCAGACCTCCTCAGCAGAAATTAAACACTAATATACCTGGGTAAGGAGAGCTGGGAGGAACATGGTCGTGAGGGGCAATGAATCACCTCATTGCTGATCTCTGCATCCCATTAAGCTCCTCAGCCCCAGAAAGTCCCTCCATGGCCTCCAAGGCCTTGCCAGAAGCAAGTTCTAAAGAGGACAGGGGTGACCAGAGTCTGGGAACACCTAGGAAGGAGGCAGTGTAAGAGCTCTTGGCACTCACTGGGAGGAAAAGAGCCAATGGCTGGCCACCCTGTGGCCCTGGACCAAGGATAAAGGACAGGATGGAGAGGAGGTCGCCATGCTGTGCTAGGGTCACAGGATGCTCCTCTCTCAGGCTTAGAGAACACTTTCATTCCATAGCATAACCCCACACCCAGACCTTTCTGTTCTATATTTTATTTCTTTTAGACTTCTTTGTCTTGAATATTAAAACACAAAATTTCAGTCTGTGTGTTTGTTGGTTGGTTGAATTCCACAAATACAGTAGTTTCCTACTTTAGTCATTTAGTAAACTACCTAAATGCTAAGAGGATGCTCCCATCCTAGTTCATATATATCTCTGATTGACAGAGGATCAATCAGCCTTTGTTACTTAAACACTTTCCAACTGTAGCAGTTCACCTTGCAGCCTCCATAGCCTTCCAGTCATGACCCTGGTGATGGTTGTATCACAACAGTGATAAAGCCCAGTGGATGGAAAGTGTTAGAGGCTGAGCTCCAGCAATTCTGTATCCAGACATGCCTTGAGCATCATTCCTCAAAGGGAGATCCATTATCCATAGGAATTGCTAATATCGATCTAGCACTGTCATACTAATTATTTAATATGTGCCACTTAATTGTTCCTCACAACAACCCTGGGAGACAGACCCTTGTCATTGACCCCATTTTAGCAATGGGAAAACTGAGACATGAGGAGATGAAGTTCTTCGCCCAAGGTCACACGAGTGGTAGGTGACAGCAGTGAGACTCAAGCCCAAAGAGTCAGGTCTCAGAGCCTGGGCTTTGAACCACAACAATATCCTGCCTCTCGCCTGTATCAGGCTCATACTGAGGGTGACACCTGCTAAATTGCAGATTCCTGGTCTACTCCAAACTGAGTAAGACAGACTCTCTGGGAGTCCACATGAATGCTTGTAAACCACACGGCCCCCAAAGTTGCCTTTTAAAATAAATCTCCTGATGTTCTTGATTTTCCTTGCTGATAAAAACAGTGGATAATGAAAGTTCCAGTAAACTGGGTGATTTTATTAGTGGATTTTACTGTATATCATGAATTATTTTAAACTTCCTGATCGACTCACTCAAACATCCTTAGGACCCTACCCTTGTCCTTTGTCGCTATTGTTGTTGTTTTAAATTCCACCTGAAGTTAAAAGTGATTTGCCTGAACTTTAAAAAGCTAGTTTTAAGTTAGTTTTGGAGAGAGAAAACTTGGGTCTCTTCCATTTAGTACCATAACTTTGGGAATCAAAGATGAAACAGTGATTTCACTAATTCAGAATTAGTGATGATATGAACCACAGCTGGGTTAAGGCATGCTTGGGACTGTCTCTGAAAATAGTTTAGCTAAGCAACTTCAAAACGTAAACAAGATTTCTGGGAAAACACCTAAACTACTTAAAAGAACAGTCTGTATTCAAGTATTCTCAAGAATCTATTTTGATACATATTATGTGTATGCCGATTAAAAAATCAGTCTAATGTAGTCATTACAGGCAGACTCCAAATGACCTACTCTAGGCATAACTGGGAGAGCTAAATTCTAGTTGTTTTATATCCTTTCGGGTAGAAAGGCTTCATTCCATTGAAAGAGAATTCTTAAATTCAGATCTCACCTATTTAGAATGGTCTTGCCTCCAAATTAGCGTGGCTTTACTTTCCGTAAAGAAAAAGAAGAAAAGGAGCTAGCATTTAGGACTGGACTGGACATTGTCACTTTTTTTCTTTTAATTTTATTGGATATAGTTGATTTACAATGTTGCGTTAGTTTCAGGTGTACGGCAAAGTGATTCAGTTATACATATACATATATTCATTCTTTTTTAGATTCTTTTCTCATATAGGTTATCCCAAAATATTGAGTAGAGTTCCCTATGCTATACAGTAGATCCTTGTTGCTTATCTGTCAGTGTCACTTTTTTTTTTTTTTTTTTTTTTTTTTGCGGTATGCGGGCCTCTCACTGTTGTGGCCTCTCCCGTTGCGGAGCACAGGCTCCGGACGCACAGGCTCAGTGGCCATAGCTCACGGGCTTAGTTGCTCCGCGGCATGTGGGATCTTCCCGGACCAGGGCACGAACCCGTGTCTCCTGCATCGGCAGGCGGATTCTCAACCACTGCGCCACCAGGGAAGCCCCAGTGTCACATTTTTTAATCCCACTTATCCTTATGACAGTTGTGTAAGGCAGTTATTATCTCTGACTCACAGGTGAAGAAAGTCAAGCTTAAACACTAAAATAAATAATGATAGTATTGGACTGTGGTCCATAGAATAAAGTAAATATTCATGAGTCCATACTGATATAAATATATAGGTGAATAAGTAAATCAGTGGGAGGAGAGGAAGAGGTACAGCTCTTACTTTTTTTTTTTTCGTTACGCGGGCCTCTCACTGTTGTGGCCTCTCCTGCTGCCGAGCACAGGCTCCGGACGCATCCAGACGCGCAGGCTCAGCGGCCATGGCTCACGGGCCCAGCCGCTCCGCGGCATGTGGGATCCTTCCCGGACTGGGGCACGAACTCGTGTCCCCTGCATTGGCAGGCGGACTCTCAACCACTGCGCCACCAGGGAAGCCCCAGCTCTTACTTATAAAAGATTTCCAATTAATAAATGTAGAAGGGATGAGGGAAATGAGAAATCACCATTAGGACACCCCAGCAATAAATTGTTACAGGCGAGAACCACTGATGAATGCTAAAATTATTGAACAAAATATGAGAAACAAGATATTTGCATAGTCTCAAAGTATCTATTCACAAAATATGTATTAATTACAAATGGAAAAATAGAACAGTGGAGAAGCCCAGTAGATACCCACCTGAAGTAAGTGCTCAAGGTCAACATGACCAGTAATAAGACATATTGATGTCTTATTACTGGTCACATCTCCTGATGTGATGCACTCAGAAGGACTAGATACAGTCTCTATGACGTATTTGCCCCCCCTAAAAAATAACCTAAATCTAATCATAAGAAAATAAAAACAACATCAGACAACCCCAAATTGAAAGACATTGTACTCTTCAAAAGTGTCAGGGTCATGAAAGGTAAGGAAGGACAGAGGAATCGTCAAAAATTAGAGGAGACCAGGCGTCATGACAACTAAATGCAGTTTGGGATCCTATTAGATCCTGGACTAGAAGAAGGATACTGTTGGGGAAACTGGTGAAACTCTAATCAGGCATGTAGTTTAATCAGCATGGTTGTATCAATGTTAATTTCCTGGTTTTGATAAAGGGACTATATTTATGAAAGATGCTAACACTGGGAGAAGCTGGGTGAGCTATGTATGGGAACTCTCTGTATTTTTGTAACTTTTCTGTAAATCTAAAACTACTTCAGAATTAAAAGGTTTACAACAATAGTGAAGCTCAGAGAGGTTGAGTCACTTGTCCAAGGTCACACAGTAGCTGAATGAATGTCAGAATCCAGATGTCTGTCTTTAAAGTCTATTCTCAGCCAACTGCCTTGCCTCTCTGCTTGTTACATTATCAAGTTAAAGTTTGTAGTAAAACCAGAATTTCTGATTTTGAATTTAATTAGCCTTGGTCTCCTTTCCCTCTTCCCTCTCTCTCTCTACTTCTGTTCTAAACCTCCTGTGCATCTACCCTTTTTCTACTCCTACCATTTCTATTTTTATCTTATTTCCTATTACCACCCATTCATTCATTCATTCACTCAAGACTTATTTATTGAGTGCCTACTACGCTATAACCTTTTCTTTTTTAATTGGTGTGTCAC
Source organism: Kogia breviceps (assembly GCF_026419965.1). Lineage (NCBI taxonomy): Eukaryota > Metazoa > Chordata > Mammalia > Artiodactyla > Physeteridae > Kogia > Kogia breviceps. Next base: position 33,285,379 of record NC_081311.1, on the reverse strand, counting down.
ATTCTCTTTTAAATAAGAAATGAGCAATATATGATGAAAATTTACAACATTATTAGCCCATACTTTGATTCTGTCAAAATTGGATACACAAAATAAATGCACTTTCCTCAGTGGAAGTAAAATATATATTTTTTGAACATGGGAGAATCTCAGAGACAAGAGAGACACTACTAGCTGCATTGCTAGTTACTTAGGAGAGAAGCGAATGCATTTGTTCATACGTTCAGTCATTCAGTTAACATGTTTCCAGCACTTCTCAGAAGCAGGAGACCATGGTGGATAAGCACTAAAGGAAATGAGTAAGTCTGCGGCTGCCAGAAGCTACCAGTCTTAAACTGTAGTCGGGCACGGGCACAAATCACTCCCAAAAGAGGCAGAAAATACATGCAGTGTGAGTAGCACAGACGGTGGGAGCCGAGGTGTCTAGGTGGGTGATCAGAGCTCTCTCTGCTCAGCACTGGAGTTTGCAGCTGGGCCTTGAGGGATGGCTGGGATAGAAGGGGACCATCACGGGAAAGGGAAGGAGGACATTCCAGACGAGAACACAACCAGTTCTTGTCATGAGCAAGAAAGATTCATGGCCTAAGGAGGCAGCTTGCCACTCATTGTCAGTAAAACCTGAGCATGAGCTAGAAGTTTCCCGAATTCTAACAACGCTTTACATAATGACTTAACTGTAATGTGGGGAAAGGGGAGAAAATCCCTGATTCCTCTCAAGCAATGTTGCTTAATGTTGGTTCTTAGGAAAATACGGTTAAAATGCAATTCCAAGTACAAACATGAAATAACTGAAAGTGTTTGGCTTACATTAAGGAAAGCCAGGAGATAACTCATTTAAAATCAATTTAGACTGTGGCTTGGAAGCACTTTGTCTCCCCATTTCCCCATCTCCTGCCCGATGTCAAGACTGGTGCTCACCAGAGTGACTTCTCTTTATCCTTGCGAGTAAACAGAAGCAGGTACAAGGGGCCAGCCTCCAAGCCGGTGGTAGTCAAGGGGGCCCTGGGGTGGGCTCGATCCTGCTCCACTTGGTTTGGGAGACAGGGCTTCCTGAACCCTTTTGATCTGGACACCTCTCTGTAGCCATATCCTTGATCTAAAGCTCAAAGAGCCCGTGTTCTCTCTTCCTCCCTTCAGGTTAAGCGGGCTCACTTCCTGGCCACCCACGACGTCTCTTGCTCTGACCATCTCAAATCATATTGTCCTTTTTCCCTCCTCTTTCTTCCTCTCTCCAGCCTCTACCTGTAGTCCACATTCCTTTTTTTTTTTTTTTTTTTGCGGTACGTGGGCCTCTCACTGTTGTGGCCTCTCCCGTCGCGGAGCACAGGCTCTGGACGCACAGGCTCAGCGGCCATGGCTCACGGGTCCAGCCACTCCGCAGCATGTGGGATCCTCCCAGACCGGGGCACGAACCCGTGTCCCCTGCATCGGCAGGCGGACTCTCAACCACTGCACCACCAGGGAAGCCCCACTTCTTTTGATCTTACTGTTTTTTAATTCCTCTTCGAATACATTCCAGAGCCATTTATCTCTTCTAAAAGGAGACAGAGAGGCGTTTTTGGTAGATAACTTTACCACAGAGATCACACACTTTAGCACATGCATTTGAGAAGATATGAAAGGCAAATAAATAAAGATTGAGGAACATCCTTACTCCCTTTGCGTTCATACCTTTTCTTGCGAAGGGCTGTGATGAAACATGATTTGGGGAGGTGGTGTATTCTGGGATCACAGTTCTGAGTCACGAGTTCTCAAACCTTATGCCTCATCAATATAGCCTCTGCTCTTGTCCTGTTGTTCACCTACTGATGATCTTTGGGGTTGGAACTCATCATGGTCTGCATCTACAGCTGGTCCTCAGGATCCATCAACAGAGTAAATTTTCAGCTCCATAACATACCACTGCCCACATCACTGCCAGACACTCTTTTGTGTAACAGTTGATTTCTCTGACTGAGGGCTGGTTTTCAGCTTCAAAAGGCCATTAACAGATTTACTTTTTCCTATGCCCTGAGAGAGCAGTTTTTCTTGTCAGGTAGGTCTTAGCAAGACCATTCTCTGGGCTCCTCTTTCAAACCAGCTGGTCCAAGGGCAGGTGATGAGGCCAAGATTGAGCCCACAGTTATACTGAGACCCCAGAAGGCTCTGGAGGGATTCCACCTGGCTCTTTGCCCCAGGTGACCTTCCTCCACCCTCCTGTGTTTGGTCAAACTAAGCAGTCATCAACCTGCTTCTCTAGCCACACAAATGTGGGCAGCCCAAAGTGACATTCAGTGCTGCTTGTTCCTTCCCTCTGGTGGGTTTCACCAGATGTCAGCTCAGTAGTTTAAAGGCCACCCTCTCTATAAAGAATGCCAAGGTGCAGCTTCACTCTCTGGGAAAGAGCATCAGAATAAATAAACCATCTGGCCAGAGAAGGGCTGTTTGGGCCTGTGTCCTTTCAGCCAGAATCCCTTAGGTACTTCATAAGAGATCATGATCACTTTGACAAATTCCAACATCTAGAATTCTGTCTGGTCGTAGCCAAGGAAAGACCATTTTGGCATAGTAAGGAAAAAGCGTAACATATGATAATGACCAAATGTGTTCCTTCACTTAGTTTTGAATTTGTACATTTAACCATGTTAGGAAAGTTTCCTACCAAAGCTTTCCCCTCCCTCTTTTATGCAGAAAGCCAAGCAAATCATCTGTTCAGGTCTGCTGTACAAGCTTTTTTCCTCATGTCTGAATACCCATGAGGTAAATTGTTAATAAAGCCCTCTCAGGGTAAGGGAGATTTCAATTCACTTTGGAAAACCAGATTTTTCCTTGGGAAAGCACGTCTCCCTAGAGGCACACCTCTGAGAGCAGAAATTGTGTTCATTCCCAGAATATTTCATGGCACATTCCCCGGTTAACAGAATTTTAGTTCAGAAGTTTCTGGACTAAAAAAATACAGTAGGCAATTAAACCACAGGGACTCAGCTGGGCAGGGCAGTGTTCTCAGAGCAAGGTTATTTGTAGGGGGCTTATCTGCCCTGGAGTCTATTGACAGCAAATTATGTTCGGTGGTTCTTGGCAATCAGCAGCACAGGATTCTACTCAGTCAGCGTAACACTAAGTAAATGATGGGTCTGGAAATGAGGAGGGGCTTCACAGCACACCATCATGCACGGTGCAGTTCTGGAGTCCACTTGCCTGGATTCTAATCCATCTTCCCCCACTGTGGAACCTCAAGCCCAGTACCTAATCCCTCATCTTTACATGAGGATGTTAATAGTACCTACTTCACATGGTTTATATAGGAAGTCAGTGATGACCTGTGTGAGGCACTTAGTGAGGACCCAAGACACTCCTGGGTTCAATGTTAGTTACAAAACGATACTAAAAATAACTGCATTTTCACAATAACTAGTGATAATAAATCCCATTTATTATTATTATTATTATTATTATCCCCTCACCTAATGGTTGAGAAAATGGAAGCATAGAGAGGCTAAGTAAATGACCCATGGTTTCAGAGCTAGTGTTTGAACCCAGATGGTCTGACTTCCGGAGCCAATATTCTTGCTTCATCTACCTGGTGCCATTGAATCAAAAGCCATAGGAGCCTTTTTTCCTCACCTTGGTCTCTTATTCTGAATGAAACCATTTGCTTCACAACAAGATTCAAATATTCTTTACTATTTCAACACATATAACATTGTTAACCTCCTTGTTGACGCCGTGATATTAAAAATGTGGCATTTCCTTTGAACTGGGAGACTGTGGTCCTTGAAATTGGTAGGACAATGGTGTCACAAGGTTTCTGAGAACATTGTCCCAGAAGAGGAACAGAATAAATTGTCATTTCACAGTACCAGGCAGAAAAGGGATTTTAGGTCTTTGGCTTTTAAAGTTTCCTTTTTGGCTTTGAGGGCTCCTTAGGTATTGGATACCTGAGAATGTAGAATGCCAAAAGAAAATTTAAACTGTTACTTTATTTCTGTAGCTTCATTTCTTGACCACATCACCTCTGCAGTCTTTTTCCTCCTCTTTTTCTGTATTTCAATTTTGCATGAAACCTACACCCCCAAAAGTGATGGCTTTTGAAATTCAAAATCTTTAGTTACATCTATACTCCTAGGAAAACTGGGAGTACAGTTTTTTGTGGATTCTTTTTTTTTTTTTTTTTTTTTTTTTTTGGCTGTTCTCAGGCTGTGCTCAGAGTTGGGGCAGCAGGAGAAGGCAGTGGAGAGGGGCTGCTAAGCACCTTGTGAATCAGAACCTCCATGCCTGTGTTCATTATTTGAGCATCAAACACGATTTCCTTTAACGGTGGCTTTCACTGATCAGCAGAACAAAAGCAATGGGCCTCAGAATATATATATATTTTTAAACATCTTTATTGGAGTATAATTGCTTTACATTGTTGTGTTAGTTGCTGCTGTATAACAAAGTTAATCAGCTATACGTATACATATATCCCCATATCCCCTCCCTCTTGCGTCTCCCTCCCACCCTCTCTATCCCACCCCTCTAGGTGGTCACAAAGCACCTAGCTGATCTGCCTGTGCTATGCGGCTGCTTCCCACTAACTATCTATTTTACGTTTGGTAGTATATATATGTTCATGCCACTCTCTCACTTTGTCCCAGCTTACCCTTCCCCCTCTCTGTATCCTCAAGTGCATTCTCTAGTAGGTCTGCATCTTTATTCCTGTCTTGCCCCTAGGTTCTTCATGACCATTTTTTTTTTAGATTCCATATATATGTGTTAGCATATGGTATTTGTTTCCCTCTTTGTGACTTACTTCACTCCATATGACAGTCTCTAGGTCCATCCAGCTCACTACAAATAACTCAGTTTCGTTCCTTTTTATGGCTGAGTAATATTCCATTGTATATATGTGCCACATCTTCTTTATCCATTCACCTGTCGATGGACACTTAGGTTGCTTCCATGTCCTGGCTATTGTAAATAGTGCTGCAATGAACATTGAGGTGCATGTGTCTTTTTGAATTATGATTTTCTCAGGGTATATGCCCAGGAGTGGGATTGCTGGGTCATACGGTAGTTCTATTTTTAGTTTTATAAGGAACCTCCATAGTGTTTTCCATAGTGGCCGTATCAATTTACATTCCCACCAACAGTGCAAGAGGGTTCCCTTTTCTCCACACCCTCTCCAGCATTTATTGTTTGTAGATTTTTTGATGATGGCCATTCTGACCAGTGTGAGGTGATACCTCATTGTAGTTTTGACTGGCATTTCTCTAATGATTAGTGATGTTGAGCATCCTTTCATGTGTTTGCTGGCAATCAGAATATTTTTTAAATATACACATGCCTGGAGCCAGTCCCCAGGAGATTCTGTGGACTCTCTGTGGATACGTGGTGGGCCCAGGGATGTGTATTTTTTTAAAGCGCCACAAGATAATACTGATGCCACCAATGGTTGAGCATCACTACTCTAGACCATCGACACAGAGGTATTCAAAGAAAAGAAAAAAGCTGTATCCCAAAGCAAATAGGGGGGAAATGATTTCTGTCTTTGGAACAGGAACTATTATAATAGTTGATAATTGTCCAAAGTAAATTTAAATAAATGTGATGACTTGCTTGCTTGCTTTCTCTTTCTTTCTTTCCGTCCTTCCTTCCTTCTTTCTGTATTTTTTTTTCATTCTTTGGTCCTTAAGGACTTGGTTTTGGAATCTTAAATATTCAAACTATTTTGTTTCTATGACAGGATATTTTTATTCTTATTTACCCTGCTTAAAGCTCACATCATGTTTTTAGGATTTAGCCAACCTAGAAAGAGAACTGCCGAAGCTATTGACCCACTGGAGACCTGTTTTATTCTGTTGAAAGCAGGCATCAAGTTACCACTCAATCCTGGGGCTGATAGAAGTAAGAATGAGTCCAGTGGAAATCAGTAAATAGACAAGTAAGATTTTGACATACAAGAGTAGTATTTTTTAACTGAAAATAGTTAACATGACTCAGAGAAGCAGTGCAGCATCTCCTCAAGGCCCAATGTTCTTTTCCATCAGACATATCACTTTAAATGACACTGAACGCTGTGGGAAAGACCAGGTATGCTTTAGTCAGAGACTGGGATTTTGAGCCTCTCTCCAGGACTGAATTAACTGACCCTGTTAGGATGTTTAATTCAACTCTCTGAAAAACCACTCTCTTAGAGATCCTTACTGCACATGTAGGAGCCAAGGAGGAATGTATTTATGCTTTGCTAAGAATCTGCATTTGCCAAAGAGATTTAAACATTCATAAATCCAATTGCCTTCTCAATGCCTCCCTTTGGCTTTTTTCATTCAACAGATTTTTATTAGGTACCAACTTATATTCTAGGTACTGTTTTGTGTGCTGGGGATATAGCAAAGAACAAGACAGATCCCTTCCACACACAGAGGTTACATTCTAATGTCTAAAAGGCATCTCAAATATGGTCAAAATAGAACTACTGCCCTCTCACAACCCCATTCACATACTACCCAGTATCTTCCCTATTTATCCCCGTCTTCTCCATCTCAACATCTACGTGGGTGCTCAGTCTAACAACCTGGGAGTCGTTCTTGATTTACTCTCTTTTCCCAAACTGCCAACATCCAAACCATCAGCAGGTCCCATTTGCTTTACTTACAAAATACATCTTGAATTGGACCACTCCTTAGCATTTCACCCGCCACCACCTCAGAGCCAGTCACCACTGCCCTCACCTCCAGCATTGCTTTCATCCTTGCACATCCTATAATGCAATCCAAGATCACCCAGCGGCCAGAGTGATCCTTTAGAAACGTAAAGCAGATCAGGTCACACCCTTCCTGAAAAATCCCCAAGGTCTTCCTCTTGCATTTGGAATAAAATCCAAAACGGCAAGACCCTGCATGATTTTGCCCCTGTTGACTTCTCCAACCTAACTTTATACCACCCACCCCTCTCTCTGTCTCTGTTCCAGCCACACTGACCTTCATTCTGTTCCTGCACACACTGAGCTAGTTTTCCCCACGCAGACTTTGCACTTGCTGTTCCCTCTCCCTAAAATCATCTTCCCCCCACTGCTGTCTTATGTCTTCTGATCATGTCTCAGTTCAAAAGTCAGGGAAGCCATTGACTTGTTTACTTTTTTCCTTAGAAACCTGTTTAACCTCTTCATTGCTATATGTCTGGTTCTTTGCAAAGTGCTGTTTACGTACTAGATGGTCAATAAATATTTAATAGATGAATAATGCTAACTGGTGTTAGCAATTGTTTATTGAAATAGGAGCTGTTAGAAATAATAAGACAAACAAGACATGCCCCTTTGTTCAAGGAATTTACAGTCTAGCTCTAGACATATGACATAAAATATTGAATAAATATACATATTTAGAAAAAGGCAATGCTTTTCACGGGATAGACAGTGGTTAGAGACATGCCATAGGTAGTGGAAAGAGTATGATTCTATCGCTAAGTCTGGTTTTGAGTGCAGGTTCTGCCACTTACTCACTATTGGAATCTAGACAAGTAAGTGATCACATAACCTGATTTCAGCTTTGTATTTCCCACCTGTAAAATAGGACAATTTTATCCTATTTTAACCAACTTCACTTGGTTATTGGAACATTTAAGCAAGCTAATGTGTATAAGATCACTCAGCACAGGATAGGTACTCAACAAATAGTAACTAGCAGGATTCCATGCCACATGAGAGACAAGGACTGTATATGTTCCATGAGAATGGAAGAGAGAGACCACACAGGCACATGTCCCCTGAGGATGACCAAGGGCTGCAGAGCTTTGGAGTTTGGGAAGACTTTTGCCAGACACAATTATGAACTTCATCGTTGATGAAGTTTCAGAGGTTATGTTATGTTCTCCTATCTCCACCAAATGTAGGAATCTCTCCCTTGCATATTCTTACCCAGCTTTTACTAAAAAACTTTCAAAGACAGAGTTCACTCCATTTTAATGAGCTTATTATGTTAATGGAGTGTAATTTGTTTTAAAATCCTGCCCTAAATCGAACTGAAATCTGCCTCCTTATAAATTCCACCTGTTGCTCCCAGGGGAATACTAGAAATTGCCTTCCTTTGGTTTGGTTCTCTTGAGGTTGGACGTTGCCCACATTGTCCAAACATATTATTTTTCAATATTCTTCTTTAAAATGAGTCTCTCTAATATGTTCTGGACAGTGAGACTCTCCCTTTTTACAGTTGGGTCATTCTCCCACTCTTTACTTTTTCCCTCTAATTATTAGCCCCCTGAAGCTCAAATGAAACCCCTAGACTTTTAGCATGCAAATGGCCACGCTCATCTTTTCTCTGTGCATAGGTTGCTTTGTTTGTTGTTTTCTTATGTGGATGTAATATTTTATATTTAAGTCTACTAAATTTTCTCTTTTGAGGCATTCAGGCCTTTCAAAATTTTTTTGAGTATTAGTTTAGTTATGTATTGAATTAGCTACCACTCCCCATACTTTTTATATTCAGGCTTGATACATATGTCTCAGTTTTTTAATGTAAATTGTAGGTAAAAATGTCAAGCCAAATAGGAATTAATAGGAAGCCTTTTGGCACATCATTAGGCTGCTCATCAGGTTGGCCTTGAACCATTTATCCCCTCTTTGCATAGTGTTTTTAAGTTAGATGTGAATTTCCTTAATGCAGTCATCTGACAGGTGTTTCTCATTTTGTCTCTGCGTATAACTTGAGATGCTCTGGGAAATGATTTCTTAAAACCAATAAACATCCTTGATATGTAAGTCAAATTATCTTCTAAATAGGAAAGAAAAAATGTGGTTAATTTGACAGATAGCTGTTTTAGGATGTCTAATGGTTATTCCATTTATTTAGATAATGATGATGATGATAATGGCAATGATGGTGACAGAGAAATTAATAATGTAGCCACTGTTAATTCTGTGCCTTGCACTGGGCACCATGCCAAACACTTTACATACCTAATCACATGTAGTTTTCATGCAACCCTGAAAGATGCAAATCACTGCTTTATTTTACAAGTAAGAAAACTGAGATTCAGAAATGCTACATAATTTGCCCAGTATCACATAGCTAGAAAGTGGCTAAGCTAAGATGAAATTCAGGCTTTTGTGACCCCAAAGCCCAAATTCTTTGTTGTATTGCTATACATGTAGCACTATGCATCTATCAATAGTTGCACAATAAATATTTGCCCTGGGAAATACCATGAATAAAGCAATGAGGGCAGAAAATGCTGGTTTGTTTGAGGGATTTGGGGAGTAACCAAGTAAGACTAGAGCAGCATCTCCCATAGTTGTGGTGTGGGATGTCCATATGCATTCTATGGAAAGATATTGCCCCGTGGTCTAACATATCTGCCACATGCTGGGCAAACAGTGATAACTAAGTTTTCCTTTTTTCATTGCAGGACTTCTCAGGTCATTTATTGTGCTTGTGTACACTGGGACTCTCTTAGAACACAGTATGTCACAAACATACATGAGCATTGAGTACCTGTAGGCCTGATACCTATTATAGAACATGCTTTAAGAAACTCTGTCACATAGGAAAAGTAGGTGGATCTATCACATAGGGGAGAAAGTGGGTCTGGGCCCTAATGCCTTAGCCTCTCAAAGCCGCTTGGCTACAGATCCTTTGAGAGCTGGAGAAAGAACAGGGAAGGAAGTGAGGATTCAGCTCCAGGTCAAAGCAGGGCAGATTCTGTGGAAGGTGGGGTCTTGGTCCCTCCTGTCCTGGCACATGGGTCTGAACCACATGGATTTACCAGGTGAGACCCTGATCTCTTGATTCGGATTTCATAAGCCTCACACAAACACAAGTGTCATTCCTTTATCGTTACACCTCATACTTTAAAAATTATACAGACACTAAAATCATGTATAAATCAACAGGGTAGAAAACATGCAGGACAGGCCCTGGACAAAAGATGCAGCCAGGAAGTTGGCTGGCAGTTCCAGCTTCCACAACAGTCTCTTCTATTCTCCCTCCCCCTCCCCTGCCAGGTACACACAGCCACCATGAGGCCCAGTACCCCTCAGCCACACCAATTCATGTTAAAGTTGCCTTATATTTTTGTTATGAGTCATTCTGTAATTTGTAAAATGCTGTTCTCTTCCATGAAAAGTAAAATCACCATATATTTGTGGCAGTTCTTTTTTTGGATCAATCGAATATATAAATGCAACAAATACTCCCTGGAAGCAGAGAAAATCAAAATCTGTATATTTATAGTCCTTTGATCTAATACTGCCTAAAAAGCTCCCTGTTGCTATATAAAATATGATTTTTTAAATCTTTAGCTGGAGAAAGTAACAGCCAGTCTTGGGGGAAGTTTTTAAGGTATACTTAAATTAAAACCCTTAATCAAATAGTGACACATTTATACTGTGCTTTACACTTACACAGAGCTCATCACACAAGCTATCTCGTTTAATCCTTACAGGGCCACTCTGATTTTGGATCTGGGGCTCCAGTCTATCCTTCTGAGTCCAAGTCCAGGGCTCTTCCCCTCCATCACTGCAGCCTTTCGCTCCTGCTGCATGCCTAGCATTTTGATAGATACTGCTGGAGTAGCTTTTCCTAAACATTGTGCTGCAGAACCCTGGTTTCTCAACTTGCTATGGAGGAGAAAATTTTTTTTTTAATTCATGGTTCAGTACCTTCCAGAAATATCTTTGCAGCTTCTTTCTTCTGTACTGATATTCCCATTGCACATTAGTGTACTGAAGACTTAAGAAGTCCAGCAATAAAGACACTTATAGTTCACCAGCATTTCACAAATGTATTTCACCTCAAACTTTATTTTCTTGATGTTTCTTCTAGTTTTGCAGAACACACTGCTCTTAAAAAAATCAAAGACAAGAAATGGTAAGGAACAAAAAATACACATGTGAAATATTTAAGTTACATTATAGTTGATATATATTCCAGCCTTCCTCCTCTCCTCTGCCCAGGATGAGGGCTGCAGGTCAGTTAGGGGTGGACAGCTCCAAGATAAGTCAAATGAATGGCAAAGAGGTAGAATGGCCAGGAGGACCTTTTTAGTGAGAGAACCAGCTTGATCAAACATAGTCTAGGCAAGATCATGCATGCTTATGCATGATGGATTGAAGAAGGAGCCTGGGTGCAGGAAGACACCTCGGGAGAGAGTCGAAGTAAACAACAGGAGATGACAGGGAGCCTGGTGTAGGATGCTGGTGAGAATAAAGGGGAAAATGGCTTCTGATCATTTAGAAAAAGAATCCCAGTAGTGCAGTGACCCATTGAATAGGAAGGCTCAATGAAAGAGAAAGCTCAATGAAAGAGAAGGTTCAAGACTGATTTCAGGCTTTCCAGGCAGGGCTTTTGGAATACAAGGGGCCCCTGTGACAGCATCTGGGCAGTTACGAAGGCCCTTCAATGTGGTCAAGGACCCATGCTTTGATTCAGACATGCAAGTGTTCAAATCCTGACCCTGTTTCTTATTAGCACAGTGGACAAATTACTTTATTTCTCTGAGCCTATTTCCCCAACTATAGAAGGGGCAAGAATATTTTCCTCATGAGTTGTGTAAAGGTTAAGTAAGATAGTGAATCCTTAGCTCAGAATAGTGTCTGGTGCAGTGTAAGTGCTCAACTAATGTTATTTCTATTTTTACTATCATCATCATCATCATCATTATCTTGTAAGGAGATACTCAAGTTGGGACATGTAGGTTTTAGAGTGAGAATAAATTAAATTAAATAAATTCAGATGGGAAGTAAGCAGTGGGGGGTAGGAGCCAGGAGTTCATGTACTACGAGATCGAGGCTTCAGATACAATTTGGGAATAATCCCTACAGAAAGGATGGCTGAGCCGTTAGAATTAATTTGCTTCCTAAGACATCAAGTGTGAGAGAGATCACTGGCTCCAAGGATCAAGCCTTGCTAACACCCACTGTCATGACAGGTAAAATCATCCAGTGAGAAGGAGAATGTGGGCATCACAGGAGAATCAGCCTGTGTGGGTGATGAAAACCAAGGGAAAAGAATTTCCAATATGAGTATCACATTATCCTGAGCCAAGGAAGTTGAGAAGTGCACTGATAGTCCAGAAGGACAGAAACAGATGAACAGATCACAGAATGACATAGCATTCCTTGCCTCTCCTTTAAACTGGGCACATCTGAAATACAGTAGTCTGAGGCCAAATTTACAGAAGGATTTCTACATACCAGAGCAGAGAGGATACTAAAAGTTTTAAAATGTTGTACAAGCAACAGCTGAAGGAACTTGTACTATTTTGACAAAATGGGAGACTTTTGAGGTGGTCAGGGTAAGTGCATTTCAGTATTTGAAGGGTTGCCATGAAGGTGAAATTGAGTTATTCTTTGTGACTTCAGTAGGCAAAACTAGGGCCCATCATTTCATCTTGGCCTTGGAACAGGCTGCCTTCAGAGGTAGTAAGCTTCCTACAACTGGAGAAATTTCACACACAGCCTGGGTTGGCTGGCTGCAAAAGCTGGGAAGAAACTCCTGGTTTGGGTTGGGAGGCTGTCCAAGATGAAACTATGGCCTCTCCCACCACCTGTTTTGGTATAGCCTATGAAGTATGAATACTTTTTACAGTTTTAAAAGATTTTTAAAAATCAATAGGAAAGTAATATTTTGTGATGGTTGAAAATGATATGAAATTCAGATTTCAATGTCCATACATAAAATTGCACTGGAACACAGCCAGGCTTATTCGTTTACATATTGTCTACGGCTGCTTTCGTGCCACAATGGCAGGGCTGAGTAGTTGCAACAAAGATTGAATGGCTCACAAAGCCTAAAATATTTATCATCTGATCCTCTCGAGAAGAAGTTTGCCAAAAAGTTTGAAATCATCCACAGGACTTTTTTTCAACTAGGAGATTCTGTGAGGGAGAAAAATTTTTGTCTTAGATTTGGGTAGGAGGTCCTGGGTCATTTGGAGACCACCATCGCAATAGCCTGCAGGGATGGAAAATCAGGGTGCAGTGGTGCGAAAATGTAGATGATGGGGTGGGAATACTTGTTTGAGAAGTAACACAGAAAACAAAGGTGAGAACATAGATGGCACTCATCAGACCAGCACGGTACAGGGAAGGTATTTGTCTGGGGATAGGAAGACATGTATAAGCTTGTGTCAGAAGAGAGACATATAAACTTTTCCTGTGCTTGATGAACCCAACGGTATTCTTAGTATCTGTTTTATTTTATGGCACGGTTAAGCATAGCTGTTGTAATATCTCTCAGCAAGAGGGGATCTTCTAAATGTTCTTGTTTATAAATGTGCAGAAAATTTTTGCACAGAGAGTCATGCTTTTGTTGGCCAAAGAAAGTGAACACTTGCTGATTTTCTGGCAATCCTAACAAAAATACTGAAGTGTATTTATACTCCAGGGGCCAAAATGAATTTCAGGATGACAGGGCTCAGATGCATAATCAGCCCAGCTTTCCTCTTCTACCTCCGCGGGATTTAACAACTTTGTCAAATCCCTTCCTCTGAAAGCCACTTCTGCAAGTGAGTTGAAACGAATTCTCTCTCGTGCCGCATAAACACAAGGCGGGCTTCCCTGCTGGGCTCTCAAAAGCTTGGTCCCCAACCAATGGATGAGCTAAACAGGCTAAATCCATGGAAAGTGTGGTATGAAACTGTATTTTTTAAAGAGCGAAACTTTTACTGCTTTTTTACAGTGTGATTTCCTTATTAACCTTATCTCGTGACCATCACGAAAATGTTTACTTCGCGCTGTTTTGAAGCATTATGATATTCCAGAATTTCAAACCAGACACAGGAACTTAGTTACTGTTCTTATGCCAATCAAGGCAAGATAGCTCATATGTAATCCAGTATAAGTAACTATTATCTGTGCCAGTGAAGGAACCAGATATTCTGCTGATGAAAATCCACACAGAACCAAACATCCTACTTTGGCTAATAGTTTTGCCATCCTTTCCCAGGAGAATTATGTGACAACTATTAACAAGACCCACATTCATTCATTTGTTTTTCACATTTATTCCCTGCCCCTGTGGCAATAACAAGACAATAACAAGCTGTCTGCTCTAACAAGCTCTAACAGTAACAAGCTCTCTGCCCTTCAGTCTCTAGTAGCTCCTTATTGCCAATCAAATAGTGTTCAGGCATTTTTAGCCACATTCAAGGGGCTCTCTAACGGACCTGTCCAGTTTTCTCCCCCAGTAATCCCTTCCTGCCCCTTTCACAGGTATAAGCCTGGATGACTCATTGTTTTCCTCCATCGGGAGTGACAGGGATCCTGCAGAATTCCAGAGGGGGAGCATTCACATAGTGCCCAAAACAGCAGCTCTGGATGAGAGTGCTGGCTCTGGGGTTTGAATTCAAATCCTAGTTCTACCACTTACCGTCTGTGGGACCCCAGCCAATAAGTTTCTCCACCATTCTATACCTCAGTCTCCTCATCTATAAAATGGTCCTAATAACACCCACCTAACATGTAAGGTTGCTGCAAGAATTACAAGAGACCGTTTCAGGGAGAGTGTTTGCTACGGTGATCAACCTAGACTCAAGAGCTCAATAAATAACTAATGATGAAGATAATGATTCTAGGGAACCAATAGCTCTGGATCACTACTTTTAGGACAGATAAGAAAGATTTCCTTGTTTCCAATACTCTAACGTGTTAAGATCTCTATTTACAAGCTATCAAGAGGTTTGGGGAAACGGAGGTCCCCATTTTGAAAGTTCAACACTCCTTTGCGTACCCTTTGAATGACTGCAAAAGTGGCAGATAGAGGTACTGATATTAAGGTTGGTTCTACTGTCTGTATCTGGATTCATAGAATAAAGAAACTGCATCTAAAGTAAAGTTTTCTAACATTTTTAACTCATGTTCTCTTTCAAAATTAAAAAAAATTAACATCCACATTTAACATGATTTGAAATTTCAAAATATAATTGATAGCCTGAGTAGAAGCAATTAATAAAGTGCTGAATGTACATTTAAAAATACTACGTGTTCAGGACTTCCCTGGCGGTCCAGTGGTTGACTCCACACTTCCAATGCAGGGGACATGGGTTCAACCCCTATTCGGGGAACTAGGATCCCACAGGCCACACAGCGAAGCCAAAAAATAAAATAAAATAAAATGAGCCTTAAAAAAAGTGCTACATGTTCTCCTCTCCCCTACCTGCCCTGCCCCAACCCTGGCCAAGATTGTCATCACCCTTGACAAGTGATGCGCTGGTCCAGATTTCACATGACCTCTTCCAGCCCTAGGAGTTTATGATTTGGGGACTCAATGTTGAAACCCTGGAGATCCAAGACTTCCCCTTAACAGGAAAGAAGTCCCTGTGTACAGGGACACAATGAGATGACATGGGAAAGAAGTTTCCCTAAGAAATGGAGGCTTTTTTTTTTTTTTGGAAGAGAAGTGACATGACAGAACATCTCTGAGGAGAGTAACACCACACCCAGTGTGATTCCCTTTCTCCTGGGAAGATGAGACTAGTAGGACAAAAAAATCACACGCACAAAAAGACATTCTATCAGCAATATAACTCCCTGAAGATTTTGAAAACTTCTTTCTTAGAACTCCAAAAGAAAACAATACATACCCCTCTGCTCGCACTTAAGTTACATAACTCTGGACCGTGGATGTGAGATCCTGACTTCAGGGAATTTCTGCCATCTCTGTACAATGAATCTAAAAACAGCCAAGGAAACTTTTAACAAGGTCATGAGTGTGGAATCTTCCTTTTGCCTCTAGCCAGCCATGTGATGTTGAGCAAATCCTTCAGTCCCTGGGCATCAGTTTCTGCCCCATAAGACAAAGGATTAGACCAGATGATCTCCAGCACCCCTTAGAACTTGAGCTCCGGAATCTGATCTCCCCAAGTTTGAATCCCAGCTGCATGGTTTACATGAGCTATGTTAGTAAGCCTCTCTTTGCCCCTCTGTCAAATGCCCTGTAGATTGGGTCGTTATGATTAGTAAATGCCATCTATTGTTTTAATCCTCTGATGCTTAATACATAAGATGAATTGAATGTAATACCGAATCCAAAATATCCATTATGGTACAGAGGACCCGGTTTGCAGGGCAGAAATAGAGACACAGATGTAGAGAACAAACGTATGGACACCAAGGAGGGGGGAAAGCGGGGGCTGGGGGGTGGGATGAATTGGGAGATTGGGATTGACATGTATACACTAATATGTATAAAACAGATAACTAATAAGAACCTGCTGTATAAAAAAATAAATGAAATAAACATTTAAAAAAATATACATTATGCACTACCCACTCAGCATACCCCTCTCCCTATTTGCAGGGAAAGAAGGGGCAGGAACTGAGTCTACCAGTCAACACCCATGGCCCTGGGCTCAGCAGCTTGGATTCTATGGGGTGGGGTGACAGTGAGGGTTCTGCTATTGCTCCTTACTATATATTTTATCATGAAGTGTTGTCTCCATTTCTTGGAGGTAGTGATTTCTTGTCTGATCCACCTTCAACCGGGTCATTGCAGCTGGGCAGAGCCCCCAGAGGGGAAGCAGCTACACCCCCAGTTCAGAGTGAAGGGAATCTTCTTAGGATGAGAGAGGAGGATCTGTAGCCTGTCTTTCATGGGAGAAATTTAGGGAGAAATGGCCCCACTCAGGCATAATGGAGTGGGACTGCCCAGCTCTGCATGCCTAATCCCCCTTCTTGAGAGCTTTCTCTACTGCTGACAACACTTTTTTCGCTTGTTTGTTATTTTCAGTGTTTGTCATTTTTTAACAGCTTTATTGAGATACAATTCATATGCCATACAATAGAAATATTTAAATTATACGGTTCAGTGTCTTTTTAGTATAGAATTGTGCAACCATCACCACAGTCAATTTTAGAACTTGCTCATCGCCCACAAAAGAAACCCCCTACCCATTGGCAGTCACTCCCTATTCCTCCCTCACCCTAGTTCCTGGAAACCACTAATCTGTCTACTTTCTGTCTCTATGGATTTGCATATTCAGGACATTTCACATAAATAGAATCATACAATGTGTGGTGTTTTGTGTGTGGCTTCTTTCACTTAGCATAATGTTTTCAAGGTTCATCCACACTGTAGCACCTATCAGTGCTTCATTCTTTTTTATTGTTGAGTAACATTCCACTATATAGCTATAACTCATGTTGTTTATCCACTCATCAGTTGATGGACATTTGGTTGTTCCACTTTTTGGTTATTACAAATAATGCTCCTATGAACATTCATGTATAAATTTGTGTGTGGTTGTATGTTTTCATTTCTCTTGAGTATTTACCTAGGAGTGGAATCACTGGGTTATATAGTAACTCAATTTTTAGCATTTTGAGGAGTTGCCAAACTGTGTTCCAAAGTGGCTGCACCATTTTGCATTCTCACCAGTAGCATATGAGCATTCTGATTTCTCCACATCCTTGTCAAACTCTTTATTATTATAGCCATCCTAGCAGATGTGGTGTGGTAGCTCATTGTGGTTTCGATTTCATTTCCCTAAATGGCTAATGATGTTAAATATCTTTTCATATGCTTATATGTTTACATCTTCTTTGGAGAAATTTCCATTCAAATCCTTACATTTCTGACAATGAAGCATTTTATTAAGATACAGTCTCATCCTTCATAGATTGGCTATTGTCATTCTGAATCGTTAAGTAGGACTGGGTGTCCTGGGTAGGGAAAGTGAGAGTTCTACTTCTAAGTGTAGACAAGTAGAAAGGGATAAGCACTTAAGACTCTCACTCTAACTGGGGTTTATGTCTATAAGCAGAGAAGACAGAAAATCAATTGTTTTCTAGACAAGTGTCCATTCTCAATAGAAGAACTCTGGGCTTGAAGGCAGAAGACCTAGTTCAATTCCTACTTCTGCTTGGTGACTATGAACATGTTGCTTAGTATGTAACTTAGCGTCTTTAAACTTTCCTCTCCACTGCCCCCTTTCAGTGATCTTCTTCTCTTCTTTGAAATGAAGTATAATTTGCACACAGTAGAATTCATCCTTTTTTGGTGTACAATTTGCATTTTGACAAATGAACACAGTTGTGTAATGACCACCACAGTCAAGATAGAGAATATTTCCCTCATTCCAAAAGTTCCCTTTGTCTAGTCAGTCTCCTCCCCTATTCTAAACCTGTGTGAATTAATGATCTGATTTCTCTCTTTGTCCTTTTGCCTTTTCCAGAATGTCATATAAGTGGAATCTTACAGTCTTTTGAGGTTAGCCTTTTTCATTAAGCATAATGCATTGGAAATTTATCATTGTTATTGTACATGTCAATACTTGGTTCTGAGTAGTATTCATTGTATGTATATCTATCATACATAAAATTAAAAATAATTTTTAATTTTAATTTAATGGATAGATTAAAAATGGATTTTTTAAAATCCATTCATCAATTGAAGGACATTTGGATTATTTTCAGTCTTTTTGCAATTATGAATTAAACCACTGAAACATTCTCAAATACGTGAAGATAGGTGTTCATTTCCCTTGGGTAAATGCTAAACTATTTTGCAAAACATTGTGCAAAGTATCTGTATCATTTGGCATTCCCAACAGTGTGACAGTTCCAGTTGCTCCATGTTCCAGTTGCTCCAGCATTTGTTGTCACAAACCTCAGTTTTTTCATCTGTAAATGGAACAGCAATCTCTACATTCCTCTCTCAGGATTATTAGATAGAAGTAAAAATGAAATTGCGTGAGCAGAAGTGCTTATAATCTGTGAAGTACCGTACCCAAGTAAGAAATGCTGCTGCTTTTGATGATAATGACCATGCCCACTTACATGTAAAACTTGTTTCCCACATGAGCTAAATGTTTTGGTTTTTTTCCCCCTACATCCTGGCAGACAGAGTGAGTTACAGCAAGTCTAAAGCAACAAGAGGTTTTGCCTTAGATGCATTCCGAAGTTTGTTTTGGCTCCAGTTTTTGAACTTTACACAGAAGCAGATAAACGGCCAAGATGTAAATCATCAAGTGTGAGTCAGTTTTGTAAAGAAAAATGACCCTATGTGATGGAAATCAGCAGGAGTGGAGTCAGCAGGACAGGCAGTGTGACGTGCTGTGGGAGAAATAAATGCAGGCCTAACCAGGCAGTGTCCCCAGGGTAAGGCATTCATAGGACTGCAGCAGCTAAGAGGACTGGCTGCCTAATATTCCCCATCAGGGTAGGGTGGGAGGGGTGGGTAGGAAAACTGAAAATAAAAGTAATAATTTTAACTTTCTCTTTTCAAGTTTGAAGTTTACTTTTTTCCACTTTAGAAACAGAAAGGTGTGAGAAACAAACTAGCAAATGTTTTCTCATTGACATCAGTATGAAATAATGATTAGCATAATATACAAATGGTTACATGTAGAAATATTTATAGATATGTATGAATTCACAGGTCACTATACACACATATATTTCCTTGCTCTGGCATCTGGGGGCCTAGAAGCAGCTGACACCCCAGTAGCAATGAGCACACCTTCTCCCCAGATCTTGGTTTCTAATTCCATTCTCCACTAAAAGGAACCAGGGCTCCTTGGAGAAATGGCTGATTCTAGGACTAGGGCCAGAAATATACAAGGTGAACCTGGAGTATCTAGTAGTGCTGGAATATAAGTAAGAGGCAAAAAATCCACAGTGATGGGTATGTTAAAGAGGCACGGGAGTCAACTGAAAGAGCCAGCTGAAAGAGTGGGCAAAGCTGGAGCAATGTGAGCAACAAAGTAAACTACTACAAGTACCTCTGACTTTTCAAAATTTCACTTTACTGCATTTCAGTTGTACGAAAGATCTATACTAGTACCTGTTTTTGCTAACTAAGAGAAGTCCAAAAAGGATTTTCATTTTTATGAAAAAAAGCAAAAATGGCATTGAACATTTGTTTTGCAACAAGCAGTTATAGAGGCAGCGTGCACCGCGACGAGCAGTGAGAGTAGCAACACCAAGCTCCTTCCCTGAGAACTACACTAAACATCTCAGTGCCATAGCTCAGAATTGTATCTGTGAGCGTCTGTGCTTTATATCAATTTATTCTGTTAGCAGGATGCGTCCTAAAGTAATCACTTCTTCTCTTTATGCCATTTTGGTTTACAAAAAGGTTTCACAGGAACATACTACTTTCAGATAGCAGGGGAAACCTGTATTAAAGTACAGCCCATCGTGACTTTTTTTTTTTAAGAAGATGTTGGGGATAGGAGTTTATTTATTTATTTATTTATTTATTTATTTATGGTTGTGTTGGGTCTTCGTTTCTGTGCAAGGGCTTTCTCTAGTTGTGGCAAGTGGGGGCCACTCTTCATCACAGTGCGCGGGCCTCTCACTATCGTGGCCTCTCTTGTTGCGGAGCACAGGCTCCAGACGCGCACGTTCAGTAGTTTTGGCTCATGGGCCTAGTTGCTCCGCGGCATGTGGGATCCTCCCAGACCAGGGCTCAAACTCATGTCCCCTGCATTAGCAGGCAGATTCTCAACCACTGCATCACCAGGGAAGCCCCATCGTGACTTTTTAAAATGAGCATTAGTTAGGTGAAACCCCCAGTGTGAGATGGTGAGCCACTGGTTGGACAAAAGACTGCTAGGGAAAGGTCCTGGAAGAGGTACCCAGCACACCTAGAGGGGCCACACTGAGAAGTCAAGGCAGGTGCAGGTAGTGAGAGAGGCAGGACCCCGGCCATGTGCCTTTATTAGGATCCATGAATGGAGTGCTTTGGGGTTCCTGGGCCAAAGCCAGATTGGTCGATTAGAAAGAAAAAGAGCAGGGTTTTGGTAAGCTCCACGGGGGTCTTATCTAAGGTGCACAAGGCCTTGAGCAGAGCATTGGGAGAGAGTGCTTATCACAAGAGTCTTTGAGGGAGTCATATCCGAAACCTATATTTACTTGTGATTCTGCAGACTGTTACCTAGGGCATTGCTGGAGGGAGGGGATAGTGTCAGTTTAATGCTTGGCCACACAGAATGGCTGGCAAGGCAGCAATATCACAGAGTACCTGAGCTCTCAACCTAGCCCAAATTATAAGATAAATATTCATGGATCTGTACAGATATAAGTAAATGATGGAGTAAATAAATGGGAAAAATAGGCAAATCTCCTATGCCAAAGAATTTCAAATAATTCATTCTAGAAACTGCCCTCTAAGAGGTGGAGCATGACTCCCCGCTCCTTAAGAGTGAGCTGCGCATAGTGACTTACTTCCAAAGAGGACAGTGTGGAAAGGGAGGAAAAATGAGTAACTTTGTAGAATAAGGACATTAGGTAAAAACTGAGGATAAAAATGAATAAATTATGGAATTTAGTTAATAATAATATATCAACACTGTTTTATTAATTGTGACAAATGTACATACTAACCTAAGACATTAAGAAAAGGGGAAATTGGGTGCTGGGTATATGGGAATTCTCTGTAGTATTCTTGCTATTTTTTGGTAAGTCTAAAAAAATTCTAAAATTAAAAGTTTACTGTTAAAAAACTTTTCTTCTCACAAAATAAGAATAGATCTAAAATTTCATTTGTAGATGTATATATAGAACACTTGGTCCCACTGAAAAATATTCTCTGAAGAATTTTAGTTTAATCTTGATGAAATTTTAAACAAGATAATTTTGACATGAATTATGAGGGTCAGTATATGACATGAGTTATGTAAGCTGCAAATGAAACATTTATTTTATTTTTTGTTTTTGTTGCTCACTTACATACCCAAAGAAAAGGATGACTGTAGATATTTGGGGGGCGTTTTCTTTCTAAAACTTAAATACGGAGAAGTATTTGGTAAAAAAAAGAAAAAAATTAAAGCTCAGAAGATAATTATTCGGAATATCAGGCACAAATCAAAGGTCACTTTTTCTGCCAAGTTAAAAACAAAATCTAGCTTGGTTTTCGTTTGTTTTCTAAAATGATATTTAGTTTTGCTTTTCAAAGTAACAAATAAGAGCAAGTATACAAATAAGATCAATTTACAAATGGTATAGAGCCCAATATTTTATAATGTGACCATGGCATGTAGAATATATGTCCATATCCAAACATCTGGACCATCTAGGTCAATCAATCAAGATGTTTTATACCAAGGGGAAATTTCCATATTCCTTTTATCAACTTAATTTATTCCTGGCCACAGTACCCTCCCCCTGTCCCTGAGACAATAGTGATGCCTTTAAAGGAGATATAACAGTTTAATCTTCCATTGCTTTCTAGGTAGCTTCCTGTAACAGAAAGTTTCTGGCAAAATGTTTCACATTCAGATCCAATTCACTGTCTGTGAGGAAACTGAGCCAAGAACTTCACAAACCCCCCACCCATAGAAACTGATGCTCCCCAGCCTCACCCCCCAAGGCTCAGGGCTGCCAATCACTCATTTCGTGAGGGTCTTTTCTCCTTGGGCTTAGGACTGTAGTCTTTCCCTGTTATTACTCTCCAGGGACACCTTGGCCCATTCTGTGCTCAGCGGGCCATTTATGACTTGATGACAGTGTGAGGAAGCCTTGGCTCTTTGGCTGCAAGATACGTAAGTCCAGCAGAGTTAGGCAATTACCCAGGTACACAGTTCATTCACTGGTTTGATTTATCCTAACATAAGTCTGGCTCGTCACAATTTCAGTCTGAAAACTGTCTTCTCTGCAGCTATGTCCACCCCAGAGAGTAAAGTCTGTCCTCAGTTAAGTGTACCCAGCACCTCTTCAGTACCTTCCATATACTGATGGTTTTTCTTTACGATTTTGGCCTAGTTCTTTAAGTAACCTAGTTACTCACTGGCTACCATGGTTGCTGTAACCTGACTCAGGAATGGTGATACCTATGATTAGTTGAGCACTTAAAACAAGTCTACACTGTGGGCTTTATCCATGTGGCCTTATTAAATCCTCTGCACAGTCCTGGGGTATAACTGTTCTTGTTTCCGTTTTATAGATGGACACACCAAAGCTCAAAGGACTTAGAAAATGTGTCGGAGTTCACAAAGCTGGTACCTGGGAGAGCTGGGATTCCAGACAGTCTGTGTGCCTCCAAAACTCGTATACGTAGTGGCACTCCAGTCAGTTCTGGGCTCTGCCATGCTCTCTGCTCCTCCTAACTGTGTCCCCATTCTCCACCGCTCTTAGGGACACCTGTCAGTCTGCCCTGAATATTTGGCCAACTCACACTCTTAGATCCATCTTTCCATTCACCCTGTTTTTCCATACAAGGAAACCTAAAAGTACAAATAAGAATTTTTCCTTCATATTAATGTTTTAGGGGGAAATAATTATTTTAAATCCAATCAATCACACTTGCTTTGGGAGTATAAACTACCATACTTCCAACATCAAAATGTGGAGCCCTTCAGCTTGCTTTAAACTCATGGTGTCCTTCTTTTTGGTGACCCCACAGTCCACAACAAAAATGTCATACTCAGAAATACCTTGTTTCCTCAATATATTTCGTCCATATCCCCGTTATTATGCCTGAGATCCCAAGTGAATTTGGTAGGTTGCCTATGCAGAAATGATGTGAGAAATTATCCCCCGCCCTCCCAGATCCAGTCAGCCTTGTGCATTGCTGGTGATGATGGGGAGATTGTACACACCACAGCCTTGCCTTCTTTCCCCAAAAGCGGAACACAAAGGAAATCAAGCAGAGTGAATATTCACAATATCTGAAGGCAGAAGAAATTCTAGTCTTTAATTTGAAATAATATATAGAGTAGTGAGAGAGTGGGAACCCTCAGGTTTTAGTCTGAAAGCTTCCATTAATTAGCTTTTTGTGGCTCTTAGCAAAGGCAACCTCTCTGAGCCTTATTTTCCTTACGTGTAAATTGTAAAATGTCAGCATTGGACTCTCTATTAATGAATTATTTATGTCTCCTCCTTCTTGCAAAAAAAGAAAAAAATCTCAAGAAGCTTTCAGAAATGATGGAGTAAAAAGGCTAGAATCATGTAAGAAAGGGTAGAACAATACAAGAAAGAATGTTTGGGCAAAAGGAAACTGATACCATTGATTCAAAAGTTGGTCTGAGCTTCCTGGTAACCTAGGCAAAGAGAGAGAGAGAGATGATGATGATGATGATGATGATACAGTATTATCGTTATCTGAAAAAGAAAGTTTAAAGAAGAGGGGAAAGAAGAGGAATAAGAGGAGGAGGGCGAAGAAGCAGCAGCATACCAGCTCATCCTAAAATCCAAGCTAAGCTCTGGGAGGAATTTCTTCTATGTGTCCTATAGAAGGTGGATAGTCTCCAAGGGCTGTTTTGAGAACAAAAGCATTTGCAGAAACAGTCTCTGCCTGGCCATATTTTATACTGACCCTAAATAAAAGGACATAATTTAAAAGCATAGCTCTCTAAAGATACGCATGTAGAGAGCTAAGATCGTCTGGTCCAGGTGTCTTGCTCACTAGAGTCTCGCTTGGCACAGGGATAAAGCTTAGAAAATCTCAGGAATTAATGCCTGGTATGACCCTTAGGATGTCTTTCTCAAATACCAGTTACCTCAGCCAAGCTTTTAACAAGCGTGACATGCTACAGACAATTGAAAATTGAGATTCCTGGCAAGTCCCTTTACATATGAAAGTCAAGTTTGTGAAACTTCTCTCCCCTTTCACCACCTTTCTATCCCCCAAGGACTCTCACCTGTCTACTTGCAGAGAGGGCCGATAAATGTTATTATTAGGGTGACCCATAGCAAGGGAAAAAGTGAGGGAATTTCATTTTCTACTGTACAGAAGGCTATATTGTTGGATTTTCTTTTTATAACAAACATGTATTGCTTAAAATAATAAGGTTGAAACTAGGGATCCCGCGAGTGGGGGAGAGAGAGAAGGAAAAAAAGGAGGGGGGAGGGAGGAAGAGAGAATGAAAATGAAATACAGTTGCATGCAAATAAATTTGAAAAAGTCTGTTTAACAAAAAGAAGAAAGTTATGCACATGAAGCCCTAGTGCAGTACTGTCAGACATTGCTCCGCAAATATTTGTTGAATGACTAAATACATAGAACACAGAGAAGAGGACTGGCCAGCAAGAGTCTGAGGGCAAAGTTGCCAGTTGGCCACCTTGACTAGGAAACAAATGTACTTCAGCTTTTTAAAAACACACTTTGTTGTGAGTGAGGCAGCATCACGCCCTTTCTGGGGTGAACATCTCCAACAGACCCTACCCCCAACCCCCCAGATTCCTAAATGGATCACTAAAGGGGTTCATCTGTCAACTAGAATTATATGTCGAAGGCAGGCTGCCAAAAGCGACTCTTCAGATCCAGCAGAGTTGGAAATGAGCTCTTCCTCCTGTCATCAGACAGCTAGTACTTTTGTTGGCTTCTTGAGGCCATGCTTGGAATATCATTCATTTGTTCATTCAATCATTCATCCAGAAATATTGCTTGAGTGCCTACGACATGCTGGGCACTGTTCTAGGCTCTGGAGATCCTGTGGTGAAAAAAAAAAACAGACAAGAACCTCTATTGATAGGAATTACATTCTAGTTAGGTGGAGACAGATGATAAGATAAGTAAAGCATATGACTTGATAAGTGCTAGAGAGAAAATAAAGCAGGGGAGGGGGTGGGGAGTGTTGGGGAGGAGTGGCTGTTATAACCTGAAGTAGGGTGGTGAGGGAAGACCTCACTGAGAACCTAGTATTTGTGTAAAGACAGGAAGGGGTGGAGGAAGTGAGCTCTCTGGACATCTGAAGGAAGAGCTGCCCAGGCAGAAGGAACAGGAAATACAAATGCCCTGTGGAGATGGCGGGGGTGGGGGTGGGGGTCCCATGCCTGGCACATTCAAGGAACAGTAAGGAGGTCAGTGTGGCTGTGGAGGAGGGAGGGGATAGTAGAAGGTGAGGTCAAGGGGCCTGATGGCATAGAGCTTTTCAATTTAATGGTAGACCATTTCAGTTTTACCCAGGACAATATGGGAAATCATTGGAAGGTTTTGACCAAATTGTGTGTGTTCTTTCCTGACTTGTTCTTTCACTCAACCGTTATTTGAAATTCATCCATGTCGATATGTGTGGCTATGGTTGATTCATTTTCAAAGCTCAATATTATTTTATTGAATACTCTTTACCTTTCTACCATTTAAAGACTGTTTTTCTCTCTTTTTTTTTTTTTGTCATAATGTAGATATGTCTCTTTCTGTTTGCAGTTGTGGGGAGTAGGGGTGGGTATATCCTATTCACCTAAATGCCACATTGAAATAATTTGGCGATGAGTTAAGAGCTAGGTGGCGCAGTGGTTAAGAATCCACCTGCCAACTCAGGGGACATGGGTTCGAGCCCTGGTCCGGGAAGATTCCACATGCCGCGGAGCAACTAAGCCCATGCATCACAACTACTGAACCTGCTCTCTAGAGCCTGCGAGCCACAACTACTGAGCCCATGTGCCACAACTACTGAAGCACGCATGCCTAGAGCCTGTGCTCCACAAGAGAAGCCACTGCAATGAGAAGCCCTTGCACCGCAACAAAGAGTTGTCCCCGCTCTCCGAACCTAGAGAAAACCTGCGTACAGCAGCGAAGACCCAACACAGCTAAAAATAAATAAATAAATTTATTTTTTAAAAAAAAAGCTAGGGATCTAGGCCATCCTGTTTCTCCTGTGAAGAGCTGGAATTTATGCCATCAATGGGCAAATCCTATGCAATGTGATCTTCTGATACCCCTTCATAAGGATTCAGAAGGAATGTGAGAATCCCAAAATCTGGTGAGATACACAGCTTGGCCCCATAGGTCGTTACTGGCCATGTATCAACGATGGACAATGGACAAATCTATGTGGCTAAGTTGTTAGCAAATAGCAAAGTGGTCAGTAAAGACTGCCTTCTCGGGCTTCCCTGGTGGCGCAGTGGTTGAGAGTCCGCCTACCCATGCAGGGGATACGGATTCGTGCCCCGGTCCGGGAGGATCCCACATGCCGCGGAGCGGCTGGGCCCGTGAGCCATGGCCGCTGAGCCTGCGCGTCCGGAGCCTGTGCTCCGCAACGCGAGAGGCCGCGACAGTGAGAGGCCCGCCTAGCACAAAAAAAAAAAAAAAGAAAAGAAAAGAAAAAAAAAAGACTGCCTTCTCCTTGTTTGGAGTTTGAGGGGTGGATAAGGCTGGTGGTGTTAAAATGATATCCTCAGGAGGCCCAGGGAATATTCCTTGAAGAGACTCTACCCCACTCCTCATCCAGCCTCTCTTCATCAGAGCAGCTCTGCTTATTCAATTTCATATCCTAGGCGTCTCCATAAAATCCTGGGGCCCCCAAATTTGAAGCCATTTGACTAAGTGACCTCTAAAGTTCTTTACAACTTTAAAGTTCAGCTGCCATGCACACACACAGACACACACACACGCACACAATGTTTAAATTATCTTAATGTTTACTTTTTATTAGTGAATGTTTTAACAAAAAGGTCAAATTTACTTTCACAATTATGAAGTTACTAATCATTGTACTTAAACACAAGACACTACTGGTCCATTTACAAAGGATGAATAGCCTTCCCTTTCTTGCCCAGCATGGAGGAGTCAGGAGCAGGCGTGCCTCATTGAAGTGAGGGCTGTGGGAGCCACACAGAAGTACATCAATGGCATGTCAGACAGTGTAAGGTGGTGACAGGGTTATGTAGGTGGTGGATGGAAGAGAAGGCCTGGATGGCTGGAATACCGGTTACTTAGAGCAAATAACTCAACTGATTGTATAAATAAGTACTACCTATATGAAGGAAAAATATATGAAAGCCAGGTTCATTACTCTTGGGAAAGATACAAACCTAGAAAGAAGAAAGAACCTTGAGGTATTAAAATGGAAATATAGATTTCATTATGAACTTATGTTTTTAAATATATATAAAGAGATAAATATGGGAATAGTTATGGGGTGTGGGGGGGTTATGTGTATGTTTTCTAGCTCTGTGTGCCTAGGGGACCTAGAAACAATGACATTCCAGTAGCATGCACACACTGGGCACACAGACACTGTATGTTAAATACCATCCTCCACTAAAAGGAAACCAAGGGCATCTTGGAGAAGAGGCCGATTCCATGGCTGGGGCAGGAAAAATTTAAGAGAAGTCTGAAACATCTTGTTATGCTAGAAAGTAAGGAAATGCTCGAACGATGATGGAGACATGTCAGAAAGACTCAGGATTTGAGCTTCTGCAACAATTTGAGCTTCCTTATGATAGTCATGGATTCCAATATAGTGGGGAAAATTTGCAATCCGTGAGTCTTTGCTGATTTAAGTGAATAAATAAATAAATAAATGGGGGAGAAGGGAGAGCTCATTCTTACCAAGGAAAGCAGCTAATCAATATAGAAGTAAGGGTGGAAATAGAAATCATCATTTGGCAGCTCTCGTAGGGGTAGGTGGCTAACCCAAGTGGTAGTCATCAGTGGAAGGAAGATGGACAGAGGGTTGATGAGGAGCAGGATTTCAGTGCAATCACTGAACGACCTCCCCACAAAGTACTGATCAGTTACCAAGGGGCAAATGGTGACTTTATGGTAGAGAAATCTGGGCACATGATCAAGATTGATACGCCCAAGTGGTGCCAAGTGTTGATGTCCTGTACCCTTTGTTGTGATGCACTGAGCCAAAGCCAGCTTCATTCTGGGATATTCCTGCCAGAATAACGTAACCAAAGTCTGGTCATGAGGAATTATCCCACGGACCTAGGTTAAGGGCCATCCTACAGAGTGTAAGGCTGCAATCTTTGAAACTGCAGAGGACATGAAAAGCAGGGAAATATGGAGGAACCATTCCTGACTGAAAAAGACTGAAGAGACCTGAGAACGAAATGCAGAATCTCCGCACGTAACCCCAACCTCAAGCCCAGACCTACTGAATCAGAACCTACATTTTAACAAAATCCCCGAAGATTCCTGTACACACTTAAATTTGCGAATGGCTGAGACCCTAGATGAGCCGTTCCTAGGCTTAATCAGAATCACTTAAGGAAACTTTTTAATAGGACAGATTCCTCCCCTCCCCCTCCCCAGATCTACAGAATTAGACACTAAATGGCAAACTCTCACAGGTGGTTCTGATACCAAGCTACCGAGCTCGAAATGGTACTGTCATAGGTATGTGACCAAAGTGGGGTTCATTCCACGTGGGCCTGGAAACACAGATTGAAGAATCAAGCTAATCATCATCACAACTCCTACTCCAAGCATGGAGACATGATCCCAAACTAATTTTCCAATGCATGGGTGGAATGTACGTAAATATTTCTGGTTCACATTTCAGGAGTTTTCCAGGACATTTAAGTGGATTTGAAAAATACTTTTGAAAAGATTGTTTGTACAAACATCATACTCTTTCCAGTCCTTGTTTGGCATAGAGTTTAATCAGATTTAAAATGGTGAGTGTTCTTTGTAAGGTTATATGTTTCCTTTCTTCTAGGGCATGTAAGACAAGACATCTGGGTTTTATCAGTAAAATACTAAAACATGTCCAGCATTTTTAGGAAATCTGGGCCTGAGTTTATAAGCTGCAGGTGTTGAATATAGTTGATAGAAGGCTGTAGTCTATTCATTTAAAGTTAAAAGGAAAAAAATTTTTGCAAACCGATTTTGTTTCAGAAAAATATTTGACTAAAACATGAGTATCTGACCATATCTTAGAAAATTAGGAGAAAAGAGAAAGAAATCTTTTAGCCAATCTTATATGAAAATGTTTAGTTTTAAGATGTTCTTATTTTTACATTATATACTGAACTCTCATCAACTCATAGTAAAACTTTCTTTTATGCTCTTACTAACATCTGTTAATTTATCTGTGGACATAAATAGCATCCTCCTTTATTAGTTTCTTTCCTGCCACAAGAAAGATATAAAAATATTGAATTTAAAGAGTGGGGCTGGCGGGCTTCCCTGGTGCCACAGTGGTTAAGAATCCACCTGCCAATGCAGGGGACATGGGTTCCATCTCTGGTCCGGGAAGATCCCACATGCCGCGGAGCAACTAAGCCCGTGAGCCACAACTACTTAGCCCGCGTGCCTAGAGCCTGTGCTCCGCCACAGAGAAGCCACGGCAATGAGAAGCCTACGCACCACAACGAAGAGTAGCCCCCGCTCGCTGCAACTAGAGAAAGCCCGCGTACAGCAACGAAGACCCAACACAGCCCCCCAAAATTCATACAAAATAAATAAATTTATAAAAAAATAATAATAAATCTTAAAAAAAAAGAGTGGGGCTGGGGGTAATATAGGCATATTCTATGTGCAAGTCTAATAGAGCAGAGGCCTGTGAGGGGTGAGGGAGGCAATAAGACATTAATTAAAAAATTGTAATTTCTAAATTCAAAGAAATACCACATTAAATGTAGGTGCCTCACAAAACCAAATGCCATATCTGGAAATCATTGAATGCATGTCCATTAATATTAATAACATTGGCTAATCTTTCTACTGTGCTTCTAAGTATAAGCACTTTCACCTTATTTCCCTTAACCCTGCAATTCTGTACAGTAGGCGTTGCTGACAGGCCTGCTTGAAATTGAAGAAATAGAAGAGACAAAGTAATTGGCCCAGTATCACAGTTAGTAAATTTTAGAGCTGAGACTTGAATCTAGCACTGACATTGATCATGGGCTTCCTACCCCCCACCCTCTACATCTAGGAAAGAATATTTGCACCCCAAAAACATGATCTTGGTTTGGTTTGGGCTTTTGTTCCATTTTGTTTGGATATAAGATGTGCCACTTTCTATTACTTAAATGGCGGTTTTAACATCTCTGTCATCTGTACCTAAAGCATTTTCCAAGTAAATGTTTCTCTAAAGAGATTTTTTTTTAAATTCCTCTACCCTTTTTTTTAAGCAAATTGTATTTATTTATTTATTTATTTATTTATTTATTTTTGGCTGTGTTGGGTCTTAGTTTCTATGCGAGGGCTTTCTCTAGTTGTGGTGAGTGGGGGCCACTCTTCATCACAGTGCGCAGGCCTCTCACTGTCGTGGCCTCTCTTGTTGCAGAGCACAAACTCCAGACGTGCAGGCTCAGTAGCTGTGGCTCACGGGCCTAGTTGCTCCGCGGCATGTGGGACCTTCCCAGACCAGGGCTCGAACCCGTGTCCCCTGCATTGGCAGGCAGATTCTCAACCAGTGCGCCACCAGGGAAGCCCCTAAAGAGATTTCTTGAGCCAGGTATGAAACATGTCTTTAACCACTCTGGAGTGGAAACCCACCCTCTCTCCACAGGAGAAGCAAAGCTTGTGTTTGGCCCCTACCCACTCCTGCCATGGCTTCAAGGAACCCTTAAACTATCAGACCCCAAACAGGTCAGTCACTTTGACAGGACCTGTCAACACCCCCCCAAAACTGTCAACACCCCCCAAACTTCTTTAACTGACTCTCCTGAAGAAAACAAGTAGAACTTCAGCCCACTCAAAATCACTCCAAAGTCCTGCCGGCCACGTGGCATGGCCCCAGTCTCCAAAATAAATCCCCTCTTCTGCTGGTCTGAAGCTCCCTCCAGCCTCCTCATGCCCAGAGTTTTGAATTCTGCAGCTCCTGTCCTTGGGTTTATGCCCATGAGCTATTCATCAGAGTCCACAGCCCATAATCCGCCACCATCACCGGTGAGCAGCCGCTGTCTCCCTTCCCAGAAGACACATCCCAACAGAAATCTTCTGGGAGGGCTCGTCCCACCTGCCCCCTCTCCTTTTGTTTTGTTTGTTTGTTTGTTTTGGCCGCGCCCTGCGTTGTGCAGGATCTTACTGTGACCCCTGCATAGGAAGCGTGGAGTCTTAACCACTGGACTGCCAGGGAAGTCCCTTTCCTAGTTTGTTTCTGTTTTTGCTTTTTTTAGAGGAGGCTTCTTGACTCTTTCTCGGACCTCTCCTGCCATCACTGAAGACAAGTAGCAACCACATTAACTATTATTATTTCTCCCCAACTTCCTTCCAGCCTCCCTTCTAGAATCCTGCCCCAAACCTCTGTGGGTAGGCAGCTGCCCACTGAGGACTTCTCAATGTCCTGACTCTTCTTCCTTTTGTTCCTTGGGTTTTGACCAACTAGGACCCACTACCACCATCTCTTAGGCTCCCTGAGTTAGTGTCTTCAGCAATTCCTGCAGCTCCCAGCTCTCCTCCTCCTCCTCCCCATCAGACCAGGTTAACTCCTTGCTGGCATGTGTCGCTTCTTCACCCAGGGGGAGCCTGCCTCTGTGGACCCATGGATGGAGGGAGTGAGAGGGGGAGGCATGGCGGTGCATCAGATCCTCTTCACAGAGATAGAAGTAGCCCAGCAGGTTGTGACTATAGGATGTCCTGAGGTCAGGAGACCTGGGGTCTAGCCCTGGCACTACCACTCACTGACTAGTTGACCTTGGGCAAGTCACCTTACCTCTCTGGTTCTCTTGGGTTTCTTCATCTATAAAATAAGGAAAGTGAGCTAAATAACCTTTAAGATCCTTGATATATTCGTTGTCACATTGTGTAGTAGAACCACATGGCTCAAAGCCAGTCTGCTAGGCTCTTTGCTCAGGACTGCCTTAGCTATGAAATAATCATTGCCCACATGCCTTAATCTCCTCATTTTGGATTTTAAGGAAAATCTTCTTTGTGTCTTGGTTTTAGAATTCCTACAATAATATATTGATTCTGAATTTATGACACCTGTTACAAAACCATATACTGCCATTTCTGGCTATTTCTACCTCCCGAAGTCCACTCACACCGTGCAATTTCTAGAGATGGAGGGATGTGTTCTCAGGTTGAGCAGATGCAGGCCGAGGTTTCCAGAATTACGAGTGGAGACGAGCCTCTGGCTGCTTCGACTCCAGGCTGTAGGAGCTCAGAGAGACTGGTGCCAATATTCCAGGATTTTTCTAGATGCTAGTGTTCCTTTGAAAAAATATCATATGGTATAAAGAATTTGGGAAACTCTGAATATTAGCCCCTTCTTGGAGATTTACCATGCACATTAGCATATTTAAAGCTCTAAGAAATCCTTCCAGTGAAGAAATCTTAATTTATCCCAGCATCCCCCAAACCTGTACGGTCCCAAACACTTTCTTCACAAAATAACTGGTAGAACATGTCCCCAGAACACAGTTTGGGGCACATTACCACAAAATCTGGCTGACCTGTCTCTATCTGGGTCTTTGGAGCAGAAAGAGAAAACTATAGCTGCTGGAATATTTACTGAGCACCTACTGTATGCAGAGTAACATGGGAACAACTCAAAATTGGCACAAGGGTCTGCCTGCCAAGACTTCGAAATCTAAAGCTGCAGACGGACAGGCAGACATGAAGAAGCATGCCAGTCAGTGAACAGGACAAATGAAGCGTCAGGTACAGTGTGGAATCACTGGAGCCAGGCCCCTGGGCAGTCGTTTGCTTCCCAAAGTGAATTTCTGCACACTCAGCTGTCAGGCTCAAGATCATTGCTTTGCGCCACCAGGGTAGTTACCATTCAACCAGTTACATGACTTCATCAAAGGACAGTCATTGTTTATTTTCATAGATTAGGTGGTTGGGGAGGCACACCAAGGACTTTTATTTTGTGCTGGACATCCTAGAATTTTTGCCTTACATGTACAGCTCTGTTGGGTTTTATTTGGAATTGGGTTCTATTCTTTCCCTAGAAAAGGTGACCTCCTTCTCACGAAGTAAAAAAGATATTGAACTGGACAGTGTCCCATGCAGTTGTTTAATTCCACTCTGAATCAAATGTAACTGCTGTCCAATGTACCTGATGTTTCCTGGACAAAGGACCCTGGTTTCTCAGGGCAGCTGCCCCTTTAGAACCTATCTGTGACTCACTGCTATTTTCCAAGCACTTCCCCTCCTACCAAACCATATCCACATGGCCCCAAGTCCTCAGACAGCCCTCGCCCACATCCTCCCTCCCCATCTCCTGTTTCCCACCCCTCCCTGCCAACTCCACTTAGACTTGCTATTGGTACGTTTTTTTCTCAACTTTTTTCTTACCCCTCTTCTGCCTTCCCTCTACCTCTCCTTTCTGGCCTCTTTAAAAGAAGCAAAGGATCATTCTTTCTTAGAGTTTAATCCTTGGGAACTCCCTCTCTGCTAAACAGAACAGAGAAGCTGGCACTGTGATAAGAAGGCCAGCGTTGTTTCCACAAAGAAACATCTTTGAAGAAGGAGCTGCTTATTATTTTTTTTCATTATCAGTATTAGTTGACATTTATTGAGCAGGTACTCTGCTCCAACCACTAGAGCACATTACATATATTTATTGTATCTTTTATTAGTTACCACACCCCCCCTCCATGGCAGGACATTTTATGGGTGAGAAATTGAGTCTCAGGGAAGGTAAGGAACATGCTCAAGGTCACAGAAATAGTGAAAAGCAGTGCCAAGAGGTGAACCTTCATTTCTTTGGCTCCAAATTCAGTGTTCTCCCTTCTCTCCCCCACCTCCCATTGAAACAGGGAAGCTAAAGAGACAGAATTCTGGTTTTCATCAGATTTATTCCCTAACAAGTTTCATTCACAGAAGCTCACCCCTACACACATGTACCGCACAGACGGCAGATTTAATTATCTTCTTCTTAGTGATCCATTATATATGCCAGGGTCCAACAGGGCAGGATGTCATTGATCTTGGTGGGATGCCAGTGTCCTTTGTTTCTTCACACAGATTTGTCTTCAGGGGAACATAGGCCAACACATGCAAACGATTTTATTCCCCTCACTTCTCTCCTTCCTGCTTGATCATTGGTATCGGTTTAACTGTTGGTCTCCTGTTACCTGCTCACCATCTGCATTGTGATCCGCAAACATTTGCCATTGGGCCCTGCAAGTGAAATAGTGACTTGCTGGGCTCAGTTTTCCTTTCCTGTGACAGGTACGTGCCCTGGGACCCAGAGTGATTCACAGCAGGTCTCAGAACCTCCAGACCTGCTCGGTGGCCCTGGAAGACAACCTTCTCTCTCTCCCTTCTCCAAGCAGTGTGGCCTGTAGCCAGTGAGTTCCCCATCGGGGGACTTAAGTAACCTGGGAGGCCATTTCCTGACCATCACTCAGGGCACCTCAGAATCGTCCCAGCGCATTCCAGAGCAGATGAGAAAGCCATCACTACCCTAACTCTCTGATACCCAGTTCTGTCAGGGAAAATGGAATCTTCCAGTCATGGGCCCAAATGCCCACAGGCCTTCTATGCCATGGCTCCCAGAGTATCCTTTCCCAACACAAGCCTCTGAGCCTCCTGGGTGAAGAACAAGCAGACAGGTAATTATAGGATGGGGT
Source organism: Kogia breviceps (assembly GCF_026419965.1). Classification (NCBI taxonomy): domain Eukaryota; kingdom Metazoa; phylum Chordata; class Mammalia; order Artiodactyla; family Physeteridae; genus Kogia; species Kogia breviceps. The sequence continues at coordinate 33,250,284 of NC_081311.1, read as the reverse complement.
TGCAGCCTCCAGGTGCTCTGGGAACTCAGGCCCTTGGACACTTCTGAGAAGGGCAGCACTGACAGGGAGTTGGCTGCTGTGCTTTGTGTGTGACTCAAAGTAAGAAGTTACTGAGGACCCACCACTCATGCTGGACCCTGTGCTGGGAAATAAATGAGTAAAACAATGCCTGCCTTCAAGGAGCTCAAATTCCAGGGACAGAGACCAGGGGGAAAGTGGTCACAGTGCAGTGATAAAGTAATTTTGATTAACCATATGAGGATTCAAGAAAGGCTTCCTGGAGGAGGTGACATCTGGGCTGTTTGGCAGTCAGTTGGATGTGGGAATGGAAGGTGAAGGAAGAGTCAAAGACTGGGATCAGGGTGTGCTTGAGGTAGCCTTGGGCCCTCCAGGTGGAAAGGTCCAGTTAGTTTTTGGATATACAGGACAAGAAATAGATATTCAGAGACAGCAGCAGAGAGGTGGGTAAAACCAGGTAAGTGCAAGAAATCATCTAAGAAGAGGACATAGCATAAGAAGAGATCCAAGAAGGGTCAAGGACAGAGCCCCAAGAAATACCAGCATTCAAGAACCAACTTGTGCCTGCAGAGACAATATTATGAGCCTGGGCTCTGGGCCTGGGCTGCCTAGGTTGGGATTCCTCCCTCCACAACTTACCAGCTGTGTGACACTGGGAAAGTGACTAAACCTCTCTGTTTCCATATCATCTATTAAATGGGATGATAATGACATACATTTCATTAGGTTGTTGTAGGATTAAATGAATATATGTTAAGTACTTAAGACAGAGTTTGGTTTTTTTGGAAATGTAATATCTGCAAAGAAGACAGAGTCTATTTAAGTAGACTCTTTTTTAAAAATTAAAAAAGAAAAAAGAATAGGCAGAGAATAAGAAATGGTACAAAATGTAGTAGGATTGGAATGTCAGACAGATGAATGGCGGGCAACAGTGAAAATTAATGCTGGAGGTGTAAATTTAGATCAGATGGTACCGTGCTCTTGAAGGCCAAAAAAGAGGTTTGGAGTTTGTTCTATAGACAACTGTGATGCAGTTTGAGGGTATAATCCAAGATGTGTTTAGGGCTTCTCCAGAAACCACCTTCAGGTGCCTCCTTTTTTCTGTCTGAGTCTCTCCTAAACACAGTCATGGTGGAACCATGCCAAGCAGGACCAGGAGCTCTAGAGACTCTTCTGCACTCACTTCACATCAAGGAGGATGCCTGAGCATGTGTAACTTGATGGCCACTGCATCCTTAGTACAAGACCCTGACATTAAGTCCCGGCCTCTGCCTCAAGGAGCTCACACTTGGGAGAGATTGGTTTAGGACAAAGTACTAGCAATACTCCTATGCATACATATATGTAAATATCTACATGTGTATATGGGATTGAGCAATTTAAATAGAAAAAAATGGATAATTTATTCCTAATGAGGAGTCAGGGAAGCAAGCCTTCAGAGAAGAGGAAATATGAGTTATCCTTTTAGGACAGGCTTGTGCTTGGGGCACAAACCCTTCTCAAGGCAACCACAGATTCTTCCTGGTTCAGCCTTGGGCTACTTCCTTCCTTGTAGTTAGGAAGTGGAACTTGGAGACTCCTCCCTTCTGAATTTCTGTGCTCTGCTTCCTGGAATTCAGCTTCTCTACAACTCAGGGAGCAATATTCATAGTAGTTGTAGAAGCAGCAGGTGGCCGCAGTAGTAAACATCTATTGAGCCCTTAACTACACGCTGAGCATCACATTGAGATCTTAGATACAGCCTCCAGGTTCATCCTGACAACAGTATTATCAGGTAAGTATTATTATTCCCCTTTTACTGAAAAGGGAACTGAGGCTCAGAGAGGGTAGGTCGCTTGCCTCAGGGACCTGCACAGGGTCACAGTGGAGCTGGGAGTTGAAGGCAGGTCCCTTTGACTCCGGTGCTCTTTCTCCCCACCTGCTATGCTATGCTATCTCCCGCTGGCTCCTCCTTCCACGTTCCAAACGGGTGACAGCCCCAGTCTCAAGTAGGGTCACAGAGGTGGTGACTTGTAGTATTGGACAGGTACTACAGAAGAGATGCTTTCCTGACTCGAGGCTCAGGGGCGGAGAAAGGAACACCGAACCCCTGGGATAGCTCTCAACTTAAGTGTATATAAGGACACCAGGGAGTTATCCAAAAATGCAGATTCCTGGGCTGCAATCTTAGTCTGGCTTCTAGGTCTGGCTGAGGCCTTGCAATCTGCATTTGAATAAACACCCCACCACCACTCTGGAGATTTTGATGCCGGTGCTCCATGTTGTGAGGAGTACCGCCTGGGCAGGGGCATCGTGTGTGTGTGTGTGTGTGTGCGCGCGTGTGTGAGCACGTGTGTCGGTGTATTGCCTGCGTGTGCATGCCGCATCCTCTAGTTCAAGTGTTGTTCTAGTAAAGCTCAATGGAGGGCGGGTATAGATGTGCACTGCATACAACCCAATTCAGAGGAGCTTTGTCTAGAGAGACTTTCATTACCTTGTTTAGATTTCTCCATTTGAGGCTGGACTTAGCAGTGAAGGTGACCAGATACCCGTTACAAAGGATCATCTTTCTACGAAAACTTGTGCTCAGCATGTTCAAAAAAACTTCTTGGCAGGAAGTCATTTGTCCCCTTTTTCTGGACCTGGGAACAGCAGTAGGAAGTGTTCAGGCCTATCCCCAAATATAATATCTGACCATTTGAAGGCTGAGAATCCTTTCTGCCTACGGCCTCCTGGGACTCTGAATGGCCTGCCTGCTGGTCAGGGGCACCGAGCATCCCCACACTGGGGATGTGGGAAAGATGGTCTCGGCCCTCGAGGACTTAAGGTCTGGGGGGGGAGACAGAACAGACCCATGTGAAAGAGTCAGGCACACAAATATAACAAAGCTAAGCCAGATGCAAATCCACACAGCTGTGAGAATCCAAGTGCAGACGTGAAGCTGCACTCGAGGTCCGACATTCAGTGAAAGAGAAGCAGGAGGAAGTTGCGTGTGGGGTGTCGGTGAGCCATCAGAAAGGCCTTCCCAGGGGAGGTCGCATGCGTTCATTCGTAGATTCTCCTTAAGCACTTACTGTGGGCTCCGCTGCTGGTGAGCACGGCAGCCCCAAAGTCAGCCTTTTGGGGAATGCGGTGCTGACTGCCCAGGGAGTCTGGAGCACCACATAATGCACAGCACATGGACCCAGCCCAGTTGGGACATCAGGGCAGGCCTCCTCAAGACAGCAAGGCTTTCATCAGATTCCTGAAGGCAGCCCTGCCCCTAACTTTAGGGAAGTCAGCATGAAATACAAAGAATGGCCCGCCTGTGGCCTTCCCACCTCCTCTTTCCATCCTGGCTCGTATGCCTGTGTATCATGTGGACACCTCAGGCCTCAAGTGTAAACTCCATCAATACACCACCCTCCCCACTTGGCCAGCCTTCAGGCCTAGAGTTATGATCTACCCTCAGGAGGACTGATCTAGAAAACAGGCCCTTGCCGGCCTGGAAGTGAGCTGTTTGGACAGGGGATTGGGAATCCTGTGTCTACAGGGGTGAGCGATCTGGAGGTGGGTGCACAGCCAGTGGGCAGACAGGTTCCCTCCTTCCCACAGGCTTCTCACTCTATGGGGGAACACAGCTGGATGAAGGCCAACATGGGCCTCTGTAGCTCAGGGCATGGGCACGGGGATGGACTGCAGGTCTAAGCACAGTTCTGCCCAAAGGATGAGTCAACATTAGCTAAATCGAAGGTTGAGGGATGGGGCAGAGGTGGGGCTTCCCATAGAAGGAACAACTAGTGCAAGATCCCTAGGGTGGGAAAAGCCTGGTTCACCTCCCTAAAAGCAGGAGTGTGGAGAGAGCCAAGGTGAGACTGGAGAACAGACAGGGGCCTCAAGGGCCAAGATAAGGATTTGGCTTTACAAAGGACACAGGCAAGACATGGTGGGCCAGGGAAAGGTCATTTTGAATGGAGCAAGAACATTCCTCCCAAACTAAGCTTGTGTGATAGCAGTAAGGCATTTGATGTGAGAAGAGGGGGCAAACTCTTCACTTTGGCTGGGCCTCAGAGTCCTGAGAAAGGCCTGGGAAGGAAAGAAAAAAAAACAATTGTGGAGGACTTGTAGGCATGTAGGAAGGGGTCAAGGTCATCAGGGTAAGCACAGAGCCTCTGGGAGGAATGCTTAAAGAATTAGGCTGGGAGCCAGATTCTCTCTTTATGCTGTGCTGACCATTGAAATAAGGCAAAATAATCTGCCACATTTAACACCTTTCTGCTCTAGGACTGCTCCCTATGTTTGAGTCATAGTACTGTACATGTATGCGATTTTTGTGTTTTTCTGTGTGATTTCAGTGTCCTGAAATTCTTTCTGGATTGGCAACACATCCCCTTGTCCACTTAGTAAATATGACCATGTTTATGCTTTGGGCTACATTTTACAGTCATCGCTGAATGCTTGTTTCCTTTTCGTGTCATTTATTTTTTATAATTAGTGCTGACACTCTCGTTACTTAATGCCTATGGAATAATGAATACATTAGGCCACAATAAGAATTGTCCCTGGACTGTAAGCAGATGTTGGGGGGTGTATGTGTGTGTGTTTGTGTGTTTGTAATAACAGTGCTTACATAATCTCAATAACCAAGCCCTGGGGACTCACACTCAGAGACAGAACAGTTGGCTTAAACTAGGTTTCCATGCGAAATATGGTATCACTGTTTTTTTCTTAGCATTGTGGGAAAGTATATGGAAAATGATTTGACTGACAGGAAATAAATCTGAATGTGTGATCAGGACTGAGGCACAAACCACTTGGTGGTCTGTGTCTGCTCTGTGAAGCAGGTCTCTCCAAGGGAAGATATGTTAATCCTTTCAGATCACTGCACTAATAAGTCACTGTGTGGTACCAGAATAGCCTGAAAGTACAGAGACTTTGCAAAGACACTGATTTGCCATCAATTTCAACAGGAAAGGAGCTAAAGCCATAGAAAGAATATAGCCAGAGCCTCAAGAATTAATGCATCAGGTGTCTTTGAAGAACCATTTTAACTTTTCAGGGTTTTATTTTTATTTTAAGGAGATGGATTTGGATTCCTAGCTCAGATTCAATGATGTTATGATTCTGAGTGTTTTCTGATGATTTCTTAGAGCAGGATAGGGCTTATCAAAACTAATCACACCAAAGGAAGAATTGGTTGGAAGCATTAATGACACTCAGTCTTTGCTGGCAAAATAATGTCTTGGTCTAGAGAGCCAGAGTTTCACCAGCCTGGTGACTTTTAGCTGGGTAACCTGGTGAAGGGACAAAGCTTGGAGACAGTGAGCCAGGGATTTCTCACAGCTGCAGGAGAGGGGCTGGTTTTGGGAATCCCAAAGGGCTCCTGTGTGCTCAAAGCAGTCCCAGGAGATCAAACGAATGGTTATCTTCTTCCAAGAGGCTCTTAATTCCTTGCAGGATGATCTGGACGATGGCTTGTCCTAGGGGTCTGATTCCAGATCTGTTCTCCTGATGTTTCACAGGAGTTCAGCCAGGTCCAGAGCAGGTAGAGATCGGTGGTGCCTGCTTAGAGCCCACTGGGCTCGTGCTGGGCTCAGCGGTGGCAGGTGGCCCATCACATTTTGCTTCAGCAAATTTCAGAAGGGAAGAGACCAATTGTTACTGCACTGCTCCTGGCTGCTACCAGATTATAACCCGGTATTAGCACTGAAACTCTCTGTTGCTATTTCCCTATTTGTTTTTGTGTAGGGAGAGGAAAGACATGTTCAGCATCAATCTCTTCTGTTCTGCTTTCTTTATTTTTTTAATCATTTTTTGGTACTCTTCTCGGTACCTTCTCCTTTGATTCCATCTCTGTCTTCAAATGTGCATCTCTTATTGAGTGCTTAGAAGGACCTACCAGTGCCAAGTTTACAAAAACTAGCTCCCTTCATCAGTTGAAAGAGCACCAGTCTGGGAGTCCTAGCTTTGACATCAAGAATTGTGACCTTGGCAAATCATTTCTCCCATGAGCCTTGGATTCTTGATCTGGAAGAATGGGGTTGGACTGCCCTCTGTGGTTGCTGCCAGCACTAAATGCTATTCATTCCTCTCATTTTATTTGGAGGGAGGGAGTCAAGGAAGTGGTTGCCTTAGACCTTGAACCCTTTTTTCCCTGCAGGCTTCTCTGTTCAGGCTTCACTCTCGCTCAAGCCAGGGAAATGAGTTGCTCCCCAGGTTTCAGCACTTTTGCTAAACCAAGTACAACTAATGGGCCATGTGGGTTCAAGACCAAGGCTTTGATCTATTAACAACTGAACTTATCAGCCCAGACCTTAGCCAGGATGGAGAAAGTAACGTAAGTGAACACTAGTGTTCAATCACCAAAGTACAGGTAGCAGCAAAATAATCTTAGCTATTAAGCAAAGGATTTTGAGGCTGCATACCATAAAGGGGGGACTTTAGTAGTAGATTATTATTAAATATTATACTCCAGTCTGTGTAGTACGAAAGACAAATCACATTAGACTAAATTTAAGCCTACAGCAGGATAACAGTATATACATTAGGCATTTAGTGAGTGGTTAATAGGGACACCTCTGGGCCACACACCTGGGTTCAAATTCAGGCTTTGCCAACTATTGGTTGAGGACCTTGAGCAAGTCTCTTAGGCCCTCTGTCCTTCGTTCGTCATCTATAAAATGAGCATAGTTATAGTTCCTGACTCTTAGGATTTGTTGTGAGAGATACATGAGTTAACATATATGAAGTGCTATATTGGTTCTATTATTTAGTCATTTGAGGAGCATAATAGGTAATGCTTTTGTGAAAGACAGTTCAAAAAAATTTTTTTGCGTTTTTTCATTTAATATTACACATTTTACTATTTGACAGATGGACTCTCATTTATGGGCTAAGTGCATTGATTGCATTTATTCTTGCTCTTTCAGTCAAATACATTTAAATCATAGTTATCCTTAGGCCTTGTTTTCTTATGGTCTCATGGAATTTTATAGCTGAAAAGGGATTGTATAAATTACCTTTCAGCCTCTTTTTTTTTTTTTTTTTTTTTTTGCGGTACGCGGGCCTCTCACTGCTGTGGCCTCTTCCGTTGCGGAGCACAAGCTCAGCGGCCATGGCTCATGGGCCCAGCCGCTCCGCGGCATGTGGGATCTTCCTGGACTGGGGCACGAACCCGTGTCCCCTGCATCAGCGGGCAGACTCTCAACCACTGCGCCACTAGGGAAGCCCTTCAGCCTCATTTTAAAGATGAAGATGAAGAATACAGAGAGGTTAATTCCATTGCAAAGCAGTGATGGAGCTAGAGCTTCAATTCAGTCTCTTGGCTGGGTCCTTCATTTCCTAATACTAAACTGACTATTTTTTTTAAAAAATGTTTCTTATGGAAAAGTATGTATCAAGCTTCCAGCGCATGGTTTCAGTGGACGCCCCTCTCTGCATTCTGCAGGTGAGCTCCTGGGTGACGTGGCTGATCCTCACGGCGGGCTCCATGGAGGAGAAGCGGGAAGTCTTCTCATATTTGGTGCACGTGGCCAAATGCTGCTGGAACATGGGCAACTACAACACCGTCATGGAGTTCTTGGCCGGCCTCAGGTATGGGCGGTGGGGAATATGGTTTTCTGGGGGGTTTCTGAATGGCACTGAATTAATTGTCTGGGTAACCATATTTACCCAAACCAGGCAATTGGTAGTGACTATTTGGGGGAAATAACCTCTGCTAGCACCACAATCCGTGTCCCTCAAAGATGCTGCAGAATTCAGAAGTCACGATCCTAATTCGCTGTGTCTTCTCTGATCCCATGCTCTTGGCCAAGCTAAGTATCTGATTGCATAACTCCATCAACCCCATCACTTACCTGTCTCTTCCCCTGCTGCCCTGTAAGCCCCACTGTTACCTATCTCTTCCCAGCTCTGCCTTACGAATTATCCCAGCACTATAAGCTCCCAACTACTGACTGCCCTTAGCAATAGCAGTGGCCACCACTGATAATAAGCATTGAATAATGTTAACTGTCATTTTTATTGAACACTTACTATGTGTCAAGCATTGGACTAAGCATGTTCCGTGCATTAAATCTTTTAATTCTCAGAACAGTTTTTGAGGTAGATACTATTATTATTCCCACACCATACAAAAGAAGAAACTTCTAACTGAGGTAAGAAGAAATTAAGTCATTAGCCCAAGGTCACCTGGCATGGCTGGGATGTGACTGCAGGCCACCTTGAGTTCAGAGTCCGTGCCCTTAACCTCTGTGGTATCCTGCTTTTACGCCTTCTCCATCAAGCTAATAATAAGATCACCATTCTGCCAATAAAGCCTCCCACCTTATTCTGTTTCAGCTTCGGTTACCTTGCACAAAGTAGCTGCTTCTCACTCTTGCAGGTGTAAGTATGGTGTGAAGGAGACGAGTATGAATGGTCGAATGAGAATAGCAGAGAATCAAATCCTGGCTCCCCCGTCTGAATAGCTGTGTGATCTGGGCAAGTTACTTGACTTCACTGAGCCTCAGTTTCTTCATCTGTAAATGGGGACAATAATGAAAAGCATCTACCCCTTTACATAGGATTTAATGTGATAATGTAAAGTGTTGAGTATGTTTGTCTGGCATGTGGTAAAGCTCCAGAAAGAGGACCTGTGATTGCTGTTGTTGTTGTCTGAGATTCACCTTCCCATTGAGGGTTCTATAAATCTATAGATAGATCTATAAATAGATATTGCTTCATAACATTTCAAAGTTTTTCTTTGATTCTCCAGGCCCTACATAGGGATTCAGGGTTGGGGGTGGAAGGGAAAATTCTGAGTTGGAAATTTTTCTGTCCTCTTGAACTTTCTCAACTAAGAATAAACTCAAATGATCATGTCATTGGCATTTAAAATGGTCATACAAATGCACCAAGCATAGCTCAAAAGAAGGAAAAATAGGAAAAATACTGGGAGAATAGGAGGCTTTATCCAGATGATTTGGTTCTCTTTGTGATAAATTTTCTACAAAGAATTTGTGTTACTTTTCATTAAAAAAAAGGATGATCATATTATGATAAAATAGTTCTATTTTAATGGTGCTTATCCTCTGTATTTGACTGGCAAACTGGTGCAGACTGTTGTCTGGGGACTTCACCTCTTCTCTTTGGGATGTCACTGTCCTCACAGCTTGGCAGCTGGCTCCCTCCACAGTGAATGATCCAAAAGAGCAAGGCAGAAGCTGCAGTACCTTTTATGTCCTGGCCTCAGGAGTAATACACTGTCACTTCTGCCATATTGGACTGATCACATAGGACCAGCACTGATTCATTATGTGTGGGGACCACAGTGCAGTAGGACGTGTGGATCTTTGGAGGTTGGCTGCCACATACCATGTATTAGAGCAGGGGTCTCCATCCAATAGTGGTCCATGGCCTATTAGGAGCTGGGCCGCACAGCGGGAGGTGAGTGGCAGGTGAGCGAGAGAAGTTTCATCTGTATTTACAGCCACTCCCCATCGCTCGCATTACCACCTGAGCTCCACCTCCTGTGAGATCAGTGGCGGTATTAGATTCTCATAGGAGCTCGAACCCTACTGTGAACTGCCCATGTGAGGGATCTAGGTTGTGCCCTCCTTATGAGAATCTAACGCCTGATGATTTGAGGTGGAGCTGAGGCAGTGACGCTAGCACGGGGGAGTGGCTGCAAATACAAATTATCATTAGCAAAGAGGTTTGACTACACAGAGACTATAATAAGTCAGTTGCTTGCAGACTCATAGCAAAACCCCATCAGTGAGTGGCCAGTGACAATTAAGCTGCATCTTACGGAGCACACTGGACATAAGCAACATACTTCAGGTGTCACGGTCTCCCATCACCCCCAGATGGGACCATCTAGTTGCAGGAAAACAAGCTCAGGGCTCCCACTGATTCTGCATTACGGTGAGTTGTATAATTATTTCATTACATATTAAAGTGTAATAATAATAGAAATAGAGTGCACAATAAACGTAATGCACATGAATCATCCCACAACCATTCCCCCCGCCACCCCTGGTCTGTGGAAAAATTGTCTTCCACGAAACCAGTCTCTGGTACCAAAAAAGTTGGGGACCGCTGTATTAGAGACTCTCTTGATACAAGAATGGCCTCAGAATGACCCGTGGAGACCTTTTAGACCCAACTTAGTTTGAATTCAAAATCCAAGAAGTCCATAGAGTCAGGTAACTCTTTCTTAGATGAGGAATAACCCCAAACCAGCTAACCTCACCACTGATTCCGGGCACCCCAGACCCACTGCTACATAGTTTCATGCTCCTATATTTGGCTTAAAACTGAACTGATCTTTACAAATAGATGGGTAAAAGTACCAAGTTTAATAGCTCTTTGGCTGGAACAATATATACAGGAGGTACGTTGCTAGATGTCCTTATGATGGAATGATCATGGAGGAAGAGCTCATGTGTGTACTTTCAGGTTTGAAAATATTTAGATTACAGGTAATTGAACTACAACAAAGTAACTGAAAGTTTTTTATTTTTAAAACAATTAGATGAGAAGGGGGCGCTTACTGTTAAGTGACTGCTTTTCTGTATACTTTGTACATTTTGCTTCCTCAAACTAAATTCTCAGCTGGAAACAATTAGAAGTACAAAGATTTACATATAACAAGATTTACTCAATTTTAATGTCAATATAAAATAACCCAAGTGTCAACTACACCTCAATTTTAAAATAATAAAATAAAATAACCCAAATGAACAACAATAGAAAAATGAAGGAAATAGCATGAGGCAGTCATACAATGGAATATTATTTAGCCACCAAAAATTATGTTTATAAAAAATTGTTAATATCACTGGAAAACAAGTAACATAAAACACATAAAACTACATGGGAACAAAGCAGTCTATACTTAACCTCAGCAATATTTATACAACAAAATTTATAAAATGTTTAGACCAGAGAGACACAAATACAATAAATACTGGAAGGAAATATACCTAATGTTGTCTGTGGGTGGAAGAACTATGGGTGGACTTTCTATATTTTTGGTATTTTCCAGGTCGTCTGCGATGGGCGTCTACTACCTTTATAATCATAAAAAGAAATAAAGGTTTTTTAAAAGTGTCAATTCTCAATCTAACAAAAAATCATTGATCTTTACTGAGGTTTGTCTTTGCCCCCAAGAGTACTCTGACGGCTCCATTACTCATGGAAAGAAGGATGATTAAATAATGAGAAGCAAGTCTCATTCATGTATTCACTTCATTTATTTAAACTTCTACTCCATGGCCTCAAAAGGATTCTCACCACCTTATACCTGAGAATCGTACAGCAATGCCACAAAAGCAGGTTGCCTGAGAGTACCTACAGCGTGACACCATTTGTATGAAGTTTAAAAATGCGCAAACAATTCTACAAACTGCTTAGCGATATCTGCCTGTGTTGGGAAAGTATCAGGAATTGGAAGGGAAGGAGAGCACTAAAGTTGCAGTTTTGGTCCCCTGTGGTGAGAGAGGGAGGAGGATGTGCTCGTGGAGGAATCCACTGGGTCCTCAATCATATTATTAATGCTTTATTTTTTAAAACTGAGAGGTTGATGTGTGGGTGTTTGTCATGTTGTGCTTCTTTATGTCTTTTGGATATCTTAGATATTACATAATGATCTTTTAATCCAGTCTGATATAAATCAAAACTTCAACTTCTCATTTAAAGCTTCACTCTTTCCCCGATTTTGCAGCCCAACCAGTCTGAGAAAGCTGCGGTAGTGTGGGAAAATATGGTTTATCTTTTCTCTCCCTCTCCCTCCAACTCAGGGTCCCTGCAGAAAAAATGGGCAGGAAAGGAGAGGAGAAGCGTGGAGGGGTAAACGGAGCCCGTGTTACTTGACTGGGGCAGTGGTGATCTGGCCTTGGAGCCCCCACTGAGAGCCATGAGGGGTGGTTTCAGGGTTACTTCCTAGTTACCTGCCTTAACTTCACCCGCTGTCCCATAACGACCTCCCTGCACCGTTACCTGGTAAGGGGCAGTGCACCTCTGGCCTGGCTGACTACTCAGTCCTCCCCGCTACAGTGTCTAGTTCTGGAAGTCCTACCCTCACAGGCTCTTTCCACTAAGTTCACCTCACCGGCAGGCCTTTCTAGATAACTCAGGCCCCACTGACTCTCAGAGTCCATTCCTGACTCACAGAAACACCCAGCGCTTTGCCCGCCCAGACTCTGCAAATGTGAGCCACGCGCGCTGGAACCTTCTCCTTCATGTTGCCATCAGGCAGCTCAAGGCAGCCTCTCATCGTTAGATTTCCCCAGGCAAGTCACACACCAGTCAGTCTCTGACCAACAAACTGCCGGGACACAGATCAGCCTCTCCATGGAGTTCCCTTGAAGCCCCTGCACTTGAGTGATTTCCTCCTTCTCACGTATGGTGCCCTGACAGCCCTCTCCAAAGAAGCATTTCCTACGTGGCTGCTCAGACCCAGTTCCTCTGCTGATGGAGCGTGGGAGACCTCTGAGGACAGAGCAGTTTGGGTCTCCTGGTGCCAACCCGCTGCCTCTCTTTAGAAGGATCGATTCAACGTCAGCTGTTGTTCTCAACAGCAATTTCAAAATAGGAAAAATCTCATTTAACATCCTTTTCTGCAAATAATACTTTAAGATAATGCCCCTCAAGACAGGCCAGTGACTTAATGTCAAAGCTGGATTCAGTAGAAGCAATTCAACAGAAGAGGTCAAAACAGGCTTCTTGGGTATCACTGCGGGACTGGCCTTATCCAGTAACATTTAAAAGATCAAGAGGAGTGGATGGAACACGTTTCCTGTGGGTGATCCTCCATAAATACTTGTAGAAACCATATTACCCAGGAAGTTTCCCTTTTGGGAAATCAGAAAAACTCAAACTTAAGTTCAGGGCCCACCTTCCGAAATTAACTCCTCGCACATGTGTGCGTTTGTTTTTTGGCTGCATTGGGTCTTCGCTGCTGCGCGCTGGCTTTCTCTAGTTGCGGCGAGCGGGGTCCACTCTTCGTTGAGGTGCGCAGGCTTCTCACTGCAATGGCTTCTCTTGTTGTGGAGCACGGGCTGCAGGCGCGTGGGCCTTAGTAGTTGCAGCACGCAGCCTCAGTAGATGCAGCACGCAGGGCCTAGAGCACGTGGGCTTCAGTAGTTGCAGCGCGTGGGCTCAGTAGTTGTGGCACACAGGCTTAGTTGCTCCGTGGCATGTGGGATCTTCCCGGACCAGGGCTCGAACTTGTGTCCCCTGCATTAGCAGGCAGATTCTTAACCACTGCACCACCAGGGAAGTCCCCACATGTATTTTTGTATGTATCTGTCCTATTTAATTTTGTGTTTCAATTTATTAACGTAATATTCACGTCATTTGGGAAATCCTAAATAAGTATTAAAACAGAAAGAAAACATGAAAAAAATGAATTTTGTATGGAATTTAGGCTATTTACTGTAAATTATATTATTTCTCCTTCAGTCTAAAAAAAAAAATGTCTTTGACTTGTAATAGGTCAAGAAAAGTCTTAAAAATGTGGCAGTTTATGGACCAGTCTGACCTGGAGACGATGAGGGGCCTGAAGGACGCCATGGCCCAGCATGAATCTTCCTGCGAGTACAGGAAGGTGGTGACTCGGGCGCTGCACATCCCCGGCTGTAAGGTGGTTCCGTTCTGCGGGGTGTTTCTGAAGGAGCTTTGTGAGGTGCTTGACGGAGCCTCCGGCCTCATGAAGCTTTGCCCGAGGTACAATTCCCAAGAAGAAACTCTAGAGGTGAGGCCTTTCAAAATCCTCATGGTCTGGAGAGTCGTTGTTGCCTCCTGGCTTGTCACTCACTAAAGCCAGAAGAGAGACCTTTCTGAGCCCATGGTTATCAGTTGTCACTATTGTGTTGGGTAACAGGTTCTTGAACATTCCAGAGAAAAGAATGCCAACTAACACTGTCGGGGCTTAATATTAAGTTAGCTTTAATGGCGCAATGTGAAAGTACAAGTGCAAATGGGTATTGTTTCCTGATTTTTTTTTAAAGGTTGATGGGGTTTTCTTCCCTCTTATTGGGTGGGAATGTCTGGGTGCAGGGGATACGAGAAGTCAAGCGAGAGTGGTAACTTTCTTGGATCAGTGGAAGAAAGACTGAAGGGAAGTTAACACTGCCTTCCTTTCCTCCTTTGTGGGAATCTGGTAGGTCTTCGAAGGACGAGCTCTGGTCTCCTGATCGCGCTGCCTCCGTTCCCCCCAGCCCATTGCTTCTCATTCCTGACCCCCAGTGTGGAGAAGACCACAGAGCTTGGACTCAGAGCATTGGGCATTGGAGAGAAGGGGCATTGAGAAACGGAAGAAGATATGGAAATCTCTTATACAGTGTTTAGAAACGAAAGAAGGGACCAAAGGGGGGGAACTTTACAGAGAATTTTGAGGAGTCCCATACCTGGAAGTCCCATACCGAAATCTAGAGTCATTCTCACCATGGTGACAGCACCCACTGCTGACCTTACACACACACACACACTCTCACACTCACACACAGCCCTTCTCAGTGGCAGTGCGAAAACTTCCCCAAACTGCAGCCTCTTCCAGGTCACCTGGGAACAAAAGCATCGCCTGGCATCAGGGAGACTTAGAACCTCTGACAGGTGCCGGCAGCACTACTGGCTTGCATCTCCTTGGCTTATGTCGGGGGGATAAAGTACAAGAAATGGAGGAGAAAACTTAAAGCAAGCCCCCCTACAAGCTGCACCCACGCTGCCTCCCTCATGTCTCAGAAGGCAGGAACACCCTATCTCATGGCCTAGCTGCCCCTCTTGTTACCGACCAGGGTTCTTGGCCTTCCCCAATCAATAGAAATCGACTAGAGGCCAGACAAGAAATTCAGGCAAGGCTTTATTGGGGCCCCTGGTGCAGCAAGGGGGAGTGAGAACAAAAGAAGATAGGTTCCCCTGCTTGCTTGCTCCCTGAGCGGGGGTGGGGAGAGCTTGTTCCTTATATGGGGTGAGGGTAGCGGTGTGTCCAGGGGTCGGGCCAGAGGGGTGGCTTAGGTGTTTTGCCAACCCCTCTGGTGGTGCTGTGTGTACCGGGCATGCTCAGTACCCAGCTTTTGCTCCCCACTCTTCAAAAGTGGCAGTTGGGTTCTTTTGGTCTCTTTGTATCTTTTGGGTCTCGAATTTGCCCCAACTGTGCATGCACCCAGTTATTTTTAGTCCCGTACAGTTTCTTTGTATTTTGTTGCTGGAGGAGAGGTGTGTTCAGGTGCAAGCGCTGCAGCACTGCAGCAAAGGGTCCCAGGTCCCAGCCTGTCTCACTCTGACTTCTGATGGGAGAAACTTCCTGATCACAAATACAGACAATAAGAGCTTATAAACCAGCAGGAAGCCTCTATGTTACCATAAGATGTATGGGAAATAAAGCAAAATGTCCCCCTTTCTCCACCATTTTCTTGGGCCCCAGTAATTTTATCCAGTTCCATAGAATAATACACTTTTGTCATGGTTTTTCTCAATTTTCACTACAAGGATAAAATAACCCTGTCCTTCCTCTGTAAAGTGGCTTATCTTCTCCCTAGGGAACCTTGAAATAATATTGTTTTTTATGTTGTAAATTCAAAGTGGAGTGTTGATTCCTAGAGTGTTGATTCCATAGTGGAAACAAGAGTGAGTTTTGGTATTTCATGCGGTGAAAGGAAAAAAATGTTTTTCCTGGAGGTTTTCTTTCCCCCAGTAAAATAGGCACAAATGCCATTATTTATGACTGTTACGATTTTGTTTCTCTAGCTAAGTAGGTTATTTAGATGTAGTATGTGAAGTTGCAATCACAAATCCTCAATATATTTTTCTGTAGTTTGTAGCTGATTATAGTGGACAAGATAATTTCTTACAACGAGTGGGACAGAATGGCTTAAAGAATTCAGAGAAGGAGTCCACCGTCAACAGCATCTTTCAGATCATCAGGAGCTGCAGTCGAAGTCTGGAGACAGAGGAGGAGGACAGCCCCGGTGAAGGGAACAGCTCTAGGAAGAATTCCTTGAAGGATAAAGCCCGATTGCAGTAAGTTTTACATTTTAAAAATTGGGATGCTCATTTCTTCTTTTTCCTACTCCAGTTTGGTTTCAGATCAAACCTAATAAAAACTCACCACTTGGGCTTCCCTGGTGGCGCAGCGGTTGAGAGTCCGCCTGCCGATTCAGGGGACACGGGTTCGTGCCCCGGTCCGGGAAGATCCCACGTGACGCGGAGCAGCTAGGCCCGTGAGCCATGGCCGCTGAGCCTGCGCGTCCGGCGCCTGTGCTCCGCAGCGGGAGAGGCCACAGTGGTGAGAGGCCCGCGTATCACACACACACACACACAAAAAAAAAAACTCACCACCTTTATCAGTAAACTGTGCTTCTTTATCTTTAAAATTTACCAATTCTGAATTAGGATTTACCTGTCTAATCTGGCTGCTCTGTTCTAAAATTACTGCTCATAATTTAACTTCTTTCTATCTGTTACCCCTTTTTAAAAATTAGAGCTATCCTACCATTTCTAAAAATTTAACAAATTAAATTTCAGGATTAAAACCATGATCCTTTATTTCATAGCTTCTATAAGAATGATTTTTATTATAATATGGAGGTCCCTGAAAAAATTAAAAATAGAGTTACCATGTGATCCAACAATCCCACACTCCTTGGGCATATATCCAGAGAAAACTCTAATTTGAAAAGATACATGCACCTAAGTGTCCATTGACAAATGAATGGATAAAGAGGTTGTGTGGTGCATATATACAGTGGAATACTACTCAGCCATAAAAAAGAATGAAATAATGACATTTGCAGCAACATGGATGGACTAGAAATTATCATACCAAGTGAAGTAAGTCAGACAAAGACAAATATCATAGGATATCACTTATATGTATAATCTAAAATATGTTACAAATGAACTTATTTACAAAGCAGAAACAGACTCACAGACATAAAAAACAAATTTGTGGTTACCAAACAGGGAAAGCAGGGGGAGGGATAAATTAGGAGTTTGGGGTTAGCAGATATAAACTACTATATACAAAAGAGATAAACAACAAAGTCCTACTGTGTAACACAGGGAACTAACTATATTCAATATCTTGTAATAAACTATAATGGAAAAGAATATGAAAAAGGATATATAGTATCCTTTGTAAATAGTATCCATAGTATACTTTATAACTCAACTCTACTTCAATTTTAAAAAGGGTTTTATTCATCACTAGGTGGGGCACAGGGGTGAGTATTAACATATTTTTAAATCAAATATACTGAGTTAGTAGGGTTGGAGTTAGTCATACCCAGAAATCAGCACTGTTACAGCTCTCCCCAACCTCTGATGATTCTAAGGCAGGTGGTAACTCACATTCAGGTGGCATCTGCAGCTTTGTAATTGCTCAGTTGTTTCGATTGCTATTTATTGACAAGCATGGCAATCGAGCCAGACATGCTTGCTTAACCCATGGCCAGATGAGAAGTTCAGAAATCAGTGGTCTTAGGGCAGGCATTACATCTCTTCAAGGCCATTTACTCATGGTCAAGCCCAACTCAAATGGCAGAGCCTGGCCCAGCTGGTGGAATCCTTGAGCACCACCCAAAAGTATGACATGTACTGACTTTGACATCTTGGCCACAAAAGGTTTTACTTGTGTTGAGTACTCATGTGTCATACCTTGCGGTTGTCTCTGAGTCCTTGCGAGACATTGCTGTTTATTTTGCAAAGCCTTTCCTGGTTGTGTGTGTGTGTATGAGTCTACACTGGGAAGGAGGACAGTGTTTTTGGAAAATAATTTTTTTGGAATTGTAGTGCTAGATCCTTAGAATCATTTGTGAACACACAAATGAACGCTTTGTTTCTGAATCCCGAATGCTATTATTAAGGAGGTGAATCTGTATTCCAGGTTTCTCCAAAGTCTTTGGGCTTTTTTTCATACCTCGCTTCTTAGCTCATTCCACCATAGAGGACCCAGGTGCTCAAAGATTAACCACCCTTAACACAATGCCTCGTCCCTAAAGCTCAAATCTCACAAGTAGCTTCTACCAATTGTTCTTCTTAGTTGATCTCAAGTCAAAGATTATTTGAAAGTTTTCTCACTAATTTTTGCTGACATTGGTGCCACTGTATGTATAGAGAGAGGACCATCTACAAATAAGCACAAAGAAGCATCTCATAGCCACTTAAGTCCTTAATCTATATCTACCTCTATCTACCTGTCTCTATACACAGGTATCTATGTATATATCTACATCCTCCTACTAAAGATTTTGTAGATGCTTACAAAAATAAATATAAATAATTGAGGACATTAAGGAAAAGGGAAAATATTTTGTAGATGCTTATATGAATAAATATAAATAATTAAAGGTATTAAGGAAAAAGAAAAATAGGAGAGGAAAAAATAAAACATACAGAAATGTATACTGTATAGTCTTTACAGTGACTAAATTTTGTTCGGAGATAGTGACCATAGGAAAGAGGGAATCAGGATTCACAATATTTGTAAAGAAAAATCAACAGATGTTTGAGAGAAGCATGCCTGTTCCTCATACTGAGATCTGGCTGAAATTCCTTCCTTAAATCCTACTATAAGGGATACATCATCCCTGAATAGATAAAATTTCACATGACTGTTTTATAACAGCCTTCACTTGGGGCCGTGTGTGTGTGTGTGTGTGTGTGTGTGTGTGTGTGTGTGTGTAGGTGTATATATTACTTACAGGTGTCAGTCTTTCTAAAATACTTTTAGGAATGCTACCTTTGGTTGAGCCTCAGAGACCAAGCCTCTGAGCTTTCATTTACCATCCTTTCCTTTTGCCTGGGATTCCTTCAAGTGATAAATTTCTTACCTCATAACATCACCTCTCATGAAATCTTTATTTCCAATTTTCTGCTTATTCCCTTGTCTCCTCCCTAATCATTTTATCATCTACATCCTAAGATCATTACTCTTCCACTTCCAATTTTCCAGACTCCGCTTATAAGCACTCTTACAAAGGGAAAAGAAGCACAAAAATGCAAATATTTCTTTTACAAAACCTATGAAGTCCTATTGAAATCCTCACACTGAAATTTATGCACCTCAGTACCAGTAAGTTTTCTTACCCCACATGACTGCTGTTTTGAAAAGAACCACTGAACGCACAAGATGGGGGTGAGGGTGCTTAATAAAACTCACGGAAACCAGATCAGCGAGCACTGTTTCTGAGACCATCTGCCAGGACTTCACAGAGAATCCATTCCTGATCCAGAGTCCCTCATTAGAATATACAGCACAGGGTTGTATGTGGAGAAGGGATTTCCAGATCCCAAAACCCATGGGAACTGTGCTTTCTTGTTGATTTGGCGGAAACAAAGACTCTATAAACAATAACCTCCAGCCCCTGTTCCTATGGCAGCCACCAACCCTGTGAAAATGACATCAAAGAAAGAAGGGGCAATCTCATGGTCCTTTGGTTCACCCAGCCTGAAGGGTACTCTAATAATTTTTCTCAAATATCTCGGCTACTCCTGCCAGAACACCCATTCAAAACACTCACAGAAACCCCAGAAAAAATGATCATAAGAAGTGAAGACCTCAGCAGGAAAGGAACAGGGTTGAAAGAATCTCAGAATGTCAGTGAGATCTTAAGGTCAACTCATCCAACTCATCATCTCCCTGTACAAATGAAGAAGTGTTACCCGGAGAGGTGAAGTCACTTGCCTAAGTGGTGCCTAGCAGAGCTGGGTCGTGAACCTGACCGCGTGATCAACTGCAAGGCAGGATCTTTTCTCCTACAATGTTTAAGGCATTTCTTGTCACTGTGGAACCCTCAACTTTTTTTTATTTCTAGTTCCTGTAGTTTAGGAACCTTTGAATTCTAAAAATATTCCAATTACATTTCATATGACCTATAAAGCTCATTAATAATGACTTTTCAAATTTACCAGCATGAAGAATAATGAGTTTTGCCTGTGTGAATATGTCATGAAGGCGTAAGAGTAGCATATAGCACCATTGTAGGAAAATGGGAATTAAGAATATTTAGATGTATAGAGAAGAGTGTTGGGTCATAGAGGAGCCGCAGGTTCTTATTAACCATATTGTTAAGTGAGAGAGTAGCACTGACATACATGCACTACCAAATGTAAAATAGGTAGCTAGTGGGAAGCAGCCGCATAGCACGGGGAGATCAGCTCGATGCTTTGTGACCACCTAGAGGGGTGGGATACGGAGGATGGGAGGGAAGCTCAAGACGGAGGGGTTATGGGGACATATGTATGCATGTGGCTGATTCACTTTGTTGTACAGCAGAAACTAACACACCATTGTAAAGCAATTATACTCCAATAAAGACGTTAAAAAAAAAAACAACCCGATATTGTTGACCCTCTTTAAAATGCTGCAGCTTAAAAAGGTTTTGTCCATTTGTAGAAATTGGATATAAGTATATAACAAGTTCAGACAGAACCTTAGAATGGAGGCTGCTTGGGATGAGTAAATGCTCAAAGTCTGCAGTCACATTGTTTGGGCCTGAATCTTGCCCCCACCACTTACTATTTGTGTCACCTGGGTAGGTGACTAAACCTTCCTAAGCCTCCATTTTGTAATCTGTAAGATGGGAATGATCATAATGCTTTATAAGGTTGTTGTAAGGATTATGTGAGAGGGTGCATGTAAAATAAGGAGTTTTGCATAACAAAGGCATATAAATGGTGGATATTGTAATTAAAGCCTGCCATCACACCCTTCAAATACCAACCCAAGTCCTTAAGGCGTGGCACCCGTGGCAGCAGTCACCATTTTAGGAGCAGCCCTCAGTCACCCTGCCCTTCCTTACAGGAGAATACAGAGTACTCTCTGCTCTTCCATCCCAACAACCTCCTTAGAGACTTCCCTGGAAGATGATCCAACCCACAAGGATAGAAATAAAAAAGCTGAGCGTGAGGATCTGAGAAAAGATCAGAGTTACAGGATTTGCCACACATACACACACACTTATGTGCACACACAAAATAATAAAATGATAAGAAACCAATCACTTATTCTCCACAGAGGATGGTGCAGACATATCCCAGCCTTACAAACACCTACCTCTTAACAGCCTTTAGGGACAGCTGACTGCCTCTGACCAGCCCAGACCTTAACATGATCTCCTCCCACCAACACCCCACCCCCGGCTCTGCTGGGGGTATCTGGGGCTGGGGATACCTAGGACCCCCCCTCTCTTTCTCTCTCTTCCTGTCTCCTTGACCAGTACCCAAGACCCAGTCCTGCTTCTGTGACCTGTAACAAAGAAAGCCATTTTCCCACTATCTGCACAACATTCAGTTTAAGCTTGTTTATCACTTGAATCTCAGCTTGAAACTTGGGCACCATTTTTACAGAGAAGCAATGGTTGTTTGGGTTGCTGTGTTTTAGGATATTGACTTTGCAAATACAAACGGGGCAATAATATTATTAATATATGATATGTTATTATTTATCAAGAGCCTACTTTTAAACAAACACTGTTCTAAATACTTTACATATGTTAAATTAGTTAATCCTCACAGCAATTCCATTTCATTCAAGATCTCACATCTAGCAGGGCCAGAATTTAACCTCACGTAGGCTGACTTTGAAGTCCGCACACTACCGAGCTATAATTTAGAAGCTGCCTGTGGTTGAGGAGGTGCTAGGTTAATTAGAAGCAAGAAGTTGCCAGAAGCAAAGTTAAAACTCTGGATTTTATTCCTGGGAATAGCTATAGCAAGTCCTTTGCAAAAGGGGTACATTTTCCTCTAACAAAATTAAATTTAGACTTATCACTTGATGAATCATGTTTATGCAATCATATTAACTTTGCAGCAGTAACAAAACTTTATGAAGAAAATACATAACCAGGATGATAAATAGCCCACTTGTACCCTAATATAAGATTTTCATCAGGGAACATTAGAAAAGTGTTTATCTGTCAGTTTATGGTTTCTAACTGAAGGGTGCTTTAGAACTTCTTCAGAGATCAGATACAAACTTTCCTTCTCTTTTCACTCCTTGGTCCTCTCGTTAAGGCATATGATCTAAGTTTGACTACGCAGTTTCTTTGCTGGTAAACCACATCTTTGATGTGGTTAATGCTACTTGGTTCCTGAACAACTCTTTAAGTTCCACCTTATTCCTTCTTGTAAACCCACAGAAACTTGTCTCCTGAGAGAAGCAGGCACAGAAGTTCATAAAATTCACTACATGATCTAAGAGACAAAGCTACTAGTTTCCTTCTTGAAATGATCTTATTTCATTGCAAACAATTGTCTGTTTTATCTTGGGCATTAGTCCTTGGAAGAATGGCTTTTTTTTTTTTTTTTTTTTTGCGGTATGCGGGGCTCTCACTGCTGTGGCCTCTCCTGTTGTGGAGCACAGGCTATGGAGGCGCAGGCTCAGCGGCCATGGCCCACGGGCCCAGCCACTCAGCGGCATGTGGGATCCTTCCCGGACCGGGGCACGAACCCGTGTCCCCTGCATCGGCAGGCGGATTCTCAACCACTGCACCACCAGGGAATACCTGGAAGAATGTCTTTTAAAGGAATTATTAACACCTAGCATTAATTCTCTTTGTGTTCTAAAATAGAACTGATGCTAAGAAAGACAGTGTCTACTCTCTCTCTCTACTTAACCTCATTTCTGAGCAGCAGAAACAGGCTCCAGAAAAGCCTCCTAATTTTTCTTTCCAGACACTACTTTCTATAATGCCTGTAGGTTTTCACTGGAAAATGCTTGATTTAGCTCAGAACCCAAATTAAATGGAATATGAAAAACACCTTTTCTCATGCTAAATTAAAATCAGAAGTTCTAAGTCCAAAGTAACATATGTTACATTTCGTGGGTACTGATGCTCACCAGTTGAATCCTTCCTGCTCTTTATTTTATATATCTATATCTATATCTATATATAGATATAGATATACACACACATATATATAATTATATATAATCAATTATATATAATTGAATTACTTTGCTATACAGCAGAAACCAACACAGTATTGTAAATCAACTAGTACTTCAATAAAAGACTCCTTCCTGCTCTTTAAAAAAAAAAGCCAAGAATTGTGACAAGAAGAATGTGGAAATGGTCCCAGAGAAAGGAAATAAAAAGATTAAAGAACTTGGATGTGGCGCTGAGGAAAGCCCCTCTAGAGGAATAGCTGGGCTGAGAAGTGGCAGGATGAGACCCTGGTCTTTTTATGTTTAATTATAATCGCGTACTTTACCAAACCAGATGCTGTTCTGAGTCATTTACAAGTATTACCTTATTTGAGCTTCACCATTACTCTATGAAATGGGTATTGTCTTTTTGCCATTAACAGATGAGTAAAGTGAGCCTCAGAGAGATTGAGTAATTTGACTAGGTCACACAGCAAAGAGGTAGTGGAGCCTAACGTTAAACCCAAGGTGACTCTAGAGGGCATGTTCCTAACTACCACATATATATATATAAGGCATGGAGAGAAGTATTATGTAGGAGGACATAAATATTGGTTTTCCATTGTTACTGAGAGCAATTTCAGAGGGATGGAGCTAAGTTAAACACAAAGGATTTCCTTCCCTTTTCTTTCATTCTTCACTTTTTATGGTGAAATGTGATATTTTTAAAAGTGCATAAAAAAGAGGGGATTTGCACCTAGCACCCAAATTTTGATTTCTAATAACATTCTTCAGTGAAAGAAAGCAAAGCTTCTTGGAGAAATGGCTGATTCTAGGACTGGGACAGGAAGTACACTAGATGAGCCTGGAGCATCTTGTGCCAAAAACTAAAGAAGTGCTGAGAAAAAAAAAAAAAAAACATAATAATGAGGTTATGTCAAAGAACTACAAGAGCCAACTGAAAAGAGCTCCCGATTGCCAACTGGAACTATTTGAGCAACAAAATAAAGTAGTATTAGATTATAACCCAAAGTATTATGTAAATATTCATGAGTCCATATACATAAATGATAAACAAATAGGGGAGAAGAGACAAATCTCCCGTGCAGAAGAATTCCAAATAACTTATGTATACACTCCACCCTCTAGAAGGTAGAGCAGAATTCCTTAAGTGTGGGCTGCACGCAGTGACTTCCTTCCAAAGATTACAGTGTAGAAAGGAGTTCTTTTTTTTTAAAGTAACTTTGCAGTGGACGTGACCAGCACTACCTCAGCCAGGTCAGCATCAACAGAGTAAGTCGTGTTGATAGTATGTTCCCTGAATATGGTGTGATGAGAATGGCATTCTACCTCTGTGGTCTTCCTCCCCAGAAGCCAGAGCCCCAGAATAATTATGAGAAAATTAGAAAATTATCAGGCAAATTCTAATTGATGGTCATTCTACAAAATGCCTGACCACAGCTCCTCAAAACTGTCGAGACCATCCAAAACAAGGAAAGTCTGAGAAACTGTGACATAAAGAAATATGATGGTTAAATGCAATACAGGTTCCTGGATGGAATCCTGGAACAGAAAAGGCAAACGGGTAAAAAACTAAGGAAATCTCAACAGAGTATGGACTTTAATAAATAATAATGTATCACAGTGTTGACTCATGAATTGTGTCAAATATACCACCCTTAATGTAAGATGTTAATGATAGGGAAAACTGGATGTGGGGTATACTGTCTTTGCAATTTCTCTACAAATCTAAAACTATTCTAAAATTAATTTTTAAAAAAACCTAATGTTTTTGAATAGTTTCAAGTGAATGCATGTGTAACTACCACCCAGAGTGAAAACATTGTCAGCACCCATAAAACCCTTGTTTCCCTTCTCAATTATGTCACCACCTCTCCCCCTAAAGAAAAGTTCACTGCTGTGATTGTATGATAGTACATCCTGCTTTTCTTTCTAATTTTACCACTATTATGCCTCTCTAAACAATATAGTATAGTTTTCCCTGGTTTTGAAATTTATATTAATGTAATCATACAGTATATATGCCTGTATGTCTCGCTTAAGATTTGTCCATGTTGTTGCAGGTAGTCAGCCATTGCATGTTCATTTTCATTGCTGTGCAGGATTGTGTTGTATGAATTACTTCAAATTTTATTTATACATTTTATTGTTGCTGGACATTTGGGTTGTTTCCAGTGTTTCCAGTGTGGATGATTTGAAAAGGATATTCTGACCATCAGATTTATGAGATCCCTTGTGGATTTCTTTTCTTTCTTAAGAATATCTATTTATGTGGGGCAAGGAAGAACCTCTTGATGTTTGAAAGCAGTAGTGAGATGTTGCTCAGGGACCAGGATCTAGACTGAGAGTCCGAGAAGCCCAGGGCTGCTGTTCATGCCTTGCCAAGATGCAGTCAGCTGCCCAACTGCCTCAAGATAATGGGAACATTCCTTCCCAGGGATGTATGGACCAACTCCTTCTCAATTTTATCCACCACTTTGCTAGTGATATCTATGGCTCAAACAGTAGAAAGCTTGATCTTAGTAACAATCCCTCATGCTTTGAAGAGAACAAGTCTCTCTTAGGCATGTTCCTACCAAGTGTCCAAATAGAAAGGAAGCAATAAAGACTCCTTGCCTTCCCCCTAAGATCCTTCTGGCCCTGGTAATCCAGGTTCCTAACTCAGGGAAGGCAACTTGCTAGACTGTCCAAGCAGACAAGTCCTTTACGTGCACATGTGCACGCACAGGTGAACATACACATACAGTGAAAATCTAAGGTTGAGTCAAGGAGGGCTGTTCTTGCTCATCTGGCACCATGACAATATTTCCCAATGAGTGCCTTTGAACTAATTGTATTTTATTTTTAACAGAGACACTTCTCAGGCCCACTTATTAAGTCTTGTTTTGCCTATTTTAGCCCCATTGTATTTTGTTATGACCAAGTAGAAGGCAACACACCTAGTAATGAAGAGCCCAGGCTAAAGAGTCAGACAGATCAGAATCCTGCCTTGGGTAGGTGTCTTCTGAGTTGGGTAACCTGGAGCAGTTACTCGTCCCTTCAGAACCTCAGTTTCCCCATAGATTTAAAAAAAATTAAGAAAACTTACTTTGCAAGTAGGTCAAATAAAGTGCAAAAATGTATGTAAAGTATTTAACACAGTTCCTGACACAAAAGGAAAAACTAATAAATAATGAAGATTATCATTGTTTACATTAAAAATGCAATAACTGGGGACTTCCCTGGCGGTCCAGTGGTTAAGACTTCACCTTCCAATGCAGAGGGTACGGGTTCAATCCCTGGTCAGGGAGCTAAGATCCCACATGCCTCGCAGCCAAAAAACCAAAATATAAAACAGAAGAATAGTGTAACAAATTCAATAAGGACTTTAAAAATGGTTCACATTTTAAAAATCTTTTAAATGCAGTAACTAATCTACTAGTTCCTTTCTTTAAACCTTTGGTCAGACATATTGTTAAACATAAGGTTTTCAAATACAGCTAAAAAACTTACTCTGGGGCTTCCCTGGTGGCGCAGTTGTTGAGAGTCCGCCTGCCGATGCAGGGGACACGGGTTCGTGCCCCAGTCCGGGAAGATCCCACATGCCGCGGAGCGGCTGGGCCCGTGAGCCATGGCTGCTGAGCCTGCATGTCCGGAGCCTGTGCTCCACAGCGGGAGAGGCCACAACAGTGAGAGGCCCGCATACCGCAAAAAAAAAAAAAAAAAAATTACTCTGTGACTTTTAGCATTTTATATTTTCTATGCTAATTTGAATTCATAGTGGAATTAAAAATGGTGTCCAGTGTCAGTGAAAGCTTTTTGTTGTTCTCACCTCTGATTGTAAGACAGACCAAATTTGTATCTCTTTCCGATCAGGTTCATAATTGGAGATTTGTTGGATTCTGAAAATGACATCTTTGAGCAGCCCCAAGAATGGGACCCTCACGGATCAGAAGAGCCACAGAAGGCCTTTGACCATGGGACAGAGCTCATCCCGTGGTACGTGCTGTCCATCCAAGCTGATGTACACCAGTTCCTGCTGCAGGGGGCCACGGTCATCCACTATGACCAGGACATGCACCTCTCTGCCCGCTGCTTCCTCCAGCTTCAGCCTGACAATAGTACCTTGACCTGGATAAAGCCCACCACTGCTTCCCCAGCCAGTGCTAAAGCAAAACTTGGTGTGCTTAGTAACACATCCGAGCCTGGCAAATTCCCATTACTGGGCAATGCTGGATTAAGTGGCCTGGCAGAGGGGGTCTTGGATCTGTTTTCAGCAAAGGCTGTGTACATGGGACACCCTAGCATTGATTTACACACTGTGTGTGTCCAGAACAAACTGAGTAACATGTCTCTCTCAGAGACTGGTGTGACACTGCTCTACGGGCTTCAGACCACGGACAATAGATTATTGCACTTTGTGGCACCAAAGCACACAGCTAAAATGCTCTTCAGTGGATTGTTGGAACTCACTAGAGCTGTGAGAAAGATGAGGAAGTTCCCTGACCAAAGACAGCAGTGGCTGCGGAAACAGTACGTCAGCCTCTACCAGGTAAGGGGTACAGCCTTCCCTCTCTCCTCAGTGGTATAATTCTCCAGATATAATTATAAAAACACACTGGACAACTAGACCACCAAGGTTCATTCTCCCAGCTCTGTCACTTCCTACCTGAGTGATATGGAACAGCTTTTATTTAACCTCTCTGTGCCTCA
This sequence comes from Kogia breviceps, assembly GCF_026419965.1. Taxonomy (NCBI): domain Eukaryota; kingdom Metazoa; phylum Chordata; class Mammalia; order Artiodactyla; family Physeteridae; genus Kogia; species Kogia breviceps. The sequence continues at coordinate 33,222,743 of NC_081311.1, read as the reverse complement.
GTTTCTTATCATAAAGTGAGAATAATAATGATACCTATTCATAGGGTGGCTGTGAGCTTTAACTGAGTTAATATGGGTAAAGCCATAATGTAAATTCGTAGGTATAAAGAATAGTGTCTGGCTTATAGTAGGTCCTATTATTATTTTGTATGAAAACAGTGACTGTGGTCATTGTACATCTCACATCTGGAAAGAAACAAGTTAATAAGTGAAAATGGAAAGCATTGTATCTGAATGCTTTTATTATTAATTAGGGACTAGCTGATATATTGGAAACCTTCACTTGGGAAATTGAAATCCTGTTTCATCTTCTAATGTGCTCCGTGACTCTGGGAGGGTTATTTAACTTGCTGTGTATTGCTGCTGAACTGTAGGACTTTTAAGGTTAAAAGAAACTTTCCCAAATGTGAGATAAACTCATACCTAGAGTTCTTCCAAACCAGATTTGTAGTGGCAGCAGCTCTTAGGGGTCAGTTTCTCACAGTCACAGCTTAAACTGAGTGAGTTTTTCATTAACCCTAAATTATCAGGTACTTTGACACTCCAGCTAAGGGAGGCAGGAGGCCTGGGCTGAATGAGGTGGTGAGAAGAGACACAGGCATAACCAGAGTAGCACACTTGTGGAGGAAGGAGGGCAGAGATTGCTCGGAAACTGAGTCATAAACCCCAGAACAAGGTGACACTGTTAGTGTTGTTGTCAAATGAGTTGTACAAAGTATTTGGTTTTTCTTTGCTATGCTTTTCTATCTATTGGAGGAGGGGGGAGATTATCTTTTCTACTAGTGTCACAGAACAAATAGAAGTATGATTTAAATTACTCAAATAACTGATTTCATGCACTTTTCACAGTGCTAACATGTTTCTGACAAGTAAAAACATCTTCCCCTTTGGAATGTTAGTAGAGGCACATATAGGACCCCTTCTTTCCCCTTTTCCCACATCCATGCAGTACTTATGACTAGAGATCATATCCTGAATAATTAACTTGATTAGTGACTTAATAAGCACATAGACCTATGATTATGCTGCACTGCGCAAAGCCAGTTTTAGTTAACTCATCTAAAATGAAAACCAAAATACCTGCTTCCTGTCTGTTCCACAGGGAGCTCTCAGTGCTGCCAGCTGCTTGGAAGAAAGGTCTTCAGGAGCTATTATCTTCAAAGCAATATTGATTTTCTTTTTTTTTCATAAATTTACTTATTTATTTGTTTATATTTTTGGCTGCATTGGGTCTTTGTTGCTGAGTGCGGGCTTTCCCCAGCTGCAGCGAGCGGGGGCTGCTCTTCATTTCAGTGCACAGATTTCTCATTGCGGTGGCTTCTCTTGTTGCAGAGCACGGGCTGTAGGCGCGCTCAGTAGTTGTGGCTCACGGGCTCAGTTGCTCTGCAGCATGTGGGATCCTCCCCGACCAGGGCTCAAACCGGTGTCCCCTGCATTGGCAGGCAGATTCTTAACCACTGCGCCACCGGGGAAGTCCCTTGATTTTCAATTACAGTCATTTCTCAGCCTTCTAGAATCATGAAAATCCATTCAAGCTGGGCATAAACCAAAATCTTTGGCCTCAATTACAATCACTGTCACAAAGCCTATGTGGTTTATTTGCTCCATTTGTTTCCCTCCCCATGTTATAGCATAAAGTAACTGAATTAACATAAAAGGTATACTTAGTTTCTCATTTAACCTGGCAACCTTCAGTTTGTTCAGTTTGGTCTGATGAGAAGAGGTAAGAGCAGAGACAGAGGAAATGACTTGGAGCAGATTCAGTCCTACACAGTTGCAAACACAGCTACACCCCTTCCTATCTCCCAACCCCCACCCTTCCACCCCGTGTGGAACCAAGCCATCACAGTGTAACAGCAAAATAGCTCCATTATACCTCAGTCACTTCTGAACACACAGGTGACATTACTCCTCAAAACAATGTACTACATGAGCTGCCTAAGACAGGCAACAGTCTTCGACACTCAAGATTTCTTTCTTTCTTACTTTCTTTTTTATAAAGTGAAAAAGGTCAACGGACTACTCATTTTCCCATCAAATAGACCAGTTCCCAAATGATCTCAGGAAACATCAAAAAGATGCTAATTTCGTACTTGGAGAACAAAAGGTCAAACAGGCATCATGCTTAATGCCCTGCTTGCTGACTTATAATATGACTTAGCACATTTAAAGATCTGAGAAGTCTCAAAGTACAAACGAAACCTACTTAAATGTATCTATAAATTAAAGAAATGTATGAAAAGTCTTGATTTCTTCCAAACTTCTGTTAACATCCCTATAAGTGTATCTTTTTATCCCCAGTTTGGGAAGAGCTTATATAGAAAATAATCTTTCTGACATCAGAGTCCTTTTGTGTGATGAATGTTTGCACGGTTACTTTCAAATATAAGTATTTTAGTACTAGTAAATGTAAATTAATCTAATGGAAATAGCAGGAGATAAAGCAAAAGACAAGAGGAAATAGTGACATTTGTAATGAAGCCTAGGAATACAGGAAATTAAAAGGAAGTAAACTCTGCAGAGATTCCGTGTGGGGTGTGGAGGAAAGGCTGGTGTCATGAGCTTTGGCTCAAGGTTATCATGGGCAGAGCTTGGGAACTCATATACTTGGAAAGATCTCTGGGAAGCTGACAAGGTTATACACAGGATTATCAGTAAACTTCTTTGATTGTAAGCAATAGAAACAGATTCTGGCTATCTTCAAGGGAAAAAATGGGATCTATTTAAAGAATTAGATTAGTTTCACAGTCTTTAAGATATCATATGCAAAAGATATGCTGAGTTAAAAGTGCATGAATATTTTTTAAGGAATGAATTTCCTAATCCTCAACTTCCACATGAACTGTTTTCTAAAACTGAGAATGTACCTTCACTCACAATAGTCCTTCTCCCAAATTAAAAATAGAAGGACATATTTCACCTATCCTAAACAAGTTTATTGTTTTGTATAAAACGAAAGAAAGATTCAAACTACATTTTAGTTCCCAGAGAGTCTCCTTTAAAGATTAAACAAAAGCATCCTGCTTTTTCCAGGCCTAAAATATTTCCATTAAAAGTAAAGCTTGGCACACGTTGAACCTGTTCTGAATTTAGAAAAGCCAAAGCAGTGGAGGCTGATTCTTTTATATCTACATGGTAATGGATCTATTAAATTTTTATATTAAAGATTTTATTTTTTAGAGCAGTTTTAGGTTTATAATAAAATTGAAAAGAAGGTACAGAGATTTCCCATAAACTTCCTGCCCCCATGCCTACATGGCACCCCCATTATCAACATCACTCACCAGAATGGTACATTCTTTACAAAGGATGAACCTATGTTGACACATCGTAATCACTCAAAGTCCATAGTTTACCTTAGAGTTCACTCTTGGTGCTGTACATTCTATAGGCTTGTGCAAATATTTATTGACATATATCCATCACTATAATATTATATGGAGCATTTTCACTGCCCTAAAAATCCTGTGTGCTCTGCCTGTTATCTCTTTCTCCCACTCCACCCCCACCCCTTCCCCCAGTCCCCTGCAACCACTGATCTTTTTATTTTCTCCATAGTTTTGCCTTTTTCAGAATGTCATATAGTTGGAATCATACAATATGTAGCCTTCTCAGATTGGTTTCTTTCACTTCATAATATGCATGTAAGTTTCCTCCCTGTCTTCTTGTAGCTTAATAGCTTTCTTTTTATTCTGAATGAAATTCCATTGTCTGGGTGGACCACAGATTATTCATTCATTCACCTACTAAAGGATTTCTTTGTTACTTCCAAATTTTGGCAATTATGAATAAAGCTGGTGTAAACATCCATGGTCAGGTTTTTGTGTGGACATAAGTTTTCAACTCATTTGGGTAAATACGAAGGAGTGTGATTGTTGGATCATACAGTAACAGTATGTTTAGCTTTGTAAGAAACCAAACTGCCTTCTGAAGTGGCTGTATGATTTTGCGTTTCCACCAGCAATGGATAAGAGTTCCTGTTGCTCCACAACCTCACCAACATTTGGTGTTGTCAGTGTTCTCAATTTTGGCCATTCTAATAGGTGTGTAGGGGTTTCTTGTTTCATTTCACATTTCCCTGATGACATATGATGTGGAACATCTTTTCATGTGATTATTTGCCATCTGTATGTCTGCTTTGGTGAGGTGTCTGTTAGGGTCTTCGGCCCATTTTTTTAATTGGGTTGTTTATTTTCTTATTGTAGAGTTTTAAGATTTCTTTGTATATTTTGGATAACAGACCATCAGATAGATATTCCTTTGCAAATATTTTCTCCCAGTCTGTGGCTTGTCTTCTAACTCTCTTGACAGTGTCTTTTGCAGAGCAGAACTTGTAAATTTTAATGAAGGGGCCTATTAAATGTTTAAAGATGTGTTATTTAAAACCCATAGATAAAAACTTTACAAGGTTTCTTTCAGAGTATGTTATGCAATAAGGTAGTTAAAATCTATTTATGAAATTGTGTCATGAATTGTTTATTCCACTTTGGAGTCAGTTGTAGTGACTTGTTATCAGGGACTCTCTTCAGCAGGCCTGCACCAGGTGGAATCATCTCCAACCATTTTCATTCTCTGTATCACTGCATTCAAGATTCATTTTCCAGGGACAGAAATTCTGATTGGCTTATTTAGATCCTGTACCAACCATTGATCAAGGGAGGCTGTTCCCCTTTGATTGATAGACCCAAGACTATACCTAGTGAAAAAGAGATCAAATAAAATTGGGGTATGGTTAGAGAAAAGAGAAATGATCCATAAGCAGGCATAAATCACAGATATCCACGACAAAAGGTCACTAAAAGGTTTCATCAAATGTCATTCAAAAGATCATCAAGTATCCAAGTTACTCAGCATGCTGGGATCCATAACAGGATGCAGGATGTGGGAGGTCACAACTCAAGTCATAAAATCAGATAGTCATTGAACATTAGGATGAAGGAGCAAGCAAGCACGCACGTGCACGCACACACACTTAAAGCCTCTTTATTATTTGCATATTATCTACAACAAAGCAAAATCTATTTACAAGCACTTCTTTGGAATTGCAAAGGAGGACTAACCTTAAAAATTTGCAGAAAGTAAGGATAGTAGATGGAAATTAATTTTAAGAGGTACCTTTTCTACAACCTGTGAACTATCACCAGTATTGTTTTTAATTCATATGTGACCTTTGTGTAGTTTTATTAACTGACTTTCCTGACTTATAAGGAGAATTGTTGACCACTGATCATTAAATTAATCAGGAGGGATTCCTCATTCATTAATCAATAGGGATTAATGGATCCCTACTGATACTCAATGCAAGTTACACAGAGTTGCCTTACAAGCAGCAGCTATTGTAAACCATCACCTACCCACTGAGTATGTTTTTGCTGCTCACAACATCATAATATTCGTGGTGCTCTGAGTCCCCTGGGCTCTCTATCCTTGGATATCAGTCACTCAAGAGGATGGCAGCTCCATTTCTCATGCTTTTTCTTCCTTCTCCATTAGCCAAAAAGAGTTGTTTTGTTTTACACATATGCCATTCTTAATATCAGTGGTGTGCACCTCATTTTATTAAAAAATTATCCAACAAAGAAAAAAAGAAGAGGATGGCAGCTCAACTACTCAAGGTGCTCCCAGAGCCCTCCAAAGTGAATTTGTGTACTCCACCTACTCTGACTTCAAGTCAGACTGTCCCAAGCATCAGACTAGGTGAAAATACACTGGAGCGATGCAATAGCAAATAGAACTTGATTTTACTTAAATAGATTCATACACACATGTACACCCTCCAAGTCCTCCAAAGCCCAGATCTGCAAAGTACATCTTAATGAATTTGCCTGCAGTGATAATTCTGGAACATAACCTCTGAAACTGGGAGGGGAAATTTTTTTGTTAATCCCAGTTGAACATGACCCTATTAAAGCACATCCCTGGAGCTCAACAGGGTGTGAACAGGACAACAGAGGACATGATGAAATCCCCAACAGAGAGTTCTGACAGTTAGAAAACAGCCACTTGCATGGCCAGATGGTTATTCTTTGGTGACAGCCTATTCTCCTCCACCTCTGGGAATTTACGGGAAGCCGTTAATATATTTACTTCCCCATTGCTCGCTCTTTCCTTATGTGTTCAGAATGTTGTTCTTTTACAGGAGGATGGACGATATGAAGGCCCAACTTTGGCTCACGCTGTGGAGTTGTTTGGCGGCAGACGATGGAGTACTCGAAACCCCAGTCCCGGGACATCAGCAAAGAGTGCTGAGAAGCCCAACATGCAGAGAAACAACACCTTGGGTATAAGCACCACCAAGAAAAAGAAGAAAATCCTTATGAGGGTAGAGTCTATTTATTAAGCATTAACCCCAGTATTCCAGGACCATTGTATGGTCTACATCACCATAAACTACCTTAGGTCATTTGGCTTGGGGACAAGATGAGGTGTAAAACAAATGAAACACAAGAGCTTACCAAGCACCTCCTGGATGCCAGGCCCAGTGATAGGAACTGAGTCAACACCAGGGAAAAGTCAAGGTCCTTAGAGGGGCACAGAGATGTTAACAAACACGGTGAGATCTAAATAAGAGTCACTGTCAAGCTGTCTGCAAAGTGCTGTGGGAGCAGAGAGAAGGAAAATATGGCTGAATGTCAGTTGCCAGGGGGGAAGGGGAAGGGGAAAAGGGGAGCTGTTCAAAGAGTATAGAGTTTCAGTTTTGCAAGATGAGAAAGTTCTAGAGATCTGTTGCACAAGGCACAAGTAGTTAACACTATTATACACTTAAAAATGGTTACGATGGTAAATTTTATATTTTGTTTTTTACCATGATAAATATATATGTGTATCACTATATATTATATATTACATTATTTAGATTCTCACTGTAACATGATAATATATTTTCTTCATGGTTAACTAGAAGAAGTCCAAGTCTTTGCATATGGGAGGCCTAAGACATATGTTGATGCCTAAGTTGAACTTTGTCTGCTTCATAACTCTGTCTCTACACAGATTCCAGGGGTCTTATTCCTCCTCTTGTCACCCTCCCCAGAGGAGTGCTGCATTTTAGTGAAGAACACATGAGATAAATATAACACAAGAATAGTTGGTCAGCGTTCACATAGGTCTTTACTATTTTTGTCAGGTGGAGGTGGTATTGAAGGTGGGTCAGTGAGAAAATAGGGACCCACCTGAACTAAGCAGTGATGGGAGAGAAATACAGAATGAGAAACGATGTGAGGTTTGTGTTCCCAGGGTGAGAGTGGAGAGGCCACCGATGACGAGATGGCCACGCGCAAAGCCAAAACGAACAAAGAGTGTCGGAGTCGGAGTGGTTCTGATCCTCAAGACGTTAATGAACAAGAAGAATCAGGTAAAGCAGCGTCTTTACATCTGAGAAGTTTTAATGGGAAAATATATGCATTTGGTTTTAAATTGTGATTTAAATATTGTGGGCTTTCTTAACAAAACTCTTTATTACATTATATACTTACCTTTGTGTTTCACTAGATGATGGAACCCACGAGGTATTTCTGCAAATACAAGTTTGCAAACACAAGTGTAATTAAGAAGAAAATTCTCATTAAATAACTTGCCATTACTGACAAGGAATATTAGATATAAAAAATACAATTTGATAGATTAGACCAGTGATTCTTTTCCCCTGGCTGGATATCAGAGCTTTTTAAAAATATCTGGATGCCACACCCCAGCCCAACTGATTTAGACACTCTGTGTCTGGGACCTGGACATCTATGCACCTTTTAAATTCCCCAGATAATTCTTTTTTTAAAAAATTTTTACCGTTTACTCATTATTTATTTATTTATTTATTTATTTGGCCATACAGCATGCAGGATCTTAGTTCCCCAACCGGGGACTGAACCCATGCCCCCAGCAGTGGAAGCACAGAGTCCTAACCAGTAGACCGCCAGTGAAGTCCCACTCCCCAGATGATTCTGATGTGTAGCCAGGACTGAGAACCCACCAGAATATTTTGAGGCTTCTTGTACATTAATTACCTGCATGGATTGATTTCCTCAGATGTTCAGAAGCATCTTTGGTTTTCATTTGATTTCTGAGGGCAAGTATAATCGGAGTCATTGTCTCTTTTCTGTCTTTCACCCTCACAGAGGCGAACGCCATCACGAGCCCTCCTAACCCTCTCCCTTCCAGAAGAGCCCACTCTTTGACCGCAGCTGGGTCCCCTAACTTGGCTGCCGGGACGTCATCTCCCATCAGGCCAGTGTCCTCCCCTGTGCTGTCTTCTTCAAACAAGAGCCTGTCCAGGTGGGGCCTTAACATGATAAAACAGAAGGACCCTTCACCCCCTTCAGGTTGTGTAGAAGGGCATCCTCTCCCAGTGCTCTATGGAAAGACTATCTCTAATTTTGACTTAACAATCACATTAAAACTGAAAACCCCCAATTTTTTTAAAGTTCCTAATTTTCTTGATTTTGTATTTTTACCTTCTCATATTACTATAACTGCTTCTCATTTTTTGACAGACCAACCCTTCAAAGATCAGTAGCAGTAACAAAATCCAAGCTGTGAGTCTCTAAATCTACACTGATATAGCAGCTGTAGCCACAGGGAAAAAATGTTAAGTGGCTATTTAAATTCGAATTTTAATTAATTAAAATTAAATAAAATTTCAAATTCAGTTCCTCATTCATGCTAGGCACATTAAAAGTGTTCCATAGCTACCAGTGGCCGGTGTCTACTGTACTGAACAGTGCAGATAAAGAACATTTCTATCATTGCAGAAAGTTTTATTGGATAGCACTGCTCTAAACGAAGAATAAATTAAGTTTTAATGTAAGCAGCTTGACCCTTTGCTAATAGGTGAAATATATTTCGCACTCTTCTCATGTATGAGATAGACACGTCCAGAGAAGTGAATGTCTTACAGCAAGTTAGATAGGTTTAGCTGGTATTAGTGTAAATTATTTTGTAAGGTCCATGCAAATTACAGATTTGAAACAACAGCTACCCTCTCAGAAGAAATAATATTAAAATGAAAGTCTTTCAAAGGAATCAGAATGCCACATCATCTCCCTCAGCCCCATACTAAAGTTTAAGAAATGCAAAAATTTCAGACAGAAGCAGGATAAAACAGACATTCTTTACTTCGTCAAACAGGAATGGGAGGAGGAAGTGAGTCTGTACAGATATTTGCTTTAGAAACGTTAATTTTACACACGTGTACGCGTGCACGTGTGTGCGCACACACACACACACACGCACCCCTCCTCCCCCCTTCCTCTCTTCCTGGGAAGCTTGCTACAGAAAAGAACCCTACAGTGACTCATCTTTTAAAGAGAAGCATCCTTTCACAATATGAATAATGAACATAATTTCTACACTTGATGAAACTGGGTTACAGGTACATGGGAATTCTTTATACCACTCTTGCGAGGTTTGTAGGGGTTTGGGTTTTTTTTTTTTTAGTTTATTTATTATTTTTTCCTGCGTCGGGTCTTCGTTTCTGTTCTCGGGCTTTCTCTAGTTGTAGAGAGCGGGGTCTACTCTTTGTTGCGGTGGGCGGGCTTCCCATTGCGGTGACTTCTCTTGTTGAAGAGCACGGGCTCTAGGAGTGCGGGCTTCGGTAGTTGTGGCTCGCGGGCTCTAGAGCACAGGCTCAGTCGTTGTGGTGCACGGGCTTAGTTGCTCCGCAGCATGTGGCATCTTCCCGGACCAGGGCTCAAACCCGTGTCCCCTGCATCAGCAGGCGGACTCCCAACCAGTGCACCACCAGGGAAGCCCGGCAGGTGGAATCTTAACCACTCTGCCACCGGGGAAGCCCAGTTTGTAGGTTTGTAACAAAATTAAAGCTACAAAGAATCAGAATACTTTACATTATATTTCAGCCTATACAGTATCCGGGGTAAATAAAATAGCCAGAGAACTTGGATTAAGTGGTCTTTCCCTTTATTTCAATCACTCATAAGCAGGAAAAGGATGGACAAAGTAAAGGAGGAAAATCTTTTCAAAGAGGTAAAAGTAGAGAAACTACCATGCCAGATGCAAGATCAGAGGACCCTGCCATAGAAGGACAGGGGGCAGTGCCCACCAAGGATTCTAAACCAGAAAGAGAAGACAAAACAGGAGAAGAAAAGTCAGCCTGAATGCTCTTCAAGGAGAGAGCAAGACTGAGCCCTAGGAAAGAAACAAGTGGACTGATAGAGTTTCCTAAAGTCAGAGGGTGATGGGTGCCTACAGAGGCTGAACCTGGAACCAGAAGGAAGGAAGGCAGGGAATGTACTTGCTTAAATGCAAATGATAAGCCATTTTGTTATCAGATTTTTTTCTTCTTCCTGAACCTCTACCCTTTGTTTCTCATACCACATTGGCGATCAATAACCCAAGCCTTCAAAGTACAATAAATCTATCCATTTGTATTACTCTTCCATTAATGGAGGTGACCTTCTGATGTCAACACAAAATAATTTTCTATGAATAAACAGTATTGGCAGGATTGAGGACAAACTAACTATTCATTACAGTATTCCCTCTACTTTCTTACATATTTGAAATATTTCGAAAGTAAAAAATAAGAGACAAAAGCAAAAATGAAAATAAAAAAATAAGATCCTAGTCATTGATTTGACCAAAAACCAGACAAAACATTTCTCATACTCTCCCGTCAGGGAACCAGTGTAGAAAATTTAAAAATATTGTGAAACAACTAGACTGAATTTTTGACCCAGTTGACTGATATTTTTATATTAAATAGATCCAGCCTTGGTAGGTGCAAATATAATTCTAGGCAGATTTGGCTTCTTTCCATCCTTAATATTTTTGTGACTCACATTTTCCATTAACATTAAAAGCCTGTCCTTGTTTTCATCTAAGAACTGGTTAAGAAAGGAAAAAGAGAAGACATTGATACATTCAAGATTTTCTTCTTAAATGTGTTTCTATATTTTAGAATATGGGAAATAACATGCATAATCTTCCATAAGTCATGACTGAGTAATTTGGAGCTGTTTTTTAAAATGACTTTTCTTCAAAACTTCTGAATTTATGGGGTTTTTTTCTCCCATTGACCTGAGATTTCAAAGAACTGTTATGATTAGTAGAGGAATATTAACCTCAACTTTGTGCCCTTATTAAGCTATAAACATTAAGTGGTTTCGGTGTATAATGTTTTATCTCCTCCGATGCAATGTGGATTAATTTTGAGAGAAATGAAAAGATGTACGTAATTAAAGCAATGCTTAGAAAGAAAAAAAAAAAAAAGAAAGAAAAGAGCCTAAACCTTCAATGACTTGCAGTCCATGTTTGTTTTTTTGTTTGTTTGGTGGTTTTTTTTGCGGTACGCGGGCCTCTCACTGTTGTGGCCTCTCCCGCTGCGGAACACAGGCTCCGGACGTGCAGGCTCAGCGGCCATGGCTCACGGGCTCATGACTTGCAGTCCATGTTTTTGTTCACGTTGCTAATCAGAGAATGTCTCTTGGGGCAGAATGACAAAACTGGTCCCGGTTCTGCCCGTTAAGGCCATGTCTTTGTTGCAGTGCTTGGAGCAGCAGCTGGCATGGGCGGATCAAAGGAGGAATGAAGGGCTTTCAGAGCTTCATGGTTTCAGACAGCAGCATGAGTTTTGTGGAGTTTGTTGAACTGTTCAAATCATTCAGGTATGGCTGGATTTCTTCTTAGCCTTTCTTGTCTGACCCTTACCTTGTTATAACAATGCCAAAGGTGAGGTGTTCTCCATCCCACATCCAGTGTGAGGAGCCGCAAGGACCTGAAGGATCTCTTTGACATCTATGCCGTACCCTGCGACCGAGCCGGCTCCACAGCGGCCCCCCTCTACACCAACTTGACCATTGACGAAAACACCAGTGGTCTTCAGCCTGACCTAGGTTTGTGCGAGAATTTCATATTTCCCTTTGAGACCTTTCTACCTAAAAATGAAAGTTAGAGATCCAATCACACAAGCCCTTAGCCTGTCCTACATGGCATGCTGCTACCTGGAGCATCGTGAAATGCTTAGAGAATTATCTTTCTAATGGAGGTGTCAGGGGAAAGGGTATCATTAGCATTTGGGACAAGGAAATTCATCACTGTGTGGGTCTGTCCATGGATTCCAGAATATTTCACCAAGAGAGCCTCCCAGTCATTCTGACAACTAAAAACCTTTCCCACTGATTTCCAAAAGTCCACGAGGTGTGTGGCATATCCCAGTTGGGAACCACCAGTCTCTTCCATGCCTCCAGGTGGGTGGGTACTCAGCCCCAGGGTGGAAGTTGCCGTCTGCCCTTTGACAGGAGAGTTTTTCGTGACCTCAGCAGAGCACTCCGGTCTGAACATCCAGGACATTTTTCCTAATATGTAAACCAGAATGTCTAGTTCCTCCATCCCACCCATCACCACCCATGCATTTTAAGCCTATTATTTTTCTCTTCTGTTCTTGCTGGAAACTATAAACACTAAAAAGCAAAAACAAAAACAAAAAAAACCTGTCCTCTTTCATGCATTTGCTTTTTAATTATTTTTAAATATATTGTCCTTATGCTAAAAATGTTGACCTTTTTCAACTTTAGTCATAAATGTGCATAACTATGGACTAGCCCAGTAGTGACACTTTTTAAAAAATTAATAGACTTTATTTTTTAGAACAGTTTGAGGTTAACAGAAAAATGAGGGGAAAGTACAGAGAGTTCCCATATACCTTCCCCCCACACACACATACAGTTCCCTCCCTTAGTAATATCTTGTATTAGTGTGGTATATTTGTTACAGTTGAGCCAATATTAATATATTATATTAACTGAAGTCCATAATTTACATTAGTGTTCACTGTTTGTGTTGTACATTCTAGTGGTTTTGACAAAAGTATAATAACATGTAGCTACCATTACAGAAGTATACAGAATAAATAGTTCCACTGCCCTGAAAATCCTCTGTGCTCCATCTTTTCAATGCTCCCACTCTCCTTCTGAACGCTGGCAACCACTGATCTTTTTCCTGTCTCCGTAGTTTTGACGTTCCCAGAATGTCATATAGTTGGGATCATATAGTATGTAGCCTTTTCACACAAGCTCCTTTCACTGAGCAATATGCATTTAAGTGTTCTCGATGTCTTTTCATAGTTTGATAGGTCATTTCTTTTTATTGCTGAATAATATTTTGTTGTATGGATATTTGTCCTGTTGAAAGACATCTTGGTTGCTTCTAAGTTTTAGCAGTTATGTATAAAGCTGCTATAAATGTTTGGTGTGCAGGGTTTGTGTGGAGGTCAGTTTTCAGCTCACTTGGGTAGACACCTAGGAATGCAGTGGCTGGATCATAGGATAAGTCTGTGTTTAGCTCTGCAAGAAACTGACAGACTGTCCTCCACGGTGGTTAGAATGAAAATGACTGGCCATACCAAAACGGGTGCACATGTGGAGCAATCAGGGCATTGCTGGTGAAAATGTAAAATGGTACAACCACCTCAGAAGAGAATTTGGCAGTTTCTTACAAAACTAAACATACTCTTATCGTATGATCCAGCAATTGTACTCCTTGGCGTTTACCCAGATGAGCTGAAAATTTATGTTCACACAGAAACCTGCACACAAATGTTTACAGTTACATTTTTAAAATACAGAAAAAACTGTAATCTTAAGGGTACGTCTTCCATTTCTGCAAACATAAAGATGTAGAAGTAGCTAGTCTCAAAAACCAAAGTCTGAATACAGCCTGAAGTCCCCAAATAAATTTACATGTAGTTTCCATCTAATACTGAAGCTTATGGGCTTTCAAAATCTTTGACCTCGCTCTCTCTTAGTTTCTTTTACTTATTCATTGATTCATTTTTGTTTATTCCTTCAACTATGTGAAGCCAGGAAGAAGCACTGAGTTTGATGGCTTGTTTAGACAGATTAGTGAAGAGTTTCTCCAGATTAATATTTCCACAACACCATTATCTCCAAAATGAACTTTATAAAAGATGCTGGCTAGCCTGTCCGTGTTCTGTGGGTGGTTCTGTTTCAGATTTGTTGACCAGAAATGTCTCCGATTTGGGGTTATTCATTAAGAGTAAACAGCAGCTGTCCGACAACCAGAGGCAGATATCTGATGCCATTGCTGCTGCAAGTATCGTGACAAATGGCACTGGGGTGGAGAGCACATCCCTGGGCGTATTTGGAGTTGGCATCCTCCAGCTCAATGACTTCCTAGTGAATTGCCAAGGAGAACACTACACTTATGATGAAATCCTCAGCATCATCCAGGTTTGTACCCATCTGGTGTGCAAGCAAATGTGTAAAGCCTCTAACTATGCTAATTATTTTCTGTAAACATTTACTCTTTCTATATTTCCTTCTAACACCTTTAAGTCTATGGCCTAAATAGAGGGTTGGTTTTTTTTTCTTAAATACCAAATATGTGTTCTTATTTAACATATGATTAACATAGGTCCTAAGCCTTCTCTTACTCAGTGACTACTGTAAGGAATCAGTACATGATTGCTTCTTGTAGTTCTAGCACATGCAGTAGAATTAGTAGTTAGGTTGTCAGCCACTTTGATTGTTTAACAAGTGTTTATTAGCTTGTACTATGGACCTGGCTCTGTTCCAGGACCTGGAAATAGAGTAGTTACATTCTAGTGGGTGAGGCAGACAATAAATGAATAAAACTATAATTCTAGGTAACAATGGGTTCTGAAAAAATTGAGCAGAGTAAGGGGATGGAGTGATGCAGGAGGGCTGAGAGGAGTAAGCAAAGGCCACTGTGGGGAGGTGACACTTGGGCTGAACCCTGCATGCATAAGCCATGTGAAGGTCTGAGGAAAGGGCATTCCAGACAGGGAGTAGCAAGCAGGGGCGAGCTTGGAGGCTGTGAGGAATAACAAATGCCAGAGGGACAATAGCTGACATGATTTCAGACAGGTGGGCAGGGGCCGAATCATCCAGGCATTTTCGGCCATGGGAAGGAATTTGAGTCGAGTCCATGTGAGATGGGAAGCTATTGGAAACTTTTGAGCGGGGCAGTAACATGATTTGATTTGTGTTTTTAAGAGGTCACTCTGGCCCCACTGGAGTATAAACTGTGCTAGGGAAGGAGGAAAGCGGAGAGACCGGGTAGGAAGCTGTCACAGTAACCCAGGCGAGAGGCGGTGATGGCTTCGGCTAGGGGGTGGCAGGAGATAGGGGGCGACGAGATAGTTCCTTGTGGCTGCACCACATGCAGCAGAATTAGTCTAGGTTTCCAGCCTGCCTTGTCAGCTGATTGGGAATCAGTGGACTAGCTGGCTAGCAACTGGACTTGATCACTGGCAGTGCTAAAAATGTAAGGTTAAGATCACATGATTGTGTGCTCACTATAATATGATGGAGCGCAAGCACTGTACCGAGGATTCTATGTGGATTCTCGCATTTCACCTCCCACCAACTCTATGGTAGCTGCCGTTATGATCCCCATCTTCACCTGGATAAACCGATATCGTTTGTTTTCGTATAAATCAGTCTTATTCTTTTCTCCCACTCTCCTTTTTTCTCTTAAATAAATATGCTTCATATAATATACTCACACATAATTAATGTTTTCTTTTAGACTAAAAAACTACACCTTACCACTGCATAACTAAATTAGTTCAAATATTTGGTTTAGATATTTCCTGATGAAAGCAGAACAGTTTTAAAAAATGATGTGATGGTTTTTCCCTTTAGTTTCCTTTACTTAAATAACACTCTTTTTGTATCCCTTGCAGAAGTTCGAGCCTAGTGTTAGTATGTGTCATCAGGGCCTAATGTCGTTTGAAGGATTTGCAAGGTAACTTTTAAAAAATCTTTGCCCATCATTTAAGAGCATACAATTTTCAAACAGACTTACAAATGCAGAGAACAAACTAGTGGTTACCAGTGGAGAGAGAGTTTGACAGAGGGGCAAGATAGGGCAAGTGTATTAAGAGACACAAAGTACAAGGTGTAAAATAAATATGATACAAGGAAGTAATGTACAGCACAGGGAATATAGCCATTGTTTTATAATAACTTTATATGGAGTATAATATATAAAAATACTGGATCACTATGCTGTATACCTGAAACTAATATAATATTGTAAGTCAACTATACTTCATTTTTTTTTAAAAAGAATATATATTTTTCCCATGCAATTCTAAAAAACTTTGTTTCCTCTAGGTTTCTGATGGACAAAGATAATTTTGCCTCGAAAAATGATGAGTCGCAGGAGAACATTAAAGAATTACAATTGCCCCTCTCCTACTATTACATTGAATCTTCACACAATACCTACCTCACAGGCCATCAACTCAAAGGAGAATCCTCAGTGGAACTCTACAGCCAGGTACGGAGAATTTCACTTGGAATATGGTTTTCATTAAACCTTATTTACGTAACCCCAAAAGTCACAAAAACCTGACCCCAGACTCCTTTGAAGAACTTATACACTATTAATTATGAAATGTGGGGAAACACGATGTGTGGGAAAACTGCCTATACATACAGTTGTTTTCTTTACTTCTTTTTGTTTCTTTCCCCCCCACCCCATTAACCTTTATTCTAGGCAAAATTTTAAAAGTAGTTGTTTGAGACTCATAGCTTTTAGATCCTGGTTAGTCTGACCTACCTCTACTAAAATTAGATTTTCCCATGGGAAAACTGTCTAATTGCTTCACTAAATGCTAAATAAATCGATATATTATAGTGGGAAAATACAACTGTCTGTAAAGTTATTCCCAAAATATTGTTTGTTTTGGTTTGCAATTTGTCAGAAAATTAATCTATCCCTATGGCAACCAACAAAAAAAAATTTATACAGACTGCAGGCACTGTCCCTACACATTTAAATTCATGGGAATATTTTTGAAAACTCAGAAGGGTCTCCAGACTAGAAAAAGCACATCCTTTTGACCTAAACATCCAGCTCTCAATGATCCGTATGTCTGTTGCTTCTGTTATATTTTCTGCAACATCCTTGTCTATGCTGCCTGTTTTCTGAACTCCCACAAGGTGAGTTAATTATGAGAGGAGCTAGCTACGTCCAGGTGTGTGTGTGTGTGTGTGTGTGTGTGTGTGTGTGTGTGTGTGTGTGTGTGTGTGTTGCGGGGGGTCCAAGTGTAAAAGTTGTACTGTTTACACAAACCCAGCAGACTTGAGCTTCCTTTATTCTGATATTAGTCTATATATTCCTCAAAGCATTGGTTAAACTTCTGTCCCAAAGCTTATCTGGTATGGAGTATGTATTTTATTTTATTTTATTTTTTATAGAAATCCATTATTTATTTATTTATTTTACTTTTGGCTGTATTGGGTCTTCGTTTCTGTGCGTGGGTTTTCTCTAGCTGTATGGAGCGTGGGCTACTCTTCATTGCAGTACGCAGGCTTCTCATTGTGATGGCTTCTCTTTGTTGAGGAACACGGGCTCTAGGTGCGCGAGCTTAGTAGTTGTGGCACACGGGCTTAGTTGCTCCATGGCATGTGGGATCTTCCCAGACCAGGGCTCGAACCCATGTCCCCTGCATTGGCGGGTGGATTCTTTTTTTTTTTTTTTTTTTGCCATTTTTACATAGTTTTATTTCATTCTTACTTTTGATTCTAACCATTGCATATTTTTAAAACAATTGTATTAATCTGAACGAGTAACACTAGCTACTATAAAAAATACCACAAGTCACTCAGTGACTTGAAATAATAAATTTCTTAAACACTAAGTTCAATGTAGGTGTTTTTTTTTCAATAATAATTATTTATTAAGAAAAAAGGAAATTTAGACTTAAATTTAAAGTCTCCCAGTTTTTGAGCAGCAAACAATAGCTAGAAAGCAGGCTTTTCATAAGTATAATCAATCCTTTAATTTATTTGCTTTTCAGTTTTTTTTTTTAAACATCTTTATTGGAGTATAACTGTTTTACAATAGTGTGTTAGTTTTTCCTTTACAACAAAGTGAATCAGTTATACATATACATATGTTCCCATATCTCTTCCCTCTTGCATCACCCTCTCTCCCACCCTCCCTATCCCACCCCTCTAGGTGGTCACAAAGCACAGAGGTGATCTTCCTGTGCTATGTGGCAGCTTCCCACTAGCGATCTAATTTACATTTGATAGTGTATATATGTCCCTGCCACTCTCTCACTTTGTCACAGCTTACCCTTCCCCCTCCCCATATCCTCAAGTCCATGCTCTAGTAAGTCTGTTTCATTCCCGTCCTACCACTAATCTCTTCATGACATTTTTTTTTCCTTAGAGTCCATATATATGTGTTAGCATACAGTATTTGTTTTTCTCCTTCTGACTTACTTCACTCTGTATGACAGACTCCAGGTCCATCCACCTCATTATAAATAACTCAGTTTCATTTCTTTTTATGGCTGAGTAATATTCCATTGTATATATGTGCCACATCTTCTTTATCCATTCATCTGTTGATGGACACTTAGGTTGCTTCCATGTCCTGGCTATCGTAAATAGAGCTGCAATGAACATTTTGGTACATGACTCTTTTTTTTTCTTTTTTTTTTTTTTGCGGTATGCAGGCCTCTCACTGTTGTGGCCTCTCCCGTTGCGAAGCACAGGCTCCGTACGGGCAGCCTCAACGGCCATGGCTCACGGGCCCAGCCACTCTGCAGCATGTGGGATCTTCCCGGACCGGGGCACGAACCCGTGTCCCCTGCATTGGCAGGCGGATTCTCAACCACTGAGCCACCAGGGAAGCCCACATGACTCTTTTTGAATTATGGTTTTCTCAGGGTATATGCCCAGTAGTGGGATTGCTGGGTCGTATGGTAGTTCTATTTGTAGTTTTTTAAGGAACCTCCATACTGTTCTCCATAGTGGCTGTATCATTTTACATTCCCACCAGCAGTGCAAGAGTGTTCCCTTTTCTCCACACCCTCTCCAGCATTTATTGTTTCTAGAGTTTTTGATGATGGCCAATCTGACCGGTGTGAGATGATATCTCATTGTAGTTTTGATTTGCATTTCTCTAATGATTAATGATGTTGAGCATTCTTTCATGTGTTTGTTAGCAATCTGTATATCTTCTTTGGAGAAATGTCTATTTAGTTCTTCTGCCCATTTTTGAATTGGGTTGTTTGTTTCTTTGTTATTGAGCTGCATGAGTTGCTTATAAATTTTGGAGATTAATCCTTTGTCAGTTGCTTCATTTGCAAATATTTTCTCCCATTCTGAGGGTTGTCTTTTGGTCTTGTTTATGGTATCCTTTGCTGTGCAAAAGCTTTTAAGTTTCATTAGGTCCCATTTGTTTATTTTTGATTTTATTTCCATTTCTCTAGGAGATGGGTCAAAAAGGATCTTGCTGTGATTTATGTCATAAGAGTGTTCTGCCTATGTTTTCCTCTAAGAGTTTGATAGTGTCTGGCCTTACATTTAGGTCTTTAACCCATTTTGAGTTTATTTTTGTGTGTGGTGTTAGGGAGTGTTCTAATTTCGTACTTTTACATATAGCTGTCCAGTTTTCCCAGCACCACTTATTGAAGAGGCTGTCTTTTCTCCACTGTATATCCTTCCCTCCTTTATCAAAGATAAGGTGACCATATGTGTGTGGGTTTATCTCTGGGCTTTCTATCCTGTTCCATTGATCTATATTTCTGTTTTTGTGCCAGTACCATGCTGTCTTGATTACTGTGGCCTTGTAGTATAGTCTGAAGTCAGGGAGCCTGATTCCTCCAGCTCCATTTTTCGTTCTCAAGATTGCTTTGGCTATTCGGGGTCTTTTGTGTTTCCATACAAATTGTGAAATTTTTTGTTCTAGTTCTGTAAAAAATGCCAGTGGTAATTTGATAGGGATAGCATTGAATCTGTAGATTGTTTTGGGTAGTAGAGTCATTTTCACAATGTTGATTCTTACAATCCAAGAACATGGTATAT
The DNA here is from genome assembly GCF_026419965.1 of Kogia breviceps. Lineage (NCBI taxonomy): Eukaryota > Metazoa > Chordata > Mammalia > Artiodactyla > Physeteridae > Kogia > Kogia breviceps. The sequence continues at coordinate 33,202,920 of NC_081311.1, read as the reverse complement.
TTCTCCACCTATTTGTATCATCTTTCATTTCTTTCATCAGTGTCTTATAGTTTTCTGCATACAAGTCTTTTGTCTCCTTAGGTAGGTTTATTCCTAGATATTTTATTCTTTTTGTTGCAATGGTAAATGGGAGTGTTTTCTTAATTTCACTCTCAGATTTTTCATCATTAGTGTATAAGAATGCCAGAGATTTCTGTGCATTAATTTTGTATCCTGCAACTTTACCAAATTCATTGATTAGCTCTAGTAGTTTTCTGGTAGAATCCTTAGGATTCTCTATGTATAGTATCATGTCATCTGCAAACAGTGACAGCTTAACTTCTTCTTTTCCTATTTGGATTCCTTTTATTTCTTTTTCTTCTCTGATTGCTGTGGCTAGAACTTCCAAAACTAGGTTGAATAAGAGTGGTGAGAGTGGGCAACCTTGTCTTGTTCCTGATCTTAGTGGAAATGGTTTCAGTTTTTCACCATTGAGAACGATGCTGGCTGTGGGTTTGTCATATATGGCCTTTATTATGTTGAGGAAAGTTCCCTGTATGCCTACTTTCTGCAGGGTTTTTATCATAAAAGGGTGTTGAATTTTGTCAAAAGCTTTCTCTGCATCTATTGAGATGATCATATGGTTTTTCTCCTTCAGTTTGTTGATATGGTGTATCACGTTGATTGATTTGCGTATATTGAAGAATCCTTGCATTCCTGGAATAAACCCCACTTGATCATGGTGTATGATCCTTTTAATGTGCTGTTGGATTCTGTTTGCTAATATTTTGTTGAGGATTTTTCTATCTATGTTCATCAGTGATATTGGCCTGTAGTTTTCTTTCTTTGTGATGTCTTTGTCTGGTTTTGGTATCAGGGTGATGGTGGCCTCATAGAATGAGTTTGGGAGTGTTCCTCCCTCTGCTATCTTTTGGAAGAGTTTGAGAAGGATAGGTGTTAGCTCTTCTCTAAATGTTTGATAGAATTCGCCTGTGAAGCCATCTGGTCCTGGGCTTTTGTTTGTTGGAAGATTTTTAATCACCATTTCAACTTCAGTGCTTGTGATTGGTCTGTTCATATTTTCTATTTCTTCCTGGTTCAGTCTCGGCATGTGGTGCATTTCTAAGAATTTGTCCATTTCTTCCAGGTTGTCCATTTTATTGGCATACAGTTGCTTGTAGTAATCTCTAATAAACTTTTGTATTTCTGCAGTGTCAGTTGTTACATCTCGTTTTTCATTTCTAATTCTATTGATTTGAGTCTTCTCCCTTTTATTCTTGATGAGTCTGGCTAATGGTTTATCAATTTTATTTATCCTCTCAAAGAACCAGCTTTTACTTTTATTGATCTTTGCTATTGTTTCCTTCATTTCTTTTTCATTTGTTTCTGATCTGTTCTCTATGATTTCTTTCCTTCTGCTAAATTTGGGGGTTTTTTGTTCTTCTTTCTCTAATTGCTTTAAGTGCAAAGTTAGGTTATTTATTCGAGATGTTTCCTGTTTCTTAAGGTATGATTGTATTGCTATAAACTTGCCTCTTAGAACTGCTTTTGCTGTATCCCATAGGTTTTGGGTCGTTGTGTCTGCATTGTCATTTGTTTCTAAGTATTTTTTGATTTCCTTTTTGATTTCTTCAGTGATCACTTCGTTATTAAGTAGTGTATTGTTTAGCCTCCATGTGTTTGTATTTTTTACAGATCTTTTCCTGTAATTGATATCTAGTCTCATAGCGTTGTGGTCGGAAAAGATACTTGATACGATTTCAATTTTCTTAAATTTGCCAAGGCTAGATTTGTGACCAAATATATGATCGATCCTGGAGAATGTTCCATGAGCACTTGAGAAAAATGTGTATTCTGTTGTTTTTGGATGGAATGTCCTATAAATATCAATTAAGTCCATCTTGTGTAATGTATCATTTAAAGCTTGTGTTTCCTTATTTATTTTCATTTTGGATGATCTGTCCATTGGTGAAAGTGGGGTGTTAAAGTCCCCGACTATAATTGTGTTACTGTCGATTTCCCCTTTTAAGGCTGTTAGTATTTGCCTTATGTATTGAGGTGCTCCTATGTTGGGTGCATAAATATTTACAATTGTTATATCTTCTTCATGGATCGATCCCTTGATCATTATGTAGTGTCCTTCTTTGTCTCTTGTTATAGTTTTTATTTTAAAGTCTATTTTGTCTGCTATGAGAATTGCTACTCCAGCTTTCTTCTGATTTCCATTTGCATGGAATATCTTTTTCCATCCCCTTACTTTCAGTCTGTATGTGTCCCTAGGTTTGAAGTGGGTCTCTTGTAGACAGCATATATATGGGTCTTGTTTTTGTATCCATTCAGCCAGTCTGTGTCTTTTGGTGGGAGCATTTAATCCATTTACATTTAAGGTAATTATCGATATGTATGTTCCTATTACCATTTACTTAATTGTTTCGGGTTGTTCTTGTAGGTCTTTTCCTTCTCTTGTGTTTCTTGCCTAGAGAAGTTCCTTTGGCATTTGTTGTAGAGCTGGTTGGGTGGTGCTGAACTCTCTCAGCTTTTGCTTGTCTGTAAAGGTTTTAATTTCTCCATCAAATCTGAATGAGATCCTTGCTGGACAGAGTAATCTTGGTTGTAGGTTTTTTTCCTTCATCACTTTAAATATGTCCTGCCACTCCCTTCTGGCTTGTAGAGTTTCTGCTGAAAGATCAGATGTTAACCTTATGGGGATTCCCTTGTGTATTATTTGTTGTTTTTCCCTTACTGCTTTTAATATGTTTTCTTTGTATTTAATTTTTGACAGTTTGATTATTATGTGTCTTGGCGTGTTTATCCTTGGGTTTATCCTGTATGGGACTCTCTGTGCTTCCTGGACTTGATTGACTATTTCCTTTCCTATATTAGGGAAGTTTTCAACTATAATCTCTTCAAATATTTTCTCTGTCCCTTTCTTTTTCTCTTCTTCTTCTGGGACCCCTGTAATTTGAATGTTGGTGCGTTTGATGTTGTCCCAGAGGTCTCTGAGACTGTACTCAGATCTTTTCATTCTTTTTTCTTTCTTCTGCTCTGCAGTAGTTATTTCCACTATTTTATCTTCCAGGTCACTTATCCGTCCTTCTGCCTCAGTTATTCTGCTATTGATCCCATCTAGAGTATTTTTCTTTTTTTTTTTTTTTTTTTTTTTTTTTGCGGTATGCGGGCCTCTCACTGTTGTGGCCTCTCCCGTCACGGAGCACAGGCTCCAGACGCGCAGGCGCAGCGGCCATGGCTCACGGGCCCAGCCGCTCTGCAGCATGTGGGATCCTCCCGGACTGGGGCACGAACCCGTGTCTCCTGCATCGGCAGGCAGACTTGCAACCACTGCACCACCAGGGAAGCCCCTAGAGTATTTTTCATTTCATTTATTGTGTTGCTCATCGTTGCTTGCTTCCTCTTTATTTCTTCTAGGTCCTTGTTAACTGTTTCTTGCAATTTGTCTATTCTATTTCCAAGATTTTGAATCATCTTTACTATCATTATTCTGAATTCTTTTTCAGGTAGACTGCCTATTTCCTCTTCATTTGTTAGGTCTGCTGTGTTTTTATCTTCCTCCTTCATCTGCTGTGTGTTTTTCTGTCTTCTCATTTCGCTTATCTTACTGTGTTTGGGGTCTCCTTTTTGCAGGCTTCAGGTTCGTAGTTCCCGTTGTTTTTGGTGGCTGTCCCCAGTGGCTAAGGTTGGTTCAGTGGGTTGAGTAGGTTCCCTGGTTGGGGGGACTAGTGCCTCTGTTCTGGTGGATGAGGCTGGATCTTGTCTTTCTGGTGGGCAGGTCCACGTCTGGTGGTGTGTTTGGGGATGTTGGTAGCCTTATTATGATTTTAGGCAGCCTCTCTGCTAATGGATGGGGCTGTAGACCTGTCTTGCTCTTTGTTGGGAATAGGGTATCCAGCACTGTTCGTTGCTGGTCCTTGAGTGAAGCTGGGTGTTGGTGTTGAGATGGAGATCTCTGGGGGATTCTCGCCCTTTGATATTGCGTGGAGCTGGGAGGTCTCTTGTGGACTAGTGTCTTGAGGTTGGTTCTCCCACCTCAGAGACACAGCCCTGTTGCCTGGCTGGGGTGTCAAGAGCCTTTAATCCACACGGCTCAAAATAAAAGGGAGAAAAAAATAGAAAGGAAAGAAAAGGAAGAAAGGAAAGAAGGAAGGAAGGAGGGAGGGAAGGAAGGAAGAAATGAAGGAAGGAAGAAAGCAAGAAAGGAAGGAAGGTGGAGAGGAAGAAAGGGAGGAAGGAAGAGAGGAAGGGAGGAAGGAAGGGAGGAAAGAAGGGAGGAAGGAAGAAAGAAAGGGAAGGAGGGAAGAAAGGAAGTTAGAAAGGAAGGAAGAAAAGGAGAAGACAAAATAAAGTAGGATAAAGTATAGTTATTAAAATAAAAAATAATTATTAGGAAGAAAAATTTCTATTAAAAAAAAAACAGAAAAACGGGTCGGTCTAACCCTAGGACAAATGGTGAAAGCAAAGCTATACAGACAAAATCTCACACAGCAGCACACACATACACACTCACAAAAAGAAAAAAAGGGGAAAATAATAGTATATCTTGCTCCCAAAGTCCACCTCCTCAACTTGGGATGATTCGTTGTCTATTCAGGTTTTCCACAGAGGCAGGGCACTTCAAGTTGATTGTGGAGCTTTAATCCGCCGCTTCTGAGGCTGCTGGAAGAGACCTCCCCCTCTCCTCTCTGTTCGCACAGCTCCTGGGGTTCAGCTTTGGACTTGGCCCCGCTTCTGCGTGTAGGTCGTCCGAGGGCGTCTGCCCTTCGCTCAGACAGGACGGGGTTAAAGGAGCAGTTGATTCGGGGCCTCCGGCTCACTTAGGCCGGGGGGAGGGAGTGGCACGGGTGCGGGGCGAGTCCGCGGCGGCAGAGGCCGGCGTGATGCTGCACCGGCCCGAGGCGCGCCGTGCGTTCTCCCGGGGAAGCTGTCCCTGGATCCCGGGACCCCGGCAGTGGCGGGCTGCACGGGCTCCCGGGAGGGGCGGTGTGGAGAGTGACCTGTGCTCGCACACAGGCCTCTTGGTGGCGGCAGCAGCAACCTTAGCGTCCCACACCCGTCTCTACTGTCCGTGCCGACAGCCGCGGCTCGCGCCCGTTTCTGGAGCTCCTTTAACACGGTGCTCTTAATCCCCTCTCCTCGCGCCCGAGGAAGCAAAGAGGCAAGAAAAAGTCTCTTGTCTCTTCGGCAGCTCCGCGCCCGTTTCTGGGTCTCCTTTAAGCGGCGCGCTTAATCCCCTCTCCTCGCGCCCAGGAAGCAAAGAGGGAAGAAAAGGTGTCTTGCCTCTTCGGCAGCTCCAGACTTCAACCGGACTCCCTCCCGGCCAGCCGTGGTGCACTACACCTTCAGGCTGTTTTCACTCTGCCAACTCCAGACCTTTCCCTGGGATCCGACTGAAGCCCGAGCCTCAGCTCCCGGCCCCGCCCGCCCCGGCGGGTGAGCAGACAAGGCTCTCGGGCTGGTGAGTGCCGGTCAGCACCGATCCTCTGCGGGAATCTCTCCGCTTTGCCCTCCGCACCCTGTGGCTGAGCTGTCCTCCGCGGCCCCGGAGCTTCCCCCTCCGCCGCCCGCAGTCTCCGACCGCGAAGGGGCTTCTAGTGTGTGGGAGTCTTTCCTCCTTCACGGCTCCCTCCCACTGGTGTAGGTCCCGTCCCTATTCTTTGTCTCTGTTTATTCTTTTTTCTTTTGCCCTACCCAGGTATGAGGGGAGTTTCTTGCCTTTTGGGAAGTCTGAGGTCTTCTGCCAGCGTTCGGTGGGTGTTCTGTAGGAGAAGTTCCACGTGTAGATGTGGCGGGTGGATTCTTAACCACTGCGCCACCAGGGAAGCCCTGAAGTATGTATTTTAAACTCTAAAATCTAGGGACTTTTATTATGAAATGAAGGTGTGTCCTTAGAGTAGTGATTTTCAAAATAAGAGTCCTGTCAAGGGGCCTCTGCTGCTGACACAGAAGAGCAGACAGTAACCACTGCCACTGAAGATTTGCTCTTTTATGTACTTTATATATTGGCCCTCCATTTGTACCGAGAATTCCAAGGTTAAAAGAAGTTTGAAATCCATTGTTCTAGAGGAAAGAAATGAAGTGTGTGTGTCTGTGTGTCTGTGTGTCTGTGTGTGTATTTATCCCAAGAAAATAAGCAGGGACCAATATCCTAGCTTTAATTTATACTGCATTTCCTTATTTGACATCAGGGAGGTTGTTTTTTTTTTTTTACTCCTTAACATACACCTCAAGTGGAGATTGTCACAGCCTTTGAATAAGGCACAGAAACCCCTCAAATAGACTCACAGATGTGAGTATGAAGCTCCCTTTTATTTCATTTCTTACCACTCTCTGCTCTCAGCTCTCCCAGTTACCTCCCAATATTACTGTATGGGGCAGATGAGAAGTGAGAAAAACCCCTGTTCTCACCTGGAATTTGCAGCCCTGGTTCTTCTACTCTAGCCATATGTGGAAGCCTTAATGTCATGCAGACATTGATAAGGACCTTCAGTCTTTTCATACTGAAAACCCATCTCATCTGCTGCCGGTCAGTGAACATTCTTCCCAGCGAGGCTCACTACAGAGATGAGGGAGCCTCACGTCCCACCGGTCATATTACACGACAGTTTTCAGCCCAAAGCAACACACCTAGTGCTGACAGGTACTGATAGCCTTGGGATTCTTTGCCAAAGACTCAGTTCCCCCTGGGAAGATAGGTCACCTAGGAAAACTGGGTGCTGTATGCTGTGCAATGGGAAGAATCTAGCAAGTATCTCATATAAAAACATTAAAATAAGGGGGATTCCACTATCCAAGTTATGTTGCAGCAAGTCTAATGGCCGCTGGCCCCCAATACTGGACTGCTGTCACATGAAAATAGGTAGGTGGATTCTGAAATCAGAGAGTTGGCCCATTCACAGATATATCCACCTTTGGCTTTGGTTGACGCTTTGAAAATATGGTCATCTTTAAGATAGTCCACAAATACAGTCTATGGAGGAAGAAGTTGCTCCAAGCAAACGTTACAGAGATGCAACCCAAGCACATATATCAGGAGCTCTGCTTCCAGCTCTAGATCCAGAAAAGCAAATAGGTATCATCTCATCTAATTCACTGGTAGTGTTTCCTGGAGTTCTTTGCTGAGGAGTCTGTGAGATAACACATCAGAGCTTAGGAGGCAAGTATATTATGATTGATTACTGATGACTGCTATGGGTGTGGAGAGGGGACAGTATGGATTATTTGTCATCTCTGCTGTAGAGGCTGTTCTAAGATTAGACAGCAAGGCAAATCCTTGATAACTCCCTGCTTCTACTCTTCTCCCATGCTGTATGTTCACAGCAAAGGTATTAGGTGGTGGCAGAATGTGGGTCGAAATAGAGGAGATTTTATCCTGACTGGATTTATATAAATGTTTGGCCAGTTCACTAAGGAATCAGTGGCCTCATTTCCTCATCAGCACCTGTGTCACCTCCACTGACATCTGCCCAGACAGAGTTATAGCCTGGCTGTCTCATTTCAGGATGCACCATGTGTAGGTCCCTTGAGGGACCAAAGTTGATGGGAAAATGGTCATATGTTTTTGCTATCAAATTTTACCTTCCGATAGTATTCAGCTCTGGTAAGCACTCTTTCTACCTTAATCTATTCTCTCCCTTCCCCACCCCTGATAAATTGTGGCCTTCAGCCAACATGTAATATTTCTTTTCAATCTTAGGCCCTTCTGTTTTAGCCTGGAGAGTGAACACTGATATGTGGAAGCCTGTGCTGGGTTTAATTTGAGACTTTATCTCCATTTGCTCATCTGGGGTGGATTCATTCATTGATCCCACAGGTCCTCCTGCAAGGCTGTAGGAGTGTAGAGTTGGACTGCTGGGACGGAGATGATGGGATGCCCATCATTTATCATGGACACACCCTGACAACCAAGATCCCCTTCAAGGTAATGCTTCATAACTTTCTTTAAATCAGATCACAAAGAGTCATTATCTTCATTTGTCATTTAAATGAATGACTCTTCCAAGTTATACCTTAGGTTGGGAGTTCTTATCCTGGGTCTTAAGGCTTCCCCAAATTGTGTGGGATGTGCACATGTTCATTTTCCTAGGAGTTGATCTAGAACTCTCCTTAGATTCTCATTTGACCAAAGTTTAGTAACCATTACCTTAAACTAGTAATCATGGAATAATATTGTTGAAATTTTTACATCATAAGATGAAATATAAAAGGCAGGGTCTGTTCTCTTGCTGTAGGAATTAAAGGTCATTTTTCCCGGTGTCCTGCTGACAAAGGCCAACATCATGTGTCAGGAGATGATTAAATAACATTATAAAGTAATGAGAATGGATTCCACCTAGGGAGATTGGTCACCCGGGAAGACTGATCTCACTGTATTATTATTTCAAATTCTAAGTAGTTTATTTATTCATTGTACAATTACTATCCTCATTCAGAGGGTCTTTGGCTGTAACATCATTTTTTTCTGAACCGTGGCTGGGCTGGGAAGGAATTTTCTTATTTCTGTCTTGTACGTGAAGATCGTGGCTAAAATGCATTTTCTCTTTAACTCATTTTCCTATTCAGCCCTCTTAAAACTTTTTGTACCCTATATTGAGGGAAGGAGTAGTTGATAACTGTGTTTACATGCATGCATAAATATATGTGATATATGTCTTATTGCACCAAGTAGATTTGATTATAAACTCCTTGAAAGCAGGAAAGCATCTTACGCCTTAATCATTTTTGATGCTGTAACTAAAACAGTGTCTTTTACTTATACTCAGTATATATATATATATATATATATATATATATATATATATATATATATATCTGTTAAATTCAGGATACTGATAGCTGTTCCTCATAGTATGTGAACAATACTCAATATGAATAGTTTAATGTGTTTATAGAAAATAGCCTGTTGCTTAACTTGAAAATACATTTGCAAAGATAAAAACCACTTTGGCCAGAGTCTTCTGCATAAACAGTTTAGTTTAGTTGCCTTTTGACACCTTGGGCAGATATCTGAACTCTCATGAGCTGTTTCGGCTCTCACAGGAAGTGGTTGAAGCCATCGATCGCAGTGCCTTTATCAACTCCGACCTCCCCATCATCATATCTATTGAGAACCACTGTTCATTGCCTCAGCAACGAAAAATGGCAGAAATTTTCAAGGTAAGGTATCAGCTAAATGAAGGGATGGTATCTTGGCCTTTGTCTTGTGACTGTTGTTGAGCTTAATTTGGGGCCACTGTGGACCACACCACAGCTGGACCTCAGCTGTGAAGCACGTACAGTTAAGGTCCCTCAGACCTGAGAAATGGGGATGCCCTGGGAGTTTGGGCTCTCTCTTGAGTGGTCCATCTTTTCAGCTGGAGTGATAGAAGCTCTGTTCTGTGGTCTCCTGAGCATTAACAGAAAACCTTCGGAGATAACAAGAGACCAACTTTCCAACGCTTTTGGTACCACACATCAGGGATGCCAGGATGTCACCTGTCAGTTGTATGTAGAAAAGCTGAAAATATCTCAGGGCAAATAAATCAAATCTTCTTGTGGCCCAACTTCATATATGGAGATCCAAGGTGGCAAAGAGGTTAGCCTGGCCAGGATAGTGCTGCTAACACTCGGCTCTTCCTTATACAAGGGAACTATAATGCAGACAGATTTAAGGGCAAATATGCCATTATACTTCCCCCTTCCTCCACTGGTAGAGGCATTTACGGGAATATGGCTCTCAGTGGGAGGGAGGGGCATGGCTAGAGGGAAATGTCCCCAAATACTAATGTCAACAAACCTAATTAGCCTTCCATGTTGCCTTTTCTTTGCCATCATTTAGAATAATGGTCTCTAAACTTTTTTGATTGCATACCCCATCAGTAAAATATACCACGTATTCCTGTTGTGTGTGTATTGACTTATTCATAAATTATATACATATCCTACTTATTAACATATTTTATATATTAATTAAAACATGCAAAAATAGAACATAAAAGAGAGTAACATAGAAAGGATGAAGTAAAGAATAACTTTTAAATACTATTATTTATTAATGATACAAAAACCCTTTTGCTATTATAAAAAAATTTTTAATAAACTTGTTTATTTATTATCTAAATTTTTAGTGGGATTAATATGATTATATACACTTCATTATTTTGGAAATTTTTGTGATCACTGACTTGTATGTCTGCTTTTAAGTTTAGTTTATTATTTCAATATTTGGCTTTAACAGCTATAGTAGCTGATAAAAATACCTTACAAAGATACCTGTATCCAGGTGGAAAAGGGGTGTCATTAACTGCACTTGCCAAATCATGGTACTCATTTCTCAATTCCATTAATGAGGCAAAGGTTCTTAGTGGAATTTGGCTAGACAATTTATATGTTTCCTGGTATCAATCAGCTTTTCTTATAAACTAATTGAAAAGGTGTTGCCTTTTATATTTTTAACAGATGAGTTCAGACTCCAATAAAATCCTTCATTTAGAAGATGTTTTAACCATTAGAAAATCTGCTTCCAGGTAGCCTGAGTGTGCATACATAAGAGTTTTTATGTTAACACACATTGTTTCCTACAACAAAATCACATCACAATAGAAATATTTTTAGACAGCTGTCTTTACTCTTTCCAGAACACAAATTTTATCTAAAAAGCAAATACGTTCGGTCTTCCCTGGTGGTGCAGTGGTTAAGAATCTGGCTGCCAATGCAGGGGACACGGGTTTGAGCCCTGGTCCGGGAAGTTCCCACATGCTGCAGAGCAACTAAGCCCGTGCGCCACGACTACTGAGCCTGTGCTCTAGAGCCCGCGAGCCACAACTACTGAGCCCGCGTCCCACAACTACTGAAGCCCGTGCGTCTAGAGCCCGTGCTCTGCAACAAGAGAAGCCACTGCAATGAGAAGGCCGCAAACCACATCGAAGAGTAGCCCCCGCTCGCCGTGACTAGAGAAAGCCCACGCGCACCAATGAAGACCCAATGCAGCCAAAAATAAATAAATAAAATAAATAAATTTATTTTCTTTAAAAAAGCAATTACTTTCTCACTTCAGTGTTAAAATGTTACCCTTATCATATAGGAACACATTAACAGTGATTTTATCATCATCGTTGTCTGGTAACAAAGTACAGCTACCCACTGTAAACACAGAAAAAGTCCGAAATTTTAGGATACTTTTTTTTTAAAGAACTTAGAATACTTGTATAACTTAGAATACTCCTTTAACTAACTGCTTTTTCCTTATATAAAATGTGAGCTTCTATATGTTGTAAAAGATTTTCATAATCACTTTTCATCTAATTACAAAATATTTCAAAGAAAAGTCTTTTTGTGAAATTAACCACACGTCGTCACCAAAGCATCCAAACTGTCACCATCTCAATAAGCTGTTAGCAAACAAAGATGTGAGGGACTCAACTTTGGTCCCTCTGCATCAAGAGATTCCCCCCTCCTCCCTCAGGGACCTTCATGAACAGTGCCTGACATACAGACTGAGGGCGCCATTTTCCATCTGTACGTTAAGCACTAATAAGCTTCCATTTTGTTCTTTTTTTCATTAAAAAATAACTAGAAATGGAAACTGACATGTTTTCTACCCTCACCCCCAATGGGTCCTCCTGTGCCTTCCCCCACCACCCACCTCCTTGGAGGATACACATTTCCCTTTGAAGACCAGTGCTCAGAAAAGCTTTATGAGATGGTGTCTGTGGTTCTTTGTACTCAGTGGTGACAAATTCTCCCTATTAATTTTCAGTTTTGTCCCCACTTCCTACCTACTTCAAGGTTTGTATCCTTGTGACTTCTTACCCATGTCTGGAACAGACGATATTCTACAAATCACAGCCTCTAACTGAGTCTCTTTTTCTTCTTTAGTACATCAGATCCCAGAGTATTTTTCTAAATAGTTAGAGCTGGGCCCCCCTGGAGAGGGGCCTAGACCCCTCCTCTTGGAGGGGTCTAACCACTTCCCTTCTTTCCAGTAAGAAACTATGCAGGGCTGGGGGGCGGGACACACGGATACAACATCTTTCCTAGTTCCTCTTCCTAGGATTTTAAGAACAATTGAACTGGGCTGAAATATCTAGCTGATGATTCAGGTATAGATAAAGGGCATTGATTATCTGTTTTCCTTTATTGTTTTCAGACTGTGTTTGGAGAAAAACTGGTGGCTAAATTCTTATTTGAGAGTGATTTCTCAGATGATCCAATGCTTCCCTCACCTGACCAACTCAGGAGGAAAGTGCTTCTCAAAAATAAGAAGTTAAAAGCCCATCAGACACCGGTGGATATATTAAAGCAAAAGGTACTCTCTTGTTAAAGAAGTTATGAGTATGCTGTGTGCCCAGAACAAAGAAATTAATGTCATTCTAACCTTTCAGATGACTGGTGGGTAACCAGTTTTTGAAGATTCAGTTTCCTTGAATGATACACTTGATTTTGGGCTTTCCACTGAACAGACTGATAAATACTCTCTTCCCACCTACAGAAAATTTTATTTCAAAAAATTGATGTAGAATGTACCTCATTATTTAATTTATTCTGAGCAGGATAATATGTGACTCTTGTCTCTGGGCCTGGGCTTCACAGCTGTCAATCCCACAGTGGTCGCTATAGTCCTCTTTAAGAAGAGTCCCCTGGGCTTCCCTGGTGGCGCAGTGGTTGGGAGTCCGCCTGCCGATGCAGGGGACACGGGTTCGTGCCCCGGTCCGGGAGGATCCCGAATGCCGCGGAGCGGCTGGGCCCGTGAGCCATGGCCACTGGGCCTGCGCGTCCGGAGCCTGTGCTCTGCAGCGGGAGAGGCCACAACAGTAAGAGGCCCGCATACCGCAAAAAAAAAAAAAAAAAAAAAAAAAAAAGAAGAGTCCCCTGTCGGGAGAGCACTTGTACATGGGGTTATGACTCCTGAGGTCAGGAGTAGAACCCCAATAGCAGCAGCCCAGCTTCCCAGCATGGAAGTTGGCACATTGTGTCACTGTGGCATATGGACCCCAAGGCACTTCTGTACCTGCCTCACCCATGGAGATCTAGTCCCCGAGCACCACAGACTTGCCTATATAGGAGGGCCCTCAGTCCAAGGATCTGTGAAAAAGTTCAGATCCAAGACCACTGAGTCCATATTGCCAGGTTGAACTTACTCATCCCACAGAATGACAGCTGCCCAAACTATCTGTCCTAGTTAGGAGAGCACTGTTGGCCCTGAAACACCACTTTCGAAAATTACAGCAACCAAGAGTTGCTGCATGAACCTCAGCCCCCCCACAGGACTAGAATGGCGCAGCCCCGGCAGCATGGACAGTCCAAAGTAAAACTAGGTCATGGCCTAGAGCTTTTAATTTCTCTCTGAGCATCACCTCCAAGCCTCCAGGCCCTACTCCAGTTCTGCTTTAAGTGGTTCCCAGAGAACAGATGGATTCTATGAGCCCAACAGACTTGGAACCTTTGTCCTAAGTCATTGATTAAAAAATGTCAAGTTGATCTGTACAGCAGAAACCAACACAACGTTTTAAATCACCTGTACTCCAATAAAATGTTTTTTTTTTAATTTCAAGTCAAATTGAGTCAGAAGTCCAGTTTGACCTAGTTGAGAAGTCTATTTGGAACAATCGTCAAATCTTTACTTCCATTAAGAATATTTGGATATTATTCCATCTGTGGATATGCTTGGATTTGTGAATCTTAAGACATGATTTCCAGAAGTCAATGCTCAGGGTCTGACAGCACAAGGACCGTGAAACCATCACCTCTCTTAATTTGAACTTTATACCTCAGTTAATACAACCTAGGACTGTTCTCGCTATTTAAATTCTTTAACGCCTACCAGGCTCATGTTGAGTTTGTGGAGAGCAAAGAGTTCAGTTATTTTCATAGGACTAAACTTATGCCTAGTCTCCCCATTTTTCCAGGTTTACAATTAATTTTAAACTTTTGTGTAGCAGGAGTCTCACATTTATCTCTGTTAAACTTGCTCTTCTTGGTTTGGGTTTGTTATTGTAGCATACAAGGTTCTTTGTGGATTTTGACATCTGTCATCCAGTTATTTATTAGCAGTTTTCCAAATTATGCGTTCACCCAAGTTGCCCTTGAGCCGAACGGCCAAGTGGAGAGCCCTGTGGCCCTTCTTGCAGGACCTCCCTCAAGTTTAGGTGATTATCACTCTTGTCTGGTGCTCTCTTCTCTGAAGCCCAGAATTCTGCAGAATCTGCCTCAACCTCTTTCTTTATAGAATAGAAATTGAGATCTAGGCATTTATGAGACTTTCTCCAAGCCACCCAGTTCATAGTGGCAGAGCCAGGATTCTGATTCAGGTCTTCAGGGAAGACCTTGTCAAAGACAACACAAAAGTAGGATACACTGATAACAATCACTGGGGCATTTTCAAAGACACAGATTCTTAGGTCTCAAATCTGCCCAACTAAGTCAGAATTTCCATAAGGAAGACTTGGTAATCTGTTTATTTAAAAATAATTCTTATCCCCCTGAAAGTTGGAAAATACTGCTTATCTGTTATTTCCCACAAAGTGAGTTACCTTACCCGCAAAGTCCAAAGAGGTTACTGTGTGGGAGATTTGTTCTTAGTAAACCTATGCTACTTCTTGCTAATCACCTCTTTATTTTCTGTGTTCTCAAAACCAAATAATCCATTCTGAGATTCTGTCAGGTGTTACTTTGACACTTTCTACCATACAACTTCTACAACTTACCTCTTCCTCCTTTTGGAAAAATGGGACAATATAATCCCATTTTCAGTTTTTTCAAATCGCTTCCAGAGCCCCATGATTTCCCAAGGACTACTGACAGTCATATCTGCAAGACCTTCTAATTGCCTGCCAGGTTGTGGGTCTAGACCTGGTGATCTGAGTTCACACGGGGTTGGGTGAATGCATCCCAGGAGCTCCAGTGTGCTCAGACCAACCCTCTAACTTAGAAGGTCTGGGTCCTTTCTGTGCAGGGAGCTCACCCTCAGCAAGGATGCACTGACCCAGAGCAGGATTTCTGAAGCCCTCCATCTGCCTCAAGCTTGTGCTAAGGCTCTTGCCGAGGATTCTTAACCACACCCTGCCAGATCACCAGTATTCTGCCCTTGGTCTCCTCAACTCCAACCTGCTAGACTCAGACACTTCACACTCAGTGACAGGTGCTGTGCTAGGGGCTGGGGGAACAGAGCAAATGAGACATGGCTCCTGCCTGGACCCAGGTGAGCCAGTTCTTCACCTGACACCCCACTCTAACCCCCGGACCTATATCTGAATTGCTTTTATCAAGGGCTGGGGTCCTGTTCTTCTGCCTCAAAATAAGTAGGATACAGCAAAGAATAAGGAGGTCAGCTCTTGGCTGGCACTGGGCCACCTGTCCCCTACGTCCTGCACTGCGGGAAGTACCTGAGCGTCAAATGGACCTTGACACTCCACCTTCTGACATTTGCTCGTAGTGGGACTTTGAGCGGCAGCACCCCCATTGTTGGTTCTCAAAACCTTCTGTCAGGGGGCCCACCAGGCTCTTGTCATCACCATTCTCGGTACTTGGCTCCACCGTGCATGTTTACTGCAGGAAGGCCTTTGCTTATCCAGGACAGATGGACTTGCTTTTGTAGCTCACTTGTGCCTAGAGCAGATTTCCCAAAGCTTGGAAGAACGCTACTCCAGTGAGACACTCTGAAAAAAAGAAAAGAAAATTTTCTTGGTTAAATAAGTGTGGGAAATACTGCACTGGAGATCTTTGAAGAACCATGATGCCCTTTAGCATAATTAATGAAGGCTCTATGAAACTCAGTTTCTGTAAGATGCTGTTTTTAAACTTCCATTGTGTTTTGTGGTTACTGTAATTCTTATTTTTTAAATAACAGCTGTTAACACGCATGGAGCTAGTGTTCCATAAAAATGTTGAGCCTAGACAATGCCCAGTTATCTCGAGTAGACTGCATGTAAAAGATTTATCTCGATATCAACATCGGCTACATTGAATCTTCCTTATGTATATATTTTTATTATGAAGGTAACATAACCACATTTCAGAAAGCTTAAGGAAGAATTATTTTAAAACACACATAATTCCAAAGCCAAACACAACCTGTATCACAAGGATTCTTAACCTTAGTAATATCCACAGACAGAATTCAGGGGGTCCATGAAATTAGATGAAAAAAATTAAATTTTTTTTTGGCTGCGCCATGCGGCTTACAGGATCTTAGTTCCGCAACCAGGGATTGAACCCATGCTCCCTGAGGTGGAAGTGCTGAGTCCTAACCACTGGACCACCAGGGAATTCCCGAAAAAAAATTACATCTTCATTTTCACTAACCTCTAGCTGAAATTTAGTCTTTCCTCTGATTATAAATGTAGGGAACAAACCACAGTAAAGTTGGCAGCATCTATGTCTTTGTCACCAGTAGAAATCACAGATGTTTCATATTATATCACAGTTGTTGCTAATATCTCCAAGAATTATTTATGCTCATCACTATTTCAGAAACATTACTTGACCTACCATTATATATTTTTTAGTATGTTAATAAATAAACATATATTCCTATAGCACAAATTTTTTTTTTTTCGTTATGCGGGCCTCTCACTGTTGTGGCCTCTCCCATCGCGGAGCACAGGCTCCGGACGTGCAGGCCCAGCGGCCATGGCTCACAGGCCCAGCCGCTCCACGGCATGCGAGATCCTCCCGGACCGGGGCACAAACCCGTGTCCCCTGCATCAGCAGACGGACTCTCAACCACTGCGCCACCAGGGAAGCCCACAAATTTTTTTTTAAGATTTGATATCTGTATCACCATTCTTTTTTTCCCTTGTAATCTTATGTATTTTGTTCTGTGCATTTAAAATATCATTCTGAGAAGGGACCTTACCTCACCAGACTGCCTAAGGGGCCTGTGCCATAAAAAGATCAAGAATCCCTACAGTATTAACATTTAATAGCTAGCCTTTTATTCACATCATTTTATATAATTATAATCATTATATGTAGACAGAAAGTTACATAGTTATTGAACAAAGGATATAGAATTATATATATATTTACATAGATACATGTATATATATATATGCCTACAAGTATAAATATTATTTATATCTATACACACAAAAAAAATTCTGTATCCTTTGTTCAATAAATATATATCACAAGTATTTGTCAAGTCTTATTCTCTCAAGCAGATACACCATAGTTTACTGACGTCATTCCTCTATTGTTGGACTTTTAGGTTGCTTCCTGTTTTTAATTCACGCAAGTAACTTTGCCTATATTTTGGACTATTTCCTTATGCTAGGCTCCCAGATTTATATTTATTCTTGTGTCCTGTGATATTCCTTCACAGTAATTCTAGTCAAATGTAGAAGCACATGACCTCCCCGATAGCACACATCAATTTTCCAGAAATCTCTAGGCCTATTTTGTTAATCTGACTGACAGTTCACATAAAGGTCTGTTGAAAAAACGTTATTTAAATCAACTATTCCTTTAGTCTCGTCCATAGGGATTCTAACATTTTTCTCAAGGTCAAAGGCCTTTAGATAGTATGTTAAGAAGGGGGAGGGCTTCCCTGGTGGCGCAGTGGTTGAGAGACCGCCTGCCGATGCAGGAGACACGGGTTTGTGCCCCGGTCCGGGAAGATCCCACATGCCGCGGAGCGGCTGGGCCCGTGAGCCATGGCCGCTGAGCCTGTGCGTCCAGAGCCTGTGCTCCGCAACGGGAGAGGCCACAACAGTGAGAGGCCCGCGTACCGCAAAAAAAAAAAAAAAAAAAAAAAGAAGAAGGGGGGAAAAACCCAGTTTCTTAGCAGAGATTTACTTTTCCAAAATAGATGGGCTGATTAGCTTCTTCATCATTTGGGATTGATGGTGGTTCCCTGAAGCACCCAGGTTTCTCCTGGTGGGGTTGTCCTAGGAAACCTGGATGGCTGGGCACCACACACGGATTCCTTGTGACTGTTTCCTAAAAGCTTCTGGATTCCTCCTGTAGGGACGTTAACATTCACTAAAGTATTGACATTGTGCTTTAAGTGACTATAGAGTTTTGGGGCTTTTCTGAAATAATCAAAATAGGTTAAGCCACTTTTTATGACTGTGGTAAACGTTAGGTGGTCATTTGGTAAACTATAAATGAAAGTTTAGTAGGTGGGCATCTGCAGTCTTTAATTATTGATATGTTACAGGCTCATCAGCTGGCATCCATGCAAGCTCAGGCTTATAATGGTGGCAGTGCCAACCCTCCACCTGCTAATAATGAAGAAGAGGAAGATGAAGAGGACGAATATGATTATGACTATGAATCCCTCTCTGACGGTAAGAGAGCCGACCCTATGCTATACGCAGGGAAGTGCCTGGAAGATTTTTCTACTGGGTTTTTTGGGTGTCTTTTTTTTCCAAAAATAAGTCTGATGCTCCATAGACCAACAATACAGATTGTTGTAATATTATCTAAGAGTTTCTGGAATCCTGCTGCTTAGCAAGGAGGACCAAGCAAGGAAAGGGATCCTGTCAGCCACTACAGACACCACTCAAGGAAAGAATAGGAGGGTGTGGGAAGCAATCCAGGGGTTGTTCCTAAATTGGTTTCTAGAGGAAGAGGTGGAATTACTGCAGAGAGACCCCGTTCCCACCCTTTGAGCATCTGGTGTAGCGGATGCTCTTGGCAGGAATTGTAGACGAGGGCTGTGACTCTTTTCTCTCCCCTGCACCACCTGCAGGGGGCAGCATCGCGTTCCTGTGCTCTCTGCTGCTCCCCTTTGCTGCTTTCGCTCCTGCTTTCTAAGAGCATAGCAAAGAAAGAAGCAGCATTTCCCTTCCCCGCCCCCCTTCCCTGGTTCTCACATTACTAAGCCAACCAGACATTTCCTTCTGGCCCCACCAAAAAGATATGGGTGATGGCGAATGATGCAATACGAAACAGTCACATGAATGATGTTACTTACCTATGAAAGGTGAAGGATTCTTCTTAGGAGATAGTTAGGTTTCAGTTGTATTTCATTTGCACTAAATTAATGTCATTTGCTAGAGATTGCAAAATGTTTTCTCAGGTACCACTGCTGATGGTAGACTGTTTAATTTTGGCAACTTCTGAAAGACAAATATTCAGTAATGAAAAAAATACCAAAGTTCCTGTTTATTTAAATGTTATAAATGTAGACTATATTACTTCTCTGTAGGATATTGTCTTGTTAATATGCAGATATGCCCAGACCAGCAACTGTTTACCACTTGCATTAAGAGAATCAAGCTACACTCCTTCAAATATCTGCTTCTCACGCAGCACGATTGTCTCCTGGTCGTGGTTGGTTTTGTGAGCCTCCATCATAGCCAGCAGCTACAGTCCAACCTCTTTCTGCCCCCAGATACAATACTAGTCTCTGTCCATGTAATATTTGTCCTTAGTAATTGTTGATTCCTTCATACAATCAACTAAAAGCCAATGTACACGACCTGAAGTCCCATCAGATAACACGAAGGGCATATTCTCTAATGGGGAGGTCGAAAGAGGGAGAAAATGGGAAAGAGTCAAGGTCATTTTTTGTATCCTATTCCTCAGAAGTCGTGGGAGTATGAATCTTTTTATATTGACTTATTCCTCCCCGTGGATCTCTACCACAGTCATGGTAATGTTGTTTCATAGAACAAATTTATTTGATAAGAAATGAAAACCACATTTCAGAAATCAACCAAATCCAGATGTTATTTGCCCCTGTAAGAAGTTAGTGCTCGGGAAGATAAATTCACTCTCTATCATAAATTACTTCTGTGTTTTTTTCTGTACTTTTGAAAACAGGAAAGAAAAGACTTTTCTTAATTATTAGTAATAGTAGTATAGGAAGTTTTGATATGCAGATAACAAAATGCATAGGGGAAGGTGGGGGAAGGAGCTTTCTGATTTATTTTCAGTTAGGAGGGTAAAATTTAAACCCTACCCCACTGAATCTCTAGGACAGTTGCACGCTTCTTAAAAACCCACATGTGCTGGGGTGAGGGTATACATGGAAAGCACCTGCAGGTTCTGCTCCAATAGACTGTGAGACTTTGGGTCAATGTCTTTTCACCACTAGACTTTAGGCCCCTCAGAGGCATAATGGGAAGATTTTGTTACAGGTTGTCAGATGTTCTCCCTTCTAGCACTAACATCTATGATCTATGACAGTTAATTCCAATACCACCACATGATAATTTCCCATTTCATTAAAAGAGTCCTCTGACTGGCTGACTCCCAAATAGGCCTTGTAGTTGATTATGCTGGGACTTATTTAAGCTTACCATATTAAGGCTTCCGGATGCTACTGTTAAATGCCAGTCTTTCACTTTTGGTCATGGTTTGTGGTGCTGAGCTCATCCCTGCCTTCTTGCCTCAACCTTACTTTCTCTGGCTGAGATGGGAAGAAAACAGAAACCTGCTTGCTAAGGGTAGGACCATTCCCAGCTTCTTAGCAGGACCCCAAAAGTTTCTAAGCTTCTTGGAATGATGGACCCCTTTGAGGATGAGATGGAAGCTGTGACCAGTCCCCTCAGAGAAATAAACATGGTCTCAAATTTCTACATAAAATTGCAGGAATTTTCACAGGCCTTCTGAGCCCCTCGCAGGCACCTCAGGCTAGAAACCCATCTCTAAAGTCTGGGTGGCCCAGTTTATCTCTGTGACAGTTCTAGTCCTCAGTTTTCATGCATATAAAATGAGCAAATTCGTCTAAAACCTCTTTTGGCTATAAAAATATGATAGCTCTGGGCTTCCCTGGTGGCGCAGTGGTTAAGAATCTGCCTGCCAATGCAGGGGACATGGGTTCGAGCCCTGGTCTGGGAAGATTCCACATGCTGCGGAGCAACTAAGCCTGTGCTCCACGACTACTGAGCCTGCACTCTAGAGCCCATTAGCCACAACTACTGAAGCCTGCGTGCCACAACTACTGAAGCCTGCACGCCTAGAGCCTGTGCTCTGCAACAAGAGAAGCCACCTCAATGAGAAGCCTGTGCACCACAACAAAGAGTAGCCCCTGCTCGCCACAACCAGAGAAAGCCCACACATAGCAACAAAGACCCAACGCAGCCAAAAATAAATAAAATAAAATAAATTAATTTTAAAAAAGAACGCTTTAAAAGAAAAAATGTGATAGTTCCTAGGCACAAAATTACTTCCAGAAAATCTAAAGGAAGTTGCAAATGAGGCTCAAGTATTTCAGTAACTGCTACTCTGCCTTTTGGCCACTAAGTTCTTGATGAGTATTTATTCAATTATATTTTATTAAATAAATATCAATTAATTTTTTCCCAACCTTGCTGTTTATCTTGACTAGCTTTGAACATGCACTAGAGTAGAGATTTGAATTTCCAACTTCATATAGACATTCTATGACTTCGTATATATGAAGTCTAATGACTGCATGATTCTAACAAATTAATCAATTTCTATCCATTTGACATAAAGTATTTTGGGGAATATTAGGACAATCAGTAGCTGAAAATACGTAATGTGAATGTGGAGGCATGATTAACGTTAACAATGTTTTCACTTCTTTTATTGCTAGCCTTTGCATTCCTTAACAGTCAAAATATTAAATTGATGGAAGATTTCTTATTTCATTTACCTTGTAATCTAAGCTGTTGTTATTCATGCTTTGCTTCATACTTAGTTTAATTTATCTGGCTTTTTGCCTTAATTTTCCTTACTTTTCTCCCCTTTCTGATTCTGTTTTTCTGTAGCAGATGTCCTTACTGCTTCTCCTGTTCTTAACAGTCAGGAAGGTAAAGCCACTTGAACCTGACCTTGTAACTGCATGAATGTCAGCATTCTGTTTCCATTTGCTTAGGCCTGATTAGCATGAAGTTGTGACCCTCATAAGAATAAACATGTAATTAAATGATTGATCTCGTTTATTTCTTGGCAGCCTGCATGGCCCTGATTTGGTATAAAGATATTTTGGTCTAAGCATTTGTGATCTGATGAGATAGTAAAATCATGGGTGAGAAATGAGCTTTCTTGTTTTTCATTTTAAAAGAACATAATCATGTTATATCTCTAACACCTTTAAAATCATTTTGAATAGTAATATCAAAACAAGAGCAAAGTATAAGATTATCTGTCATACTTTGGAAATTTTTAGATATATTTTAATTCCTATCCTTAGATTTTCCCTTAATAAATTGATAGACAGTTATGAAAAATTTACTTTCCAATTAAGCATAATTGTGAAAATAAGTGTCTTTTTCCCTCTGGTTTTGACATTTCTAGAGGTTAAAAAAAGCTAATAGCTTCATTTTAAAGTAGAGTGATTAAATCATGCCTGCACCATCTAGAAGTGCTTCAACCACTAAATCCTTCCCAAACTTGTGTGCTGAGAGCTTCTTGACAGGGTATCTTCCATAATGTTTGTACAGTTCCAATCATCTGTATGAAAATGAGCTTTCTCATTTAGATTACGTCTATATGGTACCAAAACTACTGGTAAATTAGTCTATTCAATCAAAAATGAATGTATCATTTTAAAATTATACTTCAAGCTATCATTTTGGTAACATGTAGCCAGCGCCTCAGTCTTACAGATAAGCACAAGTACCTGGATATCCTTGCAATGATGTAGCCATAGCCCTTAAGTGAAGCATTCAGTTCTTGTTCGCTGAAGCCTGCCAACTCATTTTCAGACAACATTCTAGAAGACAGAACTGAAAATAAATCATGTAATGACAAACTTCAGTTTGAGTATAATGAAGAAATCCCCAAGAGGATAAAGAAAGCAGATAACTCTGCTTGCAACAAAGGAAAGGTGGGTGAATGGTTTCTGTTAAATTACACTTGGACCGTCAGTTTCAGATAGGATTTCACTCCCTCCCTATCCTTTCCCTTCACCACTCCGCTCACTTTCTCTTAGATGCCAAAGTCCACATGGTGATGATATGGGATCCCTATCTGCAATTTATAGAAGGTTGGTCATTGATTCGTCCAGCCAATACCTACTGAAGATGTAGTGTGTGGCAGGCACTGAGATAGTGCAGGAGGTGATTTGGCCATGGAGACAAACATGTAAACACTGCTTGTAGATAAGTACAAAGAACAGTGATTACACAGTGTTATCAGAGCATGATGATGTTGAGACCAGGAGGCTGGTACGTTCAAGGAATTGCTAGAAGTTTTAAAGGTGTTTGGGATGACCAGGAAGATAAACAGGGTTGATTGGGAAGTGTTAACAGAGGAAGGACAACAAGAATAGAAAGAAAAATGAGATACCCGGACCCAACCCTCAAGTGCCTCACAGTGTATGGACTCTGAGCAAATCTATAGACACAGTTACAGTGACATTGTTGGACAATAAAATAAGAAAATACGCCAAAAATTTGAGCCACAGAAGATACATACTCCACTATCTGTTCATTCAACAACTATGAATTGACTGTTCCACATGTGAGACGCTGGGCTGTGCTCTGAGGGAAGATGAAGAATGAGTTAGACTCAGCCCTTGCTCTCAGAAAGCTTTTCTCTAGGGAAGGTGTTAGGACATGTATACGGGTAAGATAGAGCAAGTGAAACACAGTGATGACATGAGAAAGGAACAAAGAGCTTTAGGGATTCCAAGGTGAGTGGCGTATACCTTCCCTGTAAACCAGTATCATTTTTCCCTTGATAGGTTTATGATATGGAACTGGGAGAAGAATTTTATCTTCCTCAGAATAAAAAGGAAAGCAGACAGATTGCACCAGAGCTTTCTGACCTTGTCATCTATTGCCAAGCAGTAAAGTTTCCAGGTAAGAATAGACAGTATCAAATGAACTTATTTACAAACAGAAACAGACTCACTGACTTAGAGAATAAACTTGTGGTTGCCGGTTGGCGGGGGGGGGATAGTTAGGGAGTTTGGGATTTACATCTACACACTGTATTTAAAATGGATAACCAGCAGGGACCTACTGTATAGCACAGGGAACTCTGCTCAATATTATATAACAACTTAAATGGAAAAATAATAGATACATGTATATTTATAACTGAATCACTTTGCTGTACACCTGAAACTAACACAATGTTGTTAATCAAGTACTCTAATATAAAATAAAAGGTAAAAAAAAAAGAATAGACAGTATCATTTATAACATTTAAAGATACCAAAAGATTAAAATATGCTATTTATTTATTTGGGCATTGTGAATGCTCTCCAAATAACTAAATTGTGTTGCTGAAATCATTGTTACAGTATCTTCTAAATATTTATTATTATTATTATTATTTGCTTTGATGCTGATGAGGAAAATACCATAAAATGTTCATTTTTCAGATCATATCATGTCTCTCCATTATAGTTAATAATATTCATAACATCTAATAGCTAAAGTTTATTAAGCACTTAATACCAGGATTTATGCTAAGTATTTTATGTACATCATCTTAAATGACTCAATAATTCTATGAGTAGGTAGATTTATCTCCATTTTTAAATAACAGTCTGAGAGAGATGAAATAATTGGCCCAAGGTTTCAGAGCATATCAGTTACGACTCTTTTGTTTGAAAGTGGCAGAAGTTACTTAAGCAAAGAAGAAATTTATCGGCTTATGTGTTGAAAAGTGAAGGGATATATGAGTTTCAGGTACAGCTTGGTCCAGGGCTTTCTCTCTCCATATTTCTCACTCTGCTGCTACTATGTTGGCTCTTTTCCCTTTGCGGTTGCAAGGCAGCTGCAGCAGGCTAGCGCTGCATATTTCTAGATTCAGCTTCAGTATGAGTCTCTTCCAGAACTTTCAGCAGCAGTTTCATGGTTTTTCACTGGACCCTTTGCCCATCCCTGAACCAATCACTGTGGCCAAGGACATGCTGTGCTCTGGCTGTCTAGGACTTAGGTCCCGTGCCCCATCCCTGAGCTGGGTAGTGAGTCTCCACCCAAACTGCAAAGATCAAGGACAAGGTTTCAGTGGAGAGGTTTCCCCAGTTGGCCATTTTTAGAAGTACAAGTGAACTTAACCTGATAAACCACTGCCCCCACAAAAATGTGCATTTCAGTTAATAAGTGGTAGAACTATGATTCTGAAGCCTGTCTATTTCCAAAGTCCTGCCTTTAACCCTAGCACTACCCTGCCTCTCTGGTTAGGGTGTGCTGTCGATGAGCTCATCCAGATGGGGCAGCAGGAGGTGGAGGGCAAACAGGAAAGTCCATAAATATATAGAAGTCAGAAAAATTCATTTCCTCCTATTAAGAAGAAGGATTCCTTTGTACAACATTTCTGAGGACAGGAGAGCAGCTGGAATTGGGGTGTCCGTCTAAATGTTAGTAAGCAGCATATATGAACTTGGTCTAGAGAGGGAAGTTAAAATACCAACCCTCATTTTTTTTTAAGATGGGCGGATCCTGGCTTCCTGAGGCTTATCTTAAGCCCTAGTTCTCACATTCTGCCCTGCAAATGGGACAGAGGTCCTGGACTATTGAAAAACTAGGTAACGAGTGGTCTCTTCACACACCAGAAGGGGAAAAAAAAGTCATAGGTGGAACTTTCTCAATTTTAAGTTTTCTCCCATAAACTGTTTTTAAACTTTTGGCAGCTGCTACTGCTTATCTACTAGCAAATTCTGTTGAGGAGGATGAGAATAAATAAGTAGCAAGCAAAGATTTCAAAGAAATGCAAGACCTTAGCTATGTAGGTTTAGTTTCACAGATCCTGACTTTCTGTCTCATAAGTACAGTATGACCATATCTGCAGCTCGTGAAATTGTTCTTATCACGGGGTAAAATCCTTTCACTGTCAAAGAGCCTCGTGGCCTGCATGTCCTTCATCACAGGAACAGATGTGAAGATCACTCCATCCAAGAATCATACTCACTGCATCTCTTGTTCTTTATAAATTCAGGTGCCACTGCACCCAAACCATTCTTCTGGCTTTGTCTTTTCCTCTCAAGCACTGAGTAAACAAAGAGCACAAATTCCAAGAGATATTTGAAGTCACTATGAGAGATAAAGTTTCTGTACAGGTAGAGAATTGCGGAAAGGTCAAAACGTCATTTGGTCTAGCTTTTGACTTGAGGCACAGGTGAAGCATAGGGTTATTTGACTTATTTTTAAAATTCCAAGTATGCTGTTTTTTTAAGTGTTTATATAACACACATTCTTTATAGGTATACTATATTCTAATATATTTTTTTAGTAATTGAAGTTTCTTACATTTTTCTTCCCCCAAATTTATTTTCTTTCTCAAAATGACTAAATTATATTGCCAGAATCATTGTTGTAATACCTTCTAAATATTTATTGTCATTATGATTAATTTTGATGCTCAGGAGGAAAATACCACAAAGTGTTCATTTTCTTGAGCCATAACTTAATAAATTATATGAATTACAATAATAAAAAAGTGTTCATTTTGCTACACTGTTGATTTTCATTTTGCTACGTTATCAATTTCAATGCATCTCACCTTTCACCATCCCAAGTCCCTTTCAAGGAGCCACATGCAAAAAAACTCTTCTGAGCAATGAGGCACCATGAAGATCATGGGTGTAACCTTCCCCAGAAGTAAAGTAACTTCCCCAAGATCACAGACCTGCTTCAGTGGCAGGGCTCCACTACTCAGTGAGCTTGGTTGGCCAGGACAGTTCTATAACTTCTCTGCCCTTTGGATTCCCTACCTTCGAAAGAGGCATAACAGTGCTAACTTTCAGGGTTATTGTAAAACGTAGTGATAAGGTACGCAACGTGATTAGCACACTATCTGGAAAATAGTTGGCTCTCTCGAAATGGCTGTTGTCATTTTCATTGGTGAACAGACCAGCAGGGGAGATGAAGGTTCTTTGTTGCTCCTTCGATTACTTCTCTGGACCTCTCCAGATTCCTTCCCCTTTCTTTATCACCCGGCCCTTGTTTCCTTGCTTGCTCACTCGACCCCAGAGAAGGCCCAGGCTCCTCACAAGAGGGCCCACATACCCCTGGAGGATGTCAACATGTGCCGGGGTGTGTGCAAAAACCCCAGAATGAACATGTCCCCTCACTCTGACCCCTCATCTCTTTTACTCTGGAGAAAATCCATTGTTAGATCATTGTGTAGAGGGCAAAATTCACATAAAGTTTTAAGATAAAGCATAAGAATTCACTAGTCCATGTTTGTGCATCTTTGCAGTTTTGGATACTTCAGAGGAAAAAAAAATGTAGAAACCCCACAGCTGCTGTGTACTGAGCATTTTCTCTAAACAGGACACTCTATTAAGTATGTGGATATACATTATCTCATTTAATCCTAACCATGACCCTTTTGGAGATGAAGAAGTAGTGGTCAGAGAGGTTAAGTAATTTGTGTGAGGTCGCATCGCAGGGAACAGGGTTTAAACAGTGGAGTCTACACTCTTATTAAACACTACTTTATCCTGTCTTCTCTGATGATGTTCTTGGAAGATAAATTTTCATCTCAAAGTGGCCCCCCTGAATGCTGCTCAGTTAAAGGAAATACTCTCTAATGGTACAATTGTAGACAGTGAGAATGGTTTGGAGGCACTGGTGCCTTTAAATTACACTTCCTGCCCTGGAGCCAGGTCTGCATGGTGTGCATTCATTTCCTCATTCAGCAAATATCTGTGAAGTTCCCACTGTGCTGGGCACTGTGAGCTGGGCACTGTGACAGGCAGGAAGGATTCGGGGAGTGGTTGGACCAGAAGAGAGAAAGAGAAACCATGAAACATGATTACCATCATAATCTGTTTCCCATTCAATCCTCAGATTAACCCTGTGAGTGAGTTCCTATCATTGCACCCATTTTGTAGATAAGAAAACTGAGGAATCAAGAAGGCAGGTGTTAAGTCAAAGCTCATTCAGGAAGGAATTGATCCTAGACAATTATGATGCTACCGCTCTTGGCCATTCTTTTATCTCTCCAAACTGCGTGATTAGGTTCTGGAGCCCTTTCTTTTCACGCAATTTTTCGAAATCTTTCTGGTGTACATTCAGAAGGGTGGGAGTGTGATCTGTGGCCATCCTGTAATAATCGTGCAGGCCTTGTCACATTTGCCAACAGAGATAAAAACTTTGCTATCACTGCCTGCAATGCTATCATTAATGGTGCTAAAAATGCTAGTAGGTCTTCTGTACTGGGTTACAAGGGAATAGTAGGACTTCAAAATAAACATTAACAGGGATGGAAAATGTTGAGTTCCCTTGCTTGTAGTTTTTGGCTTATTTATCTTCATTTTATGGGAACAGGCCTGTCAACTCTAAATGCATCTGGCTCTAGCAGAGGAAAAGAAAGGAAAAGCAGGAAGTCCATTTTTGGCAACAATCCGGGCAGAATGAGCCCCGGGGAGACAGCATCATTTAACAAAACATCTGGAAAAAGTAAAGTCACCTTCTAACAGTATCTTTGCTTGAATCTGCATGCTGGAGTATTCCAGTATTTCTCTAAGCACTTCACTGGAACTTTTAAAATCTTTTTTTATTTTCATGAATGTTCATGTTATCTAAGTGTGGTATAAATATTTTTTAAATTACAAAATTACCCTCTTAGCTTCCTAAAAAAGAGCATTTCACTGAAGGTGTTCTAACAGTGTTTGCCTCAAAAATAAAATTGGAGCCACCTTGGAACCTTCTAGTGGTTCTTGGAACTGCACTCTTCACCATTATAACTCCAGAAGATATATCCATTTTATCTCTAATTACTTTTTATTGTCAAAGTAATAAATTCTCATAGTTAAAAAAACTCTAACAATACAGAGTATTATTAAAGTTTCTTTCCACTCACAATGTCCCAGTTCTATTCCCCAGAGGTAACCACTGTTAAGTTTATTGTGTTTAGTTCAAGAAAAATAAGATCCTTTTTAAGATAATCCAAATAGGATATAACTGAACATAACTTGTATAACTTTTATACTTGTATAACTTTCCACATAGCTCTCTGTACATATAATCTACCTTCTCCTTATTGCCCCTGTGGTATTCCATTGTGTGGATATGCATTTATTTAACCGCTTCCTCACTGGTGGAACTTTTGGGTTGCTTCTCGGGTTTTTTGTTGCTTTTTTTTTTTTTCTTGCTATAAAAAACACTGCTAGATTGAACACCCTTGTGCATATACTGTTGTGTATTTATGCAAATACATCCACAGGACAGATGAGGTACTGAGGCAAAGGACTTTCAGGCTTTTTAATTTAAAATGGTGTTGCTGCACTCATTTTAGCTATCCCTTTTTGGGGGAAGGTCTAAGTGGTTTTATTATTTATTGACCCTTGAATGGGTAGCATCCCATCTAGCAAGTAGAAAGGCATACCCTCGATAGCTATCATTTCGTCTCAAGGTGGTGGACTCGCTCACAAGTAACACTCAAGATGTATTCTGATGTGTGATGTGTCGTGATTGTTTCCTGGGGTGTTGTTCAGGTGTCTCTTGCTAAAATATTTAAAGTTTTCTGCACTAATCTGAGGCTAATCTTTGGGGGGGTTAGGTTCCTGTGAAGGAATGCGACAGGCCTGGGAGGACTCGCCTTCCTCTGTCAACCCAGCCACGTCCCTCAGCGCTATCATTAGAACTCCCAAATGCTACCACATCTCCTCGCTGAATGAAAATGCCGCCAAACGTCTGTGTCGCAGGTATTCTCAGAAACTGATCCAGCACACTGCCTGCCAGCTGCTGAGGACGTATCCGGCTGCCACCCGCATCGACTCATCCAACCCCAGCCCCCTCCTCTTCTGGCTCCATGGGATACAGCTCGTGGCGCTCAACTACCAGACAGATGGTAATGGGCCTGCTTCACCCGGAGGGGGGGGGGGCCCTCCCCTTGCTCCTTTGCGTCTTATATCTCAGCAAACGTAGTTCAACAAAAAACATGTTTCAAAGGGGGCAAGATTCCCACCTGAGGCCTGTGTGAGGGTAAATATACAGATAACAGAGAACAGAAGTGAACTCGATACTGAACTGTGCTCTTGACTTTCCAGAGTTAAGGCAATGGAAAAGAACCTTCAAGGAGCCCCTATTAGTCTCCTGGTTCTGCCTCCTTTTTAAAGCACTTTTCAAACATAAGACTGTTCTTGACAGGGTTGTGTCCAGTTTGTTTTTAAAGACCTGATGTGGTAGAGATTCCCTAACACCCTTAGTAACTGTCTTGCTAATCTCTTGTTCTTGCAGTGAAAAAATAGGGTCTCTCGAAACACTTTGTAAGTTAATACCATTTTAGCTTCTCCTCATCCCTTTGAGATTGAAGTGGAGATAAATGGTCAGTGCTCTAAGAGCAGCTGACACAAAGGAAACAAGTCTGTGAGTTACGTGAACCGAGAAAGTAGTGTTCCTGCTTCTCCACTGTCCTGAGATAACGGATGAGGCCAAAAACTCCAGAGTACAAGCTAACTTTTGTTGCATGTTCACTGTGCACCAGGCACCATCTCAATTCTTGACCCCTATTTTCTCATTTAATCTTTGCAACAACTCTAAGAAGTGGGTACCTTTATGATCCCCATTTTTCAGATGCAAACCAAGACATAGAGCAATTAAGTGGCTCAAAATCACAGTATGACTTATCATAATAAATGCAAGGACTCTGGGAGTTTAGAGAATAAAGTGTTTTGGTTCCACTTAGACGTGGTGAGAGGTGGGGAGCTACAGCAGGTGAGGAACGTTTCCTAGAAGCTCATTCAAAAACCAGTCTTCTCTTTGAACAATCAAGCACCCTTCTCCTTCCTCTCACGTGAACTGAATCAGATCCTAACCAACTGTGCTGGCCCATCGACCACAGCTTAGCCCTGTCTGCAGCCAAGGTCAAACCACAGTTGTAGCTCTGGGACCAGCTAGCCACCTGGCACTGGCACCACCAGAGCCCCTTCGTGGCTGACCCTGGTCAGAGACATCAGTAATATTTTCTTGCCTTTGTTATATTTGCTCCTTTCAATTGAAATTGAGTAAGATAATGCAGGTGAAATACCATACTCAGCATAGTGCCTGGAGCACAGACAGCATTCCACAAACGTTAGCTACCATTAAGTGCTTTTGATAAGTTATGAAAACAGTATGATTTGGACTTGCAAGTGGAAATAATAGTGAAATATTTTAAAAGCTGTAAAAAGTTATTTTCAATCTGTCCCAAGTGGCTTGTGGGTTTATATCTCTGGCCCTGTCTATAGCCCCAAGTCCACTGTTGCCCTTGGTGGAGATGATACTGAAATATTTTAAGTGAACTGAAATAACTAGCAAAATGGTTTTCTCAAGGAAATGGAAATGCACTTGGTTTGGGACGTGTCCTTTCTCCTGAAGTGCCTAGGTTGGCGCAGACATACTGGCCCCGCTGATGGTGGAGGGAGTCACAGCTGAAGGGGACACGGGTATTGCCCCTCCTTGGGCCTCTCTGTGGTCTGGAAGCACACACTGAGGCTGCACCTTGGCCGCCACTCATCCCTGAAGGCTCTGTCTCTTTCCCAAATCAAGCCAGAGTGCATGTTCCTGTTGCCCCGCTCGGGGTGGGGCAGGAGGCTGTGTTGTGTGATTCATCCTCAGGTTTCTCTACATAATCTTCCAGCTCAGGAGGGAGTGCTGCCATATAACCTCTCTTGATTCCAGGCAGCAAGCAATGATTAAAAATCTCCCATGCTGGACAGAGCTCACGCTACATGCAGTTTCAGTGTGTCCGTCTGTAAAAATGGTCTTCATTCCTGCACACTGGGGTAGAGCCTGGTCAATCCCTTGCACACAGTAGATGCTCAATAAATGCATGTTGCACTGAGCTAACAGATTGTCTCAATGAGCCCCACTGCCGTCTGAACCTATAGTTCTTGATTTTGAGTCCAGATCTCTTCTAAGCATTGCTATGTGAACTTCAAGTCCAAATAGACAGAGAAGAGTCAACGCTGGGATCACTATTTTTTAATTTTTGAAAAAGAATTCCTGGGTTAAGGAGTGCTTGGTTTTCCATGGAGCATGCCAACCAAATAACAAAGAACCCCCTCCCAGTGCCCCTCTAACCTCCAGATATGTTCCATGGGTCATCTGCCTTACACTTCCTGAATTTCAGGGGACCCCAGTGCCCCAAAGTGGTGTCCATAGACTTAGGGCCATCTCTTCCCAAGATCTCTAATGGCTCCATCAACTCCAACAAGGTCTGCAGTGATCTGGAACCAGAAATAGCTCGGGTCTACACTCATTAAAACCAACTCTTGAGTTTGGAAACTGACTTGAGTCTAGTATGCAGACCCTGGTTATTGCAGGCAACAGCCCCTCAAAGTTCTTTCCATCTGGGGCAGAATGATTCCTGCCTCATGTCCCAGGACCTACAAGTATGTAGAAATGCAGCCCCACTCAAAAGAAAAACTTCTATTAATATTTATTACGCTTTCCTGAATGATTGCCACACCCTTTCTGATGACTTTTCCAGCCTCAAAATATAGGGATAATGATTATGAGAATGGTTTCCACTTAACACAGGTTTTTTTGTTTGTTTGTTTGTTTTCGGTACGCGGGCCTCTCACTGCTGTGGCCTCTCCCGTTGCGGAGCACAGGCTCCGGACGCTCAGGCCCAGCGGCCATGGCTCACGGGCCCAGCCGCTCCGCGGCATGTGGGATCTTCCTGGACCGGGGCACGAACCCGTGTCCCCTGCATCGGCAGGCGGACTCTCAACCACTGCGCCACCAGGGAAGCCCTTGATACAGGTTTTTAAATGAGTAGAAGGACATAAAGATAAGGATTTGCTTGATCTGCCATCCCATGCACTGACTGAAGGGTGATGGGATTACATAGATCTATGCACATTCTTTCACTTGGTTAAAACAGAGGTTTTAAAACTATAGCCCTAGATGAAGTTCCGGGACCACCTATAGGGGACAGTAGGAGGGTGAGATTTAAGGTCCCACCTTTACTCCAAATTGAGCAGCTCCATGTGGTTCTGTGTTACGTACCAAATCATCAAAAGAGATTTTAGTTAAGCAAAAGTGCTTTGAAGTTTTGGAAAGCTACAAAGACAGACACAGTGCTAATGAAATCAGACTTCAAACCCAAATGAGTGTTGACATCATAATCATAATTTAATACCTACTGTTTATCGAGCACCTTCTATGTGCCAAATGCTGGGATAGGGGTTTCTGCACATGACCTCACTTATCTTTATGACAGCCCTGTGAGATGTACATTAAATGGCTCGGTAGTTAAGATTAGGAACTGTGGGTCAGGCTGTCTGGGTTCGAACCTTAACATTTACCTCTTACTGGCTATGTGCCTTGGGCTTTTTCACTTCTTGTGCCTCAGTATCTTCATCTATAAAAATGAGAATACTAAAAGCATCTACCGCATGTGTTATTGGGAGGCACTAATACACACAAGTTCTTAGAATGGGGTTTGATACATAGTGAGAGTGCAGTAAGTGTGAGCTGCTGTAATTTCTTTAGCAATATACTCTGTATCCATTTCTTACTTACCAACTATTCCTGAGCTACTTTGCTTCACTCTGAACATCCTCCGCCCACATCTACGTTCCTCTGTCACAGAGCATCCTGGGAAGAGAATTTTCTCCCACTGCAGGCAAGACAGTTGGCCTCAATGAATCAGTCATATTGGGGCTGGAAGGGGACTGAGAAGTGGGGTCCAATGCACTAATTTTATAGATAAGGAGACGGAGGTCCAAGGAGCTTTGATATGTGTCTAAGACATCTGACCCTAGAAATTCCCGCACACAATCCCAGCCAACCCCTCGAATGGGGAAAAATTTCACACACGAGATGAGGAGAGGCCAACTTCTCATTGCTCTGTGGTGCTCATTTAGCACACTTTTCCTTGATGTTGGTCCATGTATCAGAGTTCATTCTGCACATGGAAGGAATCTATCAGAGGGAACATTTGTCAGGTGTGTCTCATAAACTTTTTGCTCATTTGGAATGCAACTTTTCTACAGACTTGTGCCATCAGATGAGCATTTGAGTGTGTAAGAGCCCAAAATCCATTCAGGGATCCAACCGTTCATCAAACAACTCTGCCAAATAAAATTTGGCCACAGAAGACTGGAAGCTGTTGTGAGGGTTCCCAGAGTGTACTATGGAGGGGACTGTGGACATAATGTGAATCACATGTGATAATGATTTTTTTTCATATTTAACTACAGTTTAAAAATAGAGGTAGAAACACTATGATTTATGAGTTGAAATTGAAATTTCAAGAAAAAGATATGTTTCTCTGGCTCTTCTCCTGATCTTTCCTGGATTCTTAAGATTTTATCTTACATTTGAAAAAACAAGAATTGGTCGTAAAATTGTTTTCATGGTTTGGTGTTTAGGGATAAGAAAATGCCATTATGCCTTTCTAAAATTCAGTATAAAATGGGGTATTTCAAAGATTATTTTTTGGAAGGATGTTGTAAATTTTAATTTGCAAAAGGAGTTTTTAAGAGGCAGGAGTTTTTAAGCGACTCCTGGGTTGGAGTGGGAACATGGGGCATATCCCATAGACAGTGAGCTCCATGAAGATGGGGATTTTGTGTCTTATTTCCTGGTATCTCTGGTGCCTAACACGAGCTGGCACATAGTAGGCACTCAATCTATGGAGTGAGTGGTTGGTTCTCTCTTCTTCCTGCTTAAGCTTAGGGAAAATTGAAAAAGTCAATTTGTAAGATGACACTTTAGTGACAAAGTAACAAGTGATGCTGACTGTTTTGCAGATCTCCCTTTACATTTAAATGCTGCCATGTTTGAGGCCAACGGTGGCTGTGGTTATGTTCTGAAACCCCCAGTTCTGTGGGACAAGAACTGTCCCATGTATCAGAAGTTTTCTCCCTTGGAAAGAGACCTGGACAACATGGAGCCTGCCGTCTATTCTTTAACTGTAAGTCTGGCCCTGATGGTCCTAATAGAATATAGGAAGGTGTTTAAGCACTTCCTATATTCTTTTTTTTTTTAAATAAATTTATTTATTTATTTTTGGCTGCGTTGGGTCTTCGTTGCTGTGCGCAGGCTTTCTCTAGTTGCGGCGAGCGGGGGCTGCTCTTAGTTATGGTGCGTGGGCTTCTCATTGTGGTGGCTCCTCTTGTTGCGGAGCACGGGCTCTAGGCTCATGGGCTTCAGTAGTTGCAACATGCGGACTCAGTAGCTGTGGCTCGCGGGCTCTAGAGCGCAGGCTCAGTAGTTGTGGTGCACGGGCATAGTTGCTCCACGACATGTGGGATCTTCCCGGACCAGGGCTCGAACCCTTGTCCCCTGCACTGGCAGGCGGATTCTTAACCACTGAGCCACGAGGGAAGCCCGCCTTCCTATATTCTATTGGGATTCTAAGGTGTAATGCCTTTTGAACTCAAGGCGTTACAAAACTCTCATGTCACAATTTTGTTGGTGCAGATTTAGTTCCCAAAAGAATTTTTTTACTTCTCAGGAAGCAGCGGCTGAGGTTTAGGTATGCAGTCACCAGGCGCTGTATTCGCTAGAGCCCAGTAGGTGGAGTTATGAGCTCCCTGCTACCACCTCCATACTGATGATGGTAATTCTGTCTTCCAGGGCCCTCAGAATCATAACTCTCAGTGCATCTCATAAAAGCTGAGCTCTTTCTTAGAGCAGGTCATCTTAAACTCTAACAAGCTCTTATAAAAGGTAAAACAGGCATCAGTATACAAATCAATTAAATATCTTTCCTCCTTACAGTTTAACCTTTGTCATTCCTGGCCTTTCCTTATTCCTTTTATTGCCTAATTAACTAACTGTCAAAACTCCACAGACTGTCCTTAACATCAGAGTCCTGGTAGCTCGTTACTCATTTTTATCTCCAGCTTCTCTCACTCCCTCTTAGCTGAGGGAAAAAAAAAAAAAAAAAAAAACCCACTGAATGGGTGATAGAAAAGACAGGGAGCGATGAAGTTATCCCTCCATCCAACTCTAGATCTTGTCTGTTTCCCTCCAAAGGAGGAATGCCAAGCAGCCTCTGCTCACACCTCAAAACCCTGAGAGATCCCAACTCAGAGATTTTCTTACCACCAAACTGCTTTTTCTCTTTCCCTAAGACAGTAGAGCAGTAGCTCCTTTTCTGTGTGACCATTTTCACTAGACTTGAGTATAGCTTCATGTTGACAGGAGGCTATGAATTTTTAACAACATTCCCTGTGACTTGCTCCAGAACCTAACTATTCAAGAAAAAATTTTTGAAGTTGTAAAAGATACACCTAAAACACTTTGAACAGAACGTAAGTAACACATTTGTGGTTTCATATATAAGGCCCTCTTTTTTCCCAACTTCTTGACAAACTTAATTTCATCTTAATTACGTGGTTTTTGAAGCTATTTGAACATGTTGACAGTTGGAAGGTTATAGTTAGGTGAATGCCGTTGACAAAATAGATTTCACCATGATTCCAGTCATGCAATTACCTGATTATGATAACTTCTCTTTTTTTTAGCAGCCTTATTAATCATATACCTGGTCCATTCCAGAGGGTTCTTTGTCTTTCTTTGTGGAGGGGAGTGATGAGGCTCAGAGCCGACCTCTGTCTCTTTCGCATCTTCAGTGACTTTGATCCTTCTTCCTCCTCAGATTGTCTCTGGGCAGAACGTGTGCCCGAGTAACAGCACGGGAAGCCCGTGTATAGAGGTCGACGTCCTGGGCATGGCCCTGGATAGCTGCCACTTCCGCACGAAGCCCATCCACCGCAATACTCTGAACCCCATGTGGAATGAACAGTTCCTCTTCCGGGTTCACTTTGAAGATCTCCTGTTTCTTCGTTTTGCCGTTGTGGAGAACAACAGCTCGGTGGTAACTGCTCAGAGAATCATCCCCCTCAAGGCTCTAAAGCGAGGTAGAATCAAATTGTCAAAAGTTCATAATCATTGTAGCTGAGCGATGGATGCCCTGGGGTTCGTTACACACTTCTCTCTACTTTTGTATATGTTTGAAATGTTCACATTAAAAAGTGAAAATAAGAGGCAGAAGCAAATAATACAAGTGTGAACACTGAGCAGGTCTCAAAAGACGCTTTTCTTTTACATTATTCTAAAATCCGAAGTTATTGGCAACGTCTGTTATGAAGTGCAGCCTCTCCCGCTGTTGCTGATGTTGGAGCGGCATTCGTTGTGCTCTTGTCCCCATACATCCCTCCCCAGGTAGCGCCCGCCACACCCCTGGCGTGTTTAAAGCAGGGCCTGATGTGAGGAGAGGAAACCGAGAACAGGGAGGGTTGGGGTGTGCTGTGGCATGAGTGGGACGAGGTTGGAGTCGGTGCCTGGTGGGAGTCCAGTGTCAGAAGCCGGGGGTGGGTTTGGGTGCAGAGCAGGGAAGGTGGAGAATTCTGAGCAAAGGCCAGAGCTGCTGGCTTGCTGCATGTGGGCTTTGCCATGGCCCTTGGGGGAAACGTCAGCTTGTCGCACCTGTCCAGAACGTCTGTGCACTGCTTCTCAAACTTTGATGTGCAGTTGAGTCACCCAGGCTCTTAGTAATAAAATACAGACCTTGATACTGTGGGCCTGGGGCTTGAGATTCTGCCTTTCTAACAAGCCCCAGGGATGCTGCCTCTGCTGACCTCCTTTGAGTACCAAGTTTCCAGGACATACTTCCTCCCACAGCCATACTCTGCCAGCCTCTGAGCACCACCAACATGTTAGTCTCCTACTCTTTGGTTTTTCCTTGTTTCTCTTCTCCATTGTGTGAGTAGTGCATGGTCACTGTGTTAGTCAGCTAGGGCTGTGTAACAAAATACCACAGACTGGGTGGCTTAAACAACAGAGGTTTATTTTGTCAGTTTTGAAGGCTGGAAGCCCAAGATCAAGGTTTCAGCAAGTTTGCTCTCTTCTGAGGCCTCTCTCCTTGGCTTGCAGATGGCCAACTTCTCCCTGTGTCCTCACAGGGCCATCCCTTGGTCTGCGTGCACAGCATCTGGTGTTTCTCCGTGTCTGCCCTCCAGTCCCCTCTTCTTATAAGGACGCTGGTCATATTGGATTAGGACCCACCCTAATGACCCATTTTAACCCCATCACCTCTTTAAAGACCCTATCTCCAGAGAGTCACATTCTGAGGTAATAGGAGTTAGGGCTTCAACATACGAATTTTAGGAAGACACCATTCAATTCATCACAGTTATTACAGAAATATGACAAAGTACAGAGAAGCAAAAACAGGTTTTTTTAATTATCCTTTCTTCCATCTCTTGAAAATAGTTACTTTTGGTATATATATTTTGCAGGCTTTACACCTCTACCCATGTATATACGTATTAGCATATAGTATATATTTTGAACAAGTAAGCTTCCTACTAATCTTAGTGTTTTGCAACTTACTGGTTTTCACTTACTGATGTATGTAGTGAACAACTTTTCAGGTAAATAGCTATACATCTTCATTACCACTTTTTTTTTTTTTTTTTGTGGTGGCCTCTCCCCATGGCGGAGTACGGGCTCCGGACGCGCAGGCTCAGCAGCCATGGCTCACGGGCCCAGCCACTCCGCGGCATGTGGGATCTTCCTGGACCGGGGCATGAACCCGTGTCCCCTGCATCGGCAGGCGGACTCTCAACCACTGCGCCACCAGGGAAGCCCTTCATTACCACTTTTAAGAGCCACATATTATTCCATTTTATACTTGTACAAATACACACCATAACTTATTTAACCAACCCCCTATTGTTGGAATATTTTATTATCACTAAAGCTGTTCTAAAATGGAATATTTGTAGAACAGTTATTCTAGATGACTTGATAAACAAAAATGATCAGGTTTTCCTACTATATTTGGTTTGAGTTTAAAATTTTCAGTTTGAGTCTAAGTTAAAAACAGACCTTGGACAAGTTAACGACCACTAGGTAGCCCCAAACTGTCCCCTGGGGCAACACTCCTGGGTAAAGGCATCAGTTGGTTGTCACCCCTGCCCATCTTAAAGTCTTATTTCTCCCTATCATCTACTGACCTCCCTGGGGGATCTCCTTTGCAGAGCTCTGCAGTGTACAGCTAACAAGCTTTTCCCAATTCTGCACTGTTCCAGGATATCGACATCTTCAGCTGCGAAACCTCCACAATGAAGTCTTGGAAATCTCTAGTTTATTCATAAACAGCAGGAGGATGGAAGAAAATTCCTCTGGCAATACTATGCCGGCCTCTTTGGTAATTAAGTTCTATTTCACTCAGCTTCTTTGTGGGGATTGCTATGCTGGAGGCAGGCTTTCTTGTGGTCCGGGAATGTGGTCCATTTGAGTTATTGATTAGGTAGCTATGGAAATAATAATAATAATAATGGCTGACACTTGACACTTTCTAAGCACTTTACACATATACTAACTCACTTAATCCTTCCAATAACTTCATGAGCTAGCTATTAGTATCATCTCCATGTTACAAGGGAAGGTAAGAGCTAAGTACCCCTGAGGTCACACAGCTATAAACCCAAGTTCATCTAGTGCCAAAGCCCCTACTCTGAACGAGTACATTACAGTGCCTACCAAGGAAGTGAGCCAAAAACAACAACAAGGGGAAAAGGCTAATTATGCAAAGCCTGCTAGGAAGCATATTGATACTTCTAGAAAGTTTAGGTTAGACAAGGAAAATCCTTTGCTTCTTCAGCAGTCCAGGGGCAGATGTCACAGGCGAGCAGGGTCGGGTGAGCAGCCAGGTGCCGCTGGCGACACATAACTGCAAGCATAGCAATCCCCTGGCACCTGAGGAGACACAGCGTCTGCAGTCTTGGGAGTGGGAGAGGAACACCGCAAAAAGGGCCACCTTTACAGGAGCTGTCTTTTAACAAGTTCCCCAGGTAAAGTCCAAGCTGTTGAACTTCGAGAACCACTGGAGCAGCACTCACCCCAGTAATGCAGGGTTGTTTGCTTAAACAAGGAACTCTCTTTTAATTAACTGGTTAATTCCACTATGCTTGCTCTTTAAAAATTAATATAAAAGGGTGTCCATCAATCGCCTCTTTACATGTTTAATAATCTATTCATGGTTGCATCAATCTTGTACTTCAACAGGCTCCTAACAACTTTTGGAAAGGCGCCTTCTATGCTCACAATGGCGCTGGGTTTAGCCACTGCTGCTGCCACCTCTGAATAGCCCTGCTTTCTCCTCTGCTTCTCTTTCCCTAACCTTGACAGTTTCTTCTCTTTCTCTGTCCCTCACCTTGTTTTCTTGGGTTCTCCTCCTTTTCCCTTCAATGAGTGATCGAAGTTGAGCACAGCACTTTGGCCAAAGTAGGGGGAGGTACTGCCTCTGCCTTGTGCAGAGGACTGGGAAGCAGGGACGGGGCTGCCTGGTAGCTAAGAGCAAGAATTAGATGCTTTCAGAAAGGCAAGGCAGAGCTTAGTGTCCGCTTCTGGGTTGGTTGCCCTCAGTACCTGTTAGAGCTGAAGATCCCACACATGCCATGAATGAACCATTCTTCCTCACAACACTTCTGACACCAAATGTGTGGCGTCTCCTCGACACTACTCCTCCAACTCTCTGATGCCAGCTTGGGGTCCTACAGTTCAGTTCAGTTCCGACACTATCTACCTGGGCTGAGCATCAGATCCCACAAGTTAAGGGCTCAGTCCCACAGCACTGTCCCCACTTCAGATGCCAGTTGCAAGTCCCAGGCTGTCACTGGTACTCTTGACTGACCAGCTATAAATCCAGGAGGTTCCCACAACCCCCTCCTTAGGGCCAGTAGTTTGCTAGAATGACGACTCCTGAATGACTCAGGAAAGTGCTTTACTTACTATCACCAGTTTATTATCAAGGATACAACTCAGGACCAGCCAATGGAAGAGATACATAGGGTGAGGTATGAGGAGAGGGAGCAGAGTCTCCATGCCTTCTCTGGACACACCACCCTCCCAGCACCTCCATGTGTTCAACAACCCAGAAGCTCTCAGAATCCCGTCTCTTAGGGGGTTGGGTGGGTGCTTCCTCGCATAGGCATGACTGAGTAGATCATTGGCCATTAGTGACTAACTCAACCCCCAGCTCCTTTCCCCTCCCCTGAAGTCAGCAGTAGCCAGGGCTGAAAGTTCCAACCATCTAATCATGACTTGGTCTTTCTGGAGATCAGCTCCCATCCTGAAGCCATCTAGGGGCCTCCAGCCGTAAGTCATCTTATAGGCACACAGAAAACTCTCGTCACTCCAGAGATTCCGAGGGTTTAGAAGATGTGTGCCAGGAACGATGAGCAGAGACCAAATATTTATTTTCAATTATATCACACCATACCATCCTAGGTATAGCCCAGGCAGCAGCACATATGCTTTTGGCAAATATGTTCTTTGACCTTGGAAGTCATCACCTTCCATTGCTCAAGACAGTAACTGAAGATCATCCTGGACTTCTCCTTCTCTCTCACTGCCCCGTGTAAGACTTGATACATCTGTCTCCTTAGTATCTTTCAAATCCATTCATCTCTCTCTGTCCCTACCATCTTGGCCCTCGTTCATTCTCACCTGGCTTGTGGCCGTGGGTTCCTAACTGGTCCCCCTCCCTCTGAGTTTGACCACCTCTGTATGGCCTCCTTTAGGGCCTTTTAGACAGTTCTATCTAAAACTCAAATCTGACCATGTCACTCTTCTGTTAAAAATCCTTGCTCGGCTCGCCATTGCTCTCAGGATAACGTTTGTATGTGGACTGGGCAGAGACTCTGGGAAAGCCGAGAGCTCATGGGTCATTTAAAGGGACGGCGGCCACCCTGCTCTCAGCTCCAGCTGTTTTGTTGCCAAGCAGTTTTGCCAGATATTTTGGTTTTCAAGACTGTCAGGACATCTGGATTGGCATAAATGTTGACAACTATTTCAACTTTTTAAAAATATAGTGCAGGCTAAGCCATACAATTAAAATGCATGCATTTTATGGTATGCAAATCATGCCTTAATAAAATTGATTAAATAATAAAAACACATTGTACAAGCATAACAAAACAGCCAACCTCTCCTCCCCCACACCAAATAAAAACAAAATGCATGCTAAACAAAATACTTAGGCAGCCTTTTCCCCTCCATCACCTCACAGAATTCATTGAGGTTCCCAGAATGCCCTGCTTTAGGCCACCTCTAACGCTTTGTACACAGGCTATACCAATATCTGGGATGTTCTTGTCCCACTCTTTATCTGCTAATTCACACTGGGCCTTCAGATGATAACCATTTTCAGGAGGTGCTCTCTGATTTCCTCCAAACCTGGGTTCCCAAGGAACTTACCATGCTTCTTATAATTGTCCATGTTCTCTTCTAGCTGTTCTATTCAACTGGGAGCCCCTGAAGCCAGGGATAATGTCCCATTTCTCCCTGAATCCCCAGGGGCAGGCAAAATGTCTGATTCACTGCCAGCCCTCCATAAATGATTTTGTATTTTAAATGAATGAATATATCTTAATATACAAACTGCTCAAAGACTTGCGAGTTATACACCTCCCCAACTCCTCCTAACAGAAATACTTTCTGTATCATAATTATTTGTATGCCTGGACAGCAAGCTCCTTAAGGCCAGAATATTTTATTTATCATCTTACCAACCAAAA
This sequence comes from Kogia breviceps, assembly GCF_026419965.1. NCBI lineage: Eukaryota > Metazoa > Chordata > Mammalia > Artiodactyla > Physeteridae > Kogia > Kogia breviceps. The sequence goes on along the minus strand of NC_081311.1, from coordinate 33,160,601 downwards.
TTCCAGCCCAGTGCCCTGAAGAGGGATGGAACTCAACAGACACTGTTGAATGTCAGTTTATAAGTAAGGACTGACATCTATTTCAGATAATATCAGTCCTCTAATTATGATGGAAAGAGACACTGTTATTTAAAATAAATTAATATTTTGGTGGTATGCTGCTAAATATTCTTACTAGACCATTAAGCAAGATGCACCATTGCCTGTTGAACCACAAAAAGATGCATCTGGTTATAAAAGGGTGCTCTTGTTTTGCATTTATGTGTCCCCATACGTACTTCTAAGAACTAGCACTTCTGTATTGGTGTAGCCTAGAAACAATATGAGAATGTAAATGAATGAGAAACCATGTGATCTTCCTTGACAGATGTTTAATACAGAAGAAAGAAAATGTTTGCAGATTCACAGAGTCACAGTACATGGGGTCCCAGGTCCAGAGCCCTTTGCTGTTTTCTCCATAAATGGAGGCACCAAGGCAAAGCAGCTTCTCCAACAAGTAAGTTCACTGAGCCTGTAGTTAATAAACAGTTCTCCTTTGAGGGAATCGCTATGCACAGGTTAACATTTTGCCCAACATTTTACAACGGACTTAAAGTCAGAGAAAGCAGCTTGTGTCAGATTTCATAGATTATCAAACAGAAGCTACTACCAAGTGGTTTGGGGGGCTTTGTTTTTTAAATCAGTCCATCCGTGAACTCCGGTGTCTACTGTCACAAAACACTGCTGGGGTTTTGGAGACGTTATAAAATATGATGATGTAAAGTAAGGAAACATTTCCACGGACCACCCATAAAAAGTAGCATATTACTGTCACCCTACGTGAGTAATCACAGGGCTATAAAGCAGGACTGGGGAGGGAGTGATGCTGGCCCTATCATGGAGCTAACAGTGTCGACTGACCTGCTCCTGGAAGCTTCGTGCCCTGAATTATTGCTGTAGTAGTAGCTGCCTTGCCCCACACAATCCACAGCCCAGCATCGACCATAGACCAAGGGCTGGGGTAAGGGGGGCAGAGTCTTCTTGAGAATCTTCTGCTCCCCCACCCCATCCCCAACTAATTCTGCTTCTCCAAGTGAGATGCAGCAGTGCCAAGTGCTGACTCTGGTCCTTGCATCATTGTTGGGGGCCGGGAGGAGGGGGGCGGGGAGGGGATGCCTGAAAAGAAGAATGTTTGCTCAATCTAAGCCGGATGGTGGCAGCCTTCTCTGGTCACTCACTTCAAGTTTAGCCTCTGTCGGTAACCTGGACAATAGAAAAAAGTGTGAAAGAAAACATCAGTAAGAGAAACTATCATGATGGGTAGTGTTTACTAAATTCTCCTAATGTGCCTGGATTATGCTTTACAATCAATCAGTGCCTCAATCATAAAATGAAACAAAATTAAGAGGTTGTGACTCTGGACTTCCCTGGTGACGCAGTGGTTAAGAATCCACCTGCCAATGCAGGGGACACAGGTTAGAGCCCTGGTCCGGGAAGGGGAAGATCCCATATGCCGCAGAGCAACTAAGCCCGTGCGCCACAACGACTGAGCCCACGTGCCTAGAGCCCGCGCTCCGCAGCAAGAGAAGCCACTGCAGTGAGAAGCCCGCGCGCACACCGCAACGAAGAATAGCCCCCGCTCGCCACAACTAGAGAAAGCCTGCGCGCAGCAACGCAGCCAAAAGACCCAACACAGCCAAAAGAGTTTATTGAAAGGGGAATTCCCAGGAATTCAGATGAGATTAACAGATGATTATTTCCAAAAGGAGAATGGGAGATTATCTTGGTAAAAGCTGGACTAGGTTCTTTGCCCTCTGTCCTGTGTTGCAAGATTACAAAGAGCTAAGTTCACGGTTGAAAAACCTAAAGTTTTTAATTCAGTAAGAGGTCTCATTCCAGCAGTGGGAAAAATAGTTATACTGTCTGGGGATTATGAATAAATTGTGTCATTGCCCGGAATGAAAATAAACAATCCTTTCTGGACCTAAGAGAATTCTTAGATCTTCCCAAAAGAATTATGCAACACTGCAGGGTAGGTTTCACTTATAAATTGCACATCAAACCTATCCGAACCCCATGAAAATAGACTTGTTCTTTTGCCCACTCTTCAGAGGTGTGCCTAAATTTGCCTTTGTTTTTTCTTTAGAGTCTGACCATTGATCAAGACACCAAACCTATTGCCACAGACTATTTTTTAATGGAAGAAAAATATTTTATATCTAAAGAAAAGAATGAATGTAGGAAACAACCATTCCAGAGAGCCATTGGTCCAGAAGAAGAGATCATGCAGATTTTAAGCAGCTGGTTTCCAGAAGAGGGATATGTTGGCAGGATTGTCTTAAAAACCCAGCAGGAAGTAAGTGTGTCTTGGGGCAGCCTACATTGTAGCAGCTCATATGTAACTCACCACCTCACCACTAGCCGCCTGCCTCAAATTCAGAATTTCTTATCATTGCAACGTGCTTCATAGTCGTTTTAAGTAAGTGTGGAGAATTGATTTTATTCTTCTGCACATATTCAGAATGTTAACTCTGTAAGTTACAGAAATCCGGTCTAAAAATCATCCCTTAGGAAACAAAGGGAGAAGGAACTGAAGGATTCCTTAAGCATGTCATCAGTGGTACGTCGTGTTTTATCTGTTTGTGTGAAGACATGGTTATGAGGGTCACAGTAGCGTGTAATGGAAGGCCTTGTAGGCATTTTGCGTTTGGGGGTTTGTTGCCTGTTCAAGTTTTAGCTAATAAAATGTATATGACAACAGGCAGTAGAGACATCGGGAATGAATGTTTAAGAAAGGCTGGTGGAACAGAAGCATTTTGAAAAAAGGAGAAATTAGAGGGGAAGCATTTTCTGATGAGTACAATACAGCAAGTTCTCCTTTATGTGCCTTTGTTGGGAGGAAAGTTTCGAAATGACTGAAATACATCTCGAAAGATAGCAAATCATATTTCATGTATCTAGGCTTACCGGCTGCCCAGCAACACACAGTACAAATTTACTGATTGACGAAATGAATTCAGCGTGCATTGAATGCTAGCGGACACTGGCATAGCTGATAGATTTGGGCTATAAGTATTTCCATTTAGTTACTTTGTGGAACTAGTAAGATACATAAGCAATTTGCCCATGAAGCTGCAGTCTGTTACCTCTGCTCTTGCCTGCCTGCTTTGTATGATTTTCTTGTCTTCTGGGCTCTCAAGCGGTTAGGTATCTTCCTATGGTCAATATGCTCTCCGCTGACACCTGCTGGCTTTGAAATCAGACAAACCTGGCTTTGACACAAATTAGATGGATGGCCTTCAATGGCTCATCTGAAGTCTGTAAACCTCTATGCCCTACCCTGAGATTATAAATTATGTCATGTGAATTAGCACCCAACCCCACTCTCCGATTGGTTAAATATATTAATCAATGCAATGACATATTATGCAAAATCTTTAGGCACTTACTTGAAATGATCAGTCTTTTAAGTGAAGAGAAAAAAGGAGTTGTAGAATAACACAGGTACTAGAATACAGTCTCGTTTTATGTAATAAAAATAGGGCTTCCCTGGTGGCGCAGTGGTTGAGAGTCCGCCTGCCGATGCAGGGGACACGGGTTCGTGCCCCGGTCTGGGAGGATCCCACGTGCCGCGGAGCGACTGGGCCCGTGAGCCATGGCCGCTGGGCCTGCGCGTCCGGAGCCTGTGCTCCGCAACGGGAGAGGCCACAACAGTGAGAGGCCCGCGTACCGCACAAAAAAAAAAAAAAAAAAATAGACAATGGCTCTCTCCCCCTCACTCATAATATGATGAATGGGGTCAAAACAGTTCAGTTGTGTAAATTCTAGGGACCACGACTGCAAGATTAATGAAATGATTGGGGCGAGGCTGTGCGTCTGGCTGGTGAGAAGCCCCAGGAGCCAGTCCTTTCTGGTCCTGGCTACAGTTTGGCGCCACCTGGTGACAGTTGTCCATTTTGACTTTAAAATCAGTGGGAACTATTCTAGGTCTTGGGGGGCTGGCTGGACTTTCCAGGACAATGACAGTGATTCTTGGAGTCTTCTGGTTAGGTAGCACCATTTCTGTGGCCTGAGCTGAGATTAAGCTAGAATGCTGGGGACTGGAGGGCCTTCCTGCCACATCCTCACTTCCTGAGCTGGGGTTCCCTACTGCCCACCTGCCTTGCCTCCCCCTCGCGGAAGACAACTTTGCACGACCTTATTTGAGAATGGGGCTAACAGAGAACGGGAGCCATTTGACGATCACATTATATCCAAATTCACATAATTCCAGGGTTTCTTTGTATATATTTATTCACATACACAAAAATACATTTGTACATCCACAGCAGATGGTTAAAAGGATATGCAACCTAATAACAGTGGGTTTTTTGTGGAGAATGAGATGGGAGAGGTGGAAGAGAAAAAGAAAAAAGGTAGAAATGGGAAGTTTGCCTTTTTATTGATATATTTCCTTACCGCTTGAAAATTTTTTTAAAAATACATATGTCTATAGATATATCTGTGTATGTAATATATAATTATATATGTAAAATTCACTGAAGGCCAACCCACCAAAAGCCGTCTAACCTGATGACCAATTCTCATGATTATTGAGGATTTTGTCGATATTCATTTCGATGTGTCTTACTTCCAGTCATTGTTTTAGCCTTTCCACTGTGGGTTTTGTTCATCCAGCCTGCCTGAATGCCGATTTTGCATGTTTCACGTTTCAGATACCTAGCATTTCTTAAGTGCTCAAGGTCTGTGGGGGAATGGGTAGATTTCTCTTAAATGTATTTATTGTGTTCTTATTTGGCTTTTAGTAATTGGCAAAATGGCATATTGTCTTTTTACAAATTTATCTCTAGCTGATTTGGACTCAAAATCCACAGCTAATAGGAGCAGATCTACTGGCTTGTTCTGGACCAAACCTTATCAGTGTGTCAACATCAGCAGAAACTTACAGTACTTTCCTCCTCTAAGAAGAGATGTATATCCTTTTAGAATAGTTTATGAAATAGTAACTAGCATATGGAATATAAAGCTAAAAAGCTGTTTCCACGTTACCAAGATCCATGTCAAATTTTTGCTAGGTTTTTCTTTCCTTACTCCACATCATCTTACCATCTACTCAGACTTTTCTTCTTTTTTAACATAGAACCTGGAAGAGAAGAGCATCGTTCAAGATGACAAGGAGATGATCTTGAGCTCAGAGGAGGAGAGTTTCTTTGTCCAAGTGCATGACGTTTCTCCAGAGCAACCGCGAACGGTCATCAAGGCGCCCCGCGTCAGCACCGCGCAGGACGTCATTCAGCAGGTGAAGGCCTCCCCTTCCTCACCTCAGTCCTGTTCTCGGTGTGAACTATTGGGACAAATCAGATATCAGCTTCCTTTGTGAATGAGGTTCTAGAACAAAGGGGACCTGACAAGGGAGAGTGTGCCTCTTAAGGCTGAGAAATAGATTCCTTCAACGATACTTGCCCAGTATCTACTGTGAGTCAGGCTCTCTCTGAAGCCTCGATAGTGGATCTAGAAGGTGGCTCTGCAGAGCGGGAACGTCATCATCCCAGAAAGGCCTAAGCCAGTACTTAATGGCCATCTCTCAGGGATCCTTCAGAGGACATGCAGGAGGCCTCCTCTGACCCTCTCCCCTCCTCTGGTCATGCTTCTCTGTGTACATGGCTTCAGAGAACTATTTCCTTCTTTTGAAGACCTGTTATGGTTTGCATTTATTAAACACTCACTTGAGAAGATAGCATAACAGTTAGCAGACTCTAGATCAGATTGCTCCAGGTGCAAATCCCAGCTCTACTTCTTACTATAGCTCTGAGAGCTTGGACAAGTTATTGAACCATCTGTGCCTTAGTTACACTGGTGTGCTGGTAAACTGGCTCTCTTCAAAAAAAAAAAAAAAAGGCCCTGATTTTGTAGCATTTGCCAGTTTCTATCTTGTAAATCCTCCCCACCACATCTGATTCCAGTGGACTCCAGCACACCATGTGCTAAGCTACCATGCAGATAACATGGAGAATAGTACATTAGCACTTTCCTTATAGAGTTATTGTGAAGATTAAGTAAATATACGTAAAGCACATTCGCCTATTACAACACCTAGCACGTGGCAAACACTACTTAAGTGCTATTTGCTATTCTTATTGCATGATAGTTTGGTTAATATTAGCCTCCTTAATAGACCTTGAACTCCCCAAACTATATACAGTATCTGGGACATAGTAAGCCCTCACTAAACATGTGATGAGTGAATAAATGCATAAATGAAAGATAATCTTGTACTAAATGAGAAGTGAGACCAGGTAAGTTCTAACATCCAAGACTCTGAGGTGAAGGGACAGCCTCGTGGGACAGAGAGGCTCCCGAGGGTCAAGATTCTGTCCCTCGCTGTCTGCATGACCTTCCATTTCTACCAGCTTTGGTGGATGCAGAAAATCCAGTTCTAGTCCTTTTTCTGTTACTTACTAGCTGTGCATCCACTGGAATCTGCCTGACCTCTGTATGCTTAAACTCCCTTGTCTGAAAAATGGGCATAGTAATACCTAAATCATGGACGGTTGTGAAGCTAAATGAGGCAATGTGGGAAAGCTCCTATAAGCTAGCTACAACTACGACAATGTATGAGAAGTGGGACGACATGATCTGAAAGACCCCCTCCATCTCTTAAAGTCTGATATTTTCCCACCTCAAAGTCTCATCTACAGTGAAGCAGGTGTTGGAGATAGCGTATCTTTATTCAGTTGATCATAACTTGTCTTTCAGACCTTATGCAAAGCCAAATATTCCTATAGCATCTTGAGCAACCCGAACCCGGGTGATTATGTGCTTTTGGAAGAGGTGGTGAAAGACACTGCCAACAGGAAGTCTTCTACCCCAAAGTCCTCCCAGCGTGTCCTTTTGGATCAGGAGTGTGTTTTTCAAGCTCAAAGCAGGTGGAAAGGTGCAGGAAAATTTATCCTTAAGCTAAAGGAACAAGTGCAGGTAAAGTGCAAGGTTATTTTTCTCTCTTCACGAATTATTTGATATTCATAACTACAGTTTAATCAAATTCAGGAGCTAGTGAAATCTAGGAGAAAGATCCCGAGTCAAGGAAATTAGTCAGAAGAATGTTGTTTGGCTCTGTTTTCACTGTGTGGAAAGAAATGTCTTCCCCTCTGAGCTTACGCAGTCCTGAGAGGGGAATCCCTCAGCTCTGCTTTCCAAAGCTCTACTTACTAGAAGGCGAACAAGAAAGGGCTTTTTCTGATAGTGTCATGTGATTGGGGACCCTGGCTTTAACCTAATACCAATGGAAGATTCTCATTTTCCACAGGCATCCCGAGAAGACAAAAGAAAAGGCATCTCTTTTGCAAGCGAACTCAAGAAGCTCACCAAGTCGACTAAACAGCCCCGAGGACTCACATCACCTTCTCAGGTCTTGGCCTCAGAAAATGTCCAAAACAAGGAGGAGAAACCTGTGGGCGGCTTGTCCTCCAGTGACACGATAGACTATCGACAGTGAGCAGGGGTAGCACGTTTTACCCAGGTATTCTGAGTCACTGCACTGTTCTGAAACGGGGGTCAACTTACACTACTTTGTCAGACACAGTCTGTACACTATCGTTTGTCTTTTCCAAGAGGAGGATGTCCCTGAGGCAGGTAGGAATGGTACCCTACAAGAAAAGGGCTCTGAAGATACACATCACTTCAGCACTGATAATTTTAGATCTCCTTATTTTGTAGATAACTAAAGGCCCCAGGAGGACAACAAACTTGCCCACTCTACAACAGCCTTATCTCATCAGACACAGAACTGTCTTAATTACTGGTAACTCATATGAACATACTTGAAGGGCTGCTATGGGCCATTCAGCTTTTATTCCTTTGGATTTCTAGTTTGATGTTCTTCTAATTCAGGTCTGATTTACTCTCAACAACCTCCACTTCTTCTGCCTCAATTAAAAAATTAAAATCTGGCATCCAGGATGTAATGATTAAAAAGAAAGCAAAATGACATAACAGCCTGCAGTAAATCACGCCTTTGGTTGCCAGCTTACTGCTTGGTATTCACATACAGAGTAAATTTCACTCTATCTTAAAACAGACTATTTATATGGAACCTGAATTTAAAAAAAGAAAAAGCATGTGAGGAAACCAAACGTAGATTTCTTCTTTTCACTTAGTTTCTTAATGAACCCAAGGGATTATTAACACCCACTTTTCACCTGTTCCATCACAGTTCTAAGATTTAAAATTCTCAAGAGACCAACTGCACAGTGAAGGCATTGTTGCTTACACTACAGAGCTACATCATCTGTCTTCATCACAATCAGATATTTGTAGAAGCTCATAATTAAAGAATTTATTAATATCTCTTGACCGGGCCAAATTTGCCTTATAAAAGCCAAAAAGAAGGCTGATACATTGAGCCAATGTTTAAGGAGCAACTCCTAAAACAATCGGTGCCCCGTATACACTTACAAAGAAAGCTCTTTCAAAACAGACGAGGCCAAATACAGGAAACTGCCTCCTCCAGAACTTCTGCACATCCCATTATCTTGAGTCAGGGCTTTTTAGGTTCTGTATGCAAAGACTCATGAGGAAGAAATCTCGGCTCTACGGCAGCAATCCACATCACACAGCATCAGATAATAGTGAATATGCAGAGTATAGTGAAGCCCTGGGCTGTTCCAGACTCTGAGGAGGCTCAGCACCCATTTTCTGTTGCGGTACCTCTGGTATCCCATTTTTAAAGTTCAGACTCACTTCCTTTCCTGCCACAGTGTCACCCAGACAGGCAGTGTCTCCGAAAGCCCAGTGAGCTTTAGGACTAAGTACCATGCTAAGCCTCTCCAACTTTTGGAAAGTGACTCACAGTGGTAGTGGGTGTGTGAGCACACAATAAAGACAGTGATCAAAATTTCAAATATTGTTTTCCATATCAAGAACTTAGCATCAAATAAATCATAGGTGTGATAATGTTATGCACACCTCTCTATCATAACCTCCTTAATGACAGAGTGAAATTACACTCTGCACATAAAGAGCCCTCGGTGTGCCAGAAGATTAATAAGTACGTAAGAATACAACTCCACTAGAAATTTGACTTTAAAATAATGTGCTTGCTATAATGAGCATTACTAGTTGCTTATATTTTAGGAGAGTAGGGAGGGTGGTGGTGATTTAGACAATTGCCTTTGGACTCAATTTTCCTATAGTAAGCAGATATTCAGAATCAGTTAAATGACCTCACATCTTTCACTAAACTTGGGGAAGCTCCTCTTTAAAAATAGCCATTGAGGGACTTCCCTGGTGGTCCAGTGGCTAAGACTCTGCACTCCCAATGCAGGGGGCCCAGGTTCGATACCTGGTCAGGGAACTAGATCCCGCATGCCACAACTAAGAAATGAATGCTGCAACTAAAAGACCCCGCATACTGCAACTGAAGATCCTGCACACGGCAACGAAGATTCCCTGTGCTGCAACTAAGACGCAGCGCAGACAAATAAATAAACAGATAAATATTTTTTAATTTAAAAATAAAATTAAAATAGCCATTGATATAATAATAATAGTAATAGCCATTGGTGCATCTATGGGAATATAGATCCCATGTTATTAATTTTACAAATAGTGTTTCGAAGAAAGAACACTTGTGAAAAAAGAAGGGCCTTTCTGTATATGCTCGTAAGAAAACAAGTTTAATATTTTTATTGCTTTCTGAGTGATATAGTTCATGTTATTTGTTCTGAAATATTCACCTCTAAAGTTTCAAGAGTTACCTCCTAATAATAATCTAAGAATTTCTAAACAAATAATTATTTAACTTACTCAACTAGTTGACAGAAGTCCACCTTTTTTTTCTTTTAAAGCTGAACAGTTTAATTATGGTTTAAAAAAAAAATCTTTGTAAAGAATGTGATGTTCCAGGGCAGAAATAGCCTAATGTTCCACCTCCCAGGAACATCATGTTCTACCACTGTGAGTTTACAGGAAATCGTCTCTCCCCCAAACCCAGTCACCAGAGCTTGGGTTTCTGTTGGTTGAACAACCTTAAACCTTGCTACACTATGAACATTTCTGTTCCTTCACTTTAAAGAGACTGACAAGCCTATGTATACAATTTTACAGGTGAAGATCTTTGGGCAAGAAGTTATAAAGTCAAGAATGAATATGATGGAAACAAATATAACTTCCTTATTTTCATTAGACTTAAACTGGAAATTGATGATTTCTGAACTTGCGATATGAGGTCCACACTGAGGTCAAGCAAAATGGCACAGGGCTAGCTACCAACCAGTTTCCTGATGAAGCAAAGACGCCCAGCAGACTGCCATTTTACACGTGTCAACAGTTGGAAAAACCATTGCTAACCTTGCAATAATTGACTGAGAACAAGGGTCAACAAACTTTGTAAAGGGCTAGACAGTAAGTATTTTAGGCCTTATGGGCCATATGGTCTCCACTGCAATGACTCAACTCAGCTGTAGTGCAAAAGCAGCCACAGACAATACATACGTGAATGAATGTGGCTGTGATCCAAGAAAACTATATAAAGACACTGAAATTGTAATTTCATATAATTTTCCCATGTAATAAATATTCCTCTTTTGGTTTTTTAAAATCATTTAAAAATGTAAAAACTATTCTTAGTTCAAGAGCCGTACGAAACCAGGTGGCAGGCTGGATTTGGCCCAAGGGCCATAGTTTGCTGACCTGACTTAGAAAACTGGGAACAAGATGCAGAGGTATGAAAACAAGCAGGCTAGTTTAGTCATACATTTTATGGCTGGGAATTGGAAGATTTGGGGCATTGCAAGTGTAAATGTCCTATAAGATTCATTTAAAAGTAATTCAATTTAGTTTCTATTATTGGGTACCATTGTGAATTCTGTAGTATTTCTTTTTAGCTACAGAATGAGGTTGGGTGTTTTTACGTTTATTGCTTATATATTCACAGACTTTTGTTTTCCATAAAATGAATTTAGAATAACGTATAATATCTACTGAGTTGTGACATCTTAACAAGAAACTTAACCATGTTTTTAAAGCAAAAGTAGATTGTTGGTGTTTATTTATTTTACTAGGTTTGTACTGACCTTGCACCTATATATTTATTATACATAGCTTTCTTGATATTGCTTGCAGATTAGAAGCGTTAGTGGTTCTATCTCACTATTTGAAGACAAATCTAAAAAGAAAAAATTTATGCTCTGAATATCTGAAATAGGCCAGAATTTCATGTAACTTGCCATTTAATGTAAATTATTTAAAAAACCTTGCTGTATAAAACTATCATGTACGTGTAAAGGATTCTTCTTATTCTTGGCCTGAAGCAAATTATGATTTTTAAAATGAAAGGTGTTCCTCTAAGTAAAATCCAAATTTTATCTTTCTGTTGACATTAAAATTTAAGATGTTTTTCCTCAAATTATAAAACACACTAAAAATCCTAACTTTTGCTTTGAGAAGTTTTTCACCATAAAAAAATGAATAAAACAACCCCCAAGTTCTTTGCATACACTAAAAGAAGTTAATATATATTTAATATATATTATATATGTTATTGGAAGTTCTGACTGAGTCAAAGCCTTAATGCTAGAAGAGCCACGTTTGCTTGTCCACAGAATTCAGGCTATTCCGGTTTGATGTCGTTTTTACAGTGCTACAGGTTTCTTTTTAAATCAAATAATCAGTCTGCAACAAATGTACAATGCTGCCTCATTTTTTTAAATATTCCAGAAACCGTAATCAAGTTCCTCTAAACTAAGAGGCATTTTTTCCTCTGGTTGGGCTTTACTGTGTCATAAAAATTGGGTTACTGGTCTAACTGGCAAGAGTCAAGATGAAAACTGTGCAGAGTAACGAGATGGAAAGCAAGATCGGTCTCACTAGGTTCATCACTTGGCCTTGACTCTAAGCCCTGCAGCACCCCACCCCATGGCCCTTAGCACAAAATCTGAAGCTTACCTTGAGACTGAAAGGGAGACTAGGTTTTAGCAAGAGAGTGAACCCAACCTCCGGCCTATGTTGCAACCCAACTTGGTGGTTCATTTTGAGGTGAAAGGACATACTCTACTGTATTTGAGTCTTGGGGACGTTAGGGGGGACTACTTTGCTATGACAGCTAACCAGCACAACCTGGTGTTTGCCAAAAGTAGGAAATTTTGATTTAGATCTTCTCTGAATTATACAGTTATATTACTACAGCAAATGCAAGAAATTATCCCATTTCAGAATGCATCTAAAATAGTCACCCACACTATACCCATTACTACTTCATGCTTTCCATACCATTAAAAATTTGGGTAGCAAACTTTCATCAGTAAAGTCGATACGGAAAAGAATCTAAATATATACAAGCTGGCTGAAACCCCCACCAAGTGGGAGAAACGAAGGGTATGGTGCCCACAAGCACGCAAACCCCAGACCGGTCGGAACCAGAAGGTTGATGATGCGGACTCCCACTTACCTCACCATCAACCAATCAGAATGTCCATGAGCTGATGGCGCCCTCTTTGAACCATTACTATAAAACTCCTCACTACCCCCTCCAGGTCGGGACACGCAGTTTTGAGGGCATTAGCCCCCTGTGGCCCCCTTTGCCTGGCAAAGCAATAAGCTGTTCTTTTCTACTTCACCCAATAAACAAACAAATATGCAAGCTGTATTTATTACAAGATTTTGAAAAAAACTTTAAAAATGCTTCACTAAAAACAAAGGAGCATGATTTCTGTTAGGTGGTGCCACTTTTAAGATTATGATAGCTGGCAAGAAAAGATTAGAATAAGAATCCAATGTGATGTGTGATGCTGGAAAAAACAGATTAACTTCCTCTTAAGTCACCTCCTCTGTAATTATTTCGCAAACTAATGTGAGATTATATAAGGGTGTGAAGGAGTTGAGAATAAGTTTGAGGATAAATCTGCAGGAAGTGACGTTATTTGGGCAGAAAGTGCCTTCTTAAATGAACGTCTCTTTTCGTGTCACCCTTACCAAGTAAAAGTTATTTATAAATTCTCCAGCTGGGGAGAAATATGGAGTCTAGACTCAGCAAAAGTGAGTCAAAAGTCAAATTTACTTTCACACAAAGGTCTCCCATCTTGATGGCTCTGGAGACACTGGAGGCTCATTAATGAAAGCAGGCCTCCCCTATGGCTCCATATGTAGTTTTTTAAAAACACATCTTCCCCTTCCTCTGTTCTCTCCCTTTCTAGTATCTCTGTAGACCTCTCCTCTTCTGCCAGACACCCGAAGGCCTTGCTTAATTCTGAAAAGTAATCAGAGCTTGTGTACTGGCCTGGTAAAACTGAACTAACTAAAACACAAAGCTCCACAACTCTGCTCCCATGCCAGTAAAGAAGGATTTTCCTGGCTGGCGTCTGATCTTGAACTTGGCATAGTGAGAGGCAGCCTACGGGGAAAGAGCTCTCTAGCGGGCTGCCTTGAACACTTTTAGTTGCTTCTCTTAAATCAGCAGCAAGGCAAGAAGAGGAGAATACATGGACCCTCCAAAAAGTTGTTAAAGGAGACTGCCTCCTACACAAAGCCCAAACTTAGGTCAACATGATACAGTACATTGTTAACAACTTATATGTTCTCTGCCATTTCTTCCTATCAACTTCCTAAATGCAGTCCTTGCATGATGGCTAAGGATTCTGACAGGAATACCTGAATGTTTCTGAAATACTGAATCTCCATGATTACCAAGCTGTTCGTACACACCTCTTAGATCCAAACCATACTGTGCTCAAGTCTGCCATCCAGCAGGCCTCTGAAACCTTCCCTATTTCAGATGATACAGGTCTCTGAACTTTGAAACAACTCACTCTGACACTGAACTGGGTAATGCTGCGTTCAAAAAAATGTGTGAATGATCTGACTTAACATGCAAGGACATGGAAGACTGAGGCTACGTCTTATGCCTGTTATTACCCGACTTCACTTTTAAGTGCCTAGCACAGTTCTAAGCACATAGTAGGTGCTCAATATTTATCTAGTTAAAAAAATAGACATTAAGGCTGTAGTTTATTATACCCTCAGGGTGTGTGTATGTTATTATTAATGACTATAATATTTAGTTCTGAAAATGAAACTCATCAGTACAAGGCTACAGAAGTTAGTGCACAAATATGTTTCATCCTCAAATTCATATAGGACATTCAAATACAGGATGTATAATTTTATGGTCCCACTGTGATCCTCTATATGTGTAACAAGAAGGTTAAAAGCATAATACAAGTGTGAAATAGTTGATGAATTATTTTAAAATTGATTTTTCATTTAAACTATAGTTTTTGCTGCCAATGTGAAATATAAATGTATTTGTATATGTTTGGAAAATAAATGATTTGTGACATGTACTGGTCACTTGTGCTCCAATGGCAAAAGACCCCTTGGTCATCTAAACAAATATTCATAACATTCCTGAACTTTAATATCTAAAAAGTGCTTTAAAAGCAAGTATTTATATAATGAACCATACATTTCTCACCATTAAATAATCAAGCCTAAAAAAATTGATCGTAAAAACACTTTTTGAAACCACATATAATATGCTAAAAGATTAACATGCACTATTAAGTTGATATCCCCCACTCTGCTGGAATGATAAAGGAATTTTCTATTTTCATTTACTTCATGAGGAAAAAAAATAACTTCAAGCACTACCCTAGGCCAAAATATTTGGCTTCTACAGTTTTGAAGAAATAGATCTATTTAGTTGGACTGCTGTGCATTTTTTTAAATGCTCACAGAATAGAAAGCAGAAAAAAGCAGCTGTTTTATTCAGCTATTCACAGTAGAGGATATTTATAACCTGGTCATTAAAACACTTATTTCATAAGCCATTCCTAGAATATGGCAATAGCTGTCACATAAAATACTGCTTTTTAATTATATTCATAAGAATAGGCATTTCATCTGTTTAAAAAAAAAAAAGAAGGGAGAAAAGAAAAATAGCCCCTCGCTGGGTACCCTTTATCCTTAAAACAGAATGGTAAAGAAAGTCTCAGACTTGGTTTTCCACCATCACCCTCCAGAGCATGTCAGAAAATGCAACGAACTTCGAAGAGACTAGAATCACATTCAGACTTTCTTTGAAAGTAGCTACAATGAGCACTCATTCTTTTTCACAAATGCCAAATTAGGTTACTTCTTGAAGTATATCATCCAGTAAGAGCCAAAGAACCTGTTATCCAATTGCAAGCTATTTTTTCTTTTCTCAAAAATTTTCATTAAAAAATACACTCTCAAATTTAGAATGTTTCTCACTTCCATCATGGTGGTACAATAAAAAAAACATTTATTTCGTTATAAAAAGTATTTGGTTATAAAGAGTAACTGAATGGCAGAAAGCAATCTCATGGTCTTGATTTTCCTGTGCATATTTTCAGAATTGGGGCAGAACCCTGTGCCACACAAAGGATAATTCTTCCTCCTCAAGAGAAGGTCCTAAATTAACAATATATCTTTATGTGCATCTGCACAAACACACAAATATACAACAAAGTCCCCTGACTCTTCATTCTTCTACTACCTTAGTGATGTTTCCAAATATTTGGTGAAATCCAGAGGCAACTGAGTAGCAACTTCACTACAATGTCTTTCGATTAGTTGACTTATCTCTTCACTTAAAAATGAATCCCCTTGTAAAACTTTATCCTGAAAAAATATTTAAAATATGAGTTAAAAGTTTGCTTATGCCATAAGCAAAAGCCAAGCCGTGAGCAAAGTTAAAAATGGCAACAGCTGACACCAAACTAACACATGAAACATAACGACAGGTTCTGGGTCAGGTCTTGGACATATCAGCCATATCCTACATGGAATGAAACAGTCTCCTGACTGTCTCTATAGAATTCCAACCCCAGAAATCCATCCTACCATCAACTCTGAACACGAAACAAGCAAGTTGAAATCAGGTATTAAGAGACATATTAATTTAGTTTTTATTTCATCCTTTAAAACAAATAATGAAAATTATCACATACCTTCCTTTTGGAATCTGAAGATTCAACAGGAGGATTGAATGTCATTGCTGCCATGCTATAAGCCTCAAAAAGTTCTGAAGCAGATCTATAATCACAAATATAAGAAAAGTAAAGACACCACCATATCTGTGTAACTTGAAAATGTTTAGATTATACCCAGAGAATGAGATCGTACCCAGAGAAAACAATTAGATTGTACTCATTATTCTAAACCTATATATAACATAGTCCTGCTTTCATTTTTGTTTCTTTTTTCTCATTAAAATCTTCTTTGTCCCAGTTTTATTTTCTTCCAGTTTTATTCAGATAAAATTGACATACAGCACTGTGTAAGTTTAAGGTGTACAGCATGATCTGACTTGCATACATCATGAAATGAATTACCACAATAAGTTTAGTGAACCTCCATCATCTCAAACAGATACAAAATTAGTGAAACAGAAAAAAAATTTTTCCTTCTGATGAGAACTCAAGATTTATTCACTTTACTTTCATATATAACATACAAAAGTGTTAATTCTATTTATCATGTTGTATATTACATCCCTAGTACTTATTTATCCTATAATTGGAGGTTTGTACTTTTTGACTGCCTTCATCCAATTCCCCCTTCTGGTAGCCACAAATCTGATCTCTTTTTCTATAAGTTTGTTTGTTTTTGAAGTAAAATTGACCTACAACTCTGTTAGTTCCTGTTACACAACATAGTGATTTGATATTTCTATACATTTCAAAATGATCATCACAATAAGTCTACTTACCACTTGTCATCATACAAAGATATTACATAATTATTGACTATATCCCCCACACTGTACATTTCATACCTGTGACATTTATTTTGCAACTGGAAGTTTGTACCTCTTAATCTCCCTCACCTATTTCTCTCCTCTTCCTAACCCCCTCCCCTCTGGCACCACCTGTTTGTTCTCTGTATTTATGACTGTTTCTGTTTTGTTTGTTCATTTGTTTTGTTTTTTAGAGTGAAGTCATACAGTATTTGTCTTTCTCTGACTTATTTCACTTAGCATAATTCCCTCTAGGTCCATCCATGTTGTTGCAAATGGCAAGCTTTAGTTCTTTTTTCTCATGGCTGAGTAATAGTCCATCGTGTGTACATATACCTCATCTTCTTTATCCATTCATCTGCTGGTGGGCATTTAGGTTGCTTCCATATCTTGGCTATTGTAAATAATGTGGCAATGAACTAAGAATGCATATATCTTTTCTAATGATTGTTTTTGTTTTCTTTGGAAACCAACAAAACACACATATAAAGTAAATCATAAATCCCCAAGTTATGACATCATTATCCAACTAAATCCACCTCAGAGAGGTCTGGTATACATTTAGAAATACACGTCTGGACAAAAAGAAGGCTGAGCAAAAAGCCCTCAAGCTCAATATGATCAAATCCCAACTCAACCAGTTATGTGAACGACTGCAACTAAGTGTAAGTTAGTCATGAGAGCATAAGGCATGGAGTCATCTTCCACGGATTTCAATCAGCTCAACCCTTCAGTTGCTTGCCTGGATTAAAAGCAAGGAGAGGCCAATCAGGACAGAATAAATGTATATACCCATGCATGTAAATGAATCCTTAATGATTTGAGATTGGTTCATATTCACAGCAAGGGATGCAATCAGGCTCGCACCCCAAGCTCTACTCCCCGGGGGAAGCCCATCAAGAGCCTCCCTTCTCAAGCCTTTGGGATAAATCCACTCATCTTCCTCCAGAAAAGGAAACTTCTGGCATAAATGAGGCAAATGGTGAAGACCTCTGACAAAAACATGCCAGAAAAGGATTGTGAAGAAGTGACAAAGAATCATTTTCTCCTTTTCCTTTTGAAAAACAAAGCTGGGGTACAGGTGGGAAGTAGGAGGGATGAAAGAAGTAAATGGCCATTTTACTATTTAATAAGAGCAAAGGTTATCTCTATCCTCCCCAGAAGGAAAAGGGTTTACAGCAAATTACAATTTATGTCTCATTTAGAGAGGGATACAGCTGACTACTGCCTTGTAAAAATATAAACCTGTTTCGTCAAACCTCTCAGTATTTCAAGAGAAGCTAGAAATGATTTTTAGGTGAATTCTTCCAATATTTTAAAGATACCAACCAATTAGATTCTTGTTCAGACACTGAAGAGGCCAGAAAATCTTGCCTACAGGTCACTTGTCTGTGATCTCTGATTTAAAGAAACCAGTGGGCTTGCAAAGGAGGGGAAAAATCTGCAACAAAATATTAATTCTGAGTGATGGGAGTATTACAAGGGTGTCATACCATTTTCTCTTCTTTTCTGTATAACTGAAGTATTTCCTAGTTGATTTTGTGGGGGAAAAAACGATAATTACTACTGTTTCAACTTCTCTGTAGGAATTTTTTTCAGATCAAAAAGTTGTGGGAAAAGAAACTGCTTTCAGAAGGACGCTTTTCCCCATTTGGAAGCGTGTAAGGTGAATGCTGGAAGCGCCAGTCCAAACTCTCACAGGTCGGGGGCACTGAACAGAGATGGCTACGAGGGCCAAGGAGAGAAAGTGCTCCCTTCTGGGTGGCAGTGTTCAAGGCACTTCTTTTCTCTCCCTCCTCACTTCTCCCTTTCTTGTCCTAGCAGAACCATTCGGAGGGGGAAAAAAAAAGGTTCTGTGGATGGACTCATGGACCTTCACATAAAGCAGATATGGCATCATCTTATTAAATACTGAACCTAAGTAATGAGCATATGGGGGTTCACTGTTCTTTCTACTTACCTGTATGTGTGAAACTTTTTATGACCAAAAAAAAAGGTTAAGTAATTACTCAAAACAAACTAACAAAATCACAGTCAGCAATGTTTTCTCTTTGGAATCATTCAGGAATATGAAGTGGACGAAGTCCAGATAACCAACCGGCACTTTACATTTTGAAATCTATTACTTTGTAAAACAGACTTCTCATAGTCAAAACAGCTATCAACTGAAATTTTCAGTTCTATAATAAGGCAATGCTAAATACTACCTTCGGCTCAACTCTGGTTTGAGCGCTTCCGAACCTTCAGAAGGGGCTCCAGCGATGAGGTGAGCTGCAAATCTCTGCACTATGGGATGGTAATGTCGCTGAAGGGGAAACAGGACAACCATATTTTGCACAGGTCAGTATTTTATAAGACACTAGCTACACTTTAATAAACATTAATTTTTTTTTTTTCGGTATGCGGGCCTCTCACTGTCGTGGCCTCTCCCGTTGCGGAGCGCAGGCTCAGCGGCCATGGCTCGCGGGCCCAGCCGCTCTGTTCCGCGGCATGTGGGATCTTCCCGGACTGGGGCACGAACCTGTGTCCCCTGCATCGGCAGGCAGACTCTCAACCACTGCGCCACCAGGGAAGCCCAACATTAATTTTTTTAAAAAACCACATATGAATATGTAATTCATTAGAACCACATACCTAGAGAAAAAAAACAGTATCTTTGCTCACAAGATTCCAACACAAATCTGTTTGATGACCAAGTTACCAGTGAAGTAGCTTAGTCTTGCTTTTACAGTATGAAAAGAAGAATCAAAAGGCAATTTCTCTTTCAGTGTGAAAAAAGTTAGTTTACAGCAGATTTCCTGATACATATTTCCACCATAATCCTGCTGTCCGCAACGTAGGATCACAACGTAGGTGAAACCCTCTTGAAACTGGCAGGCCGCAGGCCTCTGGAAGTCCCCCTGAATAAGACCCAATACAAATGTGCCTGATAACATATCTTCTATTCTGAATAGTGTCAGGGAGTGACTTCAAGAAATCTCACCGCACAATACTGAAATCACTTTCTGCTTACTTAGAAAATGCATCTCAACATCTTAATAATAAGAGCAAAGTGAAATGTAGAGTATTTAGACAGGATTTCTAGGAAAGGCCGTCCCAGAACAAAATATGTGAAGTTCTCTGGCAATTATAACTACTTGGGGGAAAAACTGAAAAAGCCCTCACTAAAAGGGGAGGTGGGGCTCTTACCCTCAGTGCGTGCAATTCCCAAAGAGCAGTGTTCTGAGCATTGCAGTACTCAGGTTCATCCAGCTCAGGAAGGAAAACTCCACTACCCTGAGATTCACTGTCAAGCAACAGATCTGTTTTGGGGAAAGTCTGCAAAAATGTCACATAAAAAGAAGGATTAATTAAAGTAACATTATTAATTTTAAGAATGTTATTGGATTCTGTACTTTTACTTAAGAGCTATAAGCACATGCACTTTATTTTTTTTAACATCTTCATTGGAGTATAACTGTTTTACAATAGTGTGGTAGTTTCTCCTTTACATCAAAGTGAATCAGCTATACATATACATATGTTCCCATATCTCTTCCCTCTGTGTCACCCTCCCTCCCCCCCTCCCTATCCCACCCCTCTAGGTGGTCACAAAGCACAGAGCTGATCTCCCTGTGCTATACGGCAGCTTCCCACTAGCTATCCACCCTACGTTTGGTAGTGTATATATGTCCATGCCACTCTCACTTCGTCACAGCTTACCCTTCCCCCTCCCCATATCCTCAAGTCCATGCTCTAGTAGGTCTGTGTTTTATTCCCATCCTATCACTAATCTCTTCATGATATTCTTTTTCTTAGAGTCCATATATATGTGTTAGCACACGGTATTTGTTTTTCTCCTTCTGACTTACTTCACTCTGTATGACAGGCCCTAGGTCCATCCACCTCACTACAAATAACTCAATTTTGTTTCTTTTTATGGCTGAGTAATATTCCATTGTATATATGTGCCACATCTTCTTTATCCATTCATCTGTTGATGGACACTTAGGTTGCTTCCATGTCCTGGCTATTGTAAATAGAGCTGCAATGAACATTTTGGTACATGGCTCTTTGAATTATGGTTTTCTCAGGGTATATGCCCAGTAGTGGGATTGCTGGGTCGTATGGTAGTTCTATTTGTAGTTTTTTAAGGAACCTCCATACTGTTCTCCATAGTGGCTGTATCAATTTACATTCCCACCAGCAGTGCAAGAGGGTTCCCTTTTCTCCACACCCTCTCCAGCATTTATTGTTTCTAGAGTTTTTGATGATGGCCAATCTGACCGGTGTGAGATGATATCTCATTGTAGTTTTGATTTGCATTTCTCTCATGATTAATGATGTTGAGCATTCTTTCATGTGTTTGTTGGCAATCTGTATATCTTCTTTGGAGAAATGTCTATTTAGTTCTTCTGCCCATTTTTGGATTGGGTTGTTTTTTTGTTATTGAGCTGCCTGAGTTGCTTATAAATTTTGGATATTAATCCTTTGTCAGTTGCTTCATTTGCAAATATTTTCTCCCATTCTGACGGTTGTCTTTTGGTCTTGTTTATGGTATTCTTTGCTGAAGCACATGCACTTTATACCTAGTTTTAATTTTTGCAATTTAAGTTTATTCCACAAGAGAACAAAGGAATATTAGCTTGCTTTGAAAAGAATTAATTTTATCTTGCAAAAGAAAACAGATATTCTTTCACTCAGCAACCCCACTTTTAGGAAACTTTCCTATAGAAATAATTACATTAGATACACTTATAAGAATATTCACTATAGCATCATTTATAATAGCAAAAAAGGAAACAACTTACATCCATCAAAAGAAAAATGCAAAGTGTAAAAGCCAGACTGCCTAAATTTAAATCCCATCTCTGCCACTTACTAGCAGTGTCACTTTAGGCAAGTTTCTTAGTCTCTCTGGACCTCAGTTTTCCCCATCTATAAAATGGTAACAATAATAGTAGCCATTTCACAGAGTTGTTATGAAAATTGAGTTAATTTTTGTAAAGCATTGTAACAGTAGAACTCACACAGTAAGAACTATGTAAGTATTTGTTAAACCAGTAGTCATTAAAGAGACCAAGCAGCTGTATTTGTACTGACACAAAATGTGTTCATCACCATTTAGTGTTAAAAAAGAGTTGTAGAACAATATTGTATATCATCATCCCCTCTCCATTAAAAAAGAAAAAAGTTTTGTTGTTTGTTTAGTGTACACATTTATAAATGAATTTTTTTTTTTTTTTTTTTTTTTTTTTGCGGTATGCGGGCCTCTCACTGTTGTGGCCTCTCCCGTTGCGGAGCACAGGCTCCGGACGCACAGGCTCAGCGGCCATGGCCCACGGGCCCAGCCGCTCCGCGGCATGTGGGATCCTCCCGGACCAGGGCACGAACCCGTGTCTCCTGCATCGGCAGGCGGACTCTCAACCACTGCGCCACCAGGGAAGCCCATAAATGAATTTTTTTAAGTCTTCTGGAAGGATACCCACCAAATCGTAAAAATGGAGAGTGTCAGTAGGGGTGGAATGCTTTCCTTTTGTAATTTTATGTACTTCTTTTATCACCTTGTCTTGTTGCAAGTGTGAATTACTTTTATAATTAAAATAATAATGTAAATGGGGGAAAAAAACACACATCAAACAAAACACCATTGTTGCACTGTAAGAACTTACCTCTATTCATTTGCATCACTACTTACATGCATTAATATTCTGTTAGTGGCTAAAATTCCAATGCTTGAATTTGGAAGCACATGAAGAGCAAGGGTACAAAGGCGCTTGATGAAGGCAAGGGCCCGCTGCTGAGAAACTTGCTTTCTGCGCTTAGTCAGCATGACGTCAAGGCACTGGAGGACGATCTCAACACCTTCATTCGTAGCACCTAAAACAGCAGATATGCCCTTTGGGGCTGTTCTCATTACTTTTTCATTATGCAACTTCACTGAACTTTGGAAAAATCCAAGAGGAGCCTGTCGCACCTGTCCCACATCATTTCCCTAACCAATGAAGCAGTGCCAGACTGCTCACACGATGATGTGAGTTGCACTGCATCTCCAGTCAATTCCAAAAGTTCTCTCACTCCAAGTCTCACTTAAGGTTAAATACAGATGTGTAGCACTGGCAGGCCAGCATTTTATATACCTGCTCCTATTTCTCAATTCTCATTGACTATAATTCCAGTCACAAAATATTCTTAGAAGATAAAGATTTATTAAAGACACATTATCTAAACATACATACCTGCATGTAACTTGAACAGTGTTTTGTAAAGATGTGTATAGAATTTCATTGGATCAATATTCAGAACATCACCTTTGAAATGACAACAAAAATTAGGTATGTTAAAGCCTCCAAAGGCAAAGTAAACAAAACTTAATCAAGAAAATATCTTACCTTGCCCAGAAAGAACATGAAAAGCAGTCTGGACACAGTGAAGACTTTCTTGATAGCTTAGGTCCTTAAAACGAAGAGGAAAAAAAAAAAGGATATTAAGAATAATTATAATTTGTATCTTTAAAAGTAATTCATGAGTAGAGTTACTTACACCAGACTCAATGAGAGAATGTAGAACTACTAATAAATCATCAAAAAACTCCACATTTATAAGGTGAGCAAACCTAGAATCAAACAAAACTTAGTTAAAAGGTAACCTAAAAATAGATACAAAGCAGTTAAAAATTAAACCTGACTTTAAAACTATATTTTCAATATTACTTATTTCAAAATGTTAGCTATGATGGAGATGATGGTGATTACCGATACTTTTCATTAATTCAGACTGGGCTCTTGGACAATTCATCCACGACTGGACACTATACTCAGCAGGAATATGTGAGGCACTAAACAAACTAAATATATTTCAAAAATACTCCTACCCAGAGAAAGAAGCTGCTAAGAGCAAACAAGTTCTCTGAGTCAAGTTGACCAGGTGTCCAACAATGTTCTAAGTCACAAAGGAGTCAGCAGTTACAGCTTCTAGGAAAATGGGGCAGGAAGAAGGAAAGGAGGAAAGATTTTGCTATTAATAAGAAAATGGACCCTATGAAAGCTTTTAAAAAGAAAAGAAAAAATGTTGGAGCTAGTGTCTAGTCCAGGCTCAGCAATTAATTACCTATATAATCCTAGGTAAGAGCTGACTATCCTGGCCTTCTATTTCTAAAAATAACTGAGATCACTCAATAGAGTTAAAGAGAAAGAATCATGTGAGCTACTAAATGTCAGAAGACTGTACATTATAAACTATCAAGCACTGAAGTAGTTAAAGTCAGGATATCTCTTCAATATTAGTGCAAGAGCCTTTGACACTGTAAATCTTAGAAGAAGGAAGAACCTCAGAGGTCATATATTCCCTATGTATTGGTACAACCTTTTTGGGAAGTAATATGGCAATATTTATCAAAATTTTAAATGATCATACTCTTTGACCTAGCAATATGTGCACATAAGTACATTGAAGATATTTCCAGTGTAGCACTGGGGACTGACCAAATAAAGCATTAAATATCCATGACATGGAGTATTATGAACTTAAAAAAAAAAAGTGGGTCTATATGTGCTAACATGGAAGGATACCCAGAATAACTGTTTACCCAAAAAAAAAAGGAAGTTACAGAACAGTATACATTTGTGTGAAAGATTCAATTTGTATGAAAGAAGGCAGGTGGGCAGATTTACTGATATAGGAAGGAAGGGAACTTGTGATCTTTTAATTCTTAATTGCATTATTTGAATTTTTTTAATGAGCATGTATTATTAAAAATTTGTTTAAATAAAGAAATTGGTCATTGGGACTTCCCTGGTGGCGCAGTGGTTGAGAATCTGCCTGCCAATGCAGGGGACACAGGTTCGATCCCTGGTACAGGAAGATCCCACATGCCAAGAAGCAACCAAACCCATGCACCACAACTACTGAGCCTGCGCTCTAGAGCCCGTGAGCCACAACTACTGAGCCCATGCGCCACAACTACTGAAGCCCACGTGCCTAGAGCCCATGCTCTGCAACAAGAGAAGCCACCACAATGAGAAGCCCGCGCACTGCAACAAAGAGTAGTCCCCACTCGCCACAACTATAGAAAGCTCACGCGCAACAACGAAGACCCAACACACAAAAACAAAAAAGAAAAAAAGAAATTGGTCACTGAAAAAAAAAAACAACAGTTCCTACCTAAGGTAAGAATAATCCCTTCTCTTCCCCCCGGCCCCGGTACGCGGGCCTCTCACTGTCGTGGCCTCTCCCGTTGCGGAGCACAGGCCCCGGATGCGCAGGCTCAGTGGCCATGGCTCACGGGCTCAGCCGCTCCGCGGCATGTGGGATCTTCCCGGACCGGGGCATGAACCCGCGTCCCCTGCATTGGCAGGTGGACTCGCAACCACTGCGCCACCAGGGAAGCCTGATCCCTTCTCTTTGAACCTCTGACCAACCTCTCTTTCAATGACAAGAACCACACTGTCTTATAAGGCAAAGCATCTCATCACGAAATAGCTACAGTCATTAGAAAGTAATTCCTTCTACACTGAACCAAATTTGCCTTTTCTCTATCTTCCAGACATTAGTCCTATTTCTAAAGCTGTGCTGTCCAACGTAGCCACTGGACACTAGGGATTTGAAATGTGGCTAGTCCAAACTGAGATGATGTGCTATAATGTAAAATATATACCACGTTTAGAAGATACATTATGAAAAAAGCTATGCCAAATATCTCACTAATGTTTAATCTCATTAATGTTTTGACATTAATGTATGTCAAAATAATGTTTTAGATACAATGAGTTCAACAAAATATATTTAAGTTAATTTCATCTGTTTCTTTTTCCTTTTCAATGTGGTTAACAGAAAATTTTAAATTTCCTATGTAGTTCACACTATGTTTCTACTGGATAGCACTGTTCTACAGGACGATACCTCAAATAATTGTAGATAACTATCCTGACAACCATTATTCTGGCTGACATCCCCCAGTAGGTTCATTAGTGTTGACAGAATACAAAAAGACCTATCTTAAGAGGAACAGATTATGCAAGACTAAAAACTGACTACAGAACAGAAGGAAACCAGAACTGAGGGATGAACCCTTAGGGACAGTGAGAACTAAGTAATAAGTAGGAGGAAAGAGTTAGCGAAGGAGATTTTTTAAATAAAAGGTTTGAGATGAGAAAACCAAAAAAGTGCAGTGTTATGAACAGTTTCAAGGAAAAGCTGGTGACAAATAAAAAAGGAATGAGAACTAAGAAGGACACCGGGTCATCATTAGTGAACCCTGTTTAAAATTCATGGCTACCTCAGTCTTATTTATTTAGGAAGAATCTAAAAGGCTTCAACCTACAGAGCCCTTACTTGGCAAGACCTTCCAGAACTGCTGGCAGGAGAGGTGACCTCTGGGCCTTCTTCAATATTCTGAAGTAGGTCACAAACACGATATTCAGAGTCTCCGTGTGCTGCAGAACAGACAAAATGACTTCAGTATAAGCTAGTATACTTTCTCCCGAGTTATCACAACTACAGCTTTCAAAACTCAACCTTTTCTGTGCTTTCCCATCACTCCCCACTATTCAATCTTAAGAGCTTCAACAAAGCAGAATGAAGATACACATCCTGTGATTTCCTAAAACTAGCATCATCGATCACATTATCATTTCTTACACATCACGTTATCTAAGCCTCATGAAATAAACCAGTCATACAACCGCAAGTTGAAGCAATAAATCTCTAGTTGAAATCATTTAACAAAACATTTTAAAAGCATAAGAAAACGTGAAACTGCCTACCAGTTTAAGTTTTTTCTCAGTATTCTCCGAAGCTTCTGCCTCCCGAAGCTCTCTCTCTAGTTTCTCTTCTGCTTTCTTCCACTGAAAATAGATTAAAAAAAAAAAAAAAAAAAAGAATGAAAAAGCTAGCTTCAGAGAGGCATTATGTCAATATTATGAAACACACACAATAATACCACAGACCATCTATAAATATAAGCAAACATAGAAAAAATGGGTAAGAAGCATCCATAAACCAAAGTTATGACAGTGGCTGCCTCTTAGGAGGAAGGGAGAAGAATGGGACTGGAGAAGGGACAAAGGGACTCCAACTCTATCACCAATGGTTCCTTTCTTTTCAAGAAAGAAACTGAAGTATATTAATACTTGCTCAATCAGAATGGTAAATACATGGGATATATTATACTACTCTCTGTAATTTTCTGTAATTTAAATTTTTTCAAAAAAAAAAAAAAGAAAGGAAGGACATTCTGAGCCCAGAAATAATTCTTACTGTTAAATCATCTATAATGTGGAAACCAGTCATCAACAATGCTTCCCAAACTCATTTACATACAATGCATAAAACCAGATACTATACATACAGAAATTCAACAGAAAACCAATTTTTTTTCCACTCCCTTATGCTGTCAGAGCAGCAAACAATGGTTGCTAAGCTGCCTGAGACACTGGGGACTGACTGAGGAATGGCGTTTCCTTCCCTCACGTGAAGTTGTTAAAGAGCTGCTTATTGGGTCTTTGTTTCCCCACTGTAGCCACATACATGCTGTTCCTAACAGGCACATCCAACTTATATTAGGATAGTATGGTACAAATAATTTAAATATTTACCTTCACTTGTTAACAATCATTAAGTCTATTTTGATATTCCTGTCTTATTTTCAAAATTTATTAGACACATTCAAAGATGGATCTCCCTGGAAATTATTTTTTCCTTTGTTTTTATAACCCATTTGATAACCCCAGTAAACTGTTTAGAAATGTTTTGAGAAGTGATCATAATAATGGTGGTGGTGGTAACTAATGGGTATAAAGTGTGCCCAGCGCTGCACGCTCTAAGTGCTTTTCCTATGTCATTATATTTAAACTGCACAATCACCCTGCAAGGTAGGTGCTATTATTAGCTCCATTTCTCAGAATATTAAAAAAATGTTTCCAAAGCCTCATAGTAAATAAACAAAAGCCTGGAATTTCAACCTAGTTTTCAAATACAAACCAACAGAGAAAGGAGATTCGACTAAAACCTACTTTGTTGCCAACTTCATATGAATGCATCCTTTCTGTTAAGGAAGGAATCTGTGTTATCACAATGAATCTAAGAGGCTCTCAAAAGCCAGCATGGGGACTTCTCTGGTGGTCCAGTGGTTAAGACTCCGTGCTTCCAACACAAGGAGTGCGGGTTAGATCCCTGGTCGAGGAACTAAGATCCTGCATGCCGAGCGGTACGGTGTGGCCAAAAAAAAAAAAGCCAGCACAGCAAGAAAACCTTTTCATCTACTCTCTCTTTGCTAATGAACTGTCTAAGTTGATTTAATAAAACATTTCTTTGCAATAACTGGGGAAAATAAAATTCTCTAAATATCAGATTTTAAAATATTTATATTTATAACTTAATTATGATTTTTACCTGTGCCTATATTATGATTTTAATCTAAAATCAATTAAAACAAAAAAGGAAATCAATCAAACCTTTCTCTGCATTCTTGATAGAGTTTTTCTCTTTTCCTTGAAAGTCATGAACTTTTTTTGTTTATTAGTATCCTCTGTATCTTTTTTTACTTCTACTTCTTTGATCCTTAGGCACAAGAATGTTTTTAACATCTATTATTGAAGAAAACACAAATACACAGCTTAATATTTATATTGTCCTCAAATACTTTAAACAGAATAAGCATTCAACAGTGTTATTCCTTGCTTCATGCCAAAAAAAACCCCAAAAAACAAAAAACTTTGAAAAATCTTTTATCACATTTTACACAAAGTTCTCTTATCTTTTTGTTAAACGTATCCGGTAATTTTTGTCTATGAAAGGACACTAGTATTTGGCTAAATACACATAATATCACTTTGCAGTGGAATCAGAACAAGGAAGAGAGACCACTACCTGGCCCTGGTAGATAGGATTACAAAGAGTAGACAGGTCAGAAAAAGGTTTGGACCAGTATGGGAGAAGACGATATTTATTAGACATTTCTAAACCAGCTTTAAATTCCCAAACCTGATTCCGTTTTGCAGTTAACAGTTCTAATCTTTTTTTCCCAACAAAAAAAATAACATGAAGACTAGTGTTATTAAGACAACTTATTCTTCAGGCCTGTGGGTCTCCAACTTTAGCAAACATCACAATCACCTGGACGGCTTGTTAAAGCACAAAAAGCTAGACCCCATCCCCAGAGCTTCTGATTCAGCAGGTCTGCAGTGGGGCCCCAGAATTTGTGTTTCTAATCACCAGCTCATGCTGGTCCAGGGACCACATGTACTATTGCCTTAAGCCATTCAAAAAAGTTCAGAAACTAATTTAGATACGGATGTACTGTGTGCTACAGCAACCATCCAAACACAAAGACAAAAGGGGTTTAAAATCCTACGTTTTCTGGGGAAGAAACCACTCTACTGACCTGCAGTCACAGCAGCATTCTTGGAGAATAAAAGAACTACTGGGCTTCCCTGGTGGCGCAGTGGTTGAGAGACCGCCTGCCGATGCAGGGGACGTGGGTTCGTGCCCCGGTCCGGGAGGATCCCACATGCCGCGGAGCGGCTGGGCCCGTGAGCCATGGCCGCTGAGCCTGCGCGTCCGGAGCCTGTGCTCCGCAACGGGAGAGGCCGCAGCAGTGAGAGGCCCGCGTACCACAAAAAAAAAAAAAAAAAAAAAGAACTACAGGTTTGTATTCTTTTGAGGTTCCAATATGTACATTTGGAAGAGAGCTGAGAACTTCATTTAAAGCACATAATGAAAACAAGGAAGAACTAAAAGCATAAACACTGAACCTGAAGTCACTCTAGGTCTCAGGAAGATTTTTTTGTAGGTGTTCTATGTGCTCATAAAATATCACCCACAAATGAAAAACAACAAATCAAAGAATGCGGCACATGGTCAGCTAATCTTTGGTAAGGGAACCAAGAATACACAATAGGGAAAGAATAGTCTCTTCAATAAATGGTGTTAGGAGAATTGGATATCCACATACAGAAGAATGAAACTGGACCTTTACCTTACAAGTCACAAACATTAATTCAAAATGGATTAAAGACTTAAATGTAAGACCTGACACCACAAAACTCCTAGAAGAGAAAACATAGAGACAAAGCTCCTTGACATTGGTCTGAGCATTAATTTTCTAGATATGACAGCAAAAGCAAAAACAAACAAGTTAGACTACATTAAACTAAAAACCTTCCACACGCAAAGGAAACCATCGACAAGATGCAAAGGCAACCTATGGAACGGCAGAAAATATCTGCAAATCATGTATCTGATAAGGGGTAATAGCCAAAATACTAAGGAGCTCAAACAACTCACAGCAAAAAACAAATAACCTGATTTGAAAAAGAACAAAGGACCTAAAAACACATTTTTCCCAAAGAAGACAAACAACAAATGACCAACAGGTAAATGAAAAGATGCTCAACAGCACTAATAAACATGGACATGCAAATCATAACCACAGTGAGATACCACCTCACACCTATTAGAATGGCTATTATGAAAAAGACAAGAAATAACAAGTGTTAGTGAGGTTGTGAAGAAAAGGAAACCCTTGTACACTGTTGGTGGGAATGTAAATTGACACAGCCATTATGGAACAGTATGGAGGCTCCTCAAAAAATTAAAAATACAATTATATGATCCAGCAATTCCCCCTTCTGGGTATATATCCAAAGGAAATGAAATCAGTATCTCAAAGAGACATCTGCACACCCATGTTCACTGCAGCACTGTTCACAAAAGCCAAGATATGGAACCAATCTACATGCCTGCCGGAATAAAGCAAATGTGGGATATACATACAATGGAAATTATTCAGCCTTAAAAAGAGGGTCCTGTCATCTTTGATAACATGGATGAACCTGCAGGACATCATGCTAAGTGAAATGAGCCAGACACAGAAAGATCAATACTGTATGATCTCAAAAAGTCGCACCCACAGAACCAGAGAGTAGGATGGTGCTTGCCAGGGGATGGAGGAAATGAGGAAATCCTGGTCAAAGGATACAAACTTTCAATTATAAGGTAAGTTCTGGGTAATAATACTGTATCATAGACCTGAAATTTGCTGAGAATAGATCTTAAGTATTCTCACCACAAAAAAAAGGTACTATGAGAGATGATGGATGTGTTAATTAACTTGATTGCAGTAATCATTTCACAGTGCATACATACATTAACTCATCACATTGTACACCTTAAAAAAAATCACATTACTATACAAAGTATATATATACCAAGCAAACAAAGAAATACCAAGAAAGTAAAGAAAGCAGTTTATATTCTAGCATCATTAAAATGAAAGTGTTTCCCTATGGCCAATTTCATGTTCAAGCCTTATTCCCTGATTACTCTAAAATTCTGAGTAATACTTAAGCCCAATATTTGTAATTTTAGCAGTTCAACTAAAATTATCAGCTATAAGGGATGAAAAGAATTTGACGGCAAAGGAAGAAGACTTCAAAATTAGGAAATAAACCGGTAAAAAAAAAAAAATCAGCTTAACAATCCAAACATGACTAAAAATTAATGAAAATATCTAAGACCCAAATGAAGAAACCTATAAAACTTCACTTAAGAACATAAAAGAAAATGGCAAGATACTTGATATTCTTGAATATAAAAAAATCAGTTCTGTAAAATAAGTAATTAAAATGCAAAATTTCTATAAAGCAAAAAGATAACACAAAATTAAAGGACAGAGCAACAAATAAATATTTGCAACTTATATAACAGAGACTTAATATCCTTACTATGTAACTTAAGCTCAACAAACACACAGAGCTTTTGTTTCTTTTGTTCACTACTTTATCCCCAACACCTAGAACAGTGCCTAGTACATGGCTCATATTTATTCAAATATATGCACATTTTAAAAATTATTATATGTCTTTAAGAAAGTCAAAATACCTGAGGAGAAAAACTGGCAAACAATACAAACAGGCAAAAAATTCAAATGACTAATAAATGTATGAAAGGAAGTAAAACCTCACTAATAAAAATATGTAAACAAAATAATATACATTAAGTTATGTAATTTTTTACCTACAAGACTAACAAAGATTAAAGAGTAAAAATATTCAACACTGGGTAGGTTGTGGGGAAATGTCACTCCTATCACTAGTGGGAACACAAGTGATCAAATGTTTCTGGAGGACAATTTGGCATTAGCTCTCAAACATTGACATGTGTATACTGTTGGATCCAGTATCCACACTTTAGAAATTTAACTCACAGAATACTCACACAAGTGTGAAAAAATAACGTGGCCAAAACATTCTTCTCTATGTTGACTGTAACAGCAAAAATCTAGAAACAACTCAGCCATCCATCAAGTAGGGACTATATATTATTCACATAATGGAATACTACAGCAGACGTTAAAAAGAATGGGATAGCCCTATACATTAGTCCACAATACATTAAATGAAAACAGCTCAGGAATAGTCACCAAAGTATAAACCCATATTTTTATTTTAAAATACAAAGTATGTCTCTATCTGCATAGAAAAACATCTAGAAGGATACACGCTGAACTGTTATGACTGGTTACTTCTGGGGAGCACTTCCACTTTATATCTTACACATCTATAAAAAATAAATCCCTCATAACAACTGAAAATTAACTTCATAATTTAAATACAAACACAATACAAAGTGAGAAAAAAAAAGGCTTACCTCTGGCCTAACTTCGTAATTTCTGCCTTTCACAAAACCAGAAATCACTTTAATTACACCCAGTGATGCTTGGCCTAATTTATCTTGTTTAAAGAGTTTCTTTACTGCTTCACAACACATTTCAGATATCTGAAAAATAAAATGTTACACTAAACCAGTGTTTCTCAGCCTCAGCAGTACTGACATTTGGGGCCAGATAATTCATTGTTGTGGGGCCCTGTCCTGTGCATTGGAGGATGTTTAGAAGCCTCCCTGACCTTTATCCACCAGAAGCCAGCAGCAACAATCCTCCATCACCACAGTCATGACAATCAAAATGTGTGCAGACACAGCCTGAAGAAGAGGGCAAAACCACCTCCTATTCAGAACCACTTCACCAAGCTTACGTTCAAACAATTTTCCTGAAGAGACAGTATTTAACAAAGGACCCCATTTTAGCAATAAATAATAGCGCCAAAAGAATTTTGAGAGAGAGAAAAAAAATAATCACATCGTCTATGATTTTCCGTTAAGGACGACAGCAACAAAAGCAACCCACCAATTTTGACATGTCATTCATGAGAGGAACAATCAGTACAATGATGTTGTTGTGAAAGTTGAAATGAGGCAGGGCCACCAGCAGCTCACACAGGCTCTTCACAGCCACCTCTGCCAGTCCCTTGTAGGCCTTTAAGGAAACCACGTTACTTTTCTTCAGCTTCCTTTGCTTCCAGTCTAATCAAGAGATAACTGTAGTTACTTTACTCATTGGCTAAAGTTTCAATTAGTTTGTTTTACAGTAATAAGCAGTAATATGAAAAATCAACATACCATGTGACTTCTTAAATATGAGCTGGCTACACTTAGACTCAAGTACAGATGTTACCATTAAATCTGCCTACCACATCCTCGTCTACACTTAGACTCAAGTACAGATGTTACCATTAAATCTGCCTACCACATCCTCGTCTACACTTAGACACAAGTACAGATGTTACCATTAAATTTGCCTACCATCATCCACCCTCTGACTAACCACAATGACAAGAATCTTGGCTTTCCATAAGCATCATTTCCCCTGGCTTCTTGCTGATGCTCACTGTGGTATCTTTACCCAGGAGGTCCAAAAAAAGTTTAATTTCTCCTTCAAAATAATTGATGATTCACAGTACCTCTTTTCTAGAAACTTCTACATACATATTCTGTTACTATAACACAGTATCTTGAATATGAGAATATGAAAATATGCTGATTTTTTTTTCTAGAATAGGTTCAAGGTCTGCTCCTACATCATACACAACCAGAGATGTGAAGGACAGTATAGAAGACAGCGGCTTTGCTTCATTTTATTTTTATTATTTATTTTGGTTTTTTGGCTGTGCCGTGCAGCATGTGGGATCTTAGTTCCCCAACCAAGGATAGAACCCGTGTCCCCTGCAGTGGAAGCGTGGAGTCCTAACCACTGGAGAGCCAGGGAATTCCCTAGTGCCTTTGTTTTAAACTTGCTTCTCATATATGTGATTTTTCCTCAGACTGTATTCACCATAAGTAAGAATGATACCTTCTATTTACTTAAAAGTGATAAGACTTTATAATGGATGGGTGAATGGACACACAAAATGTAGTGTACACATACAATGGGATATTATTCAGCCTTAAAAAGGGAAGATAGTATTGACACGTGCTACAGCAAGGATGAATCTTGAAGACATTATAACAGACAGACAGACAGGTAGCTCAATAGGTAAATAAATAAATGCTAGTATGTAGGTTCCAGTCGGGATGCCAGAGCACAGAAGCAATGCCCATGCCACCCTCCCCACCTCCACGTCGTTACTGGGCCGACAGATTAAGTAGCTCTGTTGCAGCTGAGCTAGCAGCTGGGTGATCCTCAGACCCAGCACCGAGTAAAGGAGCCCAAGTGAGTCAGGTGAAAGCACCTCGCCTTGGCAATGAAATCTCTTCCCCATTCATGCCTGAATGTCTCCCATGTACTTCCTCTTCTGAACGAGGAGAAAGAGAACAGGGTTTGATAGAGGAGTTTATCATCCCGATAATCTTAAGTCCATTTTCAAGGCACTCACTACAACCAGTTCACATTATCTTTCTCCCCTGACTACCCCCTTCAAATAAAAACCAGTAGAATATATATGTCAGTGCTACTCTCTCACTTCATCCCAGCCTACCTTTCCCCCTCCCCTTGTCCTCAAGTCCATTCTCTATGTCTGTGTCTTTATTCCTGTCCTGCCCCTAAGTTCATCTACCAAATGCAAAATAGCTAGCTAGTGGGAAGCAGCCGCATAGCACAGGGAGATCAGCTTGGTCCTTTGCGACCACCTAGAGCGGTGAGATTAAGGAGGGTGGGAGGGAGACACAAGAGGGAGGGGATATGGGGGTATACGTATGCATATAGATGATTCACTTTATTATACAGCAGAAACTAACACAACACTGTAAAGCAATTATACTCCAATAAAGATGTTAAAAAAAAAAAAAACCCTCAAAAAAAAAACAGTAGAATAAAAATAAAAAAAAAAACAGTAGAATAAATTCTAGCCATTCATGAATTCAAGAAACATACAACTACTTACTAGGTAAAGAACTGCAGCAACAATAATACTAATACTGATAGCTGATAAAGCACAGTGCCTAGTATAGGCACTATAATTCTACTTTATATCTATAAATTAATTCACTACTCACAACAAACCTATGAGGTAAAGTACTATCCTTATTCCCATTTTATAGACAGGAAAAGCTGAGGCACAGAGAGATTAAGTCCTTTGCCCACCACATAGGTATTAAGAGGTGAACCAGAATTTGAACCCAGGAAGTCTGACTCTATAGACTCTGCTCCTGACCATACACTATATGACTCTCAACACACAGGACAGAATATAGAATTCACATTCCTGATCAAAGCTAAGTCTGTTACATACTTTTAAGATATTTTTAATATACCTTTAACCATTTGCTCCAGATTTTCCAAGTAAAATTTATATTGGCTAACCAGGCCTTCTTCAAATTCTCTTAACTTTTGGGTTTCTTTGCGGATCTAAAAAGACCAAAAAAGATGATTTTCTTAAATCAAAATACTGAAATCCATTTTTAAATTAGCACAAAATATGAGTGTCCCCACTATTTCTCCAATCTCTAGCTATGCAAAATTTTCAGCTTATTTTGTGTAGTAATTATATACAGGATTACTATTTACAATAGCCAGGACATGGAAGCAAACTAAGTGTCCATCAACAGATGAATGGATAAAGAAGATGTGGCACATATATATAATGGAATATTACTCAGCCATAAAAAGAAACAAAATTGAGTTATTTGTAGTAAGGTGGATGGACCCAGAGTCTGTCATACAGAGTGAAGTAAGTCAGAAAGAGAAAAACAAATACTGTATGCTAACACAAATATATGGAATCTAAAAAAAAAAAAAAAAAAAATGGTTCTGATGAACCTAGGGGCAGGACAGGAATAAAGACGCAGACGTAGGAAATGGACTTGAGGACACGGGGAGGGGGAAGGGTAAGCTGGGATGAAGTGAGAGAGTAGCAATGACATATACACACTACCAAATGTAAAATAGATACGTAGTGGAAAACAGCTGCATAGCACAGGGAGGTCAGCTCAGTGCTTTGTGACCACCTAGAGGGGTAGGATAGGGAGGGTGGGAGGAAGACACAAAAGGGAGGAGATATAGGGATATATGTATGCATATAGATGATTCATTCTGTTATACAGCAGAAACTAACACAACATTGTAAAGCAATTACATTCCAATAAAGATGTTAAAAAAAATTATACCCAGCATTACCTTGGTAGATTTTTCTGCCTCTGTTAGGGGTCGTATTTTATAAGAAGGAGTAATGTCTTTAAATAACTCCATTAGAGAAACTATCACCAGCTTTCGAACAGTAACAGCCACGTCAGGATCCTGTTCCATCAGCATGGAACGTAATTCTTTCAATTTTTTAATCTGTTAAAGAAATAACTTATACGGCTAGAGAAATGGCAAGACAATTATAAACAAAAGACAACAGCCTCACATCTGGCACAATAAATGGAATTCACACAATGGCTCACAGTCTAGTACAGCCACACACAACTACAGACACTGTTCACATTTACAAAAGATATATCACTAAAGCTATAAGTTCATCATATTTTTGTTAAATAAGCAGTTAGAAAAAATATACTTTAAAAAGTATAAATTTATTAATCTACCTATTTTTAGAAATTTTTTTATTGGGTTTTATTTATGATGCTTTTTTAAATTGAAGTATAGTTGATTTACAATGTTTCAGGTGTACAGCAAAGTGATTCAGTTTTATATATATATATAAAAACATATATTTTTCAGATTCTTTTTCATTATAGGTTATTACAAGATACTGACATAGTTCCCTGTGCTATACAGTTCCTTGTTGTTTATCTACTTTATATACAGTAATCTATATCTGTTAATTCCAAATTCCTAATTTATCTCTCCCCTGCTCCTTTCCCCTTTGGTAACCATAAGTTTGTTTTCTATGACTGAGTCTACTTCTATTTTTTAAATAAGGTCATTTGTATCATTTTTTTAGATTCCACACATAAGTGATGTCATATATTTGTCTTTCTCTGTCTGACTTACTTCACTTAGTCTGATAATCTCTAGGTCCATCCATGTTGCTGCAAATGGCACTGGGTTTTCCTAAAACATGTGTGTCCTATTTCCCTAAAAACACTTTTTGAAATATATTAAAATGTTACATACATCAATCAAGTATATTAATCACCTATACATGAACTAATCAGGAATTAAATATAAGGTATCCACATTTAGTTTCAACAAGACTCATATAGAGATCATTTGTATTACGTGATGAAGAAGTGAAAAACTGATTTCAACAAATGTGCTTGACTGGATGAACTACCACTGCCTGCTGGAGTGCTTTGCTATCTTGAGGATGCGCTGGTTGGTCAGAAATGTTTGCCATACACTGGTGAAGAGGACAAATATGCCACCAACTATTTGCAACCCTAACTTGTATGAAATGCGCATGAGGATCCAGAGTTAGAAGCCCTGGGTTCCAATCTAGTAGCTGTTAAAATATGAAACAACTTGAATTTGTAAGCCTTAATTTTTCCACTGTAAAATGAGATCAATAGCTCTTGTCTCTATGGTTTCATACTGATTATATGAGATCATACTGGTGAGAAATATTACAAATTCCCCTCCCCAATTCTGCTCCAGACCTTTCCCCTCACTTTATTAGAAAAGGACAAGTACTACAGCAAAGCATACCCATACGAATTTTTTTCTATAAATGTAAATAATCTATTTTATCATTCAATAAACAAATACTCATCACAGTAGGATGCTGGGGACACCAAGCTAAAAAGAATAGTACCCCTTAAATGACTTCATGTATATTTTATCATTTAATCCTCACAACAGTTTTAAAATAGGCACCATCTGGATTTCCCTGGCAGTCCAGTGGTTAAGACTTCACACTTGCACTGCAGGGGCACAGGTTCGATCCCTGGTCGGGGAACTACGATCCCACATGCTGCATAGCACAGCCAAAAAAAAAAAAGTACCATCCTCTTTTTAGAGATGAAGAAAATGAGCTTGGGTACAACAACTTTCCCAAAGTCTAACAGATTATACTTAAAAGAGCCAAGACTGAACCTCAGGTTTCTTGAGCCCACATGTTATAACTATCACCACCTTTACCCCCATGCCCATGGCTCACTGATAATTCATTCTAACTCTTCAGTCTACTTCATTTAAATCAGATAGACTTTTTCTGGACTTCCCTGGTTGTGTAGTGGTTAAGAATCCGCCTGCCAACGCAGGGGACACGGGTTCAAGCCCTGGTCTGGGAAGATCCCACATGCCACGGAGCTACTGAGCCCACGTGCCACAACTACTGAAGCCCGCGCGCCTAGAGCCCGTGCTCTGCAACGAGAAGCCACCGTAATGAAAAGCCTGCACACCGCAATGAAGAGTAGTCCCCACTCGCTGCAGCTAGAGAAAGCCCACGCACAGCAACGAAGACCCAGTGCAGCCAAAAATAAATAAATAAGTAAAAAAATTTTTTTTTTTAATTTTCCACTTACAATTATTCCTGAACTAATCTCATTGGCTTTTGTATAGCACCTTCCTTAATAACTCTATAGATCAGTCAAGCAACTTGCAAGTTGGTTCCTCCTCCCTAGTACTATTATTTTTTACACTTAACCACTTTTAGAGTTACAACATTAAGTCCAATATCTTCATTTAGAGATGAAGAAAGTAAGACTCAGAATGTTTAAGTAACTTTTCTAAGACTACAGATTTGGATTAGGCTAAGGTCCTGTGTACTCTTATTCTAACTCGGTTATTACATTTTGTTAATGCTCTTCATTTCTGTGTGTGCATATAGCTAACAAGAGAATATTAAAAGATTAGATGGTTATACCATATAATATGAAGAGCCTAAGGAAATTAATTATACTTACATTACTTTCTGGATCTGATAATATGGCAGATGCCAAGGCTGCGATACGTATTTTCTTCTCCTGTAGTTTCTTCTTCCTCTCAATTAAATGTTCTTCTAATGTCAGCTCTTTAATGGGTTCTTCAGTGATCTCTGAAACAGATTAGGTTTCCCCTCTTAAACATGTCTTTATTTACAAGTATCCAAGAACCTTCATTAATAAAATCATTTTCTTGTAGTAACAAATAATCGGGACTTCCTTGGTGGTGCAGCAGTTAAGAACCCACCTGCCAATGCAGGGCACACGGGTTCGAGCCCTGATCCGGGAAGATCCCACGTGCTGCAGAGCAACTAAGTCCATGCACCACAACTACTGAGCCTGTGCTCTAGAGCCCACAAGCCACAACTACTGAGAGCACACGTCTACAGCCTGTGCTCTGCAACAAGACAAGCCACCTCAATGAGAAGCCCATGCACCGCAACAGAGTAGCCCCCACTCCCTGCAACTAGAGAAAGCCCGTGAGCAGCAATGAAGACCCATCGCAGCCAAAAATAATAAATAAAATAAATAAATTTATAAAAAACAAATAATCATGATAGCTAACTTTTTTTGTGTGTGTGGTACACGAGCCTCTCACTGTTGGGGTCCCTCCCGTTGCAGAGCACAGGCTCCGGACACGCAGGCTCAGCGGCCATGGCTCACGGGCTCAGCCGCTCCGCGGCATGTGGGATCTTCCCGGACCGGAGCACGAACACGTGTCCCCTGCATCGGCAGGCGGCAGGCGGACTCTCAACCACTGCGCCACCAGGGAAGCCCGATAGCTAACTTTTATCAAGCACGTGCCATGGGCCAAGATTACTGCATATCACCCTCTCAACAATCACATGAGGTAAGTACTATCATTAGCCCAATTCTGTAGATAAACTGAGGCAAAGAGAAAGTAACTTGCCTAAGCTCATATCCCTGGCAGAAATGGGATTCAAACCCAGGCAGTCTGACTTAAGAGTTCACATTTTTAACTACTGTGCTAATAAACCCATAATAATTCATACTAATTAAGGGAAAGAGCAATCTCATTTAGTTTTTAAAAAGTACATGCTCCTTTGTTTTCAACTCTATACAGTCCTTTGAGCTACACAAAATACAACCACCTTAAAAAATTCACAGGGCATTAGATTTAATAAACACACAAGCATCTGTAATGAGCTGATGAAGGATACCTAAAAACAGTTAACAGCTGACCTGTAATCTCATTTACACTAATATGGTTTGCTAAGAGAAAGTAAAATTTAACCAGCTTGTTCTATCACAAATTCCAAACCAATACAGTTTCAAACAATAAAATACGTTCGGGGCTTCCCTGGTGGTGCAGTGGTTAAGAATCTGCCTGCCAAAGCAGGGGACACGGGTTCGAGCCCTGGTCCGGGAAGATCCCACATGCCATGGAGCAACTAAGCCCGTGTGCCACAACTACTGAGCCTGTGCTCTAGAGCCTGAGAACCACAACTACTGAAGCCCGCACGCCTAGAGCTCGTGCTCCGCAACAAGAGAAACCACCGCAGTGAGAAGCCCGTGCACCGCAATGAAGAGTAGCCCCCACTCGCCGCAACTTGAGAAAGCCCATATGCAGCAAATAAAGACCCCCAACGCAGCCAAAAATAAATAAATAAATTTATTTTTAAAATAAATAAAATACGTTCTTTCAGTTTAACTTTGATTAGAACTGTTCTAGCTATTAGAACCCACATTTAGTTATGTAAAGCAGACATACATAAAGTATAATTGCTCTAAGAAAAACAAAAATAATTTTGTACCACAGAATCGTTTTTACAATTTAAGCTAAAAAGTGAATAGTTATTTATAGGCAGGTCCTTCATTTACAATTTAAAAAAATTCAAAACAGTAACAATTTATAAGATTATTCACGCATACCTAGACATCACAAACATAACAATAAAATTTTCCATAATAAAAGCAACAAAGGGGCTTCCCTGGTGGTGCAGTGGTTGAGAGTCTGCCTGCCGATGCAGGGGACACAGGTTCGTGCCCCGGTGTGGGAAGATCCCACATGCCGCGGAGCGGCTGGGTCCGTGAGCCGTGGCCACTGAGCCTGCGCGTCCAGAGCCTGTGCTCCGCAGCGGGAGAGGCCACAACAGTGAGAGGCCCGTGTAACGCAAAAAAAAAAAAAAAAAAGAAAAAAAAGAAAAGGACAGAATTCATTGTCAAAAAACCC
This sequence comes from Kogia breviceps, assembly GCF_026419965.1. Lineage (NCBI taxonomy): Eukaryota > Metazoa > Chordata > Mammalia > Artiodactyla > Physeteridae > Kogia > Kogia breviceps. The sequence continues at coordinate 33,119,556 of NC_081311.1, read as the reverse complement.
AGAATTTCAATGCTGAAAGTAAGGTTATAATTTAAGTACTTCAGAGCTGCCAAGGGCCTCAGACAGTAACCAGGTCAAAGGTTCGTCATCAAGAATCAGTGAACCTGGGGCTTCCCTGGTGGTGCAGTGGTTGAGAATCCACCTGCCAACGCGGGGAACACGTGTTTGAGCCCTGGTGTGGGAAGATCCCACATCCCATGTAACAACTAGGTCCGTGCGCCACAACTACTGAGCCTGCACTCTAGAGCCCATGAGCCACAACTACTGAGCCCACATGCCACAACTACTGAAGCCTGTGTGCCTAGAGCCCATGCTCCACAACAAGAGAAGCCACTGCAATGAGAAGCCCGCATACCACAACGAAGAGTAGCCCGTTTGCCGCAACTAGAGAAAACCCGTGTGCAGCAACAAAGACCCAACAAAGCCAAAAATAAATAAATAAATAAATTTATTATTATTATTTTTTAAAGACTCAAATTACACAAGGTAAGACTTTCAAAATGTGGGAAAATGTTCGAAATGAGCTTGAAATGATCAGTACTCCAAAATGCACATTCCAGATTGTATGTAAAATTAATTCACTATTAAGTAAAAAAATGTAATTCTCAATTAACAATTTAGTAACTAGAAAGATGCATCCCATTACCTTCTTCAGGTTCCATCTCTTCTTGATCCTCTTCATCTTGGTTACTGTCAATAACTATATGGAAAATATGCACATTAAAAATGTGATAATATACATAAGTGGTAAAACCACAAGGAAAACAGGGAAGTGATTACCATAAAACTCAGGAAAATAGTTACTTTTGTCAGGAGGGAGCACTCAGTGATTTAGGGGAGTATAGGGAAGTTTCTGGGTGCCGGCAGTACTTCTTTCTTGCCTGGATGGTGGTTTTATGGGTGTGTTTTTGGTGATAAACCACATAACTTCACATCTTTGATTTCTAGACTTTTGTGTGTGTTTTATTTCACAAAAAATACACGTAAGGAAAAAAAGGCTTAAAAAGGATGACTAATATGCTGTAATTTGAGAAACAACAGAATGAAATACTCTGAAAAGGATCACCTTAACCTTGTGGCTTCAGCTGTACTCATAGTACAATGGGCACCTGATATAACCATCTGTATTTCTGGCCAAAATCATCAAGTTTGCTCTATGACTAACTGTAGGTATCCCCTTCTGTAAATATGGGTAAAAGTTAAAATAAAATAAATTTTGAATGAAAAAATTTTGAACGTGATTATTAGTAAGGAACTAAAATTTTAACTAATATATGGGCTGATCACCTGGTTTCTCTCTGGTCTGTGGGATTATACCACGTTTATCTTTAATAGGAAGTAAGTGAATCAGTTCCTTCTCTGGTGCAGTATGCAGAGTTCTTGGTATTTTTTCATATTTATCTATAACATGCTCATGCTTCCGCTTCCTGGTGTGAACAGGCTCACTGCAGGAAAAACAAAATTTAGTTTTAATATATTTAAAAAAGAACCTAGAGACCTATCATTTTAAAAGCACAGAAAAATAAACCACTAACCAAACCTTTAATAGGCATATAGATATTAGCATCTAGACCAGGCATTTGTATAGTAATTGAATAAATGAATTATATGGCCAACCATAAAGACTCAAACTATGGCTACACTGAGTTTTCCCTTTAGAGAGACAAAATAAAGGTGAAAGTTACAGCAGATTTTTCTTTGAAGAATATTCCACAGAGCCAAGGGTGACATCATGCTATTTTACTTTCCCCAAAACTGACACAACATAGCATGGACTTTGGACTTAGAAGTATCTAAGTTTAAATTTCAGATCCACTACTTCTGACAATGGGAAAGCATTAGTTTCCTCTCTGTAAAAGGGAATAATGTGTACCTAATAGGGTAACAAGGACTGAGACATGTGTAACATGGCCATAAAGAACTCGGGACTGCTCTGTCTCAAACAGAGAACAGCATACTTCACCCATTCACTCCACCTCACTATTCAGACTCAAAAGAAATAAAGATATACACTAAATAAAATCAGCTTGTTTTATTTATGAACTAACCTTATTTAGGAAATAGACTGAATAGGGTTTACTATTTGTAAACACTGTGTTCAGAGATGAGCAGCATCTTGCACTAACCACCTAAGTAAAATTCAGAACCAAGTTTTCAGCACTGAAAGGATGCGAATGACTATAATCTAAATGAAGTATTACCTAGAAGAAAGATCTCTCGTTAGAAAAGATGCTCTTTGCCCTAAATCCTTCATTAACTGTAAGTCATCTTCATCCATCATATCTAAAGGAAGGGCTTCCTCCTCTTCTTCCTCTTCCCTCTCAATCCTTTTACCTGTTCCAACAAGAACAAAAAATCAGAAACAAGTATTAGAAATGTAGAAAGCTGCATTTTTGTGTCTATGATAGGAAAAGCATGTGTTTTACTAACACCTTAGCCCAGTGTTTCTAAACAGGAGCACTAGTGACACGCTGGGCAGGACAATTCTTTGTTGTACTTGGGTGCCCTGGGCTAGGCAAAATGCCAGAATCTCTGACCCCTGAAATCTAAATGCCGGGAGCATTATTAGGTCACTGTAACAACCAAAAAATAAACGTGTTCACACATTCTGCAATGTCCTTCAGAGCATTTGAGAACCAATCAATGACTTAGCCCCTTAGTTCTGTCTGATCTCCAAAGACTTTCACTTCCATTCCACTTCAGCCACCCCCTCCAAGGGCCACATCCCTAACCTTGGTGCTGACTCCACTCTCTAAGCAGAACCTTTTGTCTTTCTAGCTCTCATTCAGTTACTTCCACTACTATACTTCTTGACCAAATATACAGACATTCAATTAATCCTTTGGCCACTCCACTTTCTATCTACCGATGTGTTCTATCTTTACTTCATCACTTAGATTGCATGGTTATCACTTCAAACACCCTCTTGTCAATATCCTCAATTACTTTCCCTTCAACATTTTAGGCACTCACATCAAACAAAACTCCAACTACAGATCATTCTAATTTCTCTCTCTGTCCCTCGCTCTCTTTCTCTCTCTTTTTTTTTTAGTAAAAAATGAATGTCCACTAAGTACCAAGCACTGTTCTAAGTGGTGAGGATCCAACCATGAATAAGACAATCTTAGCATCTTTCCTAATGGAACTTATAATTTGTTCCTAACTCTACTAACTCTCCTAAGCATAGCTATGTATACGTACATGCTGCACAGATGAGCCCGCCAATGCTCAAAACTGACCAGCAATTAGTTTATTTCCCTGGTCAACTTTCTCTCTTCCCAAGAGTATCTTTTCAAATCTCCTATCTTTATCACACTTCTAGCCCCATCACCTACCTCACCTCATAATTATCAGAGGATCTAGCTTCCTATGTCCCTAAGAAAAGCTATAAGCTAGAAACTCCTTCAGTTTCCCATGATGAATTCAACAGCATTTGCATCCATCTTTTCCTTTTTCTGTCCGATAACATTGGAAGAGATACCTCTCCTCCTCTGCTCTGGATCCCCAAAACTCCTGCCTTACCTTGCCTTGTTGTACCATTGAAGCCCCCTCTCCCCTATATCTTCAACATCTCCAATCTATTAATTTCTTCATCTTACCATTTTAAGACGGTCATCTTCCAGCAAGCAACACATCAATATCTTGCCAAAATTTAGAATACATTTTAAACTGGTTAAATTTACATATAAGACAAAAATATGCAGCTGCTAAAAAAAAAATGGAGGAAGTGATGATAATTGTATCATTTGCCGCACAGATCTTGTAGATCATATCGCTAGAACATGGCTCTACCTCATTCATTCATTTATTTATTTGGCTGCGCTGGGTCTTAGTTGTGGCATGTGGGGTCTTCATTGCGGCATGTGGGACCTTTAGTTGTGGCGTGCAGGCTCTTAGTTGTGGCATGTGGGATCTAGTTCCCTGCCCAAGGATCGAACCCAGGCCCCCTGCATTGGGAGCACAGAGTCCCAACCGCTGGATCACCAGGGAAGTCCGCTCTACCTCAGTCTTAAAAGCTATATGGTATTGTGTACATTTATATCATTTATTACAACAATTCCTTGTTGATGGACATTTTGATTATTTTCAGTTTTTGATGGTGATCTTTTTTTTTTTTTTTTGCTATTATTAACAGTGTTGCAATGAATATGCTTGGGCATATATACTCTTGGAAATTTTTTTCAAATAATCATAGGATGAATTCCTAGCAGTGGGATTGTTGGGTCAAAGGAAAGTCCATTTCTTTCTCTCTTTTTTTTTTTAATTCTTCCTGATAGTTCACATATGAGTCTATGAGTACATACTATATTTTTACTTTTTAGTCAACTGGTGTAAGCCTATCTTACATGTGGTGATAACCTATAATTTCAAGTGGGTGAAAGCTCCACTACACACTATTTTTCATCTTATTTTTTTTTAATAAGAATTTATTTTATAGACTATTTCATGTTAGAACATAAAGAGTTTCCTTCTTTCTTGAAACACACTTCTTTTGATTTCTAAGATACTGTACAATTCAAGTTTTCTTCCTAATTCTCTGGCTCCTCCTCAAACCACATTACAGGTTCCTCCACCCAGTTCTTAAATGCTGGGGTTCCTTAAAATTCTGTTCTAGGTTCTCTTATTTTCATGCTACACAGTCTCCATGGTGATTTTACCCAAGCCTAAGGCTTTAATTACCATCTACATGTTGATAATTCCAAAAACTACTCTCTCTAACTCAGATCTTTCACTTGAACATTATACTCTTATACCCAGCTGCCTGAGAGACTTCATTTAGATGCTCAACATATAAGAATGAAGAAATCTAGGGCTTCCCTGGTGGCGCAGTGGTTGAGAATCCGCCTGCCGATGCAGGGGACACGGGTTCGTACCCTGGTCCGGGAAGATCCCACGTGCCGCGGAGTGGCTGGGCCCGTGAGCCATGGCCGCTGAGCCTGCGCGTCCGGAGCCTGCGCTCCGCAATGGGAGAGGCCACAACAGTGAGAGGCCCGCGTACCACAAAAAAAAAAAAAAAAAAAAAAAAAAAAGAATGAAGAAATCTTTGGCTTCTATTTATAAAATGTAATTACTAACACATCATGCTTTTTAAATTCCTCTGAAATTTAGATAGATCTTTAAAAACATCTAACTCAACCAATGCATTTTTTTTAAAAAAAAAGATGAAGTACTCGGAGATTAAGTGACAGACTAAGGCCACACTGCTAGTAAGCAACAAAATTAAGAGAAAAGTTCAAGTTTTCTGACTTCCAGTCCCATGACCTTTTATACATCACAATAACGTGTTGCCAAGGGATCAAACTAAATAGGTCAGGATAAGAGAACGAGATGGGCATGGGAAGAATGAATAGTCAGATATAGTCAAATATGAATTCCCTGAAAGTACAAGTAACCCTGTACCAAAACTGGTCTGACTCAAAATGGTCATATTCCTTACCTGTTTTTTGAGTATTTGGGAGTTTTTGAACAGGTTTACAAAAGAATAACCCTGACAATTACAGCTCAATTTCACTCCAAGTTTCCAAGTGAAAAGAAAGCCAAAAGTTTAGAAAACTAAGTGAAACTTAGCAATACTGTGAAGAATGTGCCAGAGAAAAGCAATGTTCTTACCTTAGCTAACTGCCAGTGATTGAAAAAGTGGCAGCACTGGCATGCCCAACAATTATTTACATTGCTACCCTGATTCTGTTTTCCCAAGTACGTATTGTATCTTCAGATCTGCTTTCTAGACAAACTGAAAGGAGAGTCTAGCTCTTTCTCACTGTGAATACTGTACTGAAATGTTTTCTCATACCAATTGTGATAAAGCATATAGGACTATGATCATTACCCACTCTTAGGAAGACGTGAGAACAAGAAGAGTGATTACTAGAAAGCAAAGTTATTCCATGAAGAACATTTTAAAACAAATCAATGGAAACTGGAACACATGAATGTTTTCACAATTACCTGGTCGTTTTTTCTTTGGGTCCTCCAATGGAATAGGTTTCTTAGACACAGCATCTTTTACAGCTTGTCTTAGTTTCCTCTGTTCTTTTCGGTACTTCTTGAGAGTGCTTTGTTGTTTAAATTGTTTGTTTTTTAGCTTGTTTTCAAGTTTGACTTTACTAGTTTTTAGCAACTTCCGAAAGCTTGGGACCTGTTTTTTATTTCTTCTCTAGAAAACAACAACAGAAGAAGCACTGCATACCCAGAAATTTAAATTATTTTTAAAATCAGGTTAAAGAGAATTGATTATAAAATTTCATTAGACCAATTCCACAATTTTAATGTCTCACAGTCATGGGTCTTGGATATAAAAGCTAAAACCACACTATGGCATTAATCCTACAGAATGGTACTAGATCATCAGTTATTCAACAGGAGGGTCTTCCTGTGACCAGAATCCACAGCTGCTCAAAGGAGTCTAAGACTCCAAAAAAGGTGAAGAACCACTAAGATGGTGGTAAACGGTTATTCAAGGCTAGCTTAATGCCTGTAGTTGCGCATACTAAGAGCAAAACGCTGGCTGTCTTTCGCAATAACTGACGTTTACATATCGCTTTACTGTTTACAAAGTGCTCTAACATATTACCTCCAACAGCCTAGTTAAGTAGCGAGTGCTGTTATCCTCATATTATTGGGAAAGCTACGGCTTAAAGAGTTTATGTGATTTGTCAAAGTCCCTTAAACTAAGGAAAGCAAAACTGAATTCGGGTATGTGGATTACAACTCTCTTGCTGGTGACCTCTCACTCAGAAATTACTCGCTTTTCTATCTCCTACCCTTTAGGGAGAAAAAAACGGACTTATCTCAGGTCCCACAACTCATAAGCTCATTGAAGGCAGGACCCTGCTTCTCATCTGTGAAATAACGGGTTCAGAAGATGGTCTTGTAGAACCCTTCAAATCTGACATCCTATGTATGAACTCAAGACTCCGTGCTAGTCTCACTGCGGTCCCTTGAAGCCAAGCGCGCACAGCGGGCGATGAAAAAGGAGCCAGGTCTAAGGGCGGGGAAGCTGACAGCGCTTAGAGCCAGGAGGGACCCCCTAATCTAGGCCACCGCCCCCCCATACAAGGGCGAGAACCGCCGAAAGGCTACACCAGGGAGCGACTCTGTGAGCCAAAAGGGCCATAAGCCGCGGGGATCGGGCTTCTAAGGACACTTACCACCTTCATCCTTAAATCTGCAGGGGAACCCAGGCCCGACTAATTCACCAGGTGCAGGGGTAATCCGGGAATCCCGAAGGGGAAACACACGTGCGAAACTAACGACACTGCTCTAGCCGGAAGCTGCCTCTAGCCCCTTCCCACCCTCCTCCGCCGGAAATGGGGGCGGGACTTCCGTAGACAGGAGCGGGCACGCGCCCTTTCGCGGTGACTTTCTCGCGTCCCAGGGCCGGCGGCACCGCGGCGTGCACGCGCATGAGCGCACACGGAACCGGGAATCGTTAAAGGTGAATGGTCCTAGGGTGGGGTTCACTTCACAGGGTCTTTGAATCTTTGACTCCTGCTCTTTTTCTTTGAAATTCTTCAGGAAATCGGGCTTCTCCCCTCAGAACGAGAGGACTTGATTTTTTTCAATCACCTGCCTGCATTTTGTACGTCTCCTCATGTTTAGCTTGTTGTAGGATGTAGCTCGTCTCATCTTTTTTTTTATAGATGCTGAGTTTTGTAGTCAGCTTTCCTCCCGTAAAGTCGTGAGGACAGAGAAGAGCTTATTCCTTTCGTGTAGTACCCGCCCCTCGCCTGGCCCTCGACAAACTCTGGGCGCGTTTGTGGAATGGCTAATGATTTCTCACGACCTTTCGGCACTCAAAAGTCTATGATTCTTTTTTTTTCAATTAAATTTTTTATTTTGAGACAATTGTAGATTTCCATGCAGTTATAAAATATAATAGAGATCCGATATATCCTTTAGCCAGTTTCTCCCAAAGGTAACATCTTGCAAAGCTATAACAACCAGGATATTGAAAAGTCCATGATTGTTAATGTTTTATTTTGAAACACGTTTTGCCTTAATTTTAACCACTGTCTGATTAAGAGTTATATCAGTGAGATTCATCTGCATTTCAGTAACTTACAAGTATTACTTTTCTGTAAATTATGCTGTCTGCTTAGTAATTCCGCCAGTCATGAGTTTTAACAGGACGATTTAGGCATTGCAAGAATAAGAGTATGTTTTTCAAAATGATTGTCTCTCAAAGACTTTTTTTCATGAATAAATTTTAAAATTCCACTTCAAATTTTTTTTTTTTTTTTAAGTCTGATTCTGAGCACATCCCTGACAGAGTCTGGCCTAGCAGTCCTGAGCCAGAGGGGAAAAGCCAGCAGAGGCTTCAAAGAATCTGACCTCCTAGTGGGTGTTGGTCTTACAGAGACTGAGAGGAAACCTGCCAATTTCTGGATCCCCCTTCAAAGACCAAGAATCCCATTCTATCCAGAACTCTTCTTACCCTCCCTTCCAACTTCCTCAATTTCCCCATTGCTCTCTTCTTTACACACACTCTCAGAAACAGCAGAACCTGTCCCACTGGAATATTACTTCATCAAGCAAATTGAGAACATTATCCTGTGCTCTTCCCAAGTGTCTGAATTCCTTCCCAAACATAACAGCTTATCTGTGGTCACCCCCATCCTTTCAGCCTTCCGTCCAGTCTCTCCAAGGGTGAGGCATCCCGATTTCAGTTCAAAACCAACTTCTCCCAGCTTCATCCGACTCCATGTATCACTAATTATCCCTTTTCTCCTGTATTCTTTCTCTCCCTAATAGATCTTTCCCCTTGGCCAATAAATATACTGAAATCTCTTCCATCCTTAATTTTTTTCCTAATGACTTCATCTCCTTTTAATTGCTGTTTTATTTTCCTCCTTCCCTGTTTGCCTTTACTTAGAAAAAAACAAAAACAAAAAACGCAAAAACTAGTTTTATCTCCACTTCCTCTTCCCTGTTATCACAGCCCAAGCCTGTGCTAGCCTTTTTAAGAATTAAGTCATACTCTTGGCCCATTTTAAGTTTATAGTCAACTAAAAATCTTTGGATTATTTTTAAGCAGTTGTTGCCAAGCTAAGTCTCTCCCATCTTGATTTTGAGCAATCTGTTATTTAAACGCAAACTTAACACATGGAAGTTTACATGATTCCTACTAATGTAATCTTCTGGTTTCTCAGTTATGTCGTCCCCAGCTTTGTGTCATTTCCCATTCACTCAAATCACTGCTAAGCTCAGTTTGGGGTCTAGATGCTCTTGGATCTTCCATAGCTTTTCTGGACACTTGAGCTAAGAGGGGTCACTGGACTACCCCAAACTAGCTTCACAGGTGTTGTACCCAGAGATTCCTGTGAGCCCTTTTGAGACTCTGCCCATAACATTCCACTGAAACTGCTGTCATTAAGATCACTAAGAACCTCCAAGTTGTTGTGAAATTTTTTTAAGTGTGCGCAGAATTACATCATTTTTTTTCTTTTTTTAATTTTATGAGATCTCTCTGCTGCATTTTTCCTTTCTGACATTAGAATTTTGACTCCCTTGGCTCCGTTAACAGCCTCTTCCCCAGGTTCTCCTCCTAGTTCCATTCATTCTTCCTCCTGCCTCTTCAATGTAGGTGACTCTCAGGGTTCCACTGTTGGCCCACTTTTTTTTTTTTTAATCTCAGACACAATTATTGGTTTTTTAAATTAATTTATTAATTTAGTTTTTGCTGCGTTGGATCTTCGTTGCTGTGCGCAGGCTTTCTCTAGCCGCGGCGAGCGGGGGCAACCGGTCATTGTGGTGCGTTGGCTTCTCATTGCGGTGGCTTCTCTTATTGCAGAGTACGGGCTCTAGGTGTGTGGGCTTCAGTAGTTGTGGCACACGGGCTCAGTAGTTGTGGCTCATGGTCTCTGGAGTGCAGGCTTAGTAGTTGTGGCGCACGGGCTTAGTTGCTCCGTGGCATGTGGGATCTTCCCAGACCAGGGCTGGAACCCATGTCCCCTGCGTTGGCAGGAGGATTCTTTACCACTGCACCACCAGGGAAGTCCCAGGCCCACTTTTCTACTTATCTTTATGTTCACTTGCTCTTCTGGTGTGATCTCATCCATCTACCTAATGCAAAGAGATTCCTAAATCTTTCATCCGGTCCATACCTCTCCCTCAAGCTTCAGTCTTGTAACCACCTACCTCCTGGACATCTCCAGAAGATAACCATGGAACTTCAGATTACCATGTTCAAAATGAAACTATATTTTTCACTTGTACCTCTTCCAACGTTGCCTATTTCATTCATTTACCCACAGCCAGAATCCTGATATTCCAGAGATCTTTAGAAATAAGCCAGGGATTTCTCGGCCATTCACCATATTACAGTTCTGTTTTCTATAAACAAACTGGTTTGAAAGTTGTCACTAAGTGGACATAGTACAATAAGGCTTCAGAGTTTCCTGTCCCACAAGATAATTTATATGTTATAACAAGCGACTTTGAAGAAACTAAAAGCAGGTAATAGGTTCAAAGTAGACGCTTCGTACTTCCTTATGAAAAATTACAAAGGTACCAGATTATAATTATGTCTCCAAAATCCCAACATCAATAATTTGAAAATATACATGCCATTCCTCTACCTTCATCAATGCTAAAATATAGTTGAGGAATATATATATATATAGTTGAGAGAGATAATTATGCATGACCAAATAGAGATTAATAAGAGATTGCACAGGTGCTAAAAAAAGAAAAACGATAAAAGAAAGCTGCTTTGGAGGAAAGGACAGAGCAATGTATATTTAAGTGGACCCTTGTAGAAATGACAAAGTTCAGGTAGGTGGGATAATATTTTCTAAGTTCAGGTAGTGCAAATAATTTATATTGTGCATCATCAGAAAATTAGGCTAAAAAAGCTAATAACCATAATTAGAACTAATGATTAATTATTCAATTTAAAATTAACCAAAAACCTAAATAATAACAAAAGATAATAACGTAGCAGATGTTGTTGTTGTCATCCCATTGACATCCTCTCAGCGCTTCCTCCATACATGCCGGAAAAAAGTCCTCTGCAAGGGCTTGCAACTTTTCGCCTGAGGAGTTTTTCTCAACCCCTGCAGGACAGGCCAGAAGTGCCAAGGAATTTTTACCCCTGAGAGCAGCCTTCAACCAATGACAAATGAAAGCTGAAGGATATATACATATACCAACTGTGGTAGGCTGGAAAATGTCCTCTGAAGATATCAGGCCTTGAAACTGTTGAATTTTATATGGTAGAGCCAAAGGTATGATTAAGGATCTTGAGATGGGGAGATGATTCTTGAGTGTCCACGTGGGCCCTGAATGCAATCACATGTGTTCTTATGAGCTAGGCAGAGAGAGATTTCACACAGAAGAGGAGGAGGCATTGTTGCCACAGAGGCAGAGAGTGTAGTGATGTAGCAACAAGTCAAGGAGTGCCAGCAGCCATCAGAAGGGGGAAGAGGCAAGGAGCAGATTCTCCCCTAGAGCCTCTAGAGGGAGGGTGACCCTGCTGACTGCATGATTCCAGGGATACTGATTTCGGACTTCTGGCCCCTAGACCTGTGAGAGAGTAAGTTTCTGTTGTTTTCAGCCACCAAATTTGTGGTGATTTGTTACAGTGGCCATAGAACACTAATATACCAACATTTATACTAATAAATATACTGATGTCCTCACTCATGAGAAGCAGGACAACTCTTGAGGCATCTTCCACATTGTCTCCAGGAGTCTACAAAAGGGTTGAGCCCCACCTGCAGAGGTAACTTACCCATCAGCTCACTCTGTTACTGGCCTTCTCTTCCCAGTCTCACTTACCCACTCAGCTATCAGTGGTTCCAGGTCTCTCCTTCAAGATAAACCACATACTCTCCAATCCTTGTGTATTAGTTTCCTAGAGCTGCTGTAACAAAGTACCATAAATTGTGTGGCTTAAAACAACAGAAGTTTATTCCTTCACAGTTCTGGAGGCCAGAAGTTGGAAATACAGTAAAGGTGTTGGTGCAATTGGTTCCTCTTCAGGGCTCTGAGGAAAAGTCTATTCCATGCATCTCTCCTAGCTTCTGGTGATGGCTGGCAATCCATGGCATTCTTGGGTTTGTTAATGCATCACTCCAGTCTCTGCCTCCATCTTTACATGGCATTCTCCCTGTGTCTCTGTGTCTTCACATGGCCATCTTCCCCCATATAAGAACACTGGTTATATTGGATCAAGAACCCACTCTGATGACCATATCACAACTTAATTACATGTGCAAAGACCCTATTACCAAATAAGGTCACATTTATAGGTACCAAGGATGTGAATTTTAATATCTTTTGTGGGGCACACAATTCAACTCATAACACCTTGACTCAGGGTCAAATTCGGGGACCCCCAACCTAAGACAATGATCACTTATGAAGCACTTTTTATATTTCCCTGAATATAATTATCTTACTTTATCCTCAATAATCTTAGGAGATAAATACTGGCTCCATTTTAAAGTGAATAAATCTGAGGATTAGATATTATAGTGTAGTCAAGTCAGTGTTATATCAGGTGGGAAATGTAATAAGATGCCAGTCCCACCAGTGGGAGGGGTTTTCAGCAAAAGAGATCAAATACCTTAAGCTTTTTTTTCTTTAATCTGCAATAATATAGATCAGGAAACAATTAAAGAGGGATTTTCCTAGGGTTGTGATATATGTTCTTTTCTATTTAAGACTTTTTTTTGATAAATTAAACTTCTAAGACCTGACGTTTCCTCTTTCTTTACTTGCATTGGCTGTTCAGAGCCACTCTTTATTTATTCATTGCTTTCCAAAATCTGTGGAGAAAGGGAAGTAGATTCCATGCACAAAGTCACGTCCAGTTTCTGATACTCCCTTTGGCAGCAATAGTTGCTCACTCTCCTCTCTGTACCAGACTCTGCTAGGAGCTCTCTGTAAAACAATATTCTGTAAAACAAGGACACATTGTCTCAGCCTCTATGCTAAAGCTGCTGGGAAGTATGCTGAGCAGGGAAGAGACTATAGAATGAAACTAACGTCTAAGGTATCCTGTATATCATTTTCACACCTCTCACAATGATACCCCTGCTTATTGTAATATTTTCTACTGCATCTATCACCAAAGGTCAAGTCCTTCCCCTGGTCACAAGTCTGAAAATACTTCCACTTAATGGGCATATCCATATACACTCCGAAGACCTGTTTAGGTGGCATTTATGCTTCTGATTGCTTTCCTTCATTTTCCAAGCTGACGCTGCTGATTATAATTAAAATCCTCTCGGGTGAATAAATGGATACATAACTGAACTAAGTGGATATTTATGAATAGATTGATGAGAGGTCTGGATGATCCAAAATATCTCCTGCAACATCTGTCACATCAGAAAGAAAATAAAGATCTGACCCTGAGCAATCCCTCTCTTGGGCCCATTAGGAGCAAAATGACTTTTTAATATCTATTTAGGACTTTTTAATATCCAGAAAAAGGGGAATGGGTGGCTTCTGGAGGTTGCAAAAATGGGAAGTGGAGGAGGGGAATGAGGTAAGTGAAAGAGGCTCCAAAACATCTAGGTTTTAGACATAAGACATGTGTATGTCATAACATGATGATAATTTCAGTAAGCGTATGAGTTATCTATTTCTGCTTAACAAATTACTCTAAAAGTTAACAACTTAAAACAATAATAAACATTTATTATTTCACACAGTGTCTGCGGGTCTGGAGTTTAGGAGTGGTTTATCAGGATGGTTCTGGTTCTGGAAGTTGCCATCTAGCTGTTGGTCAAGGCAGTCGTATGAAAACTTTACTGAGGCTCAGGGATTAACTTCTAAGATAGCTCACTCATATGGCTCTTGGCAAGAAGCATCAGCTCCTTACTGGCTGTTGTCAGGAAGCGTCAGTTTCTCACTACCATAGGGCTGCTTGAATGTCTTCATGACACAGCAACTGGCTTCCCCCAGAGCAAGTTATCCAACAGAGAGCAAGAGAAAAACTCTAATACCTTTTTAAGATCTAGTCTTGGAAGTCATCACTTCCACTGTTCAGTTTATTAAAAGTGAGTCACTTAATTCAGACCACTCCTAATGATAGGGGAGTTAGAGTTCACTTTTTTCTTTTTTTTTTTTTTGGCTGCACCATGTGCCTTGTGGGATATTAGTTCCCCGACCAGGGATTGAAGCCGTGCCCTAAGCAGTGAAAGCGTGGATTTCTAACCACTGGACTGCCAGGGAATTCCAAGAGTTAACTTTTTTGAAGAGAAAATATCAAAAAATTTGTGGACATATTTCAGAAACATTAGTTTTGGGGTTCAGTGAACATTTATTGAGCATCTTTACTAGGACCTGAGTAGGCACTGGAATTCAAACACAAGTTATTATAACCAAAGACTAAAGAAATCAGAATTTTTATATAGATAGACAAGAGACAATTTTATGATACAGGACATTACATGACTATGATAGGTTTAAAGCTGAATGGACATGTTGGTGAGATTTAAATAATGGACAGCATGAGGGACTGATTTTCTACTGAGCAGACAATAAAGGTTATTTTGTAACCTGTAACCTGTGTAACTGCCCATTCATAAAACCTTGTAGGACCTGAGCTGAGAACTAAATACTAAAGTACAGAAGTAGTAACATATTCCATCTTTTAACCCCAGACACTTAGGTCATTACTTTGTATCTACAAATAATCAATAAATATTTACTGTTTTTTTGGATTAAATTTAACTGATGGATTAAGATGAATTCGAGGTATAAATTTATATACCCCATTTGCTTGTTGTAGATTTTTATTACTATGGCTTTTCTGGATGTTTTCTGTTACTTATTTCTTTGACATGGTCAGCTCTTTTCTCTAGAATTTAGAGCAGTCACAGGGGCACAGACTAGAGTCTCATAGACCAGACTCTGCCAGAGGAATAGTTTTGTTTGGTTAAAATTGTGTGTGTGCTGGGCTTCCCTGGTGGCGCAGTGGTTGAGAGTCTGCCTGCCAATGCAGGGGACACGGGTTTGTGCCCCAGTCCGGGAAGATCCCACATGCCGCAGAGCAGCTAGGCCCGTGAGCCATGGCAGCTGAGCCTATGCGTCCAGAGCCTGTGCTCCGCAACGGGAGAGGCCACAACAGTAAGAGGCCCACATACTGAAAAAAAAAAAAAAAAAAAAAAAAAAAAAAAAAATTGTGTGTGATGTTTTTCACTGATTTTTCAATGCCTTTAGGTGGGCGTACACTCAGTATTCAGTCTGAGTTCCCCCACAGGCCCCACTACTTCCTGTTGTCTGATATCCATCAGCCTTACTGGTTGCTAAAGATGCTTGAACTGTGAGACCCATGCATCTAGATTTTAAATCTCAGGATGGCACTGCATAATATTAGTTCAGGCTATTCTTTTTTTTTTTTAATTTTTTAATTTTACTTTATTTTTTTATACAGCAGGTTCTTATTCGTTATCTATTTTATACATGTTAGTGTATATATGTCAATCCCAATCTCCCAATTCATCACACCACCACCCACCCCCCCGCCACTTTCCCCCGTTGGTGTCCATACATTTGTTCTCTACATCTGTGTCTCTATTTGTACCCTGCAAACCAGTTCATCTGTATCATTTTTCTAAGTTCCACATATGTATATTAATATACGATATTTGTTTTCCTCTTTCTGACTTACTTCACTCTGTATGACAGTCTCTAGACCCATCCACGCCTCTACAAATGACCCAATTTTGTTCCTTTCTATGGCTGAGTAATATTCCATTGTATATATGTGCCACATCTTCTATATCCATTCGTCTGTCGATAGCATTTAGGTTGCTTCCATGACCTGGCTATTGTAAGTTGTCCTGCAATGAACTTGGTGGTGCATGTGTCTTTTTGAATTATGGTTTTCTCTGGGTATATGCACAGTAGTGGGATTGCTGGGTCATATGGTAATTCTATTTTTAGTTTCTTTTTTTTTTTGCGGTACGCGGGCCTCTCACTGTTGTCGCCTCTCCCGTTGAGGAGCACAGGCTCTGGACGCACAGGCTCAGCGGCCATAGCTCACGGGCCCAGCCGCTCCACGGCATGTGGGATCTTCCCGGACCGGGGCACGAACCCGCGTCCCCTGCATCGGCAGGCGGACTCTCAACCACTGCACCACCAGGGAAGCCCTATTTTTAGTTTCTTAAGGAATCTCCATACTATTCTCCATAGTAGCTGTATCAATTTACATTCCCACCAACAGTGCCAGAGGGTTCCCTTTTCTCCACACCCTCTCCAGCATTTGTTGTTTGTAGATTTTCTGATGATGCCCCTTCTAACTGGTATGAGGTGATACCTCATGGTAGTTTTGATTTGCATTTCTCTAATAATTAGTGATGTTGAGCAGCTTTTCATGTGCCTCTTGACCATCTGTATGTCTTCTTTGGAGAAATGTCTATTTAGGTCTTCTGCCCATTTTTTGCTTGGATTTTTTGTTTTTCTAATATTGAGCTGCATGAGCTGTTTATTTATTTTGGAGATTAATCCTTTGTCCGTTGATTCATTTGCAAATATTTTCTCCCACTCTGAGGGTTGTCTTTTCATCTTGTTTGTAGTTTCCTTTGCTTGGCAAAAGCTTTTAAGTTTCATTAGATCCCATTTGTTTATTTTTGTTTTTATTTCCATTACTCCAGGAGGTGGATCAAAAAAGATCTTACTGGGGCTTCCCTGGTGGCGCAGTGGTTGAGAGTCCGCCTGCCGATGCAGGAGACACGGCTTCGTGCCTTGGTCCGGGAAGATCCCACATGCCGCGGAGCAACTAAGCCCGTGAGCCATGGCCGCTGAGCCTGTGCGTCCGGAGCCTGTGCTCCGCAACGGGAGAGGCCACAACAGTGAGAGGCCCGCATACCGCAAAAAAAAAAAAAAAAAAAAAAAAAAAGATCTTACTGTGATTTATGTCAAAGAGTGTTCTTCCTATGTTTTCCTCTAAGAGTTTTATAGTGTCTGGTCTTACATTTAGGTCTCTAATCCATTTTGCATTTATTTTTGTGTATGGTGTTAGGGAGTGTTCTAATTTCCTTCTTTTACATGTAGCTGTCCAGTTTTCCCAGCACTGCTTATTGAAGAGACTGTCTTTTCTCCACTGTATATCCTTGCCTCCTTTGTCATAGATTAGTTGACCATAGGTGTGTGGGTTTATCTCTGGGATTTCTATCCTGTTCCATTGATCTATATTTCTGTTTTTGTGCCAGTACCATATTGTCTTGATTACTGTAGCTTTGTGGTATAGTCTGAAGTCAGGGAGTCTGATTCCTCCAGCTCCGTTTTTTTCCCTCAAGACCCCTTTGGCTATTCGGGTCTTTTGTGTCTCCATACAAATTTTAAGATTTTTTGTTCTACTTCTGTAAAAACTGCCACTGGTAATTTGATAGGGATTGCACTGAATCTGTAGATTGCTTTGGGTGGCGTAGTCATTTTCACAATATTGATTCTTCCAATCCAAGAACATGGTATATCTCTCCATCTGTTTGTGTCATCTTTGTTTTCTTTCATCAGTGTCTTATAGTTTTCTGAGTACAGATCTTTTACCTCCTTAGGTAGGTTTATTCCTAGGTATTTTATTCTTTTTGTTGCAGTGGTGAATGGGATTGTTTCCTTTATTTCTCTTTCTGATCTTTCGTTGTTAGTGTATAGGAATGCAAGAGATTTCTGTGCATAAATTTTGTATCCTGCAACTTTACCAAATTCATTGATTAGCTCTAGTAGTTTTCTGGTTGCATCTTTAGGATTCTCTATGTATAGTATCATGTCATCTGCAAACAGTGACAGTTTTACTTCTTCTTTTCCCATTTGGATTCCTTTTATTTCTTTTTTTTTTTTTTTGCAGTACGTGGGCCTCTCACTGTTGTGGCCTCTCCCACTGCAAAGCACAGTCTCTGGATGCGCAGGCTCAGCAGCCATGGCTCACGGGCCCAGCTGCTCCGCGGCATGTGGGATCTTCCTGGACCAAGGCACAAACCCGCATCCCCTGCATCGGCAGGAGGACTCTCAAACACTGCGCTACCAGGGAAGCCCCCTTTTGTTTCATTTTATTCTCTGATTGCCATGGCTAGGACTTCCAAAACTATATTGAATAATAGTGGTGAGAGTGGACATCCTTGTCTTGCTCCTGATCTTAGAGGAAATGCTTTCAGTTTTTCACCATTGAGAATGATGTTTGCTGTGGGTTTGTCGTATATGGCCTTTATTATGTTGAGGTAGGTTCCCTCTATGCCCACTTTCTGGAGAGTTTTTATCATAAATTGGTGTTGAATTTTGTCAAAAGCTTTTTCTGCATCTATTGAGATGATAATATGGTTTTTATCCTTCAGTTTGTTAATATGGTGTATCACATTGATTGATTTGTGTATATTGAAGAATCCCTTGCATCCCTGGGATATATCCCAATTGATCATGGTGTATGATCCTTTTAATGTGTTGTTGGAATCTGTTTGCTAGTATTTTGTTGAGGATTTTTGCATCTATATTCATCAGTGATATTGGTCTGTCATTTTCTTTTTGTGTAGTATCTTTATCTGGTTTTGGTATCAGGGTGATGGTGTCCTCATAGCATGAGTTTGGGAGTGTTCCTTCCTCTGCAGTTTTTGGAAGAGTTTGAGGATTGGTGTTAGCTCTTCTCTAAATGTTTGATAGAATTCACCCATGAAGCCATCTGGTCCTGGACTTTTGTTTGTTGGAAAAATTTTAATCACAGTTTCAGTTTCATTACTTGTGATTGGTCTATTCATATTTTCTAGTTCTTCCTGGTTCAGTGTTGGAAGGTTATACCTTTCTAAGAATTTGTCCATTTCTTCCAGGTTGTCCATTTTATTGGCATAGAGTTGTTTGTAGTAGTCTCTCATTATGCTTTGTATTTCTGTGGTGTCCATTGTAACTTCTCCTTTTTCATTTCTAATTTTATTGATTTGAGTCCTCTCCCTCTTTTTCATGTTGAGTCTGGCCAAAGGTTTATCAGTTTTGTTTATTTTCTCAAAGAACCAGCTTTTAGTTTTATTGATCTTTGCTATTGTTTTCTTTGTTTCTATTTCATTTATTTCTGTTCTGATCTTTATGAATTCTTTCCTTCTACCACCTTTGGGTTTTGTTTGTTCTTCTTTCTCTAGTTCCTTTAGGTGTAAGATTAGATTGTTTGTTTGAGATTTTTCTTGTTTCTTGAGGTAGGTTGTATTGCTATAAACTTCCCTCCTAGAACTGCTTTTGCTGCTCCCCATAGGTTTTGGGTAGTCGTGTTTTCGTTGTAATTTGTCTCTAGGTACTTTTTGATTTCCTCTTTGATTTCTTAAGTGATCTCTTAGTTATTTAGTAATGTATGGTTTACCCTCCATGTGTTTGTGTTTTTTACATGTTTTCCCTGTAATTGACTTCTAATCTCATAACATTGTGGTCAGAAAAGATGCTTGATATGATTTTAATTTTCTTAAATTTACTGAGGCTTGATTTGTGACCCAAGATGCGATCTATCCTGGAGAATGTTCCGTGTGCACTTGAGAAGAAACTGTAATCTGCTGTTTTTGGATGGAATGTGCTATAAATATCAATTAAATCTATCTAGTCTATTGTGTCATTTAAAGCTTGTGTTTCCTTATTAATTTTCTGTCTGGATGATCTGACCATTGGTGTAAGTGAGGTGTTGAAGTCCCCCACTATTATTGTGTTACTGTCGATTTCCTCTTTTATAGTTCTTAGCAGTTGCCTTGTGTATTGAGATGCTCCTATGTTGGGTGCATATATATTTATAATTGTTATATCTTCTTCTTGGATTGATCCCTTGATCATTATGTAGTGTCCTTCCTTGTCTCTTGTAACATTCTTTATTATAAAGTCTATTTTATCTGATATGAGTATTGCTACTCCAGCTTTCTTTTGATTTCCATTTGCATGGAATATCTTTTTCCATCCCCTCACTTTCAGTCTGTATGTGTTCCTAGGTCTGAAGTGGGTCTCTTGTAGATGGCATATATATGGGTCTTGTTTTTGTATTCATTCAGCCAGTCTGTGTCTTTTGGTTGGAGTATTTAATCCATTCACGTTTAAGGTAATTATTGATATGTATGTTCTTATTACCATTTTCTTAATTGTTATGGGTTTGTTTTTGTAGCTCCCTTTCTTCTCTTTTGTTTCCCACTTAGAGAAGTTCTGATAGCATTTGTTGTAGAGCTGGTTTGGTCGTGCTGAATTCTCTTAGCTTTTGCTTGTCTGTAAAGCTTTTGATTTGTCCATCAAATCTGAATGAGATCCTTGCTGGGTAGAGTAATCTTGGTTGTAGGTTCTTCCCTTTCATCACTTTAAGTATATCATGCCCCTCCCTCCTGGCTTGTAGAGTTTCTGCTGAGAAATCAGCTGCTAACCTTGTGGGAGTTCCCCTGTATGTTTTTTGTCATTTTTCCCTTGTTACTTTCAATAATTTTTCTTTGTCTTTAATTTTTGTCAATTTGATTACTATGTGTCTCGGCGTGTTACTTCTTGGGTTATCCTGCCTCGGACTCTCTGTGCTTCCTGGACTTGGGTGGCTATTTCCTTTCCCATGTTAGGGAATTTTTTGACTATAATCTCTTCAAATATTTTCTCGGGTCCTTTTTCTCTCTCTTCTCTTGTGGGACCCCCTATAATGTGAATGTTGTTGCATTTAATTTTGTCCCAGAGGTCTCTTAGGATGTCTTCATTTCTTTTCATTATTTTTTCTTTATTCTGTTCCACAGCAGTGAATTCCACCATTCCGTCTTCCAGGTCACTTATCTGTTCTTCTGACTCAGTTATTCAGCTACTGATTCTTTCTAGTGTATTTTTCATTTCAGTTATTGTATTGTTGATCTCTGTTTGTTTGCTCTTTAATTCTTCTAGGTGTTTGTTCTTTAATTCTTCTAGGTCTTTGTTAAACATTTCTTGCATCTTCTCAATCTTTGCCTCCATTGTTTTTCCGAGGTCCTGGATCATCCTCACTATCATTATTCTGAATTCTTTTTCTGGAACGTTGCCTATCTTCACTTCATTTAGTTGTTTTTCTGGGATTTTATCTTGTTCCTTCATCTGGTACAGAGTCCTCTGCCTTTACATTTTGTCTATTTTTCTGTGAATGTGGTTTTCCTTCCATAGGCTGTAGAATTGTAGTTCTTCTTGCATCCACTCTAGTTCAGCCTGTTCTTACTCTCCATCCCAAAGTTGAACTGTTTTCAGATCAATCACTTTTGGCTTTAGGTCAAAAGTAGTGTTTTGGTAGCTATCTCCCTTTTTAGCTTAGTATCCCCTTGCATTCTGCTAAACCCTTGTTTTCTCTCCATCTCTTTTTTCCTTTCCTTTCTATTCAGCACTCTTGGTGAATATTCCCCTTTTCGAGTTTCTCTCAATCCCCACATCCTAAATGGTTTATGGAAAAAAGCATGAACATTGAGGGCAGAAAGACTTAGTTTTTAACTACCTTTTAAAATGGGGGGGGTTCCCTGGTGGCGCAGTGGTTAAGAACCCACCTGCCAATGCAGGGGACATGGGTTCGAGCCCTGGTCTGGGAAGATCCCACATGCCACAGAGCATCTAAGCCCGTGCACTCCAACTACCGAGCCTGCGCTCTAGAGTCCCTGAGCCACAACTACTGAGCCCGTGTGCCACAACTACTAAAGCCTGCATGCCTAGAGCCCGTGCTTCACAGCAAGAGAAGCCACCACAATGAGAAGCCCGCACACCACAACGAAGAGTAGCCCCTGCTCACCGCAACTAGAGAAAGCCCATGCATCAATGAAGTTCCAATGCAGCCAAAATTAAGTAAATAAAAAATAAAAAAATAAAATGAGGATAACAATACTTACCTGTTAGTGATATGGTGTATAGCACCTGGCATGCAAAAGGTGTGGTAAAATTAAGAAACAGTCCCTCTTTCTTCCTGGTAAATAATTTCAAGACCTTTTGTAAGGGTAGTTTCATAGTTCTTCCACTTTCTCTTTCCAGTCTTTATTCTTGTCAGTTTATTCATTTACCCTTTTATTAATTCACTTATGTAACAAATATTAACTGGCCTCTTACTCTCTATCAGCCAGTGTTAGAGCATGATAACGAGAAAATGACACCATCCTTGCCCTTGTTGGGCTTTGGTCTACTAGTGGAAAGCAGATATTAATCAAAGAACCACACAAATAATTGTAAAGTTTTCTAATTCTAAAACATTTGGTTGTAATTAGTGCCAAAAAAGAGTATACAGTGTTAAGACCTATTATATTAATAATAGGGAGATGTTGTGGCCTCATCAGAGAGGTCATAGGAGGCTTCTACTAAAGAAATGATGACTGAGCTGAGATCTGAAGGAAAGAGGAATTAACTTCGTGTGGGTGGGTGGGTGGTGGTGGTGGTTGTGATTAGAATTTTTAGCAAATGGAAACAGCATATGCAAAGCCCTGTGATCCAAGGGAGCAGAGGCTTATTACTAGTCAGTTTGCTGCTCTCTTGCTTTTTATTTTTTTCTTCTTACTTTCTTCCATTCTTTCTTTTCTTTCTTTCCTTCCTTCCCTTATTTCTTTCTTCTTCCTTGGATGCAGAGAGTTAACACCTTCCTCAGTTCTTGACACATTATCATCATTCATCCATGCAAAGACTCTCAGTTACATTTTTTTTTAAGATTTTTTAAAATGTATTTATTTATTTTTGGCTGCATTCGGTCTTCGTTGCTGCACACGGGCTTTCTCTAGTTACAGTGAGCGGGAGCTACTCTTCGTTGTGGTGTGTGGGCTTCTCGTTGCGGTGGCTTCTCTTGCTGTGGAGCATGGGCTCTAGGTACGCAGGCTTCAGTAGTTGTGGCATGTGGGCTCAGTAGTTGTGCCTCACAGGCTCTAGAGCACAGGCTCAGTAGTTGTGGCGTGTGCAGGCTTAGTTTCTCCGTGGCATGTGGGATCTTCCCGGACCAGGGCTCGAACCCGTGTCCCCTGCATTGGCAGGTCAATTTTTAACCACTGCACCACCAGAGAAGTCCCCTGTTACATTTTTTATCTATCAGTATACTCAGTTTTATCCCCTTTTAGCAATTCCTTTCTCTCTTCCATATGCAACCATTTTAATACAGATTTTAAAAATTCATGTTCTTGAAAAAGGTGTATTTGTTTTGTATGTATGTGTTATTATGTAAATGATATTATATTATTATTCTCATTTCTTTTTCACTTGGCACTGTTTTTAACATAGTTGTTTGTGTATATCTGTGTATACTAATCATGCTCTGTGTATATCTAATCTGTTGTTACTATTTGTTACATAGTTCTTCATCTTGGTTATTATATATATACTCCAATTCAGGATTGTCTCCAGTTCTTTTACACCTCACACAAGGACAGCAACAACAACACTGGCACACTTTAATGAGCATCCTCTAACATATCCTCTTAGAGACGAGTGAGATATTCCTTTAAAGGGTATAACCAGGAGTAGAATTGCCGGGTCATAGGTTATGCACGTACTTGATTTGACTAAGTCATGCCTGCTGGATCATCAGAATAACTCAGTTATCAGAGGTTTTCTGTTTTATGATTACCTCATCCCTACTGCTCTCCAACAGAGCATCCTAGAATCTTCTATTCAATTCTATTTTCTCCTGTATCCCTTTTATCCTTCACACATCCATTGTGAGCAAGCCACTGGGGTTCTCCTCTCCCCCAGTAGCCTAAATCCAGAGCCAGTTTATCACATTCCCCTTCAGGAATTTACAACACACAGTTGTATACTAAAGATAATTGTCATCTTCTAAAAGAGGTTTCTGTTTACTTTTCCTAAACATTTAAAACCCTGTGCCTATAATCTGTATACTTCTCCATGATCCCCTTTCAACTCAAAAATATTTATAAGGATTATCTAATCACTAAGATGGACTAAAAGCAGGTTAGACAAAGAAATTTTTGACTTAGTCTCAAAAGAAGAAATGTAAATGGCTAATATGGGAGTGGGGTGGGGTGGGGGAGGGAGGTCCAGTCTCATTAGTAGTACTTTTCTTTCTTTTTTTAAAAAAATAAATTTATTTATTTATGGCTGCGTTGGGTCTTCGTTGCTGCGCTTGGGCTTTCTCTAGTTGCAGCGAGTGGGGGCTACTCTTCATTGTGGTGCGCGGGCTTCTCATTGTGGTGGCTTCTCTTGTTGTGGAGCGCGGGGTCGTGGCACGCGGGCTCAGTAGTTGTGGCTCATGGGCTCTAGAGTGCAGGCTCAGTAGTTGTGGCCCACAGGTTTAGCTGCTCCACAGCATGTGGGATCTTCCTGGACCGGGGCTCAAACCCGTGTCCCCTGCATTGGCAGGGGACCACTGTGTCACCAGGGAAGTCCAGTAATACTTTTCAAAGAAAAGTAGTTTGAAATAATTAAGATAAGTCCTTTTGCTGATATAAAGTTAGGGAGTTTTTTAAAGAGATATGATCTATCTTTGGTGAGGTTTCTGGAAGATGGGCACTTACACACAATGCTGGTAGGGAATGTAAAAGTGTACAGCCTTTTCACAAAGCAATTTGAAAATGTGTATCAAAGGACCAAATAGTGACTTCACAGTGCAGAAAACTGGAAGGCATCATCTTGACTAAGTTATTAAAGTTAATATCACAAGTATTGGGATAAACCAGTATTATGCGCCTCCTGCTACAATGCATGAGAACACAACATCACTTCGGTAGTATTCTTACTAAAAATGTATAACCTGAGTTGAATTATGAGGAAACAATGAAAACAAACCTAAACTGAGGGATCTTATAAAACAACTGGCCAATCTTCTTCAAAAGTGTCAAGGTCATTCAGAATCAGCTACATAATTTACAGAGCCCTGGTAAAATTCAAATGTGAAATTTTCAAAATTTCTTTAAAAATGATGAAGAATTTCAAGACAACAATAACAGAGCATTAAATCAAATGTGCAGGGCAGGGCCCTGTGCAACTGGATAGTTAGCCCTGAGGTCATGAAAGACAAAGAAAGACTGAGAAACTGTCCTGCATTGGAGGGGTAGAAGGAGACATGAAAACTAAAAGGAATGCTTAGGCAGAACACTCTATGACATAAATCACAGCAAGATCCTTTTTGACCCATCTCCTAGAGAAATGGAAATAAAAACAAAAATAAACAAATGGGACCTAATGAAACTTAAAAGCTTTTGCACAGCAAAGGATACCATAAACAAGACCAAAAGACAACCCTCAGATTGGGAGAAAATATTTGCAAATGAAGCAACTGACAAAGGATTAATATCCAAAATTTATAAGCAACTCAGGCAGCTCAATAACAAAAAAACAAACAACCCAATCCAAAAATGGGCAGAAGAACTAAATAGACATTTCTCCAAAGAAGATATACAGATTGCCAACAAACACATGAAAGAATGCTCAACATCATTAATCATGAGAGAAATGCAAATCAAAACTACAATGAGATATCATCTCACACAGGTCAGATTGGCCATCATCAAAAACTCTAGAAACAATAAATGCTGGAGAGGATGTGGAGAAAAGGGAACCCTCTTGCACTGCTGGTGGGAATGTAAATTGATACAGCCACTATGGAGAACAGTATGGAGGTTCCTTAAAAAACTACAAATAGAACTACCATACGACCCAGCAATCCCACTACTGGGCATATACCCTGAGAAAACCATAATTCAGAAAGAGTCATGTACCAAAATGTTCATTGCAGCTCTATTTACGATAGCCAGGACATGGAAGCAACCTAAGTGTCCATCAACAGATGAATGGATAAAGAAGATGTGGCACATATATACAATGGAATATTACTCAGCCATAAAAAGAAATGAAACTGAGTTATTTGTAATGAGGTGGATAGACCTGGAGTCTGTCATACAGAGTGAAGTAAGTCAGAAGGAGAAAAACAAATACCGTATGCTAACACATATATATGGACTCTAAGGAAAAAACATGTCATGAAGAGATTAGTGGTAGGACGGGAATAAAACACAGACCTACTAGAGCATGGACTTGAGGATATGGGGAGGGGGAAGGGGAAGCTGTGACAAAGTGAGAGAGTGGCAGGGACATATACACACTACCAAATGTAAATTAGACAGCTAGTGGGAAGCTGCCGCATAGCACAGGGAGATCAGCTTGGTGCTTTGTGACCACCTAGAGGGGTGGGATAGGGAGGGTGGGAGGGAGGGTGACGCAAGAGGGAAGAGATATGGGAACATATGTATATGTATAGCTGATTCACTTTGATGTAAAGGAGAAACTACCACACTATTGTAAAACAGTTATACTCCAATAAAGATGTCAAAAGAAAGAAAAAATAAAATAAAATAAAATAATTTTTCAAAAAAATAAAAAACTGAAAAAAATAAAAGGAATGCTTGATCCTGCACCAGATCAAGCATATATTAGTGGGACAGAATGAAATATTTAATTAAGGTCTATAGATTAGGTAATAGTATGATAGCAATATTTCATTATTTTGATAATTGTATTGTGGTTACATTAGATATTAATATTTGGGGAATCTAAATGAAGAGCGTATGGAAATACCTTGTGCTGTTTTTGCAAATTTTTATGTCTCAAATTATTTCAAAATAAGTAAAAGTACAAGATGTGGGAGATGAGTGGGCATTGGAGTACTCACAGAAATTGTCTTGGAAAATAGAGCTTAAAGCTGGGTTTTGTATACATTTTTTTATTTATTTTTGGCTGCATTGGGTCTTCATTGCTGCAGCGAGCTTTCTCTAGCTGCAGCCAGGGGGGTTACTCTTCGTTGCGGTGCACGGGCTTCTCATTGTGGTGGCTTCTCTCGTTGCGGAGCGCGGGGTCTAGGTGCGTGGGCTTCAGTAGTTGTGGTGTACAGGCTTAGTTGCTCCACGGCATGTGGGATCTTCCTGGACCAGGGCTCAAACCCGTATTACCTGCATTGGCAGGCAGATTCCTAACCACTGTGCCACCACGGAAGTCCCAAAGCTGGGTTTTGGATGATGGATGAGAATTTAATGGATAGAAAGGAGATTTAGTTGGACATAGGAAAAAACATGTAAAGGAAAGCAAATCTTTGGCTTTCAAGTCTAATAAAAAATAAAATGTATATTTATATGATTTCCCCTATTATTCCATTTCTGATAAATTTTCCTGAGAAAATAGCCAAAGATATGTACAGATATTTATATACAATGAATCAAACTGCACCAGTGTTTATAACAGTAAACAATTGGAGGACATCAAAATGTCCAATACTGAGGTTGGTTAAATAAGCTTTTTTTCATCTACAGATTAGGAAACAACACAGCAAATTAAATCATCTATAAAAGAGTATTCAATTAATATTGAATTTTATTAGTGCTAGGTAGAGGGATTGTGGCTTTTTAAAAGTTTTTCTGTTTATGTTTTATTGCAAAATGGCTTCCTGTTATACTTTTGTTATCAAAATACAGACATCACTGAAAAAATGAGAAATATTTAACCTACTTCAGGTCTGGCCCCAAACGTTTCTGAAAATACTAACACTTAACAAATGTTAGTCCTCCTTATAGTGAATTTATGTAAAAACTCTCATTTGATTATAGCAGTAGCAACTATTTGCAGAACAGGTCATTGTTTTTGTAAGTCTGTGCATAGTCTTTATTTTTTTTTTTCTTATTTATTTATTTTTTTTTGTGGTACACAGGCCTCTCACTATCGTGGCCTCTCCCGTTGCGGAGCACAGGCTCCGGACGCGCAGGCTCAGCGTCCATGGCTCACGGGCCCAGCTGCTCCACGGCATGTGGGATCTTCCCGGACCGGGGCACGAACCCGTATCCGCTGCATCGGCAGGCAGACTCTTAACCACTGCGCCACCAGGGAAGCCCTGTGCATAGTCTTTAAATGTAGGCTTGTAGATGCTTTTTTCTCCAAATGTAGCTGAATGCCCTCTTGCAGCATAAAAAATATTTGCAACTCTTGCTTCTTCACAATTCATAGCTATGACATGTATTTGGAAGTGCTTTTCAGACTATTCTTTTAAAGATTTAATCAATTTTAAAACATCATAAAAAGGAGAAATATAAAAATCCAAAAAACTCCATCATTCTCTTTTCATATCTATCCTTTTTGACCATTATCAAGCTAGAGATGCAGATTTTATATGTCATTATAATTATGATATGCAATTGTGTATCTCTACCTTTTATTTAATATTATTTTGTAAAATTTCCCCATATTTCTGTATTTCTATCACTTAAATTATCTTCATAATATTTCATTGATATACCTAGGTTTTCCTACACTTCCCATATTATTGACAATTTAAGTAATTTCTAATTTTTAACTATTAAGCATTTTGTTACAGGCATCTTTTTATAGCTTTTATTTCACTCTCTTGAATTATTTCCTTATGACAGATTCCCAGGAGTAGGCTTGTAGTGCCTCTTGATATGTGGTATCAGTTTGCTTCCCCAAAGGTTCAGTATGCATTTCTAGAGCATCTCATCGGTCTCTTGGTTTGTGGCTGGCCCGCTGTGGTTTACCAAACAGCAGCTGCTTTATGATCTTACTATCATTCATTTCCCACATGTGTCTCACCCTTCTGGTTAATCTGCAATACACATCTTCTCAATACTTGTTATCTAACTATAACCCACAACTTTAGTCCTAGTCACCTTCTCTTACTGGCTGAGGCTTTCCCAGGCATGCATGGAATTTAAATCATTTGTGGAAGTTGAGGATGATTTCAGCAGCAATCCAAGTCACAGTCACACGGAAGATTGTTTCACAGAACTTTTTTTTGGATTTTGATACCAAATTTATTCCACATCTTGTCAGCCAATTTTCAAATGGACATACTGACCACAATTTTGTTTAGTCAGTTTGTCATCAAAGACTCAGCTTTCAGACCTGTATATAGTGAGGACAACCTATAGTTATTTAGGTTTCACTAGTGCATACTCATACAAAAACCATCTTTAGGTTAAACGTTCATCCATGGACAATGAAATTGCATGTGTTTAAAAGTGTAAATAGGGGGGCTTCCCTGGTGGCGCAGTGGTTGAGAGTCCGCCTGCCAATGCAGGGGACACGTGTTCGTGCCCCGGTCCGGGAGGATCCCACGTGCCGCGGAGCGGCTGGGCCCGTGAGCCATGGCCGCTGAGCCTGCGCGTCCGGAGCCTGTGCTCCGCAGCGGGAGAGGCCACAACAGTGAGAGGCCCGCGTACCACAAAAAAAAAAAAAAAAAAAAAAAGTGTAAATAGGAATCAGCATCAGGCAGTTTTTGGATTATGGTCTTGAGAATCATAGATATGCTTAATCTGTTGAGTTGGGAATTTCCTGGAAACTAGACACATATTTGATAGTAGTTTTATTCACCCATTTATTCATGTATTCTTTTAATAAATGTTTATTGCTACTGTGTGCTTGGCACTGTGGTTGATACTATTGCTAAGAAGGTGAACAAAACAGCCATACTCCCTCCCCTCACAGAGCTTGTAGTGTAGTGTAGTGTGTGTATGTGTGTGTGTACAAATGCCAACCAAATATATTTATATATATACATATAAAATTATAGCTGTGATACTGACTACAAAAAAAAAGGTGCTATGAAAGCATATAACTGGAGTCTAAGCAATTGGAGTGGAGATCAGAGAAGGCTTCTCTGAGGAGGTGACATTGAAACTGAGTCCTGAAAAAGCATAGGAGTTAATCAAGTTAACAAGGTGGGGAAGAGTCTCCTAGGCAGGGCGACCAACATGCACGAAGACCTTTAAGGAGAAGGGGCTGAGCACATAATTTCAGAAACAGGGAAAAGTTGATGTGTCTGAAAAATGATGAGTGAGGAGAAAGGAAATGAGAGATGAGATTGGAGAGATAGATAAAAATCAGCATAACACAGACCCAGGTCATCATGGAGAACAACCTAGATATAGAAGCTTGCACAAGGAGCTTTGTAGTAACTATGACAAAAAGACCAACGCAACTGAAGCTCAGGGAGTTTAGGAGAGAAGTGGGAGGGGAGACTAGACAGGTAGACAGACCGTGAAGAGCTTTGTAAGTCATGAAAAAGATTTGGTCTCAGGCCTTAAGAGAATAGGAAGCCACTTACATTTGGATTAAGGAAGAGGAACCCTCCCAAAGAGTACTTAGAAGAAACAGCCAAAATGTAGGAGAAAAAAATGGAAACAATAGAGAAATAAAACCTAAGGAAAAAGTGTTTCTTTTAGAAGGTTGAAAGGTTAATATGAAGGTGACTAAAAAAGCAGGGCAGTGACATGATCAGATATGTGTTTATTAAAAAGTACTCCGGCAGGACTTCCCTGCCGGTACAGTGGTTAAGACTTTGCCTTCCAATGCAGGGGGTGTGGGTTCGATCCCTGGTTGGGGAGCTAAGAACCCACATGCTTCACAACCAAAAAACCAAAACATAAAATGGAAGCAATATTGTAACAAGTTCAATAAAGACTTTAAAAATGGTCCACATTTTTTAAAAAAAAGTACTTTGGTTGCAGCATGGGAAAATGTTTGAATGTGGTCCCAAGTGAATGTGGAGAGACCAATTGGAGGGTAATTCTGTCACCCAGGAAAGAGATGATAGTAACTCAGTCTGGGTGGGTAGACAGAGTGTGAAGTGAGTACATTTAGAGGATATTTACATTAGATCTTTAGACCTTATCCATCTTATAGCTGAAAGTTTGTAAGGGTCTCTCAGCTGTATAATTTCAGAAGATCTAATGTAAAACATGGTGAACTACAGTGGATAACATTGTATTATATAATTAAAAAGAAGATATTTAGGAGGGTAAAACAAACAGACTTTAGTAACTAGTTGGTACATTAGCCTTCTAAGGCTGTGATAACAAACTACCACAGATTTACTGATTTAAAACAACATAAATTTATTCTCTCACAATTCTGGAGACCAGAAGTCTGAAATCAAGATGTTGGCAGAGTTGGTTTCTTCTGAAGGCTCTGCAAGAGAATTCACTTCATGCCTCTCTCCTAATTGATGGCACCATCAGCAATCCTTTGTGTTCCTTTGGCTTATAGATGCCTCACTCCAATCTCTTCCTCCATCTTCACATGGCCTTCCCAGTGTCTCCATGTGGAGACATGGAGACACTCCATGTCTTCTTTCTTTTTTTCCCCCACTATTATCACTATCTGGTTTTTTTAAATTTTATTTTATAGTGGAGTAGTTGATTTACAATGTTGTATTAGTTTCAGGTGGACAGCTAAGTGATTCAGTTATACATATACATATGTATATGTATATTCATTCTTTTTCAGATTCTTTTCCCATGCAGGTTATTACAGAATATTAAGTAGAGTTCCTTGCGCCATACAGTAGGTCCTTGTTGATTATCTATTTTATATATAGTAGTTTGTGCATGTTAAACCCGAACTCCTAATTTATCCCTCCCCAAAATATGGAACACTTCATGAATTTGCATGTCATCCTTGCACAGGGGCCATGCTGATCTGCTCTGTATCATTCCAATTTTAGTATATGTGCTGCTGAAGTGAGCACTCCTCTTTTTTCTTTTATAACGACATCCATCACACCTATTTATTAGCTCTGTTAGGAGAGGGAGTATGTCTAATCCAGGATTATCTCATTTTGGGATCCTTATCTTAATTATATCTACAAAGACCCTTTTCTAAATAAAGTCACATTCACAGGTACTTGGGGTTAGGACTTGGATATATCTTTTGGGGGGACACAATTCAACCCACTACACCTGGATAAGGGGTAAGAAAGAGGGAGGATCAAGGATGACTCTTGGGTTTTAGGTGTGTGAACTAAAGTACTGTCATTTGGTGAGATATGGAATATTATAATAGGAGCAGATTTGGAGAAGGCAATTATGAGTTTAGACTTGGACATATTCATATTAGGATCAAGGTGACTTTGAGACTACCAAGCAGATATATTGGGTACACAGTTGGCATGTAGGACCTGGAGAAACTGAGTGGAGGGTGGTGGTATGTATTAAGATGGAGAATGCTGGAAGAAAACTAGGAAAGACTCATTTTAGTCATGTTATGTTTATGATGTCTAAAAATATCTACATGTAAATATCAAGAAGGCATTTGGATAATAATGTTGGAGCTGTAGATAACAAATTCAAGAGTCCTCAGTTTATAGATGATCATCTAAATCATGAGATTGCCGAGGGTAAAGGGGGTTGAATAAGAAGAAAAAAGGGTTCAGAACTATTCCATTAGGAAATTTCAGCTAAAAAGGAAGAATTCTCTCTTCCCTTGAGGAGACTGAGAAGTAGCGGCCAAAGAGGTAGGAGGAAAACTGAGAGAGTATGGCAACAATAGAATAATGAAAACCGAGGAAAAAGAGTGTTTCTTTTTTTCTTTTTTCTGTTTTTTTGCGGTACGCGGGCCTCTCACTGTTGTGGCCTCTCCAGTTGCGGAGCACAGGCTCCGGACGCGCAGGCTCAGCGGCCACGGCTCACAAGCCCAGCCGCTCCGCGGCATGTGGGATCCTCCCGGACCGGGGCACAAACCCATATCCCCTGCATCGGCAGGCGGACTCTCAGTCACTGCGCCACCAGGGAAGCCCAGAGTGTTTTTTTTTAAAGGTTGAAAGCCAGGTGAAAGAGCGTTTCAAAATGGAGGGAGTGATTAACAGAATGAATGCTGTTGAAAGATCAAGCAAGATAGAGACTGACATTTTTTCCTTAAATTAGGGACAGGGAAGTCATTGATGAGGGTAAAGAATTGTGGACAGAAGCTAGAATGGAGTAAATTGGGGCAGGGGGTGGGCAGTTGACGAGTGAGAAAATAGAGACATCTTTAAAACGGTATTTTTTGGAAATAAACTTACAAAAAGTTATAAACATAAAATAGTACAAGGAACACATATATCTTTCCCAGATTTGCCTACTGTTAACATTTTAAAAAATTTTATTGAAGTATAGTTTACAATGTTGTGTTAAGCAAAGTGACTTGGTTGTCCATATATTTATTCTTTTTCACATTCTTTTCCATTATGGTTTATCACAGGATATTATAGTTCCCTGTGCTATGCAATAGGACCTTGTTGTTTATCCACTGTTAACATTTTATCCCATTTACTTCATCCCTTGTTCTGTGTGTATGTGTGTGCATGCATAATTTTTTTTTCCTAAATTATTTGAGGGTAAATTACATATATCATGGCCTTTTATCCCAAATACTCCAGTGTACATTTCCTAAGAGCAGAAATATTTTCTTACAGAATATAGCAATTATTAATTATAAATATCAGTTTTTACATTGACACCTTTACTTAATACCCTGTGCTGCGACTTCCCTGGTGGCGAAGTGGTTAAGAGTCTGCCTGCCAATACAGGAACACGAGTTCAATCCCTGGTCTGGGAAGATCCCACATGCTGCGGAGCAACTAAGTCAGTGCACCACAACTACTGAGCTTGAGCCTGCGCTCTAGAGCCTGCAAGCCACAACTACTGAGCCCATGCGCCTAGAGCCTGTGTACCACAACAAGGTGCAGCCCCTGCTCTCTGCAACTAGAGAAAGCCCGCGGGCAGCAACAAAGACCCAACGCAGCCAAAAATAAATAAATTTATGGAAAAAAATATCCACTGTGTTTATGACAATTGTGTCAGATGATCTAATAAAGTCCTTCATAGACTGTTTTCCTTTTCTCTACCTAATACAAAACCCAGTTTAGGGGCAGGTATTGCATGTACTTGTCATATTGTTTTAATTTTATTTAATCTCAAGCCTGTCCACATCTTTTCTTTGCCTTCTATGATACTGCCTTTTTTTGAAGAATAGAGTACCCCTCATTTCATTTCTTAAAATAGAATTTTCCTCATTTCAAGTTCATCTGATGATTTTGTGTGATTAGACTGAGATTGTACATCCTCGGCCACACTGTATCCTTCTCAGGGTATCACATCTGGAGGTGCACAACGTGTAAACATCTTTTTAAAGAAGCCTGCTTTTCAGGGAAGGAGAGAGATAGGTTATAGCTATAAGGCAGCATTTTCCAACCTTGGCTATAAATTAGAATGACTTGAGTGGCTTTTAATACCAGTGTAAGGGCTCCTCCTCCAGAGATATTGACTGAATCTGTCTTGGGTGTGGCCCAGACATCAGCATTTTTAAAAAACCTCCCTAAATGTTGCTGCTGATGTGCAAGCTAAGTGAGAAAAAGTGTATGTGGGTGTTGATGATGGTGATTTAACATGATAGAAGGTTAAGCTTTTGAATGCTATTTGGAAATCCAGTGTAACAAAAAAAAAGGTGATGATTAAAGAAAGGGGAGCTTTGAGGTCTTTTTTGGAGGCCTTTGTACTCTCCTTGAGTACAATTGTAGCAAAATAATAGTATGGGATAATGGTATTCTTCACTCTTCAATAATGAGAATTGGGTCATACACATAGAATATGACTAATTACGTGTTTTTTTGAAAGGAAGGAAGTTCTTTTTAAAAATTTTTTATTTATTTTATGTTTGGCTGCGTTGTCTTCGTTGCTGTGCACGAGCTTTTCTCTAGCTGCGGCACTCAGGGGCTACTCTTTGTTGCAGTGTGCAGGCTTCTCATTGCAGTGGCTTCTCTTGTTGCAGAGCACGGGCTCTAGGTGCACGGGCTTCAGTAACTGTGGCATGTGGGCTCAGTAGTTGTGGCTCGTGGGCTCTAGAGTGCAGGCTCAGTAGTTGTGGCTCATGGGCTTAGTTGCTCTGCAGCATGTGGGATCTTCCCAGACCAGGCTCAAACCCATGTCCCTGCATTAGCAGGCAGATTCTTAACCACTGTGCCACCAGGGAAACCCTAATTACATGTGTTTTGAGAATTTATGTGAAAGTCAAATTTCTCAGAAATGTAAGAATCCAAGTATACCAATAGTTTTTCATATTTTAATATTAATTAATATTAATATTTTACAGCAGAGATTAAGAATATGCCTTCTCATCATAATGATTTCATCTGATATATAGGACTGTAACAGGATATACTATTTATGCCTGAGTTGTAGTAATGTAATATGGTATCAAAAGTTTTTGATGTCAAACCCTTAAGGACCACAGAAAGGATATGCTACACCTTGAAAGCAGATTTTTTTTTTCTTTGTAAGATAGGATATGATACTACTTATCAGATAAGTCGGAAACTTTTATTATGGAAAGTGGGGCATATAACCACTAATCACTAAGAAGAACCACTATCATTGTTTATTATGCAATACATATTACTGTAGACAAAGTTAGAAAATATAAATATGTGTCATTTTTAAGTCTGTACTGATAAAATAGAAGGGTTGTATGGGCTATTATGGCTCATAAAACCTTCTTCTATTGACCGTGGGAGAGAAAGGAGTTGAACAAAATAAACAATTTGAAGAAACTGTATTTTAATAAGAGTATGATTTCATAGAGGAAGAAATAGTGGTTCCTTAAAAAAAAAATAAGTTAACAAGTTAGGGAAGGTTTGACAGCAGGAAGAAAATTGCAAGGATAAATTCTCTAGGCATAGAGGAAAAAGGTTGAAAAGACAAACTATTGAGATTAGATTCTCTTAGCTACCCTCATCTTTACCATCGTACAACTATACTTATGTCTAGATATCTCCTACATTAACTTAAATTTTTTTATTGAGGTGAAATTCACATAAAGCCATTTAAAAACGTGCAATTTTAGCTTTTTCCAGGCGGCGGGGACGGAGGTGGGGCTGGGGTCCGCGCGGCCTCGGGGCCAGAGCCCGGTAACCCGCCCGCCCCAGCACCCGCCGCCGGCCGAGCCCCGCACCCCGCGCTTCCGTCCTGAGTCGCGGTGGCCGGAGGCGCACCCGGGTCCGCGGGACAGGCGGGCGCAGAGGTCGCTTGTGTTGGGGCGGCGGGGTACGGCGAGGTTCCGGCGCTTCCGCGGAGCATCGCGGGTTCAGGGCTGGGGGCGCCGCGGCTTGCTATGCTCTCCGCACTTTCCCGGCTCTGAAGCCTCGAGAACACCGCTAGGCAGCAGTAGTTTAATGGGGAGTTTGCCTGCTGCGAACTAGGGGCCTGCTGAGGTCTCAGTTCTTGGCTGGCCCCGGAACACGAGGTTGCCAGGCGTGTGACAGCAGCAGGTAGGAGTGAGCCGCTGGTGCAGTGATGAGCAGGAGAGGAAGGTCGGTGGCTGTTCGCCTGTGAACCTAGGCAAGAATGACCAGCCAACACAACCCAGACCAAGGTCCGTGGGCCCAGCTCTGTCCTATGCGGCTGGTCAGTGGAAGAGACCTGCAGGTGTGGCCCTTGTCACTCTAGGACTGGCTTCAGGACAGATCCTGCTGATGAGCCCAGGGCACCGCCCTCAGTCCTCCAGGAGAGTGCGCTGGAGTGGAGCCAGGGAGGTGTGCCCGACTCAGCACCGTGGCCACGCATGTCCAGTCTGCGGGCGAGGGCAGTGGGGAGCCGGGGGAAGTCATGGCCTTGGGAATGTCCTCTGATGAAAAAGAACCTGCAGGCTTATCAAATAACATTTGTGTGGAACGTTGCTGTGCTGAAAAGCAGTTCTGTGTGCTTTTGCCCCTTGGTGTGGATCAGCAGTGCTGAGGCAGCAGGCGTGATACAGAAGTGTGAGCAGAGACCGTCTGGAATCCCCAAACTCCAGGGAAACTAGAGGTGACAGCCAGCCTAGTGAAGAGGACAGGAGTTGGGGGCCGGTGGTGGTGGCAGCAGCCCAGCAGGTGCCCCTCGTCTCAGGGCCCTAATCCTGGCTCCAGCCGGGTGGTCAGGGGAGCTGCTCTCTGGGCGATCAGAGCCCACAGTCCTGAGCTGTTCTTCGCTGTTTGGGTCATCTCCTCCCATCAAGGGGAGAAATCTAGATGATGTTTAAGAATCAGTGCTTTAAGAATACGGATCTCATAGTTGAAACCTTGGAACACATGTTTTCAGCACAAGGTGTTGCAGTGAACGGAAGGATTTAACGGCTTTTCAGGGAGGGTGTCTCCGTGTGGGCAGAACTAGAGAATAAATGGGTCTTAAATAAATAAAACAAAACAAAAAAACCGTGCAATTTGGGACTTTCCTGGTGGCACAGTGGTTAATTTGCCTGCCAATGCAGGGGACACGGGTTTGAGCCCTGGTCTGGGAAGATCCCACATGCCTCAGAGCAACTAAGCCCTTGTGCCACAACTACTGAGCCTGCACTCTAGAGCCCACAGGCCACAACTACTGAGCCTGCGTGGTGCAACTACTGAAGCCCGCGTGCCTAGAGCCTGTGCTCTGCAACAAGAGAAGCCCGCGAACCGCATCGAAGAGTGGCCCCCGCTCGCAGCAACTAGAGAACGCCCACGCGCAGCAATGAAGACCCAACGCAGCCAAAAATAAACTAAAAAAAAAAAAAGTGCAATTCAATGGCACTTAGTACAGTCACAATGTCATGCAACCACCACCTGTATCTTGTTCTAAAACATGTTCATCACACAAAAGAAAACCCCATATCCATGAGGCATTCCTGCCTTATTTTTCCTGTTTCCTCAGCCATTGACAATCTCCAATCTGCTTTCTTTCTCTATGGATTTACCTATTCTGAACAGTTCATATAAATGGAATTATATAATATGTGACCTTTTGTGTCAGGCTCCTTTTACTTAGCATAATGTTTTTGAGATTCATCCACTTTGTAGTACATATTGGTACTTAATTCCTTTTTATGGCTGAGTAATAGTCTGTTGTGTGTATATATCACATTCTGTTTATCCACTCCTTTATTGATGGACATTTCGATTGCTTCCATCTTTTGGTTTTTATGAATAGTGCAGCTGTGAACATTCATGTACAAGTTTTTGTTTGAACATCTGTTTTCAATTCTTTTGGGTATATACCTAGGAGTAGAATTGCTGGGTCATATGGTAATTCTATGTTACTGAGGAACAACCAGACATTTTCCACAGCAACTATACCATTTTACATTTCTACCAGCAATGTGTGAGGGTTCCACTTTCTCCACATCCTCTACAACACCTGTTATTTTCTACTTTTTTGATTATAATCCTCCTAGTGGGTGTGAGTGCTATCTCACTGAGGTTTTGATTTGCATTTCCCTGGTGATTAATTATGTTGAGCATCATTTCATATGCTTATTAACAGCTATTAGCATATCTTCTTCAGAGAAATGTCTGGTCAAGTCCTTTACTCATTTTTATTATTTATTTATTTATTTACTTATTTATTTTTGGCTGCCTTGGGTCTCCGTTGCTGTGCGCGGGCTTTTCTCTAGTTGCGGTGAGCCGGGGGCTACTCTTTGTTACGGTGCATGGGCTTCTCATTGCGGTGGCTTCTCTTGTTGCAGAGCAGGGGCTCTAGGCTCGCAGGCTTAAGTAGTTGTGGCACATGGGCTCAGTAGTTGTGGCTTGCGGGCTCTAGAGCGCAGGCTCAGTAGTTGTGGCGCATGGGCTTAGCTGCTCCGCGGCATGTGGGATCTTCCCGGACCAGGGCTGAATCCTGTGTCTTCTGCATTGTCAGGTGGATTCTTAACCACTGCGCCACCAGGGAAGCCCCTTCACTCATTTTTAAATTGGGTTGTTTGTCTTCTTGTAGTTGAGTTCTTTATATATTCTGGATAGTAGACCCTCATCATATATATGAATTGCAAATATTTTCTCTTTTCCTATATTAGCTTTTCCACCTGTGTCTTGGAGGTCATTTCTTCTGAAAGATCTTGATACTAAATGTACTGCTAACTATGCCCTTTCCACTTAGTCTTTACTTAGGGCCTTGAAAAATGTTCATTATAAAAAACAGTTGACGTTTCTTAAACTGGGTGCTAGGTACATGGATGACCATTTTGCTTACACATTTTAGTACTCATATATAGGTTACATTCACTCTTTTGTGTGTGTATATATATTTTAAAGGCTTGACACTGCTTCTTCCTCTAATTCTCCATTCTCCTACTGCTGTCCTTTCATTGACATACTTCTAGAATGAACTGTCTATATTTGCCAGTTCATTTTATCCACAACTAGTGCCTCTTTAATCCCTTGCAGTACAGCTTATTTGTCCATCCTGAAATAGCGACACCTTTGAGTCTCTGTCCCACCTCCATCTTTAGTCTTTCTTCCAAGATGATGTTACTCATGACTCACCTAGTTGCATTATGCAGATGACTCTTCAATCTGCGTCTCTAAACCGAAGCCCTAACCCAAGATTTAGCATATTGCTGGATATTCTTACTTTACCAGATATATTTCTCCTATTAATCGAGTTATTTCCAATCCAAATCCCTATTTCTTCAAACCACATCAGTTTCAGTCTCAAGAGTTTTGTAGTAATTTGGCTGGTTCCTCCCTCTTCAGTCACTCCTTATATCTGATCAGTTATCACATCTGGTGATTTCTACACATCATTTCCACTCATTGCTTATCACCCCATTTTAATCCATTTTCATGGGGTGCTGGAATTATTTCGATAGCCCTCTCTGCCTGACTCTACTTACACTTTCTCCTTGTGATAATGGAAACCTTTAAGAGAGGGCGATGTGATGAAACGTGGTCCTAGATAAGAAAGATAACTTTGGTAGTATTGGGGAAGATGAAGTGGAGAAGGAAGAGTTTTGACCTGAGGCGAAGAAACCCTAAATTGTGGCAATGGAGCGGTGGATATAAAAGCGTAAAGTCGACTAGCGACCAATTAGAGCTGGAAGGACTTACATCTAACATACTGTATTCTACTCCCATAAATTAAGTGCGTCAAGTGAATTTTTGCTAAGCGAGCCATACCCGTGCTTCTGCAAGGACCGTCACGTTCCGCGTGGGCCAACTAGCCTGCGTCATCCAGACGCCGGATCCCAGATTGGCAGTTAGAGTGTCACGGAGCGGGTCTCTCTAGCTACCGTCTCTATGGTTCGTGGAATCTCCAGGTCGGGGCTTGACCGGTCTGGCTTTT
Organism: Kogia breviceps; assembly: GCF_026419965.1. NCBI lineage: Eukaryota > Metazoa > Chordata > Mammalia > Artiodactyla > Physeteridae > Kogia > Kogia breviceps. The sequence goes on along the minus strand of NC_081311.1, from coordinate 33,079,795 downwards.
GCGCGTGCGCTAGCCCAGGCTGGTGCCCGCCCTCCCGCAACAGCCCGAATTCCCGGGAGGGAGGGGCGGGTCTGGGAACGCTGCGGCGGCAGCCGCTGCTGCCCCAGCACTCAGGGTTCTTCCCGGACCGAGCCCGTGCCTCCTCGGGTGGCGCTCACCCAGCCCCAGATGGTGGGTCCGGAGGATGCCGGAACCTGCTCGGGAAGAAACCCCAAGTTGCTCCCTGTGCCGGCGCCCGAGCCCGCAGGCCTGGACGGGAAGATGATTCGAGTCACGGGCGTCTTTGGCGGAGGCGCCGGCGCTGTGGAGACTCCGGAGGAGGAGGAGGAGGAAGAAGAGGAGGAAGAGACGCCTCCGCCTCAGCAGCTCCTTAGGCGTTATCTCGCGGCGACCGGGGGGCAGCTGGAGCCCGGGCTGTGCTACTGTCCGCTCCCCGCCGGCCAGCCCCGCGTTCTGCCGCGCTCGGCAGCCCCGCACTCGGACGCCTGCCCGCCGGACGCGGACTCCAAGCACCGCGGCGCGGAGGCGGCGGATGCCCGCGCGGCGCGGCACGGAGGCATGACCAACGGGGACTCGGGCTTTCTGTCAGGCCCGGACTATCGCGACCTGGCCCGCGCCGGCGGCCGGGAGCCGCGCCACCGCCGCCTCCGCCCGGTGGGGCCTGGCGAGGAGGGCGCGGACGGCGCGGGCAGCCCGTCCGACTGGGCCGCGCCGCTCGAGGACCCGCTGCGGAGCTGCTGCCTTGCGGCGGCGGACGCCGAGAGACCCGAGGATGCGGGCAGCGGCTCGGGGGGCAGCCCGGCCAGCAGCGGCAGTGGCAGTGAGGACTTGGAGCAGCCGGGAGCCGGCCCCGGGGGTCCCGAGGAGGGCGCGTCGCCGGTCACCTCGGCCGAGAGGACTAGCGGAGGCGCCGGCGCCGAGTCGCGCCTCGTTTTCTCCGACGTTCACTTGCACTCTCGGAACACATTCGAGGTGAGCCGCCACCAGAGCGCCCGCGACCACCTGCCGCCGTCGGGGCCGCCGGTGCCCTCGCCTGCCGCGGAGCACGGCCCCGCGGGGACCTCGGCCCGGGCTCGACGGAGCGGCGGCTTCGCCGACTTCTTCGCCAGGTACAGCGCAGACTACGCCGGGGTTCGGGGAGGGCTCGGGCCGGGAGCTGGCGGAGAACGGCGTGGAGGCTCTCGCTGGCGTCCGGATTGATGTTTGATTTTAAACCGGGGGAATAGGAACTAGGTCCGCATTATGTATCGGAGAAGTGAGCGCGGGGAGCTAATCTTTCTGTTCCCCTGTCCGCTGGACGGTCTACCTGCCATTCACACCTGGTTTCTGTGTTTTCAGGCCGGCGTGCTAGTGCCTTACCTACAGTTTTCCCTCTTCCGGAAAAACCACCTTCCTCGTCCCCGTGTACTACAAAGGATTAGGGGCGGGTGGCGGTGCGGTGCGTGTGTACGGGTGCGGTTGTGAAAGAGAAAGGGAAGTCATTTTGCAGAGCTATTTGCGTGGAATCTAAATCCATTCAAGTAGTTTGGGAATTCTTGAAAGTAGAGGTGGTTGTGTTTCATAGCCTTTAACAGCTTGTTTCAGTGGCCTTTATTAAAATGCCGTCAGTTTGGTGTTTAGAATTTGATCCCGGCCTTTAAAGCCAAATTACTATGGCGCTTTATATAGAAAATCTCTTTACTTTTACCAGATAGGCCTCTACCTTTTTTAATCATCTTCTTTTTAATTTTTTATGGTGTTATATATGTGATTTGACCTGCTATTCTTGAAATTAAATTACGGTGTTGGACACTGCAGGTTTCAGAGTGGGACTTTGATAGGGATAAATATGTCGTTAGAAAATACTCATCTTAATGTACATTAAGGAAAAAGCAACTTCTTTTTGGTCCGGTTTTGACACGCTTTTTTTTTTTTTAAGTCTCTAGGAAAACAGGAAAGTATTCCCAACTTGTAAAACCCTCCCTTTCAAAGTTCTTTCTCCTTTCTCTTGTGTTTTTGTTCCCTTTTCAGGGATCTTGACAAAAACCAGAAGTAAAAGAAATAAGGAATGCGACTCAAGTTTTAGAGGATTATACAGTTAGTGTGCATATTTGTAGACACACAGGCACAGTTTTCTGATTAATATTTCTTACTCCCTTTTTACTTTGTTAACTTTTATTTTTCCTGCTTGTGTAAATTTACGAATAAATTATGAAGTTGTTTAAATCAAGATTGGGAAATCCTAATTATGTGTTACTCATAGGACAACATGTATAGTAGTAAGATCTGTATTTGTGCCTACAATTGCAAAGATATACTTAAAGCTTGTAGTGGCAATATTTTAAATGCACTTAAGGGGGCTTCCATGGTGGTGCAGTGGTTAGGAATCCACCTGCCGATGTAGGGGACACAGGTTCGAGCCCTGGCCGCCAGAGATCCCAGATGCCGCAGAGCAGGGAAGCCGATGCGCCACAACTACCGAGTCTGCGCTCTAGAGCCCGCCAGCCACAACTACTGAGCCTGTGTACCACAACTACTGAAGCCTGCATGCCTAGAGCCCGTGTTCTGCAACAAGAGAAGCCACCACAATGAGAAGCCCGCACACCATAATGAAGACCCAACGCAGCCAAAAATAATAAATAAGTAAATAAAACTGCCTGACAGCTGGCATCAAAACATGACCAATAGGGCTTCCCTGGTGGCGCAGTGGTTGGGAGTCCGCCTGCCGATGCAGGGGACACGGGTTCGTGCCCCGGTCCGGGAAGATCCCACATGCTGCAGAGCGGCTGGGCCCGTGAGCCATAGCCGCTGAGCCTGCGTCCGGAGCCTGCGCTCCGCAATGGGAGGGGCCACAGCAGTGAGAGGCCCTCGTACCACAAAAAAAAAAAAATAAAAACATGACCAATAAACACCCAAAAGTTCCACAAGGTCACAAGTAAAAAAACTTAACACACCTTAAGTGCTTTTAATTAATTAATTAATTTATTTATTTATTTATTTATTTTTGGCTGTGTGGGGTCTTTGTTACTGCGCGGGGGCTTTCTCTAATTCCCGTGAGCTGGGGCTACTCTGTGCGTGGGCTTCTCATTGCAGTGGCTTCTCTTGCTGTAGAGCACGGGCTCTAGGCGCGCAGGCTTCAGTAGTTGTGGCACGCGGGCTCAGTAGTTGTGGCTCATGGGTTGTAGAGCGCAGGCTAAGTAGTTGTGGAGCACGGACTTATTTGCTCCGCGGCATGTGGGATCTTACCAGAGCAGGCTCGAACCCATGTCCCCTGCATTGGCAGGGGGGTTCTTAGCCACTGTGCCACCAGGGAAGCCCTGTCCGTTTTACACCTGAATGGGGCTGTGGAGAGCACTAATTCAACCAGTATACCCAGGGTACTTGCTCTGTGCCACCCATTGGGAATAGAGATGGTTTGAGCAATGTTCCCTGACTTGGAGGTGGAGTGCAGGCTAGTGGGGATTAAGTTTGAAGACAGATACATTATATATGTATTGCAATATTCAAATAATAACAAGGCAAATCTGTTATAAGAGGCTTTCATATTATTGACAGTAGGCAGGAATTTTTATATAATTTAGAAAATTTCTTTAACCTGTAGACTAATAGGACTTTAATTAGCATGGTAGTTGACATTCATGTGATATATACTTTTCACGTGTAGCAGAGCACTGGGTAGGATATCAGTAAACTTAGGACCCCTGAAGTTAATTTCTGTAAGCTTCATTTTTGAGATCTGAATGTCAAGATTCTAAGCATCATTGCTTCCTTCATTTAACATTCTTGGGAAAGAGCAGAATCTTAGGCATAATTTTTCTCTTAGCATCTAGTCAAAGCCTTAACTGGATTCTGAACACCTTAAAGGCAGAGACTGTGATGTTCATTTCTTAATCTACAGTACCTAGAGCTAGTATGAAGAATCCCATTCAGATTGTGTTGAAGTGACAACTTGCACGGACTCTCTGTTTTTACTCTTCTCTAGATAGTGTAATTTTGAACAAATTGTCCATCCCCGAAGAGAATAATCAGAAATTTCCCTTATCCCTACAACCAAAGAGAGTTTTTTCGTCCTGTGCACAGTTGTCATTCTCAATTCTGAAACCCAGATGAGGCCTTCCTTTGGGGATATCTTGTTCTAGGATGTATTCTTGTTCTTGGTGCAGCCCCTTCCCTCACTTCATTTTTTGGTGAGGAATCTCACTGTCTAAAGAGAGTAGTTTAGTTAGCTAATAGCAGAGCTGGGATTCGAAACCAGGATTTCTGATTTTCAGTCTAGGAATTTGATTATAACTTCTGTTTACCTGTGACTTTTTTCTTTCCCGCCTGATTATCTCCATCATTCCCTTCTCTTTTCCACTTCCTCTCTTTCTCTTAACTGGGCAAAAAATCTATAACAGAAATAGTTTGAAAGAATAGTTTCATGTTTGTTTTAACCTTTTACAAGTAAAGAGAGGGGACCATTTTATAGCAGCATATCTATTACTACAAAAATATGTTCAATCAAGACACATCATTGACAGGAGCTTCATTGAGTAGGGTAGAAATCATGTAGGAGAAAAAGGAATTTGGTCCAGGATGGGACAGCTCTCATCATCTCCTGCTTGCCCTCCCTTCTAGATACGGTGAGTTCTATTCCAGTCCCTGTTGGGGACTTGCCCTACCTTCACACGGGCATCTCTCTGTGTTTATGGTGACTTGATTACAGGAGCCCTAGAAGTAACATTCCTTTGGATCCTTGGCCCTTTCCTGTCTATAAAAGTTTTGAAATGCTAGGTGAGTACCACTACTGCCACTATCACCAACTTAGCAGTGAGAAGAAGATGAAAGCTAAAAAGCAAATCTCTTGTGTTTTCAGGCTAGCCTTTGTTTCTCAAGGATCTGTTTATTACTCTGGTTTGAAAGTGAAGTAGCTTTAAACCATTTTTATGTGTCCTTTAAGCAAATTCATGTCTTATTAAGTTTTCAGACTAGAGTGGTTTATTCTTTAAGTCCATATACTCTTAATAGGTGTATTTTTTAAAAACCTTTAAAATAGATAGATTGGGAGTTTGGGATTGATAAGTACACACTGCTATATTTAAAACATAACCAACAAGGACCTACTGTATAGCATAGGGAAATCTGCTCAATATTCTGTAGTAACCTAAATGGGAAAAGAATTTGAAAAAGGGTAGTTACATGTATGTGTATAACTAAATCACTTTGCTGTACCTGAAACTAACACAACATTGTTAATCAACTATATTCTAATATAAAATAAAAAATTTTTAAAAGCTTTTTAATACTTTTGAGGCTTGTTTGGATTGCACTGGCAGTTACTGTTGTTTAGGAACACGCAAGTATCTATCTGTGTCTCCTGGTAGTGTTGATAGTTTTTTACAGAATTTTCAAGATGAATCATAAGAATTCAGTGGCTTAAAAGGGCATAGCTAAGGTAGGGAAAAAAATACTGAAGGTTTTTTTCTTTTATCAGGAAAGATAGACTTTATAGATTGTGGAATCTATATAGACCTTTATAGATTGATTTTTTTTTTTTTTAATTTTTTTTTTTTTTGCGGTATGCGGGCCTCTCACTGTTGTGGCCTCTCCCGTTGCGGAGCACAGGCTCCGGACGCACAGGCCTAGCGGCCATGGCTCACGGGCTTAGTTGCTCCGCGGCATGTGGGATCTTCCCGGACCAGGGCACGAACCCGTGTCTCCCGCATCGGCAGGCGGATTCTCAACCACTGCGCTACCAGGGAAGCCCTATAGATTGATTTTATAGCTTCTGGAACATAGAGATTCATGTAGCTTTCCCGGTAATTATCGACTCTGAAACTTCCTAAACATTGTTGCACAAAATTATTTTCACGGAGCTCTTTTTATTATGTGTAGCTGAACAGGGAAGACTAGAAAGGCTCATTTAGTGATTTCTTTTCATATGTAGGCAGTCTCCAATCTCCCCAATATGAAAATTGTTGAGAGTATACTTTTTGTTATGATATTGAGAATAAAAACTTTCTAACAGTTATAATTTTTCTTAATTTAACCTTCTCAGAAACAACGAAATTTTCTCTCCTACTCAGAATTTAGTTGGTGAACACTAGTTGATGAAATCATTATTCACCTGACTGAGCCATCACTGACCTCGGTCAGATAGGGCTCCTTTATTTGTTTAACTACGGTTTTAAGACCAGTTTCTCAAAAACTCCCTTCTTTAACATCTCAATAAAGAAAAGGCAAAATATCAAACTTCTGATAAATTTTAAGAGATTTTTTAAAGCTCCCCAAAACAAGCAGTTCTTTAAAACAGGTGTGGTATGATTATAAGGAGAATGAAGAAATATCTTGCTGTAAACATTAAATTTTTGTTACTGCAAGAGATTGTAAAAATAAAGGCTAAAGTATTTGTCTCACTAATGAAACTCTCTTGGACATTACTTATATATTAATATCTGTATATTAATATAATTACAGTGTTTAAAATTTTAGAAAAGCTGGAAAGAAGTGTATTCAGTTGCTCTAGAATAAAAATAAGGGTCCTTTAGGATTTTAGAGTTGTGAAGCTACCCATTATAATATTATTAGATTCAAGAGCTAATGGCTTTAGAGTCTTTTGTATCTTTCCCCTGTTTCTGACACTTTTTCCCCTCTCAGATCCAGTATTTTTTTAAAGAAACCAACCACAACCGCAAAACCCTAGATATCTGTACTAAACAATTGGAAATCCAGCATTGGTTCAAGGACTTCATGGTTAGAGATGTGATCATCTGAATATAAATTAGCTAGAAAGTACTGGGAAACTCCAATTTTGGGAGACTAAGGTAGTTTTAATCACCCGAACATATTATTTTGTTTTTTGTTTTTGTTTTTAATTAATTTCTTTATTTTTGACTGCGTTGGGTCTTCATTGCTGCATGCGGGCTTTCTCTAGTTGCGGCGAGCGGGGACTACTTTTCGTTGTATTGCGCGGGCTTCTCATTGTGGTGGCTTCTTGTTGCGGAGCACGGGCTCTAGGCGCGCGGGCTTCAGTAGTCGTGGCTCGTGGGCTCTAGAGTGCAGGCTCAGTAGTTGTGGCGCATGGGCTTAGCTGCTCTGCGGCATGTGAGATCCTCCCAGGCCAGGGCTCAAACCCGTGTCCCCTGCATTGGCAGGCAGATTCTTAACCACTGTGCCACCAGGGAAGTCCCCAAACATATTATTTTGAAGTGCTAAACTAAATTAACATTTTAACACTAAGCCCCAATAAGCAAAGCAGGCTATTGTTCTAATATTAACTTGGAGTTAATTTGTTTGGTAGAAATTTTCTGAACTGTTCAAAATGGGCATAGAGATTTACTTTTTATTTTTTTTTAATACTTTTTGTTTAAGAATAGTATTATATTTACAGAAAAGTTGCAAAAGTACTACAGAGAGTTCTGGCATACCTCTCACCCAGTTCCCCTATTGGCAGCATCATATAACTGTGGTACATTTGTCACAACTTTTATTTGCTAGCCATCACCTAGTGAGGTGGTATTAATTTAGTATTGGAAATGAGTTAGACATGTAATGAGCTGTTCTTCAGGTGATCTAGAGCAATGGTTTTTAAAGCTTTTCAGTTCAGACTATTTGGAGCTACATTTACTAGATTTAACAACCAGTACCTATTTGTTATGTTTTTTCTTTCATTCTTGAAATATTCCTGTGACCTAAAGGGTAAGGTTTATTTTTTTATTTTATACTCATTTGCCCAGAGTCAGATAGTTAATGAATTTTAAAAAATCAGAACTAGACATAGATACGATTGCCAGAGTTTGGAGCTAATACATTGATTTCTGTGAATTATAAGAAGTTTATGAACAAAAACATAGCTTTTGGTGTAGTGAAAATACTATTGTCTTGAGAAATAAGAAACTTGGCTTTTGTCCCAGGTAGTATCTTTTCTTCTACCATTAAATAATTGTGTGATCTTGGGCAAATCATTAAATTTCTAGACTTCAGTTTACCCATCTGTGAAATTAGCAAATTCAGAGTCCCTTTCAGCTCCAATACACTGTGATACTGCACAATTCTCTTGCACTCACTGTTGTAGACCTCAAATATTTGTTGGCTACTACAAATGTGAACCAAGTTAAAGAGGATGCTTAAAAAAACAGCATGATTTTTCATCTGTAAAGTGAGAAGGTTGCCAGAGATAGAAATATCCCCTTCAACTCTAAATTCTACCTTGAACATTTTCTTCGGTAAAGGTCTAACTCTGCCTCAGAGTAATCATGCTAAACATCAGTGATCTTTGTTTAGTTTCCTATATGCAGAAGCGCTCTCTCTCTTTTTTTTTTTTTTTTTTGGTACGCGGGCCTCTCACTGTTGTGGCCTCTCCCGTTGTGGAGCACAGGGTCAGGACGCGCAGGCTCAGCGGCCATGGCTCACGGGCCTAGCCTCTCCGCGGCATGTGGGACCCTCCCGGACCGGGGCACGAACCCGTGTCCCCTGCATCGGCAGGCGGACTCTCAACCACTGCGCCACCAGGGAAGCCCCCTAACTCTCATTTTTTTTCTTTAGAAAATTCTAGATTTTTTTTTTCTTTAAACTTTCTTTGGAGTAGGAATAGGGTAATAAGTAAATTCTAGTTAATCAATGAACTGGAATTTGAGACTTTTAACTTCCAGACCATGAGTTATTTCTCAAAGTTTGCCAGTGTTCCACTTGGGAGAACTGTTCCTAGCCTTTGTTGTACTTCAGAATCACCTAAAAGCACATTAAAAAGAAATTGGATTCTCCAGAATCCACAACCCCTACTTAGTTGGACTCAGGGGACTTGCTTTTGGCAGTTGGCATCTTCAAACTGTAGGGTATAATGTAGTGGTTAAAGATGCTGGTTGTGGAGTTGGACTGCCTGGCTTTGAATAAGCTTACTAGCTGTGTAATAATGGACAGGTTACTTGACCTCTCTGGACCCCTTAGGCAACTCATCCATAAAATGGGGGTAATAGTGATACCTATCTCATGGGATTGTCATGAGGGTTAAATGAGATAATATACTAAGCGCCTTGTATTTATTATTTGGTATATAGTGAGGATTCAAATGTTATTCATACCACAGAAGACCTCCACAGTCCCTTCCCCAACTTCATCACTGAAATCAACTGGTTTAAGGAAAGGGAGAGACTGGAATGAATTTTTTGTGTACTCCCTGAAGAAACATTGCACAGTTTGTATAGCAGATTTTAAAATAATTTGTATTAGGATTGGATGGGTGTCAAAATGGACTCTGGTGTAGTGATATGAAATTTCCAGAAGTAGTGAAGCTTTGCCTAAAAAGCAGATCTGAGAAGAAACTGAAAGGAGGGAATGTTGAGAAAGATTAAAATGTTTGCATCTTTTATTGTTTTAAGGAACTTTTACAACAGGCAGAGACAACTTTGTAAGTTTAAATTCATGAAATGTTTAACTTGGCTTACTTATACATTTCATACTTAGTATTTTGTGGTAGGAAAGCTTTGAGGAAAAATGAAGACATTTGGAGATTTTGAGGTGATACAGCTGTTACCCATCTATGAATGTATTATTCAGAAAGGGAAAGCCAATCCTTTCTGAGGTGGCTTATTTATTCCTAGGAACCCTGTTAGCTACACTAAACGTTTTCCCCAGGGAGTGGTGGTTGCTAGTTGCTTAGACCCTAGGACGGTAATCATTAAACGTTAGTGTTTAAAATCACCTGTGGTGTGGGCTATGGGGCGTTAAGAATGCACATTCCTTGAGCCCCCTTTTTGATTTAGTAGGTCTTGTGGGGCCCGGTACAAATCCAGGTATTTAACAGAGATTCTCAAGTGATTCTGATGCAGGTGGTTCCCACACTAGAATTAATGAAATACATTTGACCCTTGAAAAACAGGGGTTTGAACTGCGTGGGTCCACTTATATGTGGATTTTTTTCAATAGTAAATACCATAGTCCTACACCGTCTTCTGTTGATTGACTCCCTGGATGCAGAACCACAGGTAAGGAGGGCAGACTGTAAAATTATACTGGGATTTTTGTCTGTGTGGAAGGTAGGTCCCTGTAGTCCCTGCGTTGTTCAAGTGTCAGCTGAAATTATCGATAGGCAGGTCTCCTCAGGTAATAACTGAAAGAAGGTACAACATAACATTTATAGTTTAGATTGCTGTATTGATTTTAAATTGGGTCATGTTTAGGTACTATGTAATTGATGAGTATAAATAGAGATATAGTAGAGAACAGGTATAAACACAAATGTAGGGGCTTCCCTGGTGGCGCAGTGATTGAGAATCTGCCTGCCAGTGCAGCGGACACGGGTTCGAGTCTTGGTCTGGGAGGATCCCACATGCCGCAGAGCAACTAGGCCCGTGAGCCACAACTACCAAGCCTGCGCCTCTGGAGCCTGTGCCCTGCAGCAAGAAAGGCCGCGACAGTGAAAGGCCCGCGCACCGCCATGAAGAATGGCCCCTGCTTGCTGCAACTAGAAAAAGCCCTTGCACAGAAACGAAGACCCAACACAGCCAAAAAATTAAAAAAACAAATGTAGAAGTATTTTGCTAACTTTCACTAGGTTAAGAAACTGTCTCTGCCTAATTAAATCTTAGTTTCCTTTTTATTAGTGGGAAAGGTCTTTTACTTTCATTTTATGTAGTTTAGATAGATATGCTTACATGTTCTGTGAAAAACTTTAACTCACAAAACCTTACTCAGGTCTCTTCAACATGGAGTCATAACTTTACTTCTCCTTATTTATAGTTAATCAAAAAGGGTATTAATTTTCTGTCCTCCTGCTGGGTAGTTGTAATTCTTCTCCATGCCTTTAAGAAAAAATCCTGCATGTTGTACATGGCTTATTCCCCTCCAGAATTTGCTGCTTCAGCCTTTCTTGCACTTCTTATTTCTGTGGCCAAAACAAGAAAGAGAGGAAAAACCATGTGACTGTCTGGGTTTTCAGCAGGCTCTTTCCTGCAATTAAGAGAAGTTTACCTAGGAAACCAAGCTATAACTTACGTTCCTACTTAGAGCTAGTTTGAGAGTAAACTTGGTAATGCATTTAATTTACCTTTGAATTTTGCTTTTCAGTTTCTTTTTAATATGAATTTTACTTTGGGATACATTTCTTGGTTAAAAAATATTTCCTTCTGCCTGTCTCTAACCTCACACAGATTAAAACATTTTAAGTTTGGAACTGAACATGATAGTTTTGAAATCAAATTCTGTGCTGTGTTCTCATATTTTCCCCAATACTGTAATATACAACTACCCATCATACACTGGGCATTATTTAGAATTTCCAAATCTGGTTTTCATCTAGACTGTTTGTAGTCATTTTCTAGTCAAGGACGGGAAATACTTTTCTGTTGCTGTCCCAGGGAAAAGTTATTCAGAGACTATAACAGTTTATTGGTTTTTGTTGTCATTATTAGAAAAACATAAAATGCTCATATTACCTGCTTTCTAAAAGCAGGACAGGGAATATAAAATAAAACTAAAGATAAATACTTTGTTTCTATACTATTCCAGTTAAGGTGGTAAGAAAGAAGATAAAATTGGGAGGGTGTGGAGGTTCTGTTAGAGAGAGGAGAGACTGTTAGAGAATGAGTTTGAAGAGGTTTGTATAGAGAAAAATTGCTGGAGAGAATAAATGTTAGCTGGAAGTTAGCTCTGTACTTTGGCCTGTGGGCTTCAGAGTATTGGCACAGATTAGTTACGTATTTATTTTTCTATTCTGCTTACTTCAATGCCTTTGTGGAAGTTTCTGGCAACTTCTTAAAGATAACTGCTGTGCCTCTTCTTCTTAACTTCCCTAATATCCCCATCCCCTCATGGCTTCTTTACAGGTTATATCCTGCAACAGAAATATTTTTGAATGACAGGTTGTGTATATCAGGTTTAATTTAGACTTTAAAAGTTTAGGTTGTTAGTATGATAGATTCATGTATTAAAAAGTGCATGTATCAAAGTGTAAGATAAATGCAATATACAATTTTACAGAATGTATTCTTACTTGAGTTCAAGTGCTAAAAGGCAAACTTCTCCTACAAGCACCATGGTAAATCTAGCAAACAATTTAAATCTCTCACCCATGAGAAGAAAATTGTTCACTATCAGGAAGATATATTGTGTAGAAATTTAAGTTTTGAAGTAAGTTATTAAAGTTTTAAATCGGTAAAAGGTCTCAATTAAATAAGTAGCTTCTGTGTTTTTGAAAAGTGATAAAATTTAAGTTGCTTTTTTGCTTACATGGTCCTTGACACTCCTCACCCCACCCCTGCTGAATTGACTTTTTTTTTTTTTTTTTTTTTTTTTGCGGTATGCGGGCCTCTCACTGTTGCGGAGCACAGGCTCCGGACGCACAGGCTCAGTGGCCATGGCTCATGGGCCTAGCCGCTCTGCAGAATATGGGATCTTCCCGGACCGGGGCATGAACCCGTGTCCCCTGCATTGGCAGGCAGACTCTCAACCACTGCACCACCAGGGAAGCCCTGAATTGACTTTTTAACTTCATTGGTGCTACCTAAAATTAGTACCAATGGGTGTTGGTTGTTGTTTGGAAAACAAAAGGTTTGTTGTGATTCTTAATTGGGTGTTGAGCAAAATTTGTTATCTAAAGACTAATAAAATAAAGCTATAGATAGACAATTATTATATAGGGTAACCAGCACAATAACTGCACATATAACTAGAGGGTGATGTCCATCTTTGTGATATACTTCCAGAAGCACATTAATGCTGTCGAGAATACAGTACTAGGATAGGGATTTACTTTCAAAATTGGTTATACTAATAACTGAGAATTATACTGCATGAAGAAAAAATTTTAGAAGGTAACCACTATAAAATGTTCTTGATTAAATTAATAACTAGCTACGCATTTTAATGAGGAGGTAAGATTGTTTTGCTCTTGTATGAGACCACCAAAATCTTTTGATTTAGTTGTCCATTTGATGAAAACGTCATAACACCCAGTGGAAAAAAAAGACAGTTAACCTTGGTCAGGAGAGGTATTTCAGCTCTGCTGCTGGAAGATAGGTTCTATCATGTATACCTTCAATTCAGGAAGTACTTCTAGGTCAGAGGAGCAAAATGTCAACAAAACAAAAATAACAACAACAACCCTAGCGCTAAGTGTCTGCCTCTTTATTGTTAGAGAGTTCAGGCACCTAACAGATGTGGTTTAGCCTCTGCTTCAATTTTTTCACTAACAAGGAGCTCAGTTTCCTCAATGCAGCCTATTGAGGGTATTAATTGTTAGAAGGTTCTTTATGTCAAAGCACAGTGTATCTCTTTGTAATGTTCCTGGTCCTAATTTGCCCTTTAAAGCCACAAAGAACAAGTCGTTCTTTTACATAATTACAATTCATAAGATTGCTGCTAAATCTTTTTTTTGACTTTGGACCCTCCCAGCTAAGCATATACAATTCTTATGAGTTAGTTTACGATTTTCTTACCATTTTTTCTTTAAACAGATGCTATTGAGCCCCATTAAAAAATATATATATATATGTGTGTGTGTGTGTGTATATATATATATATATATATATATATATATATATGAGGCATTAAGGAAATTAGATTAAAAATATTTTATTAACAAACTTAAGATGGGAGAGTCATATAAATCAGTATTTACTATACTACCTGATTAGTGTTATAAAAGAAAATGCAAGGGTACATTAGCAGCACTGAAGAAGGAGTGATTAACTTTGGGATGAGATGTTAGGGAACTCTTCACAGTAGATGAGACATGAATGCTTGCGTTTTTGTTGTTGTTGTTGTTTTAATACCAATGAGGAGGGTTTGGATTGGAATGAGGGTGAAGCCAGTACAGGCATACAACAGCATAGGCACAATTATACATGAAATAGCACAGCACTGTTGGAACTGTAGAGACTTATTAGTATGACTTCACCTTAGGGCAGGTGAGGTAGAGTGTCAAAAACTGAGGCACAAAGGTTGCAGCTAAATTATGAAGGAGTTTATGTGACAGAACTAAGCATTTTGAATTGATTCCGTGAGAGGTGGCAGTCCATAGGAACTTTGATGGGTTTTTAAAACAAGGGCAACATGCTTAGGATTGCATTTTAGAACAGTGACTCTTGTAGCAGTGTAGCAGATGATTTGGGACTTGTGAAACTGGGGCTTGTATACATTCGTGGTAGTTTTACCTGTACTTGTCAGGCTCTTTATTAAAGTGTGATATCCAGATTATTGATGTAAACAACATTAAATTCAGTCCCTGTCAGAAGGGGTAGCTAACAGATTCAGTGACATATGCTTATACCAGTAGCTTTTTTGTGAAACTTTAATGAAGGTAAACTTTGAATCTGATTTTTGTTTCTGAGAGAAGTGGGACGATACGAAAATGGAGAGTGATGTGAAAAATTATGTCTACCATGTTTTGTAAGGAATTTGATGAGGGGAGAAAAGAGCCAGAATAGTTGTTAGGCCAGTTTTTTCCCCCCTAAATTCAAGTATAGTTGATTTACATTATTATACTAATTTCAGGTGTACAGTATAGTGATCTGATATTTTTATAGATTATACTGCATTTAAAGTTATTATAGGGCTTTGCTGGTGGCACAGTGGTTAAGAATCCACCTGCCAATGCAGGAGACACGGGTTCGAGCCCTGGTCCAGGAAGATCCCACATGCCGTGGAGCAACTAAGCCCATGCGCCACAACTACTGAGCCTGAGCTCTAGAGCCTGCGAGCCACAACTACTGAGCCTGTGTGCCACAACTACTGAAGCCCGTGTGCCTAGAACCCGTGCTCCGCAACAAGAGAAGCCTCCGCAACAAGAGAAGCCACCGCAATGAGAAGCCTGCACACTGCAAGGAAGAGTAGCCCCCGCTCGCTGCAACTAAAGAAAGCCCACACTCAGCAACCAGGACCCAACGCAGGCAAAAATAGATAGATAAATAAATAAATCTATTAAAAAAAAAAGTTATTATAAAATATTGGCTATATTCCCTGTACTGTACACTACATACTTGTATCTTATTTATTTTATACCTAGTAGTTTGTAGTTGTTGTGGAGCAGAAGGGAAATGATTTCAGGGAAAACCCTGAGAGAATAAAGTGGTAAAATCGAGTCTGTATGTCCAATGCACAAGTTCTATACATTGCTTCATATAAGTGGATGGAGGAAGTATACCCATCACCCATTTTTGAGGATTGAATGAGGTAAAGACAAAGTATTGAGACTTCCATAATTACTTGCATGTATGTGTCTTTTCTACTAAGATGCAAACTCTCTGCAGATATGAAACATCTTTTTTGCTCTTTTGTCTTTGCAAAGAGACATAGAGGCATATATATGAACCATATATATGGAGCCATATATAGGAACACGAAGATTATTGGATTAAAAACTTTTTTAAAAGTGGGAGAACTTACATAGTCAAATGATTGGAACCTTTGGAGTGATCACTCTGGGAGTAATAGTATCATTTCTCAAAGTATTTTTGGTACCTTTCTCTGAGGGATGTTTCTGTAGGAGAGAAATCAGTTGGGCCAATGTAAGATAGGACTGAAGAATTGAACGTTGGAGGGGAGTCATAGCTGAAATACATTAGGAAGCCAACTAAGCAAGTTCACTTGTATGTTAAATATAGTAAGTACTCTAATATTCTAGATGTAATAGATTCATGCCCAGGCAAATTATTTGGACACATAATGTGTAAATAGTTGAGGTTTGTGTAAACAAGCATAAATGATTTCACCTCTGGTACTCTTCTGAAGGATTAAATAAAGTCAGTGACTTGGGGGTCTGTCACCCTTGAATTTGGTCATCTTTGAGTAGGTATAGCTGTATCAATTTTGGTGAAGCCTACAACTCTTTTTAACAGCGTGTTTGCAAAACAGTCCATATTTAAAGGACTGACTTATATAGGTTGTGGTAAAATCCATAATACAGCATCTGTAACCGACAATATTATAATGTAAAAGAAATGTTGAACTTTATAAGTATTGCCTTGATGCTGTTGACAGTTTTGAAGTATACTTTTTCCACTTGTGAAGTAAATATTTTCTTTTGCTTTTCTAATTAGTGAAACAAATTATGTATTTTCTCCTATTTTATGGCTTGTCTTTATACTTTCTTCTTTTTTTTTTTTTTTTTTTTTTTTTTTTTTTGTGGTATGCGGGCCTCACTGTTGTAGCCTCTCCCGTTGCGGAGCACAGGCTCCGGACGCGCAGGCTCAGCGGCCATGGGTCACGGGCCCAGCCGCTCCACGCCATGTGGGATCTTCCCAGACTGGGGCACGAACCCGTGTCCCCTGCATCGGCAGGCGGATTCTCAACCACTGCGCCACCAGGGAAGCCCCTATACTTTCTTGATAGTGTCATTTGATGCACAAAAGTAGAAATGTTTTGGTTTATTTTTAACATCTTTATTGGAGTATAATTGCTTTACATTGTGGTGTTAATTAAGTGAGTCAGCTATATGTATACATATATCCCCATGTTAGAAATGTTTTAAATTTGGTATATTACAGTTCTAAGTATGTGTTACCAACTTAGTTTTTACTATAAAAGGTAAGATGTATATGTAGCTATCCAGAGTATAGAGGCAAGAAAGTAGGGAATGTGTGGAAAAGAGTACAGTTTGGCTAATATGTTGGAGTTAATTAGTTTTAAGGAACAGAAGCCAACTTAAGCTACTTTAAGTGAAGGAGGGTTTATCGTAGGCATGTAGTAGGCATCTTGTGCACATTCTGAAGATAGAAAATAAAGTATACCGAGGCTGCAGAGTACCTGGAATAATGGTTTCTCTGCCTTTCGGGGGATGCTTGGTTTTTCTTATCTCTATTCTGCCTCTTGGTTGTTCAGTGCATGATTTCTACCTGCAAAAGCCGTATACAGCTGTTCCAACTGTACATGATTTATCAGTTCAAGCATTTACTGTCATTTGACTCTATCTCTCAGTCTTCTGTTTAAAAATCCTGGGAATCTGATTGTCTCAGCCTACATATGAATTTGTCCATATTTTATCAGCAGTCCAATTTAATCAGTACTGACTGAGGGTCAAGACCATGAGATACAAATATGGCCACTTTGGTCTACTGCTTCAGTCAGGATTGGGGCAAAGGCACTGTCAACGTGGGGAGTGGGTTGCAGGTATGCTAAAGCCACATGTATTTCTCCTAGTTGTAAAAAGGGTAGTAGGAAATAATGTGGGAAAAATAATTTGGGTCCAAATTGTAAAGAGTCTTTAATGCTAGGATAAAAAATTAAAGCTTTTCCATAGATATTAGAGAGGGTTAAGGATTTGGGGGCAAGAAATGAAATGCTCTATTCTTTTCTGCTTGTGCTTTGAAGTTTATTCTAGCCAGAATGAGATATATGTCATTCTCCTCTAATTTTCTGTTTGTCTGAATCCTCCCTTGTTCATTCAACAAGCATCTTTGAGCACAGACTGTATAGCAGGAAAAGAAGGAGCTAGACTAAAGCCTTTCTGGTAAAGCCAGTGATGATCACATTGCAAACATAAATGCTTACGATGTTGATACTAGCAGGGAGCATGAGATGAAGGAAGCAATATTTATTCCTCTGGCACTGAATCTGGCTTGTAAGTCCATCTTCAGGCTCATTTCAGTGCTTTACAGAGGTTGCCAGTGGAAGGAGGGGTAATGACAAAGAGGTAACATGATAGAGTTTTTTTGGGGTGATCCAAGTGTTCATTACCTTGACTGTGGTGGTAGTTAACACAAATCTATACATGTGATAAAACGTGTAGGACTGTATGCCAAAATAAAGACAGCCAGTTTTTATTGTGTTAGTTTAAAAAATAAAAATTTACTGAGTGTTTAAATACCTTATATGCAGGGTACTGTGAAAGTTATACAAATTCTCTTCTCAATGCACTTATAGTTTAAAAGTAGCATTCGGATCAGTATTTAAGGTAGAAAGTGAAAAGTATAAGGAGAGAATGATTTATAGAAGAAGTGGCTTATGGGGAGAAAGGTTCATAGAAATAATAGCTCCCCAGACTGCACTCTTCCATTAGACTAGTGTTATAGACTGAATGTTTGTGTCCCTCCTAAAATTCATATGTTGAAACCTGATCCCCAGTGTGATACTATTTGGAGGTGGAGCCTTTGGCAGGTGCTTAGGTCATGAGTGTGGAGACCTCATGAATGGGATTAGTGCCCTTATAAAAGAGGCCCAGAGAGCTCTCTTGTGCCTTCTGCCTTGTGAGGACACAGTGAAAAGACTACGGTCTATGAACCAGGAAGCCATCTCTCAGCAGACACTGAATCTGCCAGTGCCTTGATCTTAAACTTCCCCAGCCTCCGTAACTGTGAGAAAGAAGTTTCTTTTGTTTATAAACCACCAAATCTATGGTTTTTGTTGTTGTTGTTATAGCAGCCATGAAGGGATAAGACAGCTATTTTGAGGAGTTATTTTTTTCTCTGTAGCCCCCAAATTAGCAGACTTTATGTGTGCAAGCACAGCACTAGGATACAATGGTGAACACAGAGCTCACAGTCTAATGCAATGGCAACATCATAGAGCTCACATTCTAATGCAGAAAATGACAACTAGATAAATTTTCAAAATCGTTTTGGCTATTCTGCTTCCTTTGCCTTGCTACATCAATTTTAGAATCAATTTATCAGTATTTACAGATAATCTTTATTAATTAACTTGGGGAGAGTTAACATCTTTACTGTGTTGAATCTTCCATACCTGGATCATAGTATATTTCTCTGTTTATAATTTTGGTCTTTTTTTATTTCCTTTATCAGAGTTTTGTAGCTTTCAGCATACACATCCTGCTCATGTTTTCTTACATTTATATCTAAATGTTTAATATTTTTTGGAGCTATTGTAAATAATACATTTTTTAAAATTTCAGTTTCTAATTATTCACTGCTAGTACTATATAGAAATATGATTGATTTTTGTTTTCCTTATATCCTGAAACCCTGGTAAACTTACGTACTAGCTCTGGGAGCTTTTCTGTGGATTCCATGGGATTGCTTATGTAGACAATGGTTTTGTCTGCAAATAGCAAAAATTTAATTTTTCCCTTTCCAATCTGTAATACTTAGTTTTCTTCCCTTACTGTACTGGCTAGGATTTTCATTATGATTTTGAGGGGAGTGATGAGAGCAGACATTCTTACCTTGTTTCCAATCTTCAACACATTTGGTCTTTCACATTTAAGTATAATGTTGGCTGTAGGTTATTTTTGTAGATGCCCTTAACTAGGCCAGAGAACTTCTATTCTGTTCCTAGTTTTCTGGTTTTTTAAAATCAAGAATGGATTTAGGGTATTATTAAATGCGTAAGTTGATATGATCATGTGTTTTTTCTTCTTTCGACTGTTAAGATGGTGAATTACATTGATTGACTTTTTTTTTTAACATCTTTATTGGAGTATAATTGCTTTACAATGGTGTGTTCATTGATTGACTTTTGAGTATTGAATGAGCCTTGAGTTCTTGAAATATATCCCACTTGGTCTTACTTTTCTTTTTACATATTGTCACTTTTGATTTGTTTTCACTTAAAAAAATAATAGCTTTTTTGAGATATAATTCACATACCATACAACTCATCCATTTAAAGTGTAGAACTCAGTGATTTTTACTCAATTCACAGTTGCACAACCATCACCACAATTTTAGAACATTTTTATCACCCCCCCCAAACCGTGTATTGATTATGAAGATTAAATACATGAAAAGATATCTTTTATTGTAAACAAAAACACTAACATAGTTTTATTTATATAAGAGGCATTCGTGGATAAGTATTCACACGTGGTTAATTTTATTCATCATTATCTGTTATCTTGCTTTTCTTTCCCAACTTTCTCTCTTTTTTAATTTTTTGGTCACGCTCTGCAGCTTGCAGGATCTTAATTCCCTAACCAGGGATTGAACCCAGGACTATGGCAGTGAGAACGCCGATTCCTAACCACTGAATTACCAGAGAAGTCCCCCAAACTTTCTCGTAGAGGTTAAAAGATGTCTTACCTCCTGGTGACTGGAATATTTTGCTCATATTTTGCTGATGTTGTACCTTGTTACTGCTCATGTTCTCCTAAAAGTTCTTGACTGTATCCTTCCTCTTTTGTTCTGGTGGTTTCTGTCTTTCCTCTGAATGTCTTAGGTACTACACTAGGCTTAAAGCAACGGAGTTCTTCTTCATGAGGCCTTTGATACATGATGTAATTAGTTTGTAGCAGAAAAGCAAGAATATTTTTATAATTACCTTCCCCCCCTTAATTGTATTCAACTGTGTTTTCCCATGCAACAAAAGAATGAAAAGATCTCTATCAGTAAGATATTGCCTGAAACTTATTTACTAAAAGAAATAAGACATACCATAAGGTAACTTGCTGACATGAACACAGGAGAAAGAAGAAAATAATTTATGTATTTGAACTGTTTAAATGAATATAAGAAGCATTTTTGGCAATGTGTAGGATGAAAGAGAATAGGCATAGTTGTGAAGCTCTGTGTCTTGATTGTTCTGTGGAGGACATGAACAAGATAAGTGTGATTAAAAAGAAGAGGAACTGTGTGAAGAGATCTGGCTCCAACACTTACTATTGATGTGACCTTGGGAAGTGGCTCGTGAACCTTTCTTGGGCGTGGTGGGGTGGCACATTGAATACTTGGAGCATTTGATGAAAGCTATAGACAGTTGCCCAAGAAAAATGTTCGTGAGTACATCATTTACTTCAAATTGTGCATGCAGTTTGAGGAGGCTCATGGATCTCCTCTAACCTGTTCATGTAGATTCATTGATTTTTTTTTTTTGGCTGCATTGGGTTTTCCTTGCTGCACACGGGCTTTCTCTAGTTGTGGCGAGCAGGGGCTACGCTTTGTTGTGGTGCACGGGCTTTTCATTGCAGTGGCTTCTTGTTGCAGAGCACAGGCTCTAGGTGCACGGGCTACAGTATTTGTGGTACGTGGGCTCAGTAGTTGTGGCGCACGGGCTCTGGAGCGCAGGCTCAGTTAGTTGTGGCACATGGGTGTAGTTGCTCTGCGGCATGTGGGATCTTCCCGGACCAGGACTCAACCCGTGTCCCCTGCACTGGCAGACGGATTCTTAACCACTGCACCACCAGGGAAGTCCCAGGTTCACTGATTCTTGATGACGAACGTTTGACCTGGTTACTGTCTGAGGCCCTTGGCAGCTCTGAAGTACTTAAATTATAACCTTACTTTCAGCATTGAAATTCTAGGTTTTTTGACAAAGAATAAATGATACTGAATTCTGTCCTTTTCTTTTTTTTTTTTTTTTTTTTTTGCGGTACACGGGCCTCTCACTGCTGTGGCCTCTCCCAGTGCGGAGCACAGGCTCCGGACGCGCAGGCTCAGCAGCCATGGCTCACGGGCCCAGCCACTCCGCGGCATGTGGGATCCTCCCGGACCGGGGCACGAATCCGTATCCCCTGCATCGGTAGGCGGACTCTCAACCACTGCGCCACCAGGGAAGCCCTCTCTCCTTTTCTGATAGTCCTGATCTATGGCAATACTTAGGTTAATTAAGCAGTGTGTATTAAATAAAATTCTCTATTATTTTTTGATTTTTAGGATTTGTAATAATGACAAAGACAAAATCCAGAAATGACCTGAAAAAGAAAATTCTTTGAATTAAAAAAAAAAACCTATCTGGCAAAAAAACAAAACAAAGCAAAAAAAAAACTTTTTTTTTTTTTTTTTTTTTTTTTTTTGCATATAGTCAGCTGAAAGTCTTTTTCAAGTGAAAAATGATTGAGGTTTGGAAAGAATGTAAGTAATCTTCATGCCAGCTCTTTAATCCAGAATACTCAAGGGTAGCCAAAGTACCGTGTTTTAAAGAGACAGTACTTATGCTTCTTTGAATTAATTATGTAGTCAACTGTGGCATTCCATGTTCACTAGATAATGTTTTCTTTTTGGCCTTCTGTTATACTTTGGGGAAACTTAAGTACAAAGTCCAGGAAGCTGCTGTGTTTTCAGAGGTCCAACTTCTGCTGAGACAGAGTTTGAAAATCAGATTATCATTTCTAGTTTTTCAAGTTGATTTTACTTTCTTGATTAAAGTTGAATTTTTTTCCTGTTTGGAAAAGTATTCTAACCCCTATTCAATGTACAACTACATTTAAATGATGATTAGAATTTATCTAATGAATCTAAAACGTTAAAATAGTCATATATATGTAAATGTTAGGCAAAAACAGTGGTTTTTGTTTTGTTTTGTTAGAGGTGACAATATTATTGGCAGTAAGAAGGTTCAGGATTAGGTAGTCAGAGTTTTCTGTAGCTATGTCAGATTCCACAGTCTGAGAAAATATGGAGTTTACATGTCTTTTACTCAGATATATAAGTAGGTTTGCCAAATCTTAAAGACCCAAGTACTGGAGATTCTACTTTAGAAATGATGAGCAGAGAACTTACATGGTGTGAATAAGTTTTGCCCCTTTTTGGTTAGCTTTATCCTTTAATAAGGTGTAGTATGCAAGTGGTCTGACTCTTTTATAACATCTGTAACTCTCAGTGTGGTAAAAGAAATGAAGACATCTTAGAAAAATGAAACAGACGCAGATAAGTGAAGCAAGTATTAACAGGTATTAACAATCAAGAGCCATTCATCAACCTTTATTATAAAAACCACTAAAGAGAAGGCTTGGCCTTTTTTTTCCTTCCTCTTTCTCTTCTAATCCCCGCATCAGTTTTTTCTTGGTGTGTCTCTTTTTTTCTTTATGTTTTCAGCAATATAGAAACATTGAACTGCTGTTTCTTAGCCAGTGCTGTTTCTTAACTGGTGCAACAGATTTTCTCAATTTCTTTTTGTTATGAAGAGCAGACACAAGTTAGTGGAGAGAATGGAAGATAGTGTGTTTGTATCTCTGTGTGTGTAGATGGTTGTGTATGTGAACATAGTGTTGATTGGAGTAGAGAGTGACTTTAATGGGGGAAAGATGGATTACCACTACCATTCCCTATTCCTTATATATACTGACAAAATGTGTCGCAGAATGAAAAAAAAAAAAAAAACCTGAACTAGAAAACATAGTTTTTAATATTTCCAGTATATCTGAAGCAATAAGATACCTTTCAACTTATAAAAACTTGACGTTTGGGGATTTGTGGAGGACACCTGTTTATCAGCCCATCTGGGTTTGGAATCAGTTGAGAAAAAGATATGGACACAGACAGATAGGACCTCAGAACATCATACTCATGAAATCTGGGTTGAAAGACATGCCTTTAGGTACAGTGTGCCTCCTAATTCTTCAACTGAATTAAATGTATCCAGCTTAGTTGCTAGCACAGCAGGCCTTTCCTGTGGAGGTGGGGGCAGAGGGGTGCAGAGGAAATGACCTGTGTATTAGAAAAGTAGAGCAGACTGTATCTTCTCTGCTGTTTGGCAGCAATGTCTGTCACCAGAATTTTATCCCCTCAGCTGGGGATGGATAAGGGGGAAAAGAAGCTAGGAGTGTCCCTCTGCCCTGCCCTTCCCCTGAAACGCGAAACGGGGAAAAGAAGCTAGGAGTGTCCCTCTGCCCTGCCCTTCCCCTGAAACGCAAAACGGACAGAATGAATGACCGTGTCTCCCAACACTGCTGTGTAAATCTCATTCATACAGTCCAGCTCTACCTCCAGAATTCAGAGAGAAAGAATTGTCCTCTTTCAGGTGTGGGTGCTTGAACACATTTAGTTTGTTTTGCAAAGAAATCTTTAGTGTTGATTTAAATTTAAGAACTTTGACTGTCTTGGGGGCTGGGGGATAGGAAAAAGGGGTGGGGGAGGGAGGGAGGGAGAGAGAGAGAGGTTCTTTGGTTTGAAAAGGTGATGAGGAGGAATCTAGTCCTCCACATTTATTTGTATTGGGACCTCAACTTTCCCAGTCCCCTGATGGTGGATTAGGAGGGACAAAGGATTGGGCATGAGAAGAAGGACAGAGTATGGCACATTTTTAGCCTATTTATGTACCTTTTCATTGTGTTTTCCCTTTAAGATTAAATAAAGTGGTAATTCTCTTTGTAGGCTAACGAGTAGAAGCCCATTTGATCTGTAATGCTGTTTTAATATAATTCTGTGTATTTGTAACAATATTTAAAATTTCTCATTGCAGATGTATATGCCATTTAGCTACAGTATAAACAGTTTTTGTGGCAAGGGGTAACCTGAAAACCCAATCCAAAATTTCTTAGTGGCATAAGAAATTAATGTGAAACATTATCTGGTGGCCTTTCTTTGCAATTGGATAACTGTGGGTTCGTATTTCTTTTATGGAAATCTCTTATAATAACCAAAGTTAATGGATATGTAAATATAAGATATTTAGCTTTGGTTTGCTTTTATGACTTAATGAGAATTCAAACTTCATTCTGAACTTATCATCATTGTAATATTGTGCTATAATACATATTGGAACCACACTTTTTATTGTGGAGGCCATCTATTTGTGTTTTGCTTTTTTCCTTTGTATCCCTGCAAGTCATAGCAAGATTCTTCAGAAACTACGTCCATTGAAAGACCTACTGTTATTTGATTTAAGTAGTTAGTATTCCTTGATTTTAACTTTGGAAGTCCAAAATATTCTTGTAAATTAATTTTGCACATAAACACATACATGCATAACTTTTTTTAATGATGCAGAATAATTTCTAAGAGTCTTTACTCAAAAATTTGTGTATATTTGGCATTTTGGCTGTGACTTTATTTATTTATTTATTTATTTATGGCTGCATTGGGTCTTCGTTGCTGTGCGCGGTTTTTCTCTAATTGCAGCGAGTGGGGGCTACTCTTTGTGGTGGCTTCTCTTGTTGCAGAGCACGGGCTCTAGGCGCTTGGGCTTCAGTAATCGTGGCATGTGGGCTCAGTAGTTGTGGCTTGCAGGCTCTAGAGCACTGGCTCAGTAGTTGTGGCACACGGGCTTAGTTGCTCCACGGCACGTGGGATCTTCCCAGACCAGGGCTCGAATCTGTGTCCCCTGAATTGGCAGGCGGATTCTTAACCACTGTGCCACCAGGGAAGCCCCTTGGCTGTGATTTTTTTTTTTTTTTTTTTTTTTTTTTTTTTGCCGTACGGGGGCCTCTCACCATTGTGGCCTCTCCCGTTGCAGAGCACAGGCTCCGGACGTGCAGGCTCAGCAGCCATGGCTCACGGGCCCAGCCGCTCCGCAGCATGTGGGATCTTCCTGGACCGGGGCACGAACCCGTGTCCCCTGCATCGGCAGGCGGACTCTCAACCACTGTACCACCAGGGAAGCCCTTGGCTGTGATTTTTAAAGACTTCTGTTTTGTAACTTACAGAGGTATAATGTACAGTATTGATATGTATAGACTCTAGTTTTTCAAATGTGTTTGGTAGTGATTACAGTATCTAACTGTAAGTAAAGGTATAGACATAACCACCCCCGAAGCCTCCTTGTAAAACTCTGCACATGAGTTTTCTGATCTGTGGTTATCACTGTCCTTTGGTATAATTGCATCTTGCATTTGTGGTCTCCTCATTCTGTTGCTTTGTCTGTTTTCTCAGCCAGGTCACATTCTTTGAGGTTGTGCTTCCCTGAGTTTGAAAAAATATGCTTATGTTCTTTTACTTTATGGTTACCCTGCTTTAACTAATTATACATGTATCACCCTCAATTCTAGAGAATGAAATGCTGTTTTTTTCACCTCACAAGCACTCCCTTGTTCATGCATTGTTGTGAGGAGACAAGCAATTTATAGGTTTTTAGACGAGATCGGGTGTGTTCATGCTGGTATGGCCATAGACTAATTTATATGTCTTTAGATCTGAAACAGTTAAGATTGTAGTTAGAGATCTGATTCTCATCAATGATTGGAGTTGGTGGTAGCTGTGAAAAACAAACAAAACTGGTTGTTCATTGTAGACTCCCCACCTCCCCAGCCACCAAGAGCTAAATTGTTAGTGTGAGGCTTCTGGCTAAATACCTCAATATGATGAAGACAAATTTATATATAAATGTGAATTGACTCTAAGAGGAGTGGTTTAAATCTGAAATGTTTATTAACTTTGGCCCAAATAAGTATACCTAAGCTTGTGGCAAAAGTGGATGCCTCACACTGTAGGAAAAGGCCAACTTTTTAGCTCCTCAGTGGAAGATTAAGAATATGAGATCTGGGCTTCCCTGGTGGCGCAGTGGTTGAGAGTCAGCCTGCCGATGCAGGGGACGTGGGTTCGTGCCCCAGTCTGGGAAGATCCCACATGCTGCGGAGCGGCTGGGCCCGTGAGCCATGGCCGCTGAGCCTGCGCGTCCAGAGCCTGTGCTCCGCAACGGGAGAGGCCACAAGAGTGAGAGGCCCAAAAAGAATATGAGATCTTTTAATTGTTTTAGTTAGTGCTCTTCAGTTACAAGGGAGTTCCACTTGGGGCATTAGGTTTATATAACTTAATAAAAACTGGTGGGTTTTTTTTTTTTGACACATACAAAAAGAAAATATGAAACAGACATGAATTATGATACACGGTATGCATTAGTGAACCCTTTGCCCAATGTTAGAAATAGAACATTATCAACACTACTGTTGAAAATATACTACCTGTGAGTGTCTTACTATCCTGTTCACCTGTAAGATGTAGCAACTGCCCTGAATTCCCTTGGTATTTTAAGAAATAATTTTTGCCACATTATTTTTGTTATTATTTTATTGTTTTTGAGCTTTATAAAAATGATATACTGTGCGAACTCTGCATCTTGTCCCGTCCCCACCCTGGCCCAGCCATTGTTTTTAAACTCAGCATTGTTTTTAAGATTTGTCTATGTTGATGGATTTAGCTTTGATTCATTTTCACTGTGGAATAATATTACATTTACTAATACAGCACAATTTAAGTTTTCTATTCTTCTGTCAGTGGATCTGAATTGTTAAAAGGTTTTTGCTCTTTTGAACAGTGTTGCCTTGAATGTTCTTTTATATGTCTTCTAGTGCACATGTCCAGAACTTTCTCTAGAGTCTGTAGCTAGAAGTATAATCCTAGATGGTAGTATAGTGTATGCAACTGGAACAAATGTGATTACATCAACGTAAATTCCTTGCAGTGTTCCTTTCCATCTAAATTTGGTATTATCAGATTTCTTAGTTTTTGCCAGTCCAGTGTACATAAAATGTTATTCTGGTTTTAGTTTGTGAGCTCATTTATTACCAATGAGGCCAAATATCTTTCGATAGGTTTCTTTATTTGTTGTTTGTTTTCCCTCTTTGTGCAATAGCTTTTATTTGTTTTTCTTTTAGTTTGTCTTTTATGAAAATGATTAGTTGGAGTTCTTTATATTTTCTGTATACCAGTCGTTTGTCATTTATGTGTTTTGGAGTTTCTCCTCCAAATTTGTATACTTTCTCTATAGTGCCTTTGAACAGAAGTTCTTACTTTTAATGTTGGTGATTTTTATCCAGTTTTTTAAAATGATTAGTGCTTTTGGGTCTTGCTTTTAGATTCTTCACTACTGTGTGATTATAAAAATATCCTCCTGTACTTCTAAAACTTTTAGAAGTTTGCTATAACTATTTAATCCATTGAAAACTGACTCTTGTGTGTGGTAGGTGATAGGGATCCAATTTCCTTTTCCCCACATTGATAGCCAAAGGTCCCAGCACCACTTATTAAATGATCTATCCTTTGCTTACTGATCTGCATTACTGCCTGTTTCCATTTATGCTTGGGTGTGTTTCTGAGTTGTGTATTCTTTTTTCCATTGATCAGTTTCTTTATCCCTGGGCCAATACCATGCTATCTTAAAAATGATAGTCTTAATAAATTTGAATATCTGGTAGGGTAAGTCAGCCTTACCCTTTTCTTCTTCAAAGTGTCTTGGCTATTTTTGGCCTTTTAGTCTTTAATATAAATTTTAGTTTTTTCAAGTTCTTTAAATACCTTGTTGGACTTACGATGGGGATTGCATGGAATCTATAGATAAATTTGGGGAGAATTGATAGTTTTATTATAGCATCTTCCTTTCTATAAATATAAGCTGTCTGATTAGGTCTTTTAAAAATGTGTTTCAGGATGATTGTATCTTTTATCCATAAAGGTCTTAGAAAACTTCAGTTAGACTTATTCCCAGATACTTTATATTTTGGTTTTTTTTAATTTATTTATTGTATTTATTTATTTTTGGCTGCATTGGGTCTTCATTGCCGCGCGCTGGCTTTCTCTAGTTGCGGTGAGCAGGGGCTACTCTTCGTTGAGGTGCGCAGGCTTCTCATTGCGGTGGCTTCTCTTGCTGTGGAGCACGGGCTCTAGGCACGTGGACTTCAGTAGTTGTGGCACATGGGCTCAGTAGTTGTGGCTCGCGGGCTCTAGAGCGCAGGCTCGGTAGTTGTGGCACACGGGCTTAGTTGCTCTGTGGCATGTGGGATCTTCCCGGATCAGGGTTCAAACCCATGTCCCCTGCATTGGCAGGCGGATTCTTAACCACTGCACCACCAGGGAAGCCCTATATTTTGTTGCTATTATATCTCCTTGGACTTTTTCATTCCTAGTTGTTGTTGATGGATACAAAGTCAAAATTGGTTTGTTTTTTTTTTTTAAATTGAAGTTTGGTTGATTTACAGTGCTGTGCCAATCTGTGCTGTACAGCACAGTAACTCAGTTGTACACATAGAGATATTCTTATTTTTAACATTCTTTTCCATTATGTTTTATCCCAGGAGAGTAGATATAGTTTCCTGTGCTATACAGTAGGACCTTGTTGTTTATCCATTCTAAATGTAATAGTTTGCATCTACCAACGCCAAATTCCCAGTCCATCCATCTCCCTCCCCTCCTCCCCTTTGGCAACCGCAAGTCAGTTCTCCGTGTCTGTGAGTCTGTTTCATAGATAGGTTCATTTGTGCCATATTTTAGATTCCACACGTAAGTGATATCATATGATATTTGTCCTGCTCTTTCTGACTGACTTCACTGAGTATGATAATCTCTAGTTGCGTCCATTGGGTTTTGTTTTTTGATCTTACACTAAGATTTTAAGGATGGTGTTGAATAGAAGTGGGGATAGTGACATCCTTGTCTTATTCCTGATTTCAAAAGAATATGTTTCTGGCATTTTTTTTTTAAACATCTTTATTGGAGTATAACTGTTTTACAATAGTGTGTTAGTTTTTCCTTTACAACAAAGTGAATCAGTTATACATATACATATGTTCCCATATCTCTTCCCTCTTGCATCACCCTCCTTCCCACCCGCCCTATCCCACCCCTCTAGGTGGTCACAAAGCACAGAGGTGATCTCCCTGTGCTATGCGGCAGCTTCCCACTAGCGATCTAATTTACATTTGATAGTGTATATATGTCCCTGCCACTCTCTCACTTTGTCACAGCTTACCCTTCCCCCTCCCCATATCCTCAAGTCCATGCTCTAGTAGGTCTGTGTTTTATTCCCATCCTACCACTAATCTCTTCATGACATTTTTTTTCCTTAGAGTCCATATATATGTGTTAGCATACGGTATTTGTTTTTCTCCTTCTGACTTACTTCACTCTGTATGACAGACTCCAGGTCTATCCACCTCATTACAAATAACTCAGTTTCATTTCTTTTTATGGCTGAGTAATATTCCATTGTATATATGTGCCACATCTTCTTTATCCATTCATCTGTTGATGGACACTTAGGTTGCTTCCATGTCCTGGCTATTGTAAATAGAGCTGCAATGAACATTGTGGTACATGACTCTTTTTGAATTATGGTTTTCTCAGGGTATATGCCCAGTAGTGGGATTGCTGGGTCGTATGGTAGTTCTATATTTAGTTTTTTAAGGAACCCCCATACTGTTCTCCATAGTGGCTGTATCAATTTACATTCCCACCAACAGTGCAAGAGGGTTCCCTTTTCTCCACACCCTCTCCAGCATTTATTGTTTCTAGAGTTTTTGATGATGGCCAATCTGACCGGTGTGAGTTGATATCTCATTGTAATTTTGATTTGCATTTCTCTAATTATTAATGATGTTGAGCATTCTTTCATGTGTTTGTTGGCAATCTGTATATCTTCTTTGGAGAAATGTCTATTTAGTTCTTCTGCCCATTTTTGGATTGGGTTGTTTGTTTCTTTGTTATTGAGCTGCATGAGTTGCTTATAAATTTTGGATATTAATCCTTTGTCAGTTGCTTCGTTTGCAAATATTTTCTCCCAATCTGAGGGTTGTCTTTTGGTCTTGTTTATGGTATCCTTTGCTGTGCAAAAGCTTTTAAGTTTCATCAGGTCCCATATGTTTGTTTTTGTTTTTATTTCCATTTCTCTAGGAGATGGGTCAAAAAGGATCTTGCTGTGATTTATGTCATAGAGTGATCTGCTTATGTTTTCCTCTAAGAGTTTGATAGTGTCTGGCCTTACATTTAGGTCTTTAACCCATTTTGAGTTTATTTTTGTGTATGGTGTTAGGGAGTGTTCTAATTTCATACTTTTACATGTAGCTGTCCAATTTTCCCAGCACCACTTATTGAAGAGGCTGTCTTTTCTCCACTGTATATCCTTCCCTCCTTTATCAAAGATAAGGTGACCATATGTGTGTGGGTTTATCTCTGGGCTTTCTATCCTGTTCCATTGATCTATATTTCTGTTTTTGTGCCAGTACCATACTGTCTTGATTACTGTAGCCTTGTAGTATAGTCTGAAGTCGGGGAGCCTGATTCCTCCAGCTCCATTTTTCGTTCTCAAGATTGCTTTGGCTATTCGGGGTCTTTTGTGTTTCCATACAAATTGTGAAATTTTTTGTTCTGGTTCTGTAAAAAATGCCAGTGATAATTTGATAGGGATAGCATTGAATCTGTAGATTGCTTTGGGTAGTAGAGTCATTTTCACAATGTTGATTCTTACAATCCAAGAACATGGTATATTTCTCCACCTATTTGTATCATCTTTATTTCTTTCATTAGTGTCTTATAGTTTTCTGCATACAAGTCTTTTGTCTCCTTAGGTAGGTTTATTCCTAGATATTTTATTCTTTTTGTTGCAATGGTAAATGGGAGTGTTTTCTTAATTTCACTCTCAGATGTTTCATCATTAGTGTATAAGAATGCCAGAGATTTCTGTGCATTAATTTTGTATCCTGCAACTTTACCAAATTCATTGATTAGCTCTAGTAGTTTTCTGGTAGAATCCTTAGGATTCTCTATGTATAGTATCATGTCATCTGCAAACAGTGACAGCTTTACTTCTTCTTTTCCTATTTGGATTCCTTTTATTTCTTTTTCTTCTCTGATTGCTGTGGCTAGATCTTCCAAAACTATGTTGAATAAGAGTGGTGAGAGTGGGCAACCATGTCTTGTTCCTGATCTTAGTGGAAATGGTTTCAGTTTTTCACCATTGAGAACGATGCTGGCTGTGGGTTTGTCATATATGGCCTTTATTATGTTGAGGAAAGTTCCCTGTATGCCTACTTTCTGTAGGGTTTTTATCATAGTTTTTATCAAAGCTTTCTCTGCATCTATTGAGATGATCATATGGTTTTTCTCCTTCAGTTTGTTGATATGGTGTATCACATTGATTGATTTGTGTATATTGAAGAATCCTTGCATTCCTGGAATAAACCCCACTTGATCATGGTGTATGATCCTTTTAATGTGCTGTTGGATTCTGTTTGCTAATATTTTGTTGAGGATTTTTGCATCTATGTTCATCAGTGATATTGGCCTGTAGTTTTCTTTCTTTGTGATGTCTTTGTCTGGTTTTGGTATCAGGGTGATGGTGGTCTCATAGAATGAGTTTGGGAGTGTTCCTCCCTCAGCTATCTTTTGGAAGAGTTTGAGAAGGATAGGTGTTAGCTCTTCTCTAAATGTTTGATAGAATTCGCCTGTGAAGCCATCTGGTCCTGGGCTTTTGTTTGTTGGAAGATTTTGAATCACCGTTTCAATTTCAGTGCTTGTGATTGGTCTGTTCATATTTTCTATTTCTTCCTGGTTCAGTCTCGACAGGTTGTGCATTTCTATGAACTTGTCCATTTCTTTCAGGTTGTCCATTTTATTGGCACACAGTTGCTTGTAATCTCTAATAATTTGTATTTCTACAGTGTCTGTTGTTACATCTCCTTTTTCATTTCTAATTCTATTGATTTGAGTCTTCTCCCTTTTTTTCTTGATGAATCTGGCTAATGGTTTATCAATTTTGTTTATCTTCTCAAAGAACCAGCTTTTAGTTTTATTGATCTTTGCTATTGTTTCCTTCATGTCTTTTTTATTTATTTCTGATCTGATCTTTATGATTTCTTTCCTTCTGCTAAATTTGGGGTTTTTTTGTTCTTCTTTCTCTAATTGCTTTAAGTGCTAAGTTAGGTGTTTATTCGAGATGTTTCCTGTTTCTTAAGGTATGATTGTATTGCTATAAACTTCCCTCTTAGAACTGCTTTTGCTGTATCCCATAGGTTTTGGGTCATCATGTCTCCATTGTCATTTGTTTCTAAGTATTTTTTGATTTCCTCTTTGATTTCTTCAGCGATCACTTCGTTATTAAGTAGTGTATTGTTTAGCCTCCATGTGTTTGTATTTTTTACAGATCTTTTCCTGTAATTGATATCTAGTCTCATAGCGTTGTGGTCAGAAAAGATACTTGATATGATTTCAATCTTCTTAAATTTGCCAAGGCTAGATTTGTGACCCATGATATGATCGATTCTGGAGAATGTTCCATGAGCACTTGAGAAAAATGTGTATTCTGTTGTTTTTGGATGGAATGTCCTATAAATATCAATTAAGTCCATCTTGTGTAATGTATCATTTAAAGCTTGTGTTTCCTTATTTATTTTCATTTTGGATGATCTGTCCATTGGTGAAAGTGGGGTGTTAAAGTCCCCTAGTATGATTGTGTTACTGTCGATTTCCCCTTTTAAGGCTGTTAGTATTTGCCTTGTGTATTGAGGTGCTCCTATGTTGGGTGCATAAATATTTACAATTGTTATATCTTCTTCATGGATCGATCCCTTGATCATTATGTAGTGTCCTTCTTTGTCTCTTGTAATAGCTTTTATTTTAAAGTCTATTTTGTCTGCTATGAGAATTGCTACTCCAGCTTTCTTCTGATTTCCATTTGCATGGAATATCTTTTTCCATCCCCTTACTTTCAGTCTGTATGTGTCCCTAGGTTTGAACTGGGTCTTTTGTAGACAGCATATATATGGGTCTTGTTTTTGTATCCATTCAGCCAGTCTGTGTCTTTTGGTGGGAGCATTTAATCCATTTATATTTAAGGTAATTATCAATATGTATGTTCCTATTACCATTTACTTAATTGTTTCGGGTTGTTCTTGTAGGTCTTTTCCTTCTCTTGTGTTTCTTGCCTAGAGAAGTTCCTTTAGCATTTGTTGTAGAGCTGGTTTGGTGGTGCTGAACTCTTTCAGCTTTTGCTTGTCTGTAAAGGTTTTAATTTCTCCATCGAATCTGAATGAGATCCTTGCTGGGTAGAGTAATCTTGGTTGTAGGTTTTTTTCTTTCATCACTTTAAATATGTCCTGCCACTCCCTTCTGGCTTGGAGAGTTTCTGTTGAATTTTCAGCTGTTAACCTTATCGGGATTCCCTTGTGTGTTATTTGTTGTTTTTCCCTTGCTGCTTTTAATATGTTTTCTTTGTATTTAATTTTTGACAGTTTGATTATTATGTGTCTTGGTGTGTTTATCCTTGGGTTTGTCCTGTATGGGACTCTCTGTGCTTCCTGGATTTGACTATTTCCTTTCCTATATTAGGGAAGTTTTCAACTATAATCTATCTCTTCAAATATTTTCTCAGTCCCTTTCTTTTTCTCTTCTTCTTCTGGGACCCCTATAATTCAAATGTTGGTGCGTTTAATGTTGTCCCAGAGGTCTCTGAGACTGTCCTCAGTTCTTTTCATTCTTTTTTCTTTATTCTGCTCTACAGTAGTTATTTCCACTATCTTCCAGGTCACTTATCTGTCCTTCTGCCTCAGTTATTCTGCTATTGATCCCATCTAGAGTATTTTTCATTTCATTTATTGTGTTGCTCATCGTTGCTTGCTTCCTCTTTATTTCTTCTATTTCCTTGTTAACTGTTTCTTGCAATTTGTCTATTCTATTTCCAAGATTTTGAATCATCTTTACTATCATTATTCTGAATTCTTTTTCAGGTAGCCTGCCTATTTCCTCTTCATTTGTTAGGTCTGCTGTGTTTTTATCTTCCTCCTTCATCTGCTGTGTGTTTTTCTGTCTTCTCATTTCGCTTATCTTACTGTGTTTGGGGTCTCCTTTTTGCAGGCTTCAGGTTCGTAGTTCCCGTTGTTTTTGGTGGCTGTCCCCAGTGGCTAAGGTTGGTTCAGTGGGTTGAGTAGGTTCCCTGGTTGGGGGGACTAGTGCCTCTGTTCTGGTGGATGAGGCTGGATCTTGTCTTTCTGGTGGGCAGGTCCACGTCTGGTGGTGTGTTTGGGGATGTTGGTAGCCTTATTATGATTTTAGGCAGCCTCTCTGCTAATGGATGGGGCTGTAGACCTGTCTTGCTCTTTGTTGGGAATAGGGTATCCAGCACTGTTCGTTGCTGGTCCTTGAGTGAAGCTGGGTGTTGGTGTGGAGATGGAGATCTCTGGGAGATTTTCGCCCTTTGATATTGCGTGGAGCTGGGAGGTCTCTTGTGGACCAGTGTCCTGAGGTTGGTTCTCCCACCTCAGAGACACAGCCATGGTACCTGGCTGGGGTGCCAAGAGCCTTTAATCCACACAGCTCAAAATAAAAGGGAGATAAAATAGAAAGGAAAGAAAAGGAAGGAAGGAAAGAAGGAGGGAGGGAAGGAAGGAAGAAAGGAAGGGAGGAAGGAAGGAAGAAAGCAAGAAAGGAAGGAAGGAGGAGAGGAAGAAAGGGAGGAAGGAAGAGAGGAAGGGAGGAAAGGGAGAAAGGAAGGAAGAAAGGGAAGGAGGGAAGAAAGGAAAGAAGAAAGGAAGAAAGAAAGGGAGAAGACAAAATAAAGTAGGATAAATTGTAGTTATTAAAATAAAAAATAATTATTAAGAAGAAAAATTTCTATTAAAAAAAAGAAAAATGGGTCTGTCTAACCCTAGGACAAATGGTGAAAGCAAAGCTATACAGACAGAATCTCACACAGCAGCACACACATACACACTCACAAAAAGAAAAAAAGGGGAAAATAATAGTATATCTTGCTCCCAAAGTCCACCTCCTCAACATGGGATGATTCGTTGTATATTCAGGTTTTCCACAGAGGCAGGGCACTTCAAGTTGATTGTGGAGCTTTAATCCGCCACTTCTGAGGCTGCTGGGAGAGACCTCCCCCTCTCCTATTTGTTCACACAGCTCCTGGGGTTCAGCTTTGGACTTGGCCCCGCCTCTGCGTGTAGGTCGTCCAAGGGCGTCTGCCCTTCGCTCAGACAGGACGGGGTTAAAGGAACAGCTGATTCGGGGCCTCCGGCTCACTCAGGCTGGGGGGAGGGAGTGGCACGGGTGCGGGGCGAGTCCGCGGCAGCAGAGGCCGACGTGACGCTGCACCGGCCCAAGGCGTGCTGCGCGTTCTCCCGGGGAAGCTGTACCTGGATCCCAGGACCCTGGTAGTGGCGGGCTGCATGGGCTCCTGGAAGGGGCGGGGCTGTGTGGAGAGTGACCTTTGCTCGCACACAGGCCCCTTGGTGGCAGCAGCAGCAACCTTAGCGTCCCACACCCGCCTCTACTGTCCATGCTGAGAGCCGCGGCTCGCCCGTTTCTGGAGCCTCTTTACGTGGTGCTCTTAATCCCCTCTCCTCGCGCCCAGGAAGCAAAGAGGCAAGAAAAGGTCTCTTGCCTCTTCAGCAGCTCCAGACTTCAACCGGACTCCCTCCCGGCCAGCCATGGCGCACTGACCCCTTCAGGCTGTTTTCACTCTGCCAACTCCAGACCTTTCCCTGGGATCCGACTGAAGCCGGAGCCTCAGCTCCCGGCCCCCGCCCGCTCTAGCGGGGGAGCAGACAAGCCTCTCGGGCTGGTGACTGCCGGTCAGCACCGATCCTCTGCGGGAATCTCTCCGCTTTGCCCTCCGCACCCTGTGGCTGCGCTCTCCTCCGCGGCTCCGGAGCTTCCCCCTCCGCCACCCGCAGTCTCCGCTTGCGAAGGGGCTTCTAGTGTGTGGGAATCTTTCCACCTTCACGGTTCCCTCCCACTGGTGTAGGTCCCGTCCCTATTCTTTGTCTCTGTTTATTCTTTTTTCTTTTGCCCTACCCAGGTACATGGGGAGTTTCTTGCCTTTTGGGAGGTCTGAGGTCTTCTGCCAGCGTTCGGTGGGTGTTCTATAGGAGAAGTTCCACGTGTAGATGTATTTCTGATGTCTCTGTGAGGAGGAAGGAGATCTCCGCGTCTTACTCTTCCGCCATCTTTAAGCCATCTCTGGCATTTTTTTTTAAGAATGACATTTACTGTAGGTTTTTAGTAGGTGTCCTTTATTAAGTTAAGGAAGTTCTATGTCTTTTACAAAAGTTTCTATCATGAATGAAATATTTAATTTTACCATCTTTTTTTCTGCTGCATTTATTGAGGTTATCATATAATTTTTCTCTTTTTTCTGTTCACGTATTGAAGAACATTTAACACGTTGTAATGTTTGACTACTTTGCATTCCTGAGGCAAATCCAACCTAGTCATGATGTATTTATCTATGTTATACAAGATTATATTTAGTTTGCCAATATTTTGTTTAGGACTTTTGTTTTTATGTTCACGAGTTAGATTATTCTGTAATTTTACTCTCCTAAGCTGTTCTTGTCTGTGTTTGCCATTGGCTTTACAAATCTAATTAAGGATTGTTCTCTCTTTTATTCACTAAAATATGTTATACAATATTGGTGCAATATCTATCTTAAAAATTTGGTAGAACTTTCATGTAAAGCTTTTCATGCCTGATTTTTTTGGGGGGAGGTGGGGAGTTTTAACTATTGTTTCAGTTTTCAAATAGTTTGAGACTACTGATATTTTCTATTTCTTCTGAGTCTGTTTTGGTAAGTCATATTTTTCCATAAACCTGTCCATTTTGTCAGAATGTTCTAAATTATTGGCAAAGAGTTGTTCATAGACTTCTCTTGCCTTTAAAATTTTTACTGTCGGGCTACCCTTGTGGCCCAGGGGTTGGGAATCTGCCTGCCATTTCAGGGGACACGGGTTCAAGCCCTGGTATGGGAAGATCCCACATGCCGCAGAGCAACAGCTCATGCACCACAACTACTGAGCCTGTACTCTAGAGCCTGTGAGCCACAACTACTGAGCCCACATGCTGCAACTGCTGAAGCCCACACGCCTAGAGCCCGTGCTCTGCAACAAGAGAAGCCACCACAATGAGAAGCCTGCACACCGCAAGGAATAGTCCCTGCTTACCACAAGTAGAGAAATCCCGCACACAGCAGCGAAGACCCAACACAGCCAAAAAAAAAAAAATTTTTTTTTTTTTTTTTTTTTACTGTATTTAATTTTATACTTTTTTCTTTGTTCCTAATTTATTTCTGTTGTCTTTTTTGGGCTAAATCTCATGGAAATTTTGTCTTACTAAACTTGACAGAAGACCAACTTTTGGCAGTGTTAATACTCTGTTTGATTGTTAGTCTAATAGTATTTTAATTAGTAGCTTTGTAGGGGTATAGTTTACATACCATAAAATTTACCCATTAAGTGTACAATTCAATATTTATCATTGAATTTATACAGTCGTGCAGCTATCACCACGGTACAGCAGTGTAGTTGTAGAACATTTCCATCACACCAAAGAGATCCTTGTGTCCATTTGCAGTCAATTCCCATTCTCATCCCCACTGATCTACTTTGTCTCTATAGATTAGCCATTTCTGCACAGTTCATATAAATAGAATTATACAGCATACAGTCTTATACATGACTTCTTTCATTGAGCACAATATTTTTGAGTTCATCCACATTGTAGCATGTACCAGTCGTCCCGTTCCTTTTTATTGCCGAATAGTGTTTCATTACATGGATATATCACATTTTGTTTATACATTCAGTAGTTAATGGATATTAGATTGTCTTTACATTTTGGCTATTATAAATAATCCTGCAGTTAACATTCCTGTGCAAACCTTTGTGCGGGTTTATGTTTTTATTTCTCTTGGGTAGATACCTAGGAGTGGAATTGTTTGGTTGTATGGTAAATTTATGTTTAACTTAAAAAAAAAAAAAAAAAAAAAAACCTGCCAAATTGTTTTCCAAAATGGCTGCACCATTTAACATTCTCATCAGCAGAGTATTAGGGTTGTTTTTCTTCATACTTCATATTGTCTGTGTTTTTTTATTGTAGCTATTTTTGAGGTGTGAAGTGGTATCTCGTGGTTTTGATTTGCATTTCCCTTATGACTAATGATGTTGAACAACTTTTCATGTGACTTACTAGCTTTTAATTTATCTTCTTTGGTAAACTGTCTATTCAGATCTCTTTCCATTTTTTAACTGGGTTGTTTGTCTTATGGAGCTGTAAGAGTTCTTTATACTGTCTGGACAGAAGTTTTTTCTCAGATGTATGTGGTGCAAATATTTTCTCTCAATCTTTGGCTTATCTTGTTACTTTCTTAATGATGTCTTTTTAAATTGTAAAATATACAACTTATCATTTTAACCATATTTTAATGTACAACTGCGCAATTCAAGTACACTCACAGTGTGTACATCTATGACCATTATCCATTTCCAGAACTATTCATCATCCCACACAGATACCCATTAAGCAAGAACTCCTCATTCTCCCTTTTTTCCCAGCCCCCAGTAACTTCTATTCTACTTTCTCTTTCTCTGAATTTGCCTATTCTAGATATATCACATAAGTGGAATTATATAATATTAGTTCCTTTTTATCTGGCTCATTTCATTTAGTGCAATGTTTTCAAGGTTCATTCATACATGTATCAGAACTTCATTTCTTTTTATGGCTGAATAATATTCTGTTGTATGCTGTATTATTTTGCTGGGGCTGCCATAAAACATACAGAGATTGGGTGGCTTAAACAACAGAAATTTTATTTCTTATAGTTCTGGAGGCTGAAAGTCTAAGATCAAAGTGTCTGAAGGTTTAGTTTTCTCTGAGGCCTTTCTACTAGGTTGTGAATGGCTGCCTTCTCTCTGTGTCCTCACATGACCTTGTTTTGTTTGCTGTACCTCCCTGGTGTTTCTTCCTCTTTTTTAAGTACCCCAATCAGATTGGAAGAGCCTACCCATATGATCTCATTAAAACTTAATTACTGGGCTCCCCTGGTGGTGCAATGGTTAAGAATCCACCTGCCAACGCAGGAGACACGGGTTCGAGCTGGTCCAGGAAGATCCCACATGCAGTGGAGCAGCTAAGCCCATGGGCCACAACTACTGAGCCTGTGCTCTAGAACCCACGAGCCACAACTACTGAAGCCCGTGCACCTAGAGCCCATGCTCTGCAACAAGAGAAGCCACTGCAATGAGAAGCCCACGCACCGCAACAAAGAGTAGCCCCCGCTCGCCGCAACTAGAGAAAACCCATACACAGCAACGAAGAACCAATGCAGCCAAAAATAAATAAAATAAAATAAATTAATTTAAAAAATAATAATAAAATAAAACTTAATTACTTCTTTAAAGGCCCTATCTCAAAATGCAGTCACCTTCTAAGGAACTGAGAGTTAAGAGTTTCAACATATGAACTTTGGGGAGACAGAATTCAGTCCATAACATAAGTATATGCCACATTTTGTTTATTCAGTTATCTGTTGATGGACACTTGGATTATTTTCACCTTTTGTCTACTGTGAATAATGCAGCAATGGACATGGGTATACATGTTTTTGTTTGAACACCTGTTTTCAGTTCTTTTGGGTCTATACCTAGGAGTAGAATTGCTGGGTCATATAGAAATTCTGTGTTTAACATTTTGAGCAACCGCTGAAATGTTTTCCATAGTCGCTGCACCATTTTATATGCCCACCAGGGGTTCTGTTTTCCTGAATCCTTGCAGCACCTTTTTTTTTTTTTTTTTTTGGCTGCACCACGTGTCATGGGATCTTAGTTCCTCAACCAGGGATTGAACCCGTGCCCCCTCCAGTGGAGTCTTAACCACTGGACTGCCAGGGAAGTCCCTAATTGTGGTTTTGATTTGCATTTTCATAATGACTGATGAATACACTCAATAAAGTATTTTTTCAAGTGTGTTTAATGGCCATTTATAGATTTTCTTTGGAGAAATGTCTATTCAAGTCCTTTGCCCATTTTTTAATTGGATTTTCTTTTTTTTAAGTTGTAAGAGCTCTTTGGATATTCTGGATACTTGACCCTTATCCAGTATATGATTTGCAATTATTTTCTCCTGTTCTGTGAGTTGTCTTTTCACTCTTTTATGGTGTCCTCTGATGCACAAAATTTTTAATTTTAATGAAGTCCAATTTATTTTTTTCTTTTGTTGCCTGTGCTTTTGGTACCATGCTTAAACAAGAAATCATTGCCAAATCCAAGATAATGAGGAGTTGCGTATACATTTTCTTCTAAGAATTTTACAGTTTTGGCACTTAAATTTAGTTCTTTGATACGTTTTGAGTAATTTTTGTTTATAAGGTAAGGATCCAACTTCATTCTTTTGCATGTGGATATCCAGTTTTCTCAGCACCATTTCTTTAAAGACTGTCCTTTCCCCATTAATTTGCCTTGGCACACTTGTTGACAATCAGTTGACTACATTTGTGAGAGTTTTATTTCTGTGCTATTTTATTCCGTTAGTCTGTATGTCTGTCCTTTTGCCAGTACCACAAGGTTTTGATTACTGTAGCTTTGTAGTAAGTTTTGAAATCAAGAAATGTGAGTACTCCAAATTTGTGTTCCTTTTAAAGATTGTTTTGACTATTTGAGATCCGTTGGTATTCTTTATAAATTTTAGGATGGGTTTTTCCATGTTTGAAAAAAATGCTATTGGGATTTTGATAGGTATTATTACTGAATCTGTATGTTGCTTTGAGTAGTAGTGTCAGCTTAACAATATAAAGTCTTCCAGTCTATGAACATGGATGCTTTCCATTTTTTTTAGGTCTTGTTCAAT
This sequence comes from Kogia breviceps, assembly GCF_026419965.1. NCBI lineage: Eukaryota > Metazoa > Chordata > Mammalia > Artiodactyla > Physeteridae > Kogia > Kogia breviceps. The sequence continues at coordinate 33,038,905 of NC_081311.1, read as the reverse complement.
TTCTTTTTGCAGGATTTTATAGTTTCTGGTGTACAAATCTTTCACTTCCTTGGTTAAATTTAATACTGAGTATTTTATTCTTTTTGATGCTATTGTAAAAGGGATTGTTTTCTTAATTTCTTTTTTGGGTTGTTCATGCTAGTATATAGAAACACAACCCTATTATGTGTGTTTCTGCAATTTTGCTGAATTCACAAATCAGCTCTTAACAGTTTTTTGATGTGAATTCTTTAAGATTTTCTACATATAAGATCATGTCATCTGTGAAAAGAGATAACTTTACATCTTCCTTTCCGATTTGGTTGCCTTTTATTGTTTTTTTGCCTGATTGCTCTATTATTATGTTGAGTAGAATTGGCAAAAGTGGACATCCCTGCCTTGTTCTTGATCTTAGGGGAAAAGCTTTCAGTCCTTCATCACTGTGTATTATGATAGCTGTGGATTTTTCATATATGGTCTTTAGCATGTTGAGGAAGTTCCCTTCTATTCCTGGTTTATTGAGTGTTTTTGTCATGAAAGAGCGTCAGATTTTGTCAAATGTTTTTTTCTACGTCAGTGGAGATGATCATATGGTTTTAACCATTATTCTATTACTATGATGAATTACCTTGATTAATTTTAATATGTTGAGCTACCCTTGCATTCTGGGGATAAGTCCCACTTGGTCATGGTGTATAATCCTTATAATAGTTGCTGAATTCTGTATGTTGGTATTTGGTGAGGATTTTTGAGGAATTTGGTCTGTAGTTTTCTTTTTCCTAGTGTCTTTGTATGGCTTTGTATCAGGATGATGCTGACCTCATAGAATGAGTTAGGAAGTATTCTCTGCTCTTTAGTTTTTTGGGTTTTTTTGTTTCTGTTTTTGTTTTTTTTGGAGGGATTCCCTTAAAGTTAACAAGAAAATGAGTCCACTTTTACCATACTGTTTTCAGATTGTACTGAAGGTATTACCTAGCACAATGACAACATTAGATTGAAAGACTTGTAAAGAGTAAAACCTTTTATTTGCAGGTAATATGACTATGTTCCCATATAATCCATGAGAATAAATGGAAAGTAAGATAATTCAATAAAGTAATAGGATATAAAGTAAAAATACAAAAGTTAATAGCTATTATATGTACAGCAACCAATGGTAGATATATGGAAGAGAAAGTACCATTTTTCAATATCAATAGAAATAAAATACTAGAAATAAACATAGCAAGAATATACAGGGCTTCCCTGGTGGCGCAGTGGTTAAGAATCTACCTGCCAATGCAGGGGACATGGGTTCAAGCCCTGATCCGGGAAGATCCCACATGCCGCGGAGCAACTAAGCCCTTGAGCCACAACTACCGAGCCTGTGCTCTAGAGCCCTTGAGCCACAACTACTGAGCCCTTGTGCCTAGAGCCAGTGCTCCAAAACAAGAGAAGGCACCACAATGAGAAGCCCACACACCGCAATGAAGACTAGCCCCTGCTACCGCAGCTATAGAAAGCCCATGGGCAGCAACGAAGATCCAATGCAGCCAAAATAAATAAGTTAAATAAATTTTTTTTTAAAAAAGAATATACAAAAGATGAGTGGGAAAAACATTAAAACAATCTTGAAGGAGCTGTCGGGGAGGAAGAAATTTTCCTCTACCTTTCTGATTTCCTCTGGCTGATCTAAGAAATAAATTGACATGAGAGATTAACAGAAAATCAAACAAAAATGTAATAATATGTATACATAGGAGAGACCCAGGAAAACTGAGTAACTCCTCTCCTTTTCAGTTTTTTAGAAGAGCTTGAGAAAAATTGGTATTCTTCTTTCAGTATTTGTTAGATTTCACCAGTGAAGACATCTGGTCCTCAGCTTTTCTTTGTTAGGAGATTTTTGACTGTTGAGTCAATCTCTTTACTTGTAAGTCTATTTAGATTTTCTGTTTCTTGAGTCAGTTTTGGTAGTATGTGTATATTTCTAGGAATTTTTCTATTTCACCTAAGTTATTTGATTTGTTCGTGAACAGTTGTTCATAGTATTCATATACTTCTTATTCGTAGTAATGTCCCACTTTTATTTCTGCTTTTAGCAATTTGAATCTTCTCTTTTTTTTCTTAGTCAGTCTAGCTAAAAGTTTGTCAACTTTGTTGATCTTCGCAAAGAACTTGTTTAAAATTTTTTCCTATTGTTTTTCAATTCTCTATTTCACTTTGTCCACTCTGATCCTTATTATTTCCTTCCTTCTGCTAGCTTTAAGTTTAGTTTGCTCTTCTTTTTCTAGTTTTTTCCAGGGCTGCAGTTAGATTATTGATATGAGGTATGGCTCTTTTTAAATGTAGGTGTTCACAACTGTAAAATTTCCTCTACTGTATCTCGCAAGTTTTTCTATGTTGTATTTCCATTTCAGTTCATCTCAGGTGTTTTCTAATTTATGATTTCTTCATTGACCTATTGGTTATTTAAGACTGTTTTGTTTAGGGACTTCCCCGGCAGTCCACTGGTTAAGACTCTGCCTTCCAATGCAGGAGGCGTGGGTTTGATCCCTGGTCAGGAAACTAAGATCCCACATGCTGCAGGGTATGGCCAAAATCTGAAAAAGAAAAAGAAAAAAAAAGACTGTGTTGTTTAATTTCCACATGTTTCTGAATTTTCCAGTTTTCTTCCTGTTATTGATTTATAGTTTCATTTTATTCTGGTTGGAAAAGATACTTTGTGTGATTTTAATTTTTTTAAACTTACTATAATATTTGTGCATTAACATACAGTTCATCCTGGAAAATATCCCATGTGTCCTTGAGAATGTGTATTTTATTGTCGTTGAGTGGGATGCTCTGTGTATGCCTGTTTGGCCTAATTGATTTATAATGTTTAAGTCTTCTGTTTCCTTTTTGATCTGTCTGGTTGTTTTATTACTGAAAGTAGGGTACTGAAGTCTCCACTTATTATTGTAGAACTGTCTGTTTCTTCCTTCAGTATCGTCAATTTTTCTTCATATATTTTGGAGCTCTGTTGTTAGGTGTGCATGTATTTATAATAGCTGCATCTTCTTACTGGATTAAAATTTTCTTCCCCCAACATATAATGTTCTCTTTTGCCTCTTGTAACCTTTTTGACTTAACATCTATTTTGTATGACAATAATATAGCCACTCCAGCTCTCTTTTGGTTACTATTTGCTTTCAATATAATTTTCCATCCTTTTACTTTCAACCTCTTTGTATTTTTATTATCTAAACTGAATCTCTTGTAGACACCATATAGTGTTCTTAATCCAGTCTGCCAGTCACTCTCCTTTTTTTTTTTTTTTTTGTGGTATGCGGGCCTCTCACTGTTGTGGCCTCTCCCATTGCGAAGCACAGGCTCCGGATGTGCAGGCTCAGCGGCCATGGCTCATGGGCCTAGCCGCTCCGCAGCATGTGGGATCTTACTGGACCAGGGCATGAACCCGTGTCCCCTGCATCGGCAGGCGGACTCTCAGCCACTGTGCCACCAGGGAGGCCCCACTCTCCTTTTAATAGGAGAGTATAATCAATTTCTATTTAAATTCATTATTGATGAGAAAGGATTTACTTCTGCCATTTAGCTGTTTTCTGTATGTCTTGTGTGGTTTTATGTTCCTCAGTTTCTCCATTATCCCTTTTTGTATTTAGTTGAGTTTAATTTTTTAAATAAATTTATTTATTTATTTATTTATTTTTGGCTGTGTTGGGTCTTCATTGCTGCGCTCAGGCTTTCTCTAGTTGCAGCGAGCAGGGACTACTTTTTGTTGCGGTTCACGGGCTTCTCATTGCAGTAGCTTCTCTTGTTGCAGAGCACAGGCTCTAGGCACATGAGCTTCAGTAGTTGTGGCTCGTGGGCTCTAGAGCACAGGCTCAGTAGTTGTGGCACAGGGGCTTAGTTGCTCCACGGCATGTGGGAACTTCCCAGACCAGAGCTCAAACCCATGTCCCCTGCACTGGCAGGCAGATTTTTAACCACTGCGCCCACCAGGGAAGCCCTAGTTGAGTTTTTTTAGTATACCATTTTGATTCCCTTCTTTTATGTATATTTTGAAGTTATTAGTGGTAACTTTAGGGATTACAATTAACATCTTAAACTTAAGAAAACCTAGTTTGAATAATACCAAATTCATTTCATTAGCATATAAGCTAGTTTCATTAGTGTACAAACACTATGCTACTGTACATCTCTGTTCCTTCTTCTTTATATTGTTAATGTCAGAGATTACATGTTCATACATTGTGTGCCCAACAACATGAATTTGTAAAGGTTATTTTATTCATTTACCTCTTAAATCACATAGGAAAAATGTGGAGTTAACAGACAAAAAAGTACAATAATACTGGCTTACACATTTACCTATGTAATTAATTTTACCAATGTTATTTCTTACGGCTTTGAGTTACTTTTCATTTCACTCTGAAGAACTCCTAACATTTCTTGTAGGGCAGATCTGTTAGGAATGAGCTCCCTTAACTTTTGTTCATCTAGAAATATCTTCATTTCTCCTTCATTCTTGAAGGATAGATTTGCTGCATATAGAATTCTCAGTTGATAATTTTTTTCCTTTCAGAACTTTAAATTATGTCAGCCTGACACCTTCTGGCTCCCATGGTGTCTGATGAGAAATCGGGTGTTAATCTTATTGAGGATACCTTGTTTTTGATAGTCGCTTCTCTCTTGATGCTTTCATAATTCTCCCTTTGTCTTTTGACAGTTTGACCATAATGTGTCTCAGTGTATAGCTCCTTGAGTTTATTCTGCTTGGAGTTTGTTGAGCTTTTTGGTTGTGTAGATTTGTATCTTTCATCATATTTGAGAAGTTTTTAGCCATTGTTTCTTCAAAATTTTTTCTGCCCCTTTGTTTTTCTCTTCTGCTTCTGGCACTCTTATAGTACATGACTCTGCTCATTTTTATTCATTCTTTTTTCTTTGTGCTTCTGAATTCAATTAGGGATAATTGATAAGTTAAGTAAGTTCAGTTGTCTTGTCTTCATGTTTGCTGATCTTTCCTTCTGCTTGCTGTAATCTGATGTTGAACTCCTGTAGTGAATTTTTAATTTTATTCTACTTTTCAGCTCCAGAATTTCTGTTTGGTTCCTTTGTATAATTCTGTCTCTTTAATGATATTCTCATTTTGTTCTACATTTCCCCCTTTAATTTCCTTTAGTTCTTTTTTTTTTTTTTTTTTTGTGGTACGCGGGCCTCTCACTGTTGTGGCCTCTCCCGTTGCGGAGCACAGGCTCCGGACGCGCAGGCGCAGCGGCCACGGCTCACGGGCCCAGCCGCTCCGTGGCACGTGGGATCTTCCCGGACCGGGGCACGAACCCGTGTCCCCTGCATCGGCAGGCGGACTCTCAACCACTGCGCCACCAAGGAAGCCCTCCTTTAGTTCTTTGTCCATGGTTTCCTTCAGCTCATCAAGAATATTTATGACAGTTGATTTAACATCTTAGACTAGTAATCTCATTGTCTCAGCTTCCTTGGGAATGGTTTTTGCCAAATTCTTCTTCCTGTAAATTGTCCATACTTTGCTGTTTCTTACTATGTATTATAATTTTTTTTGTTGAGACCTAGACATTCTAAGTATTACAATGTGGTAACTATGTAAATCTGTTTTCTCACTTCTCAGTGATTGCTGATTTTTGCTCATTAAGGGCGGGAGTCATCTGTTTGTGTTATTTCCAAACTGTTTTTGCAAAGTGTGTAATCCTTTTTGTGTGTGGTTGCAAGTTTCTGTTCTGTTATTGCTGCAGTTAGCTGGTGAGCTGACAAAGATTTCCTTAAATGTCTGGATCAAAAAAAGGGACAAAAAGTTCTCTTTTAATATTCTGTTAGATACCACCAATGGAAGCTGTTGCTGCCTGTTCCAGAAACTATTGCTCCTAGAACCAGTGGGCTGCTCTCCCCACTGCTACAGGAGGGAGGAGCTGAGGAATGGGGGATGATAGTTGGTTCACACATGCTGTTAACTTAGGAAAGATCAACAACAGCCTCTTCTTTCATGCACTCTCTTGGTTGTTGTAAGTGTCTGATAAGGTTCTGTAGCTCTAAAATGGTTGATTCCGATTTCTCTTTCCGTCTCAGTTTTTACTTTGGTGGAAGGACTGAATTCTAGATCTTTCTACTGCTTTATTTTGCATCAGTGATGTCTTTTGAAGTGCAAATGTTTAAGTTTAAGCTCAATGTCACATTCAAGAATTCTTTGCATAAACTGTGGTGACAAAGTTTTTCTCCTGTGTTTAGCATGGTTGGATGGCAAAGCTTTGGTGTGTAGGCAGGCCATATAGAGGCTTGTGAAGGAAGCGTGGCTTGATGAGAACTGTCTGGGGAGTACAGGTGAGCTGTGTGGGGCTTACAGAGGGAATTGGTGCATCAGTGCTGGCAGGAAGCCTTTGGGTGCCAGTTTACATGTTAATAAGACTGCAGGAAAGCCATCTGCAGGTTGAGTTGCTGAGGCTATAAGTTTGCTCAGGGACTTAATGTTCTGGGCACGTGACTGAGCAGAGTTCTACTGGATATCCTCATATCCAAACCACTAACCCACTCTGTATCAACTGGAAGCCACAGGAGAGCAGAGCCCCTTTCTTCTCTGGTGTCCCTTCAGTGCCCTCTATCGAGTAAGCTTAACAGCTTCATGTTTATTTTAAAAGGAGAAATGCTCAAAGGAATTCCATGTTGTCACAAAGCATATATTGCAAGGTGAATATAGAGCTATAAGGCAATCAATTGATGAGCAGCACATAAGATATCAAATAGTGTTTAATTTAATAGGCCATCATTTGAAGCTTGAAATTTTACTATAAATATACCAGTCCTCAGTATAATCATTATTGAAAACCTCCAACTTAGAGATCTTATAAAATAGAGAATTGAGTCTCTATATGTGGTCTCAGAGATGAAACCTCTAGAGTATCCTAAGCAGAAATTACTCCAAATTGTCATCAGTTCACTTCCACTGCACACCCAAGGAAGTGAGAGTGTTTCTTTATTATTGATTAACCCATATTCTTTTGTAGGAGTCCATTGATACCTTTCTAAACTTGAAGAATAGCCTTAACGTTATGCATTAAAAACTTACCCCCTTCTTATCACAATAATGTACTTTTAAGAACAGATTTATTGGGCTTTCCTGGTGGTGCAGTGGTTGAGAGTCCGCCTGCTGATGCAAGGGACACAGGTTCGTGCCCTGGTCCTAGAAGATCCCACATGCCACGGAGCGGCTGGGCCTGTGGGCCATGGCCGCTGAGTCTGTGCGTCCAGAGCCTGTGCTCCGCAATGGGAGAGGCCACAGTGGTGAGAGGCCCACGTACCGCAGAAAAAAAAAAAAAAAAAAAAAGAACAGATGTATTTCTATGATATTTTGAAAGCCTGAGTTATTTGGGCTTTCACATACTTTGTGACTGTTTTTAACTGTATGTGAAAATTTAAAATTTTCTTAATGAATATTTATATCACAGCTTATATGAAGGCTTTATATTCAGTTGGATTAATTGTACCTTTCTGATTGGTCCATGGTGCCCTGGCATGCTATATTGATGTATACATATTTTGAATATCATTCCTGCTTACATGTGCAATAGATACTTAATTTGGTTGGTAAAGGAATGGAGATAATAGGTAAAATCCTTGATCCTTGTGCAGATTCTTTTTTTTTTAGATTTTCAGTGAGAGATAGTTTCTTACCAGGTTCCATATTGACTCTTTTGCAGTAAGCTTTTCTTGTGCATACCTGTCCTAGGAAAAATAATTTGCATATACATATATTATAGGAATAGAGGCTCAGTAGATACCCTTTTATTTCAAGCAGTAACAAATTATTGCTCAGAATAATTAAATAGTATTTGTCCCAAAGATTGTATTACTTAATCCTTTACCTGTTTTATATAAGTTCTCTTTAACTTTTTTGTTTTCAGATTCTTGGGTTTTATTGTCAAGTATATGTATAGTCAATTCTAGTACACTTTGTAGCTAACTCAAAGCAAATATTTACATTTTATTTACAGCTGTCATTTTTCTCCCAGTTTGTTTATCTCTCTAATATCTCTGTTGATGATTCTTCTGATATTTCTTTATAAGCCAGGTAGTCTTAAGTGAGTCTTGTTAGTCTAATAGTCAGGAGTATAAGTAGTAGAAATAATTTTATTTAAAAGTATTTTGTATTTGTCTTGAGGATAAGCATACTTTAAAAATTATTATTAAGTAGTTCCCTGGTTACCAGAAACACAATTCATGTAACTTTTCTGTGTTTCAGAAACCTTTTTCCGAAAAGGACAAAGGAACTCAAGTCAGTTGTACATAGTGCTCCTGGTTGGAAATTATTTGGTAAAGTCCCTCCCAGAGAGAATATTCAGAAGACTTCCAGAATCATTCAGCAGGTAAGTACTACTGTAGCCATGTGGTTTGTCTTGCTTTTCAGATATTCTTTTCTAGATAATTAACCATATTCTACTTTCATTCCTTTTTTTTTAACATGTAAAATTTTGGGACTATAGATGTTTGTAGGAACTTTAATTATTTTTTAAAGCATGACATATTTTCAGTTATCTTTTATGGTTGTGAAAATTCTTTACAGTCATAGAACATTGATTTTGTTTCCTAGTTATTCCTTGGATAGCTTTTTTTTTTCCTTAGCAAACCATTGTCACCACAGACTTTGACTTCTAGCTGAACATGGTAGCATTTGCCAGCGGCACAGATTTTATGGATAATGGGTAGTTGTGAACTGATAAAGCAGCATAAAGTGAAAACTGAGTAGATTTTGAGGTTGAACTCTTTCCTTGGTCACTCTTCTGGTTTTCTGTCTTAACCAAGGACGTTGTGAGACGGGTGGGTGTGTAGTCTGTTTCTAGTAATTTAAGAGCCAGTTCTTCTGTTACCTGTTTTAATATCCATATTCTTGAGTTCTTAAGAATTTCAGATCTTGTTTGACTCCTGAGCTTATGCTTCTCAGTACTAGGAGATAAGTGAGACTGGAATGCAGTGAGACTGTATCAACTTGTAGCATTTTTAATTTTAGAGAAGCTGTTTCTCAGGAGATGTAATAATAAATTTCCTATTTCTCTCCTTCTAGTTGTAATTTATCAAATTTAGCACATCCAGCATTTATAAAAATAATCACATTAAAGCAATAATCATCATTCAAATTGGAAAAAATACCTTCCTTTAAGTATTTAATAGTGTTGTTTTTATTGCTCAAAAGAAAAACTGGTTTCCCAAGTAAATGAGAACATAATTTTTAGATCTTTAAAATCATTTGTTATAGTTAATTTTATTTACAAGTAATTAAAATAGTGACCAGTTTATATGTTGCTGAGACTTAAAACTGTAGTGCTGTGATTCCCAAGCTGTGTGCCTAGGGCACCCCATGTGCTGCAGCTAACACAGGGGGGAACCATGGCAAACTCAGTGATGCTACACATCTGCTAGATATGGTGCAGACTGATAGCTTGAGGTAGTACACAATTTCAACATTAAAAGGCAATATATTATTTTCTGTGGCATCGTATCCTTGTGAATCTGGTTTTTCCTAGTTTGCTGTGATAAAAATCAGATACTGTGCAAAAATCAGTGTGGAACAGGAAATGAAGGTGATGGTGTCCAATGTGATTTCAAGGTTTGTGAAATTGTACAGTGCACAAAAGGCACACATGCCCAATTAGTAATTAATTGTGGTTATTTAAGAATGCAATAAAATGTTTTTCTTTTAATTTATGTGTACTATTTTTCAAGTGGTTACTAAGTGCTAGGACATAAATCTTTACTTAATTGTTGGACATAACTACTTATTAAACAGAATGTTTAAGGATCTCTGTTGGTTTAGGGGGCGCCAAGAAAAAATTACTGAGACACTAAGGTTACTGTTAATCCAAGAAAGTTTGGGAATCTTTGCTATCTGGACATCTTAAATTTTAACTCTTTTTTTGTGAAGTCTTTCAGAAGACCAAGTTTGCCCTCTAGAGGCAAAAACAGTGGTCTTGCTATTGAAGGTTTGTATTCTTGACTTTATGATAGTTTACCTGAAATATGCTTGTGCATATACTTTAATATCTTTATGTAAACTAACATTCTGTGATATTTTCTTACCATAGATCTCTAAATAAATTACTAGCGGATAATTATCTGTTTACCGGTATGTCTGTGCCTTTAATCTGCTGTTTTCATTTTGGAAAGCCAAGGCCTCACCTCCTCTCTCCTTTTTATATATATATGTTGTTTGAAAATTTGATTAGTGGTCAGGAAAAAACAACTCTTATTTTCATATGGGAAGAAGGAGTGAGTTGAACAGTTTCTATCCTCTGTCCCTTTTCTGGCCTTTTACACATGATGGTTTCTCCCAGCTGCTTCTTTTAATTTTTGAGTTTTCCATTTGTGTGTAGGTGCTAATGTGTATTTTGGTGCCTTTTTTGTGGTTCTGTTTGTTTTGGGGGGGCTGTGATGGATAGCGAAGTCATTGTTCCTCTGACCGTTTTCCACATTCAAAAATATGTTATCTCTTTCACCATGTGATGGAATATGTTTCTGCCTCTCCTTTTCTGCTTTCTCTTTCCCTACTGTTTGTGTCCTCTACTCCCCATTTGTCTCACTTTGCTGTTATCTTCACTGCACTTGTCATTTTTAAAGTGGGCATGATTTTCTTTTATTGGTAATGGTAACGTTATAACTTTCTGTCTCTGTTCCCACTTGAAAACATTTTTTTACAGCCCTGATTTCTAAACTCTGTAAAATATTATCAATATAAAACTACATTTGAGATCCTTGACCATCCATCTGCTCCTTTCAAATGTGTGTTATATGTTTGGAATGAGAAATTTAAAATGATATTAAGAGTAAAGCCGTGAAGAGTGTTAAGACACATCTGTCATGTTTTAGGATAAGGTCTTAAGCTATTAAGGCTATAGAAAATGAAGATAGCTAGTATTCCAGTGCAAAACTGCCTGAAACAGTGAGGCAGTGCTAGAAGTACTAAGGAAAAAATAGATTCCTTTGACCTCCCTAAAGATGCCTCACTTGCTTACTGAATGGCAAAACAGTAAAATTTTTTAGAATATTAGAGTAGTAGTAGTATTTTATAGGGTAATTATTTTATTAAGCAGATACTCAGAAGAGTTGCCATATTCTTAAGGATGAGTATATGTTTGGGGGCCAGAATTTTTTTCTAGTAGAAAGACACCTGTAAGATTATCAACCAAACTAAAGAGTAAAGTAGTGTTTGACTTACCATCTTTTTCCTCTGTTGTTAATTGCACAAATAACACGATTATGTTCTCTATAAAATATAAAACATTATAGGGAGATATGTCTCATTTTACTTTCCCTTCGTATTTTTAGGCCTTTTAAAATTCAACTTTTGTATGGAAAACACAATTATTTTCATGTTTTTACATATATGGTGTTATTTTTTTTCCATGAACAAAGTGTTACTATATATACATTTTTTTTGCCTTACTTTATGTGTTTTGTACCTATAGATTTTTCAGAGATATATGAAGTTCAAAAGTGAAAGATACTTGTAGGTTAAATATTTCTTAAAGTTTTATTCTTGTAAATTTTATTAAAGGTCTGATCAGTTTTAGTGCTTTCCATGTTAACAATAAAGAAACAAACATAAAAATCATTTTAGGGTAATAACAAAGTCAGACCGACTCAAGTTTGGCATTTAACTTGACAGTCAATTCCCAAATCACATGAATATTCATAATATTATTTTATGAGGATTATCACATGTGTTCTCTTGCAGGTGTGAAATTCCTGCTTGTGGCCATTTGAACCAGTTGGTGAGCCATGTTAAAAATTGCATCTATTAATTATAAATAGTATTTCAGTTATATTGTAGTTCAATTGACCTAAGTTTTTGGTTTTTCTAAATTAATAGGCTGAAGTTGGAATACAGCTACATAGTTTGTCCTATGACCTCCAAACTGCAAGTGAGAATTATTTCAAATGCACCATGTTATGTATAATTGTAACATGATTGCATACTAGATTGAGTATACTCTATTTATGTCAAACTGACAGTCTTTCAGTAGAAAGTGATTTTTTTGTTTGGCACTGTTTTTATATTGGCATCTTTTTCATTATGAGGAAATTAGATTGGAGTACTTAGATGATATTTCATGTTTTTCATCACTCGTGTCTTTTTCTGAGTGATGTTTTAGTTGAGTGGTTGAATCACTTTCAGATATCTTTTGGCAAGCAAGTAAAAAAGGTTTAAGGCACTAACTGATTTCTTAATCTGAGCATTTCAAATTGTCTAAAAGTAGAATAGGTCACGCTGCTCAATTAAGCCTTTGATTTTGAAATTGTTAACTTCAGGAACAATAGCGCTGTGGAAAGGACTAGAACACACGTGCTTTGTGAGCAGTAAATATATAACACTTTGCAAGTGTAGAGCTTAGTTTTCTGGTTACTAACTTTATTGGTGTATGTAGCATTAGGATACTTGAAAACAGTTTGTTGGTTTTAGTTATGCTTAAATATGGATACCTTTAGTGTAAAATTTGAGTGAGCACTGCAATAAATGAACTACTTCTTTCATTGTTAAATTGTGGAGGGGCTGGTCTATGTTCAGAATTTGTTTGTGATAAGTCCTTAAAACTGTTAACACACTTGCATGTTTTTTCACCTTTATTTACCTAATGCATTGTCACCTTGAAAAGGTGAATAATTAACCTCTCAAGCCACATGTGTGTTCCTTATTTATAGTTAATGATAAATTATTATGTATTTCCTATGTATGAATAAATTTATTTCATAAATGTTAATTTGTGTGGTCTGGAGATTGAGAGAGGAATTTATAACAGCTCTGGGCCTGTGCTTCGGGGAGAGGGGAGAAGTATGAGCCTTAAGAAAGAAGGTTAAATTAGGTAAAGAAAATGAAAAGAATAAAGCACTAACACCTTTAAGGAAGAGTGTTCTCACTGTCCACTGAAACTCAAAAGTTGAGTCACTCTGTATACACATCAGGCTATTTTGGCTTTTACATTGTCTTTAAAAGAGAAGCTCCTATTCTATGCTTTCTTCTCCGCAGACCCCATATTTTACTTTAAGAAGCTGTTCAAAGACTCCTGCCACCCTCCGTTTGAATCGATAGACTGATCTTTTCTCACATTCCCTCCTTGTACACCTTCTTTCTGGTGAATCCCTTTAGATACAGAGCCCAAGGCATCAGAATGTGGTAGGATACCATTCTGTGACCAACTTACTCTGTGACCTTGTGTTAGCAAGCTCTAAACCTTTTCTCTAGTAGAACTTGAAGGACAGAATTCTTTAATTGATCCTAGATTCTTCTCGAAGATTGTCTGGCTTTCATTTCAATGAAAGTGTAATTTATTCAACATACACTGACTGTGTATAATATCATATGCATGGTTCAGGTTCTTGGGAAATAGATAAATATAAGTCCTAGCCTTTCAGTTATTCTAGTATAATTGTAGGAAGGAGGGGGAAGGTTCATATATGGTTTTAGCATAGTGTAGTGAGTGCTGTAATACAGTTGTGAACCAAAGTACGAGAGTAGAGATGAAAGAGTGATTTATTCTGCTAGGATGACGTGCAGTTTTTGTGTTATGAAGTATACCAGTAGGAGTTCACCAGGATGGAGAAAGCCATTCCAGATACAGAAAATTGAATGAACAAGCAGGAATGCACCAGACTTGTTTAGCTCAATTTTAGGTCAGTATTTCAGGGAAGTAGGGTAGATGGTGAAGGTCATTAGCCACAAGGTTAGAAAGTTGGGTTTTAACCAAAATACTTTTAAATAAGGCACTGAGACATCAAATTCATATACTGGAAAAATTCTGGAGGCATTGTAGAAGTTAAATTAGAAAAGAGTGGGTTTGCAAACAAGGACATTAAGATTTATTGTAGTAGTCAATGATTCTGTTTCTCAAACATAGTGGATTACGTAGGGAATGTGTTAAAAATACAGATCCCTCAGCTCTTTACTTTGAGTTCTTAATGTCAGTTTTGTGTTTTTCAATTCTTGTGTTTCTGTTTGTTTCTTTTTCAAATCTGCTATATCACTTTTTGCAGTTTACAGTTCCCTGCTGAAATTTCAAGCTTGGCCTTTATCTCCTTAAACATAGTAAGTATAGTTTTTATAGCCTGTGTCTGATAATTCCAATGTCTGGAAATTCCATAGGTCTGTTTATATTGAATATTGATTCTGCTAGTTTTTGTTAGCAGATGCTATTTTATCTCTGTGTGTGCCTGGTTACCTTTGCTTGGGTGCTGGATATAATATTTGAAACATCATATGTAGAAAACAATTTGAAGTACATCTTGGTTACTTCGAAGTTTTATCAACAGTGAATAAAGCTGATATAAACATCTGTGTGTAAGTATTTTTGTGGGTGTAAGTTTTCATTTCTTTTGGGTAAATACCAAGGAGGCTGGTTGCTGAATCATATGGTATTTTAATTTTGTAAGAAACAGCCAAACTGTCTTCCAAAGTGACTGTACCATTTTGCATTCCCACCAGCAATGAATGAGCATTCCTGTTGTTCCACATCTTCACCAGTATTTGGTGTTGTCAGTGTTTCGAATTTTGATCATTCTAATAGGTGTGTAGTGGTATCTGATTGTTTTAATTTGCAATTCTGAATGAACATGAATTAGAACATATTTTCATATGTTTACTTGTCATCTGTATATCTTTTTTAGTGAGTTGTCTTTTCTGATCTTTTGCCATTTTTAATTGGATCGTTCATTTTCTTATAATAATAAAAACAGAATTCAATAGAGTTTTAAGAGTTCTTTGTATATTTAGTGTAACAGTCCTTTATCAGATGTATCTTTTGAAAGTATTTCCTCCCAGTCCATATCTGGTCTTCTCATTCTCTTGACAGTGTCTTTCACAGAGTAGAGGTTTTTAATTTTTATCAAGCCCTGCTTCTCAATTATTTCTCTCATGGATTGTGCCTTTGGTGTTGTATCTAAATAAAGTCATCACCATACCAAAAGTAATCTAGGTTTTCTCCTGTCTTCTATAGTTTTATAGTTTTTTGTTTTACATTTAGGTCTATAATCCATTTTGAGTTAATATGTGTGAAGAGTGTAAGTTCTATGTCTAGATCCATTTTTTTGCATGTGGATGTCCACTTGCTCCACGCCATTTGTTGAAAAGACTACCTTTGCTCCATTTTATTGATTCTGCTCTTTTGTCAAAGATCAGTTGACTGTGTTTATGTGGAACTGTTTCTGGGCTGTCTGTTCTGTTCCATTGACTTATTTGTCTAGTCTTTTGTCAACACTGCCCCGTATTGATTACTGTAGCTTTATAGTAAGTCTTGAGGTCGGGTACTATCAGTCCTCCAACTTTATTCTTCTTCTTCAATACTGAGTTTGCTATTCTGGATCTTTTGCCTCTACATATAAACTTTAGAATCACTTTGTCAATATCCACAAAGTTACTTGCTGGGATTTTGGTTGGGATTGTGTTAAATTTATAGATCAAGTTTGGAAGAACTGACATCTTGGTAATACTGACTCTTCCTATCCATGAACATGGACTGTCTCTTGCTTTAGTTAGTTCTTCTTTGGTATCTTTTATCTGAGTTTCATAATTTTCCTCATGTAGATATTGTATATATTTTGTCAGATTTGTATCTAAGTACTTCATTTTGGGGGATGCTAATGGAAATTTTAATGTGTTTTAAATTTCAAATTCCATTTATTTATAGCTGGTATATAGGAAAGCAATTGACTTTCCTAATATCCTGTAACCTTGCTGTAATTGCTTATTAGTTACAGGAATTTTTTTGACTGTTCTTTCAGATTTTCTACACAGACAAGTCATGGCATCTGAAAACAAAAACAGTTTTATTGTTTTCTTTTACAATCAGTATACCTTGTGTTTCCTTGTCTTGTTGCATTAGCTAGGACTTCCCATACAATGTTGACAAGCAGTGGTGGAGGGGACATCCTTGCCTTGTTCGTGATCTTAGAAAACTTAGAGTTTCTCACCATTAGATATAATATTAGCTATAGGTTTTTTGTAGATGTTCTTTATCAAGTTGAGAAGCACCCTTATATTCCTTCTTTAATGAGGGTTTTTGTCATGAGTGAGTTGAATTTTATCAAATGCTTTTTCTGTATTGATACGGTCTTGTGATTTTTCTTTCTTAGCTTATTGATGTGATAGATTACATTAATTGATTGTCAGATGTTGAGCCAGCCTTGCATACATGGGATAAATCCCACTTGGTCATGGTTTATAATCCTTTTTATACATTATTTGATTTGATTTGCAAATATTTCATTGAGGATGTTTGCAGCTATGCTTCTGAGAGGTATTGTTCTGTAGTTTTCTTTTAATGTCTTTGCCTGTTTTAATATTAGGGTAATGCTGGCTTCATTGATTAAATTAGGAAGTATTCCTCTGCTTCTGTCTTCTGGAAGAGATCATAGGGAATTGGTATAGTTTCTTCCTTAAATGTTTCTTAAAATTTGCTGGTGAAGCCATCTGAGCCAAACTGCTTTCTCTTTTGGAAGGTAATTAATCAACACAATTCCTTTCCTCCTTCCTTCTTTCCCTTCTTCCTTCCCTCCTTCTCTCCCTCCCTTTCTCCCTTCTTCCTTTCATTTTTTCCAGCTTTATTGGGGGTATAATTGTTGATTCAATTTTTTAAGTAGATAACAGGACTGTTCAGATTGTCTCTTTCTTCTGTGAGTTTTAACAGATTGTGTCTTTAAGGAATTTATCCATTTCATCTAAGTTATCAAATTTATGGGCATCTGATTGTTCATAATATTACTTTAATGTACATCGGATCTGTAGTGAGGTCTCCTCTTTCATTTATGATATTTGTAGTTTGTGTCTGCTTTCCCTCTCCCTCTCTCCTTCCCTTCCTCCCTCCATCCTAGAGTTTGTAATATGTATTTACAGCTAATCTAAGCCCACTTTAAAATAACATTTACCACTTCATGTGTAGTGCAAGTACTTTATAATAACAAAATATTCCTAATTCCTTCCTTCCATCCCTTGTGTCTTTGCTGTCATTCATTTCACTTATACATGAGCATGCTCTCACACATACACACACACACACACGTAACTGAATATATCATTATTATTTTGAACAAACTGTTATCTGTTGGATCAGTTAAGAATAATAAAAATAAAATTTTTATTTTTACCTTCATGTATTTCTTTCTGATGCTCTTTCTTTCTAGATGTAGATAAAAGTTTCTGATGTGTCATCTTCCCTCTCTCCGAAGAGCTTTTTAATAGATCTTGCAAGGCAGATCTATTGGCAACAAATTCAATTTTTTTGTTTGTTTGGAAAAGTCTTTTTTTCTTTTTTTTTTTTTGAAGGATAATTTCATAGGGTACAGAATTTAAGGGTTTTGCATTTTTTCTCTCAACACTTTAAATATTTCTCTGTACTCCTTGCTTGTATGGTTTCTGAGAAGTTGAAGGTAATTGTTATCTTTGCTTTTGTATAGGGAAGGAATTTTTTTCACCTCTGGCTTCTTTCAAGATTTTTTTTTCAATCTTTGATTTTCTGCAGTTTAAATATCTTATGCCTACGTATAGTTATTTGGGCATGTTTCCTGCCACATTTTGTGTTCTGAACTTCATGATCTGTGGTTTGGTGTTGACATTAATGTATAGAAATTCCTGGTTACCATTCCTTCAAATATGCTTCTACTCCATTTTCTCTCTAGTTGCTCACTGCAACTAGAGAAAGCCCACACACAGCAATGAAGACCCAACGCAGCCAAAAATAAATAAAATTAAATCTTTTTTTAAAGTTCCTTTTCCCCTCCTACTGCTGGAAGCACAGGAGATTTTTCTCTGACATGCACTGTGAGTACCTGATAGAGTTCCTGAAGGTAAAACTTGCAAAAGTATGTGGGTCTGGGATCTCTTGGAGTTTTAGCTCTCAGACCTGTCGACATTGAGCCTCTAGCAATTTGTCAATTACAGTTCAGGTTTTCCTACCCTGGCCATTGATTCCCACAGAGGTTTCTTCATAGATTTCTGCTCTGGTAAGTTGTGATTCTCTATATCCACCTGTCTATTTCTCTAATTTGGGGGCAGCAGTTTGCCCTGTGACCTCATTTCTCTGAGGAATCTAAGAAGAGTTGTTGATTTTTTTAGTTTCTTCAGCTTTTTACTTATTGGAATGGGTTGGCAACTTCTAAGCTTCCTACATGCTGGAGCATAAAACAGAAGTTGAAATGCTAATACTTTGTTAAGGATTTTTGCTTCCATTTTCATTTGATACATTGGTCTATAATTTTCTTTTAATATCTTTGTCTGATTTTGGTATTGGGATAATGCTGAAATCATTGAATGAATTGAGTTTTTTTCTTCATCTCCATTCTAAAAGAATTTGTGTAGAATTAGTATTTTTTCTTCCTTAAATGTTTGATGAAACTTGGCAGTGAAATTATCTAAGCCAAGATTTCTCAACCTCAGTGCTGTTGATATTTTAGGTTTTGTAATTTTTGTTCTTGGGGGCCTTTCCTGTGCAGTGAAGGATTTAGCAGCATCCCTGCCCTCTGCCCAGTAGATGCCAGTAGCATCCCCTCACAGTTGTTGCAACCAAAAATGTCTCTAGATGTTGCCACATATTCCCTGGGGCCAAAGTCTACCAATTGAGAATTACTGACATAAACCAAGTATGCAGGGGAGACTTCCCTGGTGGTCCAGTGGTTAAGACTCCGCACTCCTAATGCAGGGGGCCCAATTTCGATCCCTGATCAGAGAAGTAGATCCCGCATGCCGCAATGAAGATCCTGAAGATCCTGCATGCTGCAACAACAACAACAAAAAAAGATACTGCATGCGACAACGAAGCTCCTGCCTGCCGCAACTAAGACCTGGTGTAGCCAAATAAATAAATAAATATTTTTTTAAAAAATGAGTATGCAGGGGTTTTAGTTGTTATTGTTAAATAGCTTTTTAATTATAAATTTAATATTTTAATATAGGAGTATGACATTCTCTAGGTTTTTTTTCCCCCACATCTTTATTGGAGTATAATTGCTTTACAATGTTGTGTTAGTTTCTGCTATACAACAAAGTGAATCAGCTATATGTATACATATATCCCCATATCCCCTCCCTCTTGAGCCTCCTTCCCACCCTCCCTATCCCAGCCCTCTAGGTCATCACAAAGCGTCGAGTTGATCTGCCCACTAGCCATCCAGTTCACATTTGGTAGTGTATATATGTCAATGCTGCTCTCTCACTTCGTCCCAGCTTCCCATTCCCCCCCTGCATCCTCAAGTCTGTTCTCTACATCTGAGTCTTTATTCCTGCCCTGCCACTAGGTTCATCAGTACTGTCTTTTTAAATTCCATATATCTAGCATACGGTATTTGTTTTTCTCTTCTGACTTACTTCACTCTGTATGACAGACTCTGGGTCCATCCACCTCACTACAAGTAACTCAATTTTGTTCCTTTTTATGGCTGAGTAATATTCCATTGTATATATGTGCCACATCTTCTTTATCCATTCATCCGTCGAAGGATATTTAGGTTGTTTCCATGTCCTGGCTATTGTAAACTGTGCTACAATGAACATTGTGGTACATGTATCTTTTTGAATTATGGTTTTCTTAGGGTATATGCCCAGGAGTGCGATTGCTCGGTCATATGGTAGTTCTGTTTTTAGTTTTTTAAGGAACCTCCATAGTGTTCTCCATAGTGGCTGTCAATTTACCTTCCCACCAACAGTGCAGGAGGGTTCCCTTTTCTCTACACCCTCTCCAGCATTTATTGTTTCTAGATTTGTTGATGATGGCCATTCTGACCTGTGTCAGTTGATAGCTCATTGTAATTTTGATTTGCATTTCTCTAATGTTTAGTGATGTTGAACATCTTTTCATGTGTTTGTTGGCCACCTGTATGTCTTCTTTGGAGAAATGTCTATTTAGGTCTTTTGCCCATTTTTGGATTGGGTTTTTTGTTTTTTTGATATTGAACTGCATGAGCTGCTTGTATATTTTGGAGATTAATCCTTTGTCAGTTGCTTTGTTTGCAAATATTTTCTCCCAATCTGAGG
Source organism: Kogia breviceps (assembly GCF_026419965.1). Taxonomy (NCBI): domain Eukaryota; kingdom Metazoa; phylum Chordata; class Mammalia; order Artiodactyla; family Physeteridae; genus Kogia; species Kogia breviceps. The sequence goes on along the minus strand of NC_081311.1, from coordinate 33,018,918 downwards.
GTCTTTTGGTCTTGTTTATGGTATCCTTTGCTGTGCAAAAGCTTTTAAGTTTCATTAGGTCCCATTTGTTTATTTTTGTTTTTATTTCCATTTCTCTAGGAGGTGGGTCAAAAAGGATCTTGCTGTGATTTATGTCATAGAGTGTTCTGCCTATGTTTTCCTCCAGGAGTTTTATAGTGTCTGGCCTTACATGCAGGTCTTTAACCCATTTTGAGTTTATTTTTGTTTCTATTTTTTCTTGAGTCAGACTTGGTTAACTTACGTCTTTTAAGAGATTTTTACATTTCACCTCTGTTGTTGGATTTATTGGAAAAAAAATTGTTAATAATAATCTCTTTTTATCCTCTTAATGTCTACTGGTTATGTGATATGGATACACATTATCTCTCATACATTCCTGATTTTAGTAATTTGTGTCTTCTTTTTTTCTTGATCAGTTTTGCCAGAAGTTATCAGTTTCACTGATCTTTAAAAACGTATACCTGTTTTGTTTCACTGATTTTTACCTCTTTGTTTCTATCTCATTTATTTTTGCTCTTTATTATTTACTTTCCTCTTGGTTCGAATTTGTTTTTTCTAGTTTTTTAAGGTGGATCATTGATTTTAGACCTTTTATCTTTTTAATATGTGGATTAAGCTATACATTTCCCTCTAACTATGCTTTAGCTGCATTTTACAAGTTTCAGAATTTTCATTTTCATTCACTTCAAAATGTTTTCTCTGTTATTTCTTTTGTCATGCTTCTTTGGAAGTGTGTTGTTTTAATTTTCAGATATTTTAGAATTTTCCCAGATGTTTCTGTAAATAATTTCTAATTTAATTCCATTATGCTCATACAGTATACATTATGAAATTTTAGTGTTTTTCAATATATTGAGGCTTGTTTTATGTCCTAGATATAGCTTGTCTTAGGGAATGTTCCTTGTGTCCTTGAAAAGAATGTGTATATTCTGCTGATGTTGGGTTAGTGTTGTATAAATGTCAATTAGGTCATGTTAGATGATAGTGTTGTTCAAGTCTTGTATAATTTTGCTGATTTTCTATTTGTTCTGTGAATTACTGAGAGAGGAGTAATAAAATGTCCACCATAGTCTACTTGGCTATTTCTCCTTTTGCTCTTTTTTTTCTCTTTTTGTTTTGAAGCTTCGTATTTATGTCTTCTAGATGAATTGACCTTTTTAACATTAATGTAATGTCTTTTTTGCCCTGGTAATGGTTCTTATTAAGAAGTTTTTGTCTAACTTTAATTTAGCCACTGAAGCTTGCTTTCACTTAGTGTTTACATGATATTTATTCTTCTATCCATTTACTTTTTATCCTTCATATTTAAAGTGGTTTTTTTGTATGTAGCATATATTTGGGTCTATGTAGGCAGTCTAATACTCTCTTCTTTTTAAATGGAGTGTCATTTATTGGTATGACTTGTTTTAAATTTACTGTCTTGCTACTTCTTTTCAAATTGTCCCATCTGATCTTTGTTTCTTTTTATCTCATTTCCTGCCCTCTTTTGGATTAAATGAGTTTTTTAGTACTCCATTTTATCTCCATTGTTAGCTTATTCAGTATACCTTTGTTTTAGTTTTTCAGTGGTTACTCTTGGCCAACAGAAACGTTTTATTTTTACAACTGCTTTGGATTCTGGGTATGAAGGATCTCAAAGAGTTCTTGTTTATGGGGATTGTCTGTCAATTACTACTGTACCCAGAATTAAAACTGAAAGGATGAAATATTTATTAATTCACTTAGAAAGTGAAATTGGACATCCCTTCCCCCCCACCTTTTTTTTTAAAACTGAGTGCATGTCATGAAGAACACAGTGATTAGTAGTACATTTTGGTGTCTCTGCCTTGATTTGTGCTAGGGCATCAACAGTTTTATTCAGTATTGCTTTAGCAAAATTAGTGCTAATGTCAACACATTGACAAACTATTAGCAGTATAGTTTTGACTTTGCAAACCTCATGAAACCATTTCTGGGACACTGTTGAGAACTGTTGCAGTAGGGCTTGTGATATTTATCTTTATCACAATCTATGCTCAAATAATGTTATACCACTTTGAGCATAATGTAATAACCTTACAACAGTATACTGCCTTTCTCTCCCTTCTGATTTTGTGCTGTAAGCCCCTCAATACACTGGTATTATTTTTGCTTTAAGTAGTCAGATATCCTTTTAAAAATGACTTTTATATTTTTGTCTCTTATTTATGTCTTTTCTAAAATGTTTTCCATATTTACTATTTTTGGTGCTTTTTATTTCTTTGTGTAGATTCATGTTTTCATATATGTATCCTTTCTGCCTGAAAGATTTCCTTTAAAATATAGAGCAGGTCCACTGATAACAGATTCTCTCAGGTTTTGTTTGTCTGAAAACATTTTTATTGTGCTTTTATTTTTCAAAGATAGATATTTTTTTTGGTATAGGATCCTAAATCAACAGGCTTTTTTCCCCCATTGTTTTATTTTTTTTTTTTCTTCCAGCAATTTAAAGGTTTTTCCATTGTCTTCTGACTTGCATAGTTTCAGGTGAGTTTGAACATTCAGGTCTCTCCTGAATATCCTGTGTATTCAGTGAAGACTTTCCATTCTGGTTGGTGGGAATATGAATACTTCTCAGCTGTGGGTGAGCTCTGGAAACTGTTTTGCTTACCATCCACAGTAATTGTTCTTTCCCCGGAAGTTGTTTTTTGCCCAGCCTTGTAGTGTTTTGCCTTACACATGTGCAGTTTGGTATTCAGCTAAAGACTCAAGAGGACTCCTGTGCAGATTTCTGGAGCTCTTTCTCAATGGAGTGCTTTTCTGCTACTCTGGCCCCCAAATTCTGCCCCCCCTTGACCATTCCAACTAACAGCCAGGCTTTCTTCAAGTTTTCCCTTCCTGCACTGGATGTCCAGAACTGCACCCATGCATAATAATGGGATGATCGATAGGCTCACCTTGTTTGTTACCCCTTTGGGATCCCAGTGGTTGTTTTCAGCAAGAAAGTTGGTATGAATTACCCAGTCCACCAAGTGGGAATCTACCTATCTTTCTGAAGAATTTTTTTGTCCAACATGTATATATTAGTTTTAGGAATGTAGATGAAAACCAAATACTTACTTGTTTCTAATTACATATTCAATTCACATATATAATAATATATTAAGAAATAGTGTCTTTTTATTCAGATCTGTTTGCATACATCTTTGATGTCAGTATGTTCAGCATCACTGACCACTTTTGTGGTCTTTAACCCCAGAGCACATCATCTTCACTTTCGTCAAAGTTGTAGGAGATATAGTGCTTTTTAAGTGTATTATCTTTTTACTAAAATTTTGTGTCAAGCCACAAGTTTCCAGATGCATTACATTTTTTCTTTTATTCTATAAGTATAAAATTATGATCTCTACAACCTAATCTCTTACTTTATTGTTCTTTAAGGTAATGTTTAAAAGGCTCTTTATGATAGTTTGCAATTGAATGGTTAAACCTCCGGGAATCCTTCATTACTTTGTGTCCATTTTCTTCCTTTCCTTCTCCAATTTAACAAAGCCACAACAAAAAAAACTATTAAAAAAGAAATCACCTTCCAGGGGCTTCCCTGATGGCGCAGTGTTAAGAATCCGCCTGCCAATACAGGGGACATGGGTTCGAGCCCTGGTCTGGGAAGATCCCAAATGCCACGGAGCAACCAAGCCCATGCACCACACTACTGAGCCTGCGCTCTAGAGCCCGCAAGCCCACAACTAGTAAGTCCACGTGCCACAACTACTGAAGCCAGTGCGCCTAGAGCCTAGTGATCTGCGACGAGAAGTCACAGCAATGAGAAGCCCATGCAGCGCAACGAAGAGTAGCCCCCACTTGCCGCAACTAGAGAAAGCCTGTGCACAGCAACGAAGACCCAATGCAGCCAAAAATAAATAAATTAATAAATATATTTTTTTAAATTATTTTTTAAAAATCACCTTCCAAACTAGTGTTGACTGAGATAGTTTCAGGATAATGCACCTTCTCCAAATAGTGCTTTGTTGTTCAAATTAATAGAGAGAAAGCACCCATAAAATGAGATGTTGTTAAGCAAATGTGCTTTCTCTTTTCTAAGAGGTTGTTTTGAGGAAAAACATCTTTTTCATTTATGTGAATCCAGTATTTCTTTGCCTTGGAATTGTAAGTAATTTTTTCTACTTTATGCTTGTGGAGATGACAGCAATTGCCTACCATCTTTTGATCAGACTTAGAATTAATTGCCTGTTTGACTCAAATTTTCTTACAGTAACTAGAATAAATTATCCTACAGACATTTGCCAGCCTGCCCCTAGCGCTGGTTTCATCTTCTATTCTAGTTACCCCAGTTAAAGTAAACATTCCATAGAACAATATTTTGAGTGGAAGATGCAGAATAAGTTAAATTAAAAAAATAAACAGGCTTCATTACAATGCCCCATAAAAATACATTCCCTAAGTTAAAAGAAAAACTAAATGCCTCTTAACCTTTAATAGGTAGCTCCCAACAACTCATGAAAATAAGTCAGTTAAAACTGACCTTTGGAATTCCCTGGTGGTCCAGAGGTTAGTACTGTGCGCTTTCACTGCTGAGGGCCTGGGTTCAATCTCTGGTTGGGAAACAAAGACCACACATGCCGCGTGACATGGCCAAAAAAAAAAAACAAACAAACAACAACTGACTTTGTTGGCAGGAAATGAGGTAAATCGATGTGATATTTTCAAGAAGTGATTTGCTATAGCTAGCATTAATTTACTGATTTCCTTGGACTATGATATTTCCAATTGCTTTTTAATATTGTAAAGTTTCTTTATAACTTACAAAATTATCAATTTTTTGTTCCTTATTAAACTTCTATGGAAGGAATATAAAGGGGATTTTTATGACATGACCCACATGGATTTAAAGTGAAAATGACTTCAGAAATTTCTTGCATTAGATATTATTTGGTTGTAGTTTTAAATGAAGTCTTATTATGTATATCAACTACTTATCAGTAACTTGAACACTATTTTCTCTCTCTATTGCCTTCAACTCATTTAAGAATTATGTGATTTTCCTCACCTATAGGGATAGGCCCTAATTAACTTTAACTCATTGATAAAGCTTATTTTTCAGGTCATTGTGATTGCGTGTTGAATGCGGTATTTCCTGGGACCTTCCAGGAAGGATGCTTTCTTTGTATTTTGTGAGAGTTATTATTAGTAGAGCAACTAGAGGATCTTTAAAAGTTATGCTATGAGAATGTGACAACTGGCTTTGCTACAGTCATTTCTCTGAGCAGCAAGCCAACCTCCAGATGAAGCCCACACATGGAGGAGGGCATAGCTGAGAGAGTAGTAGAGAAATGGAGTCTCTGGTGCTGTGAGCCTCTTGATCAAACAGAGACCACAGTTAGCTAAATATATGGAATATTAGTCCTGTGGTCTGATTTATCTGCCTAAATGTAGTTGATATCACTTTGTGATTAATGTTGAAAGTACTGATATTTAATATTTTAATATTTCTAATATAATTTGTAATTTTAATCACATTAGAAGATCACCTTAAGTTATTTGGCAAATATTTAAGTCATTAAATATGTATAAATCTGTCCTACTTTCAGATAAGTATGGGTTGATATCATGTTTTCAGCTTTTAAAATAAATTTAGAAATTTAAAGCATTTTTATGCTAAGTATCTGTGATAGGAAATACTAGAATACAGCTTCTTTCCTCTCTCATGTGAAAAATATTTGAGTGACAATTCTGTATAAAGCTCATTTGTAAGGTAGATACATAAATAAATTATATTTATGTACTTTTGTCTTGCCTTTCATATTAAACATGTACTTATTTAGTTAATTTTTAATAAAAGACTTTTCATTTTTTGTTCGTACTTTCAGTGGCTCTCCATTTTGTTCATCATGAATTCCAAATATTTTTGCCAGTGAAAGGCCCCATAATTTAGCCTATACTTTATTTCTCATCCTTTTTCATATTCAGTGAGATTAATGTGTTTCCCTAATCCATGCCTTTGCTTGCTCCCCTTGGCATGTTCTTTCTAATCCTTTCTGTCTATATAATTAATACCTATCATTTTTGCCCCAGTTCTGATCCCAACTCTTCAGTAAAATCTTCGTGAGTTATCCACCGTGACTATAAAATGATCTCTCTTACAAACTACTTTATTTCTTGTAAGAAAAGTCAAACAGTGCTGAATAATTTAAAGTAAGACAAATGCACTTCATTTCTAGTCTAACCCTCCAGAGGAAAACCCCTTATAGTTCAAATTCCTTGATATTTTTCTATGTAAACTTGAGCATATATGACTTATTTGGTTATCACTTCTTTTGACTACCATATTGGAGAGTACAGTTCTATAGGCTTAATCATATTTGTTTGATTTTTCTTTTGGCAAGAATACTTCAAGAATGATGCTATGTACTTCATATTGCATCAGGAAACACATACTATCTGTTGGTCTTTTAAAATAATGTTTAGATGGATCAGTGATTGAGGTATTGTTAGCTTGATCTTCCCATTTTAAAGTTCCCCATCAGCCTCTCACTGAATGATTTCATCTATCCCATTATTTTAAATTGTCATAGATAGTTACTTGACTGTCTACTAATACATAGTAAGATAATAGATCGTTAAAGGGCCAAGCTCTGGAGCCTACCCTGCCTGCAATTTATGACCTTTGGCAAGTGACTGCACATCTTTGTGCCTCAGTTTCCTCTACTGTGAGTTAGGTGCCTCACAAGGTTGTTTCAAGGATTAAATGTGTTAAGTGTTTAAAACAGTACATGGTACATTGTGACAGTAAATGCTAGCCATTTTTAATATATTGATTTAGAAGTTTTGTGGGGGTGGGATGAATTGGGAGATTGGGATTGACATATATACACTAATGTGTATAAAATCGATTACTTATAAGAACCTGCTGTATAAAAAAATAAATAAAATTCAAAAAGAAAAAGAAGTTTTATTTTGCTGTCTATGTACTGGCATTTGTTTGCATGGAACATGATTTATTGGATAGTATTCATTGCATTCTGTCTGGCAGTGAGACCTGGTCATATTGTAGGAAAACAAAGTGCTGTTTAAGTGATAACAAACCTCATATGTATTTAGCATCTGTGGTTTTTTATAAGAAATACATTAGCAGAAATGGGGATTTGTTACACTTGAGTTTGTAGTGAAGAAGAGAAACATTGATTATAATTACATGTATATCCTAGATATTAGGAAAGAAAATTTCTAAAGAGAAAAAGAAATGAGTGACCCCATGGCTTTTGACACTGAAAGGCTATGCATTTCTTTGAAATGGGAATTAATAAAAATGAACATACACGGTTCTAAATAATTTGAGAAAGAAGTCTCTAAAAATCCAATGCAGTCATGCAAAGTAAAACAATAGTACAAACCCTTATAAACAGTGGCAGGAACCATAAAGTAAGCTTGAAGTTTATAGAAAATGACTAAGAAAACATAAAGTGTTTTTTAACGTGATATCAAATAAGATGAATCTTCAACAAGATTATCAGATTTTTAAGAGGGATGGAATCATCAGTTCATATTTTGCAACTGTCAGATTCAGTAGGGAGAAACAGTCTTTGAGTTAGAAGAGATAATAATATTAAAAGAATTATAGGCCATGGTAGGAAAGCAGCTAGTTAGTAAGTGAAACATTTGACCACTTTAAGTGTATTTAATTTTCTTCATTTAAATTAATGTCTTTTCTAGAAGCCAGTGGGCTCGCAGATCTACTCATGAAATCACTGAGTAATCTTTGAGAATGTCATGGCAAATATATTTGTTATCTGGAGATGATCAAACACTAGCTTGACTTTTTTTTTTTAGAAAGGGGAAAATGTGGGTTCTGGAAATTACAAGCCATAATCTTGTTACTGATCTTTTGCAAATTTCTAGAAATAAATTTCAGCAGAAGCTTGTGAACATTTATGAAAAAAATGCTCAAATGTGGAAATTTAAATGTGTTCACCAAAAACATATCATGTTAAGTTAACTTCACTTCTTTAAAGAGAATTATCAATTCAGTTGAATGAGAAAAGTACTGTAGTAACAGTCTTTTAATTTTAGTGACATATTTGAAAGTCTTTGGCTGTATTTTTACATAAGATATGTTGGTGAATTATTGTTTCAATTTAGAGTAAGTAGGTAGATTTATAGTAGTTAGATTCAGAGTAGGTTGAAATCCAAAACCAGTGTTTGATTAGAGGTTCAGTGTCACCCTCGCGAGAGATCTTCAGAGCATTACAGCAGAATTACCTATTTCTTGTGTCAACATTTCCATCATAGATCTTGGCTGAAGGTTTAGAAAGTAGGCTTATCTGCTGTAGATTATTAAAAGCTGGACTTGGATAACTGAGACCATAGAAAGTAGCAGGAGTATCTTTCTAAAACCTTACCTAATTAATCTAGTACATTTATATCTTCCCCTCTTTTAGCATATTTTCATACTTTACATATAATATAAATTCATAGTTTATATTGCTTCAGGGGGAAAAAGTGACTTTTTTTGTCTACCTGATCTTTTTACCAAATTAATGTATGAATTGTATATATTCCTTATTATAGCATAATATCTTTAATGATACAGATTTAATAATGCAAACTGCACATTGGAAAAGTTAGTTGCTGCATATGTATATTTTTGTCTACTCTAGGAATATGAAGCACGAACAGGGAGAACCTGTAAACCACCACCTCAGTCTTCAAGACGAAAGAATTTTGAATTTGAGCCACTCTCTACCACTGCCCTGATTCTTGAGGATCGACCATCGTAAGTATTTTAGTGATCATCAGGCACACTTTTTGAATTTTAAACTTTAATTTTTCTTATTACTATTTCATTTAAAAGATACCAAGAAATTAGATAAAGAAATGGGTTTGTTAGAGAAAATTATTTTTAATCCCAGAGATGAATCCTAACACTAATAGGGAAGAATTGTTGATCTCCAAGCTTTATGCATATCTTCTAGAAATCTCTATGACCCAGTGTATGAAACATAAAATCTTGGCTTTTTTTTTTTTTTTTTTTCTGGTACGCGGGCCTCTCACTGCTGTGGCCTCTCCCGTTGCGGAGCACAGGCTCAGCGGCCATGGCTCATGGGCCCAGCCGCTCTGCGGCATGTGGGATCCTCCCAGACCGGGGCACGAACCTGTGTCCCCTGCATCGGCAGGCGGACTCTCAACCACTGCGCCACCAGGGAAGCCGCGCCACCAGGGAAGCCCCGCCACCAGGGAAGCCCCTTGGCTTTTTATATCTGTTCCTATTTCAACCTTCCTCTGCCTTATCTTTTTTTTTTTTTAATTGAAACATAGTTGATGTACAGTATTATGTTTCAGGGGGAAAAAAAAGTGACTTTTTTGTCTACCTCATCTTTTTACCAAATTAATGTATGAATTGTATATATTCTGTATTATAGCATAATATCTTTAATGATACAGATTTAATAATACAAACTGAAAATTGGAAAAGTCACTGCATAAGTATATTTTCATCTACTCATACTACTACATAATAATTTGACATTTACATACATTGTGAAATGATCACAATAAGTCTAGTAACCATCCCTCCCGATACAAAGTTATTGCAATATTATTGTCCATATTCCTTATGCTGTATATTACATCGCTGTGGCTTATTTATTATATAACTGGAGGTTTGTACTGCTTAATCCTTTTCACTTATTTTGCCAATACACGCCCCCACCTTATCATCACATGATAGAGCAGTTATTTTTCTTTTCTTGACATTTAATATGTACTTATGATGTATTTGTCCTTTTTGCCTTTTATGCCATGCAACTACTGACTGTCAACCAGTTGGTTTATTGTTAAGAATATATTCTTTTTTAAAATATTTATTTATTTAGCTGCATCGGGTCTTAGTTGTGGCACATGTGATCTTTTGTTGCAGCACGCAGGTTCTTCGTTGTGGCATGCAGGCTCCAGAGCGCACAGGCTCGGTAGTTGCAGTGCGCAGGCTCTCTAGTTGCGGTGCACAGGCTTACTTGCCCTGCGGCATGTGGGATCTTAATTCCCTGACCAGGGATCGAACCTGTATCCCCTTCATTGGAAGGTGGATTCTTTTTTTAAAAAATAAATTAATTTATTTTTTTTTTGGCTGCATCGGGTCTTTGTTGCTGTGTGCCAGCTTTCTCTAGTTGAGGTGAGCCAGGGCTACTCTTCATTGCGGTGTGCGGGTTTCTCATTGCAGTGGCTTCTCTTGTTGCAGAGTATGGGCTCTAGGCGCAGGAGCTTGAATAGTTGTGGCACACAGGCTTAGTTGCTCCGCAGCCTGTGGGATCTTCCCGGACCAGGGATTGAACCCGTGTCCCCTGCATTGGCAGGCAGATTCTTAACCACTGCGCCACCAGGGAAGTTCCTGGAAGGCAGATTCTTTACCACTGGACCACCAGGGAGGTCCCTCACCTACATAAATCCTTTAAGAGTAAGGCTTTTCCTTTCTTTCATGTCTTTGTTGACTTCTTCAGCCTTCAGTGAATTCTTTTACTTTCTGAATGCTTTTAAGGCTTTCCTTTATGTGATTTTCATAAATTAGATTATGGTTGCTTTGGTATGGTTTTCGCATGTTCCATCTGTTTGGGGTTCATTGAGCTTAATGTGTCTGTGCATTTATAGTTTTGTATCTATTTTGGAAAAAATTTTAGCCTTCGTTTCTTCAACAGTTTTTTGTTCTGCCCTCCCTCCTTTCTTCTGAGATGTCCATTAAACATGTTACTTCATATTTTTCCATGTCCCATAGCTCATTTGTGGGTTTGGGGGGGTATTCTTTCTCTCTATTTCGTCTTGTGTAGTTTTATATTATTATATCTTAAAGTTCACTTATATTTTTTTCTTCTGCAGTATATAATTTGCTGTCAATCCCATCTTTTGAATTTATCATTTTAGAAATTTTCATCTGTAGACATTTGATTTGGATCTGAGTTTCTCTTATCATGCTCCTGTTTTCTTCTACCTTCTTGAGTATATTTATAACAGCAGTTTTATCGTCGTTGATTTATAATCCTGTTATCTGACATTTCTGCACTATTTCTGCTGATTGATTTTTCTTCTCATTATGGTTTGTATTTTCCTGATTCTTTACATCCCTGCTAATTTTTATTGGATACCAGCTATTGTATTTTTACATGGTTGGATATTGGACTTTCTTGTATTCCTTTAAATATTTTTTTGGTTTGGTATGCAGTTAAGTTATTTGGAATTGATTTGATCCTTTTGATACAAGCATTGTTAGGGTACTTCCAGAACAGCCTTTAGTTTAGGGCTAATTTATCCTTACTACTGAGGCAATACCCTAAGGACTCTATCTGATATCCTGTCTATTAGGAGGTCTTTCTACTTTGACGGGTCAGTCCAGTGTGATTTTGAGATTGTTCTGCCTATTTCTTGTGTTTCTTTCCCTGGCCACCATAGTTTAATCACACGCGTGCATAGACAGTGTTCAGGCAAAGCCTCTGCAGCTCCCTTCTCTCTGGTACTCTGTTATGCAAATTCTGGCTGTCTTGGACTCCCCAACTTCAAACTCTATTTCCTCAACTCAGCAAGACTGGTGGTCTCTGTTTTGGCACTCTCTCCTACCACTGAGACCTGGAAACAGGCTGTAAGGTCAGGTACTTGCAGGGTTTCCTTGCTTATTTCCTTTCTTATAAGGACCACTGTCTTGTGCTGCCTGTTGTCCAATCATCTTAAAAACTGTTGTTTAATATATTTAACTCATTTTTCTAATTAATTAAGAAAAGAGGATAAACCTGATCTCTCTTATTCCATTATGGCCTGAAACAGAAATCTTAACCATATTCCTCCCTGCCACAACATAACTGAGGAATCTGACTAACTCAAGAAAAGAAGTAGAATGTATAATTTGAAAGTTTGTCACATACCTTTTCCACCTAGCCTGTTGAAAATAGTTTTAAAATCTAATTCCAAAAACTGGACCTTATTATGACATATTTGGATATGGTTATATTCAAGTGTTTCTTCTTGCATAGTCATGTATTTAAATCACTGCCTCTGTGAAGCCTTTGATTTTATAAACCAAAATACGGTATATGCAAGTAACTGATTATCAAATTTTTATTCAGAATGATATCTTAAATCTCTAGTAAAGTAGAAAGTATTTTGTTATAAAAATATGACTGTACTTACATTATGATCTAGGAAATTCTGCTCTTAGGTATTTACCAAGAGAAATGAATGCAGATAGCCACACTTGAAATGAATATTTATAGTAGTTTTTATTCATAGTAGCATCTAACTGGAAACAATCTAAATGTCCATCCACATAGCTAAATGGAACATTATTCACCAATTAAAAGGAATACATTACTAATAGAACAACGTGGATGAATATCGAAAATATGCTGAGCCATAAAAAGAAACAAAATTCAGTTATTTGTAGTGAGGTGGATGGACCTAGAGTCTGTCATACAGAGTGAAGTAAGTCAGGAAGAGAAAAACAAACCATATGCTAACACATATATATGGAATCTAAAAAAAAAAGGTCATGAAGAACCTAGGGACAAGACAGGAATAAAGACTCAGACCTACTAGAGAATGGACTTGAGGACACGGGGAGGGAGAAGGGTAAGCTGGGACAAAGTGAGAGAGTGGTAGTGTATATATGGACATATATACACTGCCAAATGTAAAATAGATAGCTCTTGGGAAGCAGTTGCATAGCACAGGGAGATAAGCTCGGTGCTTTGTGACCAGCTAGAAGGGTGGGATAAGGGAGGGTGGGAGGGAGGGAGACACAAGAAGGGAGAGATATATATGGGGATATATGTATATGTATAACTGATTCACTTTATTATAAAGCAGAAACTAACACACCATTGTAAAGCAATTATACTCCAATAAAAACTTTATATATATATATATATATATATATATATATATATATATATATATATATATATGGTGAGCCAAAGAAGCCAGGCACAAAAGAATCTATACAAAATTCTTTAAAGGCAACTGACTAATCTGTAGTGATAGAAATCAGATATGTGATTGCTTAAGCTAGGAGGTAGGTAAATATTAAGTGTAAAGGGGTCAAAAAGAAACTTTCTGGAATGATAGGAACATTCTGTATCTTGATTGGTGTGTTGTTTGCACAGGTATATAAATTTGTCAAAACTCAACAAACAGTACTCTTAAAATATGTTTGTCCGTTTTGTTGTGTGAAATTATACCTCAAAAAAGTTGACTAGGGATTTCCCTGGTGGTCCAGTGGTTAAGACTCCACGCTTCCAATGCAGGGGGGCTGGGTTCAATCCCTGGTCAGGGAAATAGATCCCTCAGGCTGCAACTAAGACCTGACCCAGCCAAATAAATAAATAATTTTTTTTTAAGTTGACTAAAAAAAAAAAACTATAGTAAGTGGGTTTAACAAATAACCTAGGATTATTGGCTAAAATTGGACATGTTTAAATGATATATAAATAAATATATATGATATATAAGTTTATATATACATGTATAGCAAATATTAGCAACCTGGATTCTGATTCTTTTCTAAGATGCAGAGTTCTTTTCAACCTTATACTTTCTTTTTTTTTAACATCTTTTTATTGGAGTATAATTGCTTTACAATGTTGTGTTAGTTTCTGCTTTACAGCAAAGTGAATCAAAAATTATGGAACGCTTCATGAATTTGCGTGTCATCCTTGCACAGGGGCCATGCTAATCTTCCCTGTATCGTTCCAATTTTAGTATATGTGCTGCCGAAGCAAGCACCTTATACTTTCTTAATGTATGAAATGTGAAGGTTGGGTTAGAAATTCTTTGTATCCAGCTATAAAAAGAACAGAAGTCAATAAACTTAAGTTAGTGTTTTAAAAGTTGACGTAAATTTTTTTTTTCCTCAGAAATCTTCCTGCCAAATCTGTGGAAGAAGCTTTACGTCACAGACAAGAGTATGATGAGATGGTGGCCGAGGCTAAAAAACGAGGTATAAACTTTAACTCCAATTGGTATATTTAATTTATTGGTATCAGTAGGAAATTAATTTCAGTAGGATGGAAGATGGTGAAATTGACCAAGCCTGTCTTTAAGATGATGCTGATTTCTTATTTTTCTAACTAAATTTGTTCTTAACGAGAAATAAAATGTCATTCTAGAATCACAATTTTTCTGTAAGTACTTTTACAAAATTATTATGAGGAGAAAGGCAGCAGACTATCTATGAGAGACTCTGTCATAAACCTGTGACTACTAGTATCTTAATTTATAAATGAAGATATTATTCATGAATCTATTCATGAAATAATTTTTACTTGTTTAAAACAGAAATTAAAGAAGCACATAAAAGAAAAAAAATAATGAAAGAAAGATTTAAACAGGAAGAAAACATTGCAAGTGCAATGGTAATTTGGATCAATGAAATACTACCCAATTGGGAAGTAATGTAAGTAAGCAGACTTTTCCTGAATTTCAGTCTGTCTCCAAAGATCTCATTTCCAATTTTGTATTTTTATGACTTCCAGCATGTATCTTATGTTTTGGCTAAATTATACTATTAACCAATGTTTGAAAATTTTCATGCTTATCTCTGTGCTTAGCTTTTGTAAATCCCTCAGTCTCTAATGCCTACTTCCCTTACTGACCACCCTCTGTGCGTGTCAGAATTTTACCTATCATTTGAGTCCCATCTGAAATATTAGTTGATCCATGAAACTTCTAATTTCCTCAGTTACCATATTTTCTTAATTCTAACATACCATCTATTGCAAGATGCACTATTGATGTAATAGCAGGTTTTATGGCAAAGAAAATGTTAAATATGTACATTCATTGTAATATGCATTTATTAAATGTTAAATATTAAAGTGGCTTCTAATATGCTTCTCTCATAATCAAGATAGTAAGATATATATGATCTTTCCCTTCTGTGATGTCTCATTATACTTTGAGACTAATACACTTCTTGCCTTACTTTGCCTTTTATTTTTTGACAGTATTTTTATACATACCTTATTTTTCCACTAGACTGGACGGTAGGAGATGTCTTCTGCAATGCCTAGTGTAGGATGTGCATTGGAAATTTGTTGAATATTGTCACAGTGTGACAGATACTATATTAGGCTTTTTATACAAGTAATCACATTTGATTCTTATAACCTTTACTCCCATTTATCTTATAGGGAAGCTCAAAGTCAGAGAGGTTAAGTGATTTGTCCAGGGTTGTACAATTAATGGTTAACCAGATTTGAACTCAAGTCTATCTGATTTTAAAGCCCACACTTCTTTCAGTAGACTGTGCTGCCTCTCAAAGACTAGGGCTTTACCCATAGTAAATATGTTGTGATTTTGTTTTTGGTCCTGAATTGACAACACATTTTTATGTTCCTTTTATCTTCTTTTTTCATAATTGTCCCCATATTTCTGATACTCTCATTGTATCCTTAGTATAAGTGGCAGTTGTAGAAAGCAGTTCCCTTTAAATTACTATATATTTTTAGGCTTTTTTTGCCTACATACATGAACCCAAGAAAAGAGTGCATCACATACTTAACTCTCTGTGTTCTGAAAAATCATTAAGTCACTTGGTCATAGACTAGATAAACCTTCATGCAACTAGTGTTTTTGGTATAAAAAGTAACTTTCTCCTTTTTTTCTCCCCCTTTAATTCTAGGCGTAGTACAAGAAGAGTTCGAGAATTGTGGTGGCAGGGATTGCCCCCTAGTGTCCGTGGGAAAGTTTGGAGTCTAGCTGTAGGAAATGAACTAAATATCACTCCTGGTTTGTATTCTATATTCAGTTACTCCCACCATGCAAACAGCCATCTTCAGCGTTCCAAAGCAGATTAGTAGATTGGTCATTTGCAAAGGCCGTGTATGGCCATATACCATATATGTCATTTTAAGAGCATGCTTCATTCCCTACCCCCTTCTAAAACCTGGTAAGATTTGATAAGTAATTTACTATATTTCATATTATATAAATAAGGTTTGTGGGTTTTCCTTTAGTTTACAACCATCAATAATAATCTTGACATCTGAATATCTTCTTAACTTCAAAAACTTCTGGGTCTAGGTAACAATAGGTGAATAAACATATACAAGGAAAAATAAAATAGTTGTGGAAAAGTTTCCTCTTTTATCAAAAAACCATAAATATTGAGGGAAAGCTAGAAATTTCTTTTCCTATCTTTCTACCCAAACCAGTCATTTTGAATTTTTTTATTTAAAAATTTTAAAGTTTAAAACACAAAAAGAAGTAAGATTCTCACTGTTTTTATTAAGTTTCTTAAAACCTTGATGCATAGGAGTAAAATGTAGGTAGGAGTAAAATGTAGTGTAGTTTTGATGAACTAAAAAAATTACATACAATAAGGATATTATCAGTAGGGTAAAATAATTAGTAATAAAAGATACTAAATGGTCTGAGTGATAATGATAATGCCAGATAAAGGTACCACGGAAAGACTTAGGGACTTTAATATAATAATATAAATAATACATTGTTACTTAAAATTTTTTATTTACATATTTATTGAAAAAAAGTCAAGCAATAGTAAAGTACAAACTGCATGTTTTGTCCCCCTCTTCCACCCAAACTTCTGCTCTTGATCCTACTCTGGGTACCAGTTAGGAATTTGGTGTATGTTCTTCCAGATCTTTTTTCTATGCACATAAAAAAGTGTACATCTACATATGATAATTTTTAAGCCTTCTCTTTTTTTCTTCCTTTTGTTTTATTTTTTTCCCGCAAACCATCCAAACATCCCTCGATGTCAGTGCATAAAAGGGGCACTTATATGTACTGTAGCTGCACTGTATTCCACTGTTTGGCTATAGTATAATTTATTTAACCATTTTCTTAGTGATTGCTAAATAAAAGACATACATGTTAAAACAACATCAAGACTTCCCTGGTGGTCCAGTGGTTAAGACTCCAAGGTTCCAATTTATTGGGTGCAGGTTCAATCCCTGATCAGGGAACTAAAATCCCACATGCGTGCAGTGCAGCCAAAAAATAAAAAAAACAAAAAAACAACATCAAGGTACCTGTTTTTTTTTACTCCTCAGAGGTGATTAAAATTAATGAAAATTACCCACATAGAGTATGACTGAAAATAATTTAGAAATATTTACCAAAAGCATCAAAAAATGTAACCTTTGATGGATTTATTCCAGTTCTAACACTTTAAGTAAATAAATAATCAGGACTGGTTTCAAAAGCTTTTCTACAAGGATATTCATTATAGCAATCAGCATTATATATAGTTGTACAGAATTTATAACAAAAATCTAAATGTTTATCTTTAGTCTTAAAAGTGATGCCGGGCTTCCCTGGTGGCGCAGTGGTTGAGAATCCGCCTGCAGATGCAGGGGACACGGGTTCGTGCCCCGGTCCGGGAAGATCCCACATGCCGCGGAGCCGGTGGGCCCGTGAGCCATGGCCGCTGAGCCTGCGCGTCCGGAGCCTGTGCTTCGCAACGGGAGAGGCCACAACAGTGAGAGGCCCGCATATCACAAAAAAAAAAAAAAAAAAAAAAAAAAAAGTGATGCCAACTTTGAATAGCATGATCATGTATAGTTTATAAAATTGATTTTCACAAAAGTCCTATAATGAACATGTCATTTTAACTTGACTTTGTTTTTAATTAAAAAATTAGAATTTAGGGCAAGAATTGAATTTTAAATTAAGCCTAGAAAAGGTATTATATTGGTTAAAGTTTTAGGAATCAGCTTTGCATATAGGTGAGATGAAGAAGTATTGGTGGCTATTTGAAGTTTTGTTTGCAGTTTTGGTTTTTTTTGAGAATTTTGGCTTTACACTTTTAGGTATCCTGACAACTTAGACATTAAAACATTGGTTAAGTTGGTATTAATCTTTTGTGATTCTCTAATCAAAAAGTTATTTTTTAAGCTTGAAATTTGTAAGGTTTGTAAAATAGGTCATTTATTTTCAAAGTCATTTTAGCTTCTCTCTACTAAACAGTTACGTATTCAGGAGTGAAATGGGTACTCATGCTCTTCTTTTTCATTAGTGGTGGGAAGAAAGCTAAATTTCAGTGGAAGTAAATTTAGTTTTGATAACTTTGTTTACTTTTAGGGGCTCTAATAGTGTGACTCTTTTCCTGTTGTATTTGTCTTAATCATGAAATTTATAACCATTAGAGAATAGTAACTAAGAATAGGGCTTCTAAAGTCAGTCAAATGTGGTTCAAATCTTGGTTCCACTCTGTATTAGGTTTGTGACCTTGGGCAAATTACTTAACATCTAGAGGTCTTAGTTTTCTTCATCTGTAAATGGGGATAAGATAATTAGCTATCTCAAAGGAGTGTTCTAATAGTTATTTGTGATGATGAATATCAAATTATAGTGAAAGTGAAATTTACTGAGAATGCATACAGTATCATTACTATCAGAAAACAAGAAAGTGCAACATACACTGATCTCAAAGTATTCTCTGCTCAAATCCAAGGTACTTCTTTAGTCTGCTTCAAGCTCTACATTTGTATATACAGAATAAAATGTGTGACATGCCCAGTCAAGCATGGAATTGAACTGAGATGCAGGTCATCTTACTATAGATGAGCACTGTAACTCTTCCCTGAAGAGATATCCTTTGATGTTTGGAAATGCATTGCTGCATTTTTATTATTGGATCAATTTTGTGACTTCCAAAAGTGATGTATTTATTTGGTGAGCCTTTCTTTTTCTAAGACAGTTTTGAAGTTTGAGTAGAACAGTGAAACTGGAATTCCTAGAGCTTGGAATCATTTTGAAATGAAAAAGTGCAAACCTCAGTTTAAGAATTGCAAAAAAATGATATATCTAAATTTTAAGATTATATCTACGTCTTATATCAAAACATTGATGGAGTTGGGCACAAATAATAGAAATTTTAAGTTTTTTGTTCTTTTAAAAATTCTTCTTTCCAAACCATGAGTAGTAACAAGAAGTGAACAGCAGGGAGAAAGGATCAGAATAGTAAGAGTCTATTTAAAATGTGAAAGTCAGCAATTTTATAATGATCTGGTTCTTGTTAGTATATATATTGGGTTGGCCAAAAGGTTCGTTCGTTTTTATCTGTAAGATGGCTCGTAGCACTTAGTTATCTTTAACTTCATTCAGAACACTTTTGTTAGATTGTACGTGACAGCTGTCATATCAGCATGAATTTTAAAAGACTTATCAAAATTAGTGAATTTTTGTGTATCCATTTTAATATTGAAGATGGAAGAAAAAAACCAACGTTTTTGGCATATTATGCTTTATTATTTCAAGAAAGGTAAAAACGCAACCGAAATGGCAAAAAAAGATTTGTGCAGTGTATGGAGAAGGTGCTTTGATTGATTGAACGTGTCAAAAGTGGTTTGTGAAGTTTCGTGCTGAAGATTTCTCTGTGGACGATGTTCCATGGTCAGGTAGACCAGTTGAAGTTGATAGCGATCAAATTGAGACATTAATTGAGAACACTCGAATGTTATACCACGAGGGAGATAGCCAACATACTCAAAAAATCCAAATCAAGCATTGAAAATCATTTGCACCAGTTTGGTTATATGAATCACTTTGATGTTTGGTTTCCACATACGTTAAGCTAAAAAAAAAAAAAAAAAAAAAACCTTGACCATATTTCCACATGCGATTCTCTACTGAAATGTTATGGTTTTTTTTTTTCTTCTTTTTTTTTTTTTTTTTGCGGTACGCGGGCCTCTCACTGCTGTGGCCTCTCCCGTTGCAGAGCACAGGCTCCGGATGCGCAGGCTCAGTGGCCATGGCTCACGGGCCCAGCCGCTCCGCGGCACGTGGGATCTTCCCGGACCGGGGCACGAACCCGTGTCCCCTGCATCGGCAGGCGGATTCTCAACCACTGCGCCACCAGGGAAGCCCGAAATGTTATGTTTTTAAAACAAATTGTGGGGCTTCCCTGGTGGCGCAGTGGTTAAGAATCCGCCTGCCGATGCAGGGGACACAAGTTTGTGCCCTGGTCGGGGAAGCTCCCACATGCTGCAGAGCAACTAAGCCCATACGCCACAACTACTGAGCCTGCACCCTAGAGCCTGTGAGCTACAACTACTAAAGCCCATGCTCTGCAACAAGAGAAGCCACTGCAATGAGAAGCCTGCACACCGCAACGAAGAGTAGCCCCTGCTCTCCACAGCTAAAGATAGCCCACACAGCAACGAAGACCCAGCCATACATACATAATAAAGTTCCCTTTAAAACAAATTGTGGGGCTTCCCTGGTGGCGCGGTGGTTGAGAATCCGCCTGCCGATGCAGGAGACACGGGTTCGTGCCCTGGTCCGGGAAGATCCCACATGCCGCGGAGCAACTAAGCCCGTGAACCATGGCCGCTAGGCCTGTGCGTCTGGAGCCTGTGCTTCGCAACGGGAGAGGCCACAACAGTGAGAGGCCCGCACACCGCAAAAAAAAAAAAAAAACAAATTGTGACAGGCGATGAAAAGTGGATACCATACAGTAATGTAGAACAGAAGAGATCATGGGGCAAGTGAAATGAACTATCACCAACCACACCAAAGGCCGGTCTTCGTCCAAAGTAGGTGATGTTGTGTATATGGTGGGATTGGAAGGGAGTCCTCCATTATTTGCTTCTTCTGGAAAACGAAACAATTAACTCCAACAAGTACTGCTCCCAATTAGACCAACTGAAAGTGGTACTTGGCAAAAAGCGTGCAGAATTAGTCAACAGAAAACACATAGTCTTCCATCAGGCTAACGCAAGACCACACGTTTCTTTGATGACCGGGCAAAAACTGTTACAGCTTGGCTGGGAAGTTTTGATTCATCTTCCATATTCACCAGACATTGTACCTTCGGATTTCCATTTATTTAGGTCTTTACAAAATTCTCTTAATGGAAAAAATTTCAATTCCCTGGAAGACTGTTAAAGACACCTGAAACAGTTCTTTGCTCAAAAAGATAAAAAGTTTTGGGAAGATGGAATTATGAAGTTGCCTGAAAAATGGCAGAAGGTAGTGGAACAAAAGGGTGAATACATTGTTCAATAGAGTTCTTGATGAAAATGAAAAATGTGTCTCTTAATTTTACTTAAAAACCAAAGTCACTTTTTGGCCAACCCAGTATTATGTATACTTACTATGGTACAGTCATACATTGGGATACTGTGCAGTTGCTAAAAAAAACACCACAAACCTAAAGTAGATTTATTCTACTAATATGAACCAACTTCCAATGTGATAAAGCAAGATGCAAATCAGTGCATGTAATATGTTGCCACTTTTTTTTAAAGGAAAATACATATGTATATGCTTGTGTTTGCATATATTTTTATCTTTAGAGTTTTGGTAAACACAAAGTGCATTGGAGGGAAGGAAATTTATTTTTCACTCTATACTGTTTTGTACTGTTTGAATTTTTTAGAAAATTACATTCATATATTACCTTAAAAACAAATACATTTTTTAGTTTTATATTTTAATAAAAAAAAAAATTGGGGGCCATGCTGTGCAGCTTGTGATATCTTAGTTCCCCAACCAGGGATCAAACCCACACCCTCAGCAGTGAAAGTGCCAAGTTCTAACCAATGGACCACTAGGGAATTCCCTAAATACATTTTTTTAAAAAGATTAATTGAAATAAAAAATGTTTTTGGTATTTTGGGCAATATATAAACGTTGGTATTTGGGCAAGAATTACTTTTTGCTATTTTGTCATGGAAATTTACTATTTTTATGTATTTTTAAATATCTATAGTAGTTAGAAAGTAGAAACAATTAAAATTTGAGAATTGAGAAAAATTTTCAATTTCTTTTGTTCTTGAAGTTTTAATGAGATGCTGTATATGGAAGCACAGAGTGGTAGTCTCAAAAAGTGATTGGGCAATTAAAGTAAAAAGATAGGGGTTGAGATTTTTGTATGTAGGCCTCCTGGTGAAATATGTGCAGTTTGGTAGCTTTGGATAGCTTAGGTAGCCTTAGATAGCAATATCATAATGGAGAAACCAGTTTCAAGAGAGAAGGAAAGCAAGAAGTAGCATTTGCATTTATTGAGGGTCTATAAGGTGTCAGGAGGTGTATGTAAATTATCTTATTTAATCATCAGTAACCCCATGAGTAGCTGGTGTTTTTCTCCGGTTTACAGATGAAGAAAGCCAAGTTCCAGAGTGATCAAATACCTTTCTTGAAGTCCCACAGGTAGTAAGTGGCAGAGCTGGAATTTGAATCTAGATCTGACTGACTCCAAGAAAATCATGTCTCTGCTATTCTACAGTGATACTTCTTCAGCAGAAGCATCTTTTCCTGCCTCTTAACATTCATTCTATATTGTAGCTATTTGGATGACCACTCTGCAGTATTTTCTTTGCTATCTTTCTGGTTGAGTAATGAATAGTTTTGGTAGAATCAGGTACTTCAATTTGCCACATTTTTGATGCCTGCTACATAAGAAAAATCTGACCTTATAATAGGATTTTTTCTCTTTATTTTTAAGTAAGAGTAAAAATAGAAAATATGAGAATAAATTTATTTCCTATTATTTATGAATTTTTGTTCTTTTTTTCCCCCAGAACTTTATGAAATCTTCCTCTCAAGAGCAAAGGAACGGTGGAAAAGCTTCAGTGAAACAAATTCAGAGAATGATGTAGAAGGTGTGATTTTTTGTGTGTGGTTAATAAAAATTTCTTAAAATCCAGTCGCTGAGATACTAGTGTGATTTTTACAGTGTATCAGGAACTGTAGTAATTCTTCACATACATTATCTCCTTTAATGTTATAACCCTTTAAGTAGATGGTATTATACTGAATGATATAAGAGGAAACTGAGGCTCAGAGTACTTGGGAACAGTGAAGCTGTAATGTAAATCCAGGTTGTTGGACCCCAGAGTCCAGGATTTAATCATAACAGTAAGACTAATGGGGTGCAGTATTTTTAGGCCAACTCTTACTTAACTTAAAGATAGATGATCTGCACACCTCACTTGTGACCTGTTGTCTCCCCTGACTCTCACTGACTTTCATTCACTCCCTAATGTATTATTTATAATTCTTATTGTGCCTTAACCTTTGTTCATTTAATTCACGCATAGACCTCATCTTTCCCTCCGCTCTCATCAGTTTTTTTTCCTAATCATTTTGGCGAAAACAGGAACACTTTTTTTTCCTGTCATCATAGTTTATTAAATTTAGGTAAATTTATTTAAATATTTCTTGTCCTTGAATAATGGGGAGCTGTTTATCTACCAGTCACTTTTCTTTCTACTTTATAGAAGGCAAATTTTTCTCTTCCCTATAAGTAAAACTAAAAATGAGCATGGTTTAGGGTAGAGAAATGGTGCATATCTCATAGTGGTTTTCTATGAGTATGTAAACAACTCTTAAATTCCTTGAATACTCTTTTTTCTAATTTAGAAAAGTGAACAGTATGGTGGGGAAAATAGACTAAACAAGGTTAGAAAGAAGATTTCATTTGCAGAAGTGTTCATGTAAGTATCATCCCAAGACCTGTTAGCTATGTCAGCTATTTGTGAGAAACTAAAAGTGCAAGGAAGAAGATGTAAGAAGTTTTAATTGGTAGGGCCTCAGCCTGAGTTATAAACTCACTTTTATGAAATATTGGAAGCGTAAGAATTAAAATTATGAGCATTTACTTCAGAGACATTTTGTCATGATTAATAAGTGGTAAAAGTTGTATTTTAGTAGAAATTAAATATAAATGAAGAATTGTTTCAATCAGAAGAACTATTCTATTTAAATTACTGATTTCTTATTTCCTGGGTGTTTATAATTTGTAGTTGTCATTAAACTTTTTTGGCCATTATCTTTTCAAATATTACTTCTGCCTCATCTTTCCTCTCCTTCTAGGACTTCAATTACATGTAAGACCATTTAACAGTGTCCCATAAGTCTCTTATACTATTTATTAAAATTCTTTTTCTTTCTGTTCTTCAGTTTAGATGATTTTTGTAATCAAGTTCATGAATCCTCTCTTCTTTTATATCCATTCTATTAAATATATCCTATTTATCCAGTATATATCTTTTTTTTTTTTTTTTTTTTTTTTTTTTTTTTTTTTTTTGTGGTACGCGGGCCTCTCACTGCTGTGGCCTCTCCCGCTGCAGAGCACAGGCTCCGGACGTGCAGGCCCAGCGGCCACGGCTCACGGACCCAGCCGCTCCGCGGCATGTGCGATATTCCCGGACTGGGGCACAAACCCGTGTCCCCTGCATCAGCAGGCGGACTCCCAACCACTGCACCACCAGGGAAGCCCCAATATATATCTTTAATTTCAGAAATTACACTTTATAATTCTAGAATGTCTACCTGGTTCTTTTTATAGATTCTATTTTTCTCTGGAAATTCTTTATCTTTCCATCCCACCCATTTCCTCACTCATTTTCTCTATTTTCTTTAACATATTTATAGCAGTTAATATTCTTGTTTAATTCCATTCCTGGATCATCTGCAGGTATGCTTCTATTGGCTGGTTTTTCCCTTGATTATACATCATATTTTCCTGATTCTTTGCATATCTTAAAAATTTAAATTGTATGTCAGTTATTATAAATTTTAAAAGGTATAAATTGAAGTTGGTGTTTCCCCTCAGAGGAATTATGCTCTTTTCTGTTAGGCCATTGGGTTATCGCCTCAATTCAGTCAGTAACTGAGGTAGGTTGGGTAAGATTACAGCTTTAGATAGACTTAGTTAATCTTGGGTTTCAAATTTGTTGATAGGACGAATTGTCCTATTTTGACTACAGGCTCCCCTCTTCAATGACACACATTCTCCCAAGGGCCATGTGCTTATGAGTTATTTCATTATGTCCTTCCAGCGTGGCCTTCTACACTACACTAGCACTCAGCAGAAGTCCCACAAGGTAGAGCCAAATACACATTCAGGCTCCTCCAGATCCTTTCTGTCACATCAGTCTTATGTGGCCATGAAAAGCTCTTCTGGTTTCTCTTTCCCTAAGCAGAGTACCTTTGTTTATGGAGACTCAATCCTGAGCCCATTCTGAGACTTGGCAGATGCCCCTAGGAAGAAAAATGGCCACTGGTATTCACTCACCTAGGAAAGGGAAGGCTCTTCTCTTTCTGGGATTTAAATCCTTTAGACCACTTTCCTGGCCCTCAGCAGTGAGAGCATGGAGTCCTAACCACTGGACCACCCAGGAATTCCCTCTTATGCCTTTTTTAAAACAAGTGGTATTTGAAATTCGTTCTTTTTCCTAGTTGTTATTGTGGGAGCAGTAGCCTTCCCCTATCTTCTATGAAACCCAGAAGCAGAAATCTTTAACCATAAAACTTTCTGATAAATGTATAGATACTTTCTTCATATTAGAGGTTCTAAGTTCCAGCAAAAGCTATATGGCATTTCTTTAAATTTCTTAATTATTCAGCTTTTAACTTTCCTTAAGTAACATATATGCTATGTGATCATTCTGTGTTGGTAAGATTAAACTTGGTATAGTCAAGTAATCATTTCAATTTTATCTTACTGGCAAATGCAGGTGTATCTGTTGCTGATCGGGAGGCCAGTCTGGAATTAATTAAGTTGGACATATCCCGTACATTTCCATCTCTCTACATCTTTCAGAAGGTAAGGATTTCTAACCAGCTTGTAACAACTATTTTTTTTAATCCAAGGGAAAAAAATTCTGTAACTGCATAGCTATTATTTTTTAAAAGGCAAAACTGTAAAAATTGTAGACCTTTATATAAAAAATGTAAAACTAGTAGGAAAATACTAAAGGCATTTCTGTTATTTTATTCCACTGATTGAATGCATTGCAGTTAGCATAGCACATAAAGATACTTGATGAGTTTTCACTGAAGTGAATTTCTTTGTTTTACTTTCTATTCTGTAAAATTTTTAAATTTTAACATTTTTGCCTAGTAAATTGTTAAAATATAAAGAAGTTTGTTCCAAAACTTTACAATTTTTCATAATTATAATACTGTCAAAATAGGAAGAAACAGTTTATTTTTTGTGCAGAGGCTGTTATGAAGTTGTTTTTATTTTATGAGGAGAGAAATGATTACATTTTATATGTCTATATGACTCAAGTCTTTATTCATGGAATTCTTCTATCTTTATATTGATAAAATGAGATTAAAAATTTTACCATTAAGATTAAAATTATTAATAAACTGAATTTCATGTAGCTTGATGGTTTTCTCTTGCTGAAACTGTATTATAGGAAATGAAAAAATCTATTTTCATTATAATTTTATTGTACCAAATATAGACATCTTTAAAATTGAACACAAACTACATAGCTTGTATCTAGCCATCAAGTGAGTTTATTTGGCTTTTTTGGTTTTCCATAATTAAATATTTTTTATTCATACTTTAGAAAACATCTTTGCGGAGTGATAAAGTATACTGACTAAAACTAGTCATTTAGGAAATGTAAAGTTTATTAACATGTTTTTTGAGAATTAACTTAGAGACAATTATTTGTATAGTTTGACATTTCATTTTTCTCTCCTCTAAGGGTGGCCCATATCATGATGTCTTACATAGTATATTAGGGGCATATACTTGTTACAGACCTGATGTTGGTTATGTAAGTATTTGTTTCAGTCTGTTTGTTTTGTTTGTTTGTTTTTTGCGGTACACGGGCCTCTCACTGCTGTGGCCTCTCCTGTTGCGCAGCACAGGCTCCGGACGTGCAGGCTCAGCGGCCATGGCTCACGGGCCCAGCCGCTCCACGGCATGTGGGATCTTCCCGGACCGGGGCACGAACCTGTGTCCCCTACATTGGCAGGTGGACTCTCAACCACTGCACCACCAGGGAAGCCCTCAAGTCTGTTTTTTGAATATAAACATTTTATCTCTCTTATCTCATAATATCTTATGTTGTATTAGCTCCCAAATGTCTGTATGTTTATGGGTTTTTTTTCTTGGTCATATTAACTTACCCAGAGAAGAATCTTCCCATCTCCTGCCAGAGGCTTATGAGTCTGATAGCCAGCTTTCTCAGAGAGCAGCTGGGGATTTTACCATTGAATTTGTAAACTTTTATTTATTGTTCCTGCTGTGGTGCCTTCTCCCCTTCTCCCTAACTCTCATTTTCCTGACTGTTCCTTCAGAGATAAACCTCTTATGTTCTGCTGGGTTGAGGGAAAGGTAGATGGATACCTGTCCATACAGGATAGAGGAGGGGATTTGCTTCTTTCACAGATTTTCAACCAATCCTAGTTTTAGCCCTACCTTTCAATTTTAGAGGAACGTGATAACTTCACTTCCTGAGCTTTCCAGATTTTGTGGCTGAATTGGCTTGCTGCTTATTGGCTTCCTCCTCTGCACATATTTTAGTTTCAACATTCTCCACTTAATTAAATTAAAATTTTCTAAAATGTTGTTGACATCTTTTGTCTACTGTTTATATTATTTTCCATTCTTTTCATCCTCCTAAGTTAATACTTATCTTTTTATTTACTGTTATTTTAGTTGGATTTGGGAGGGAACAAAGAAAACTGTATGTTCAATTTGTCATGTTTAACTAGAAATCATTAAACCTTCATCTTCTTGCCTTTGTCTTAAAATAGAAGAATTTTAGAGATCTCACAATAGGGTGGCTGTGTGGTACAATTTACCCTATTTTGTTGCATGTTCATTTGTATATTTGTTTGTTGATCCACTTAACAAATATTTATTATGTGCTTATTGCTATATGCCAGGCTTTGTTCTAGGCATTTTGTTTACTTCAGTGAACAAAAGAAAGATTCTTCCCTTTTTGATCCTTATAATTAAGAAGGAGGAGACAGACAATAAATAACAACAAATAAGTAAATCATATGTTATATTAAAAGGTGATAAGTGCTATGGAAAAAGTATGGCATGGGTTGAGGGGAAGTGAAGGTTTGGGTATGGGGCAGGTTGTAATATTAAAGGATATGTCCTTATGAAGGAAGTCAAATTTGAACAAAGAATCCCTCTTGCTTATGTGTTCTGTAATAACATTATGTAACTCCTTCACATTTTTAAATTGACGTTCATTTAAATTTTTTCATTATAAGTTTAATTGTAAAGGATTTAATTTTTAGTACTTGTTAAATATTGATATTTTAAAATAAAACTCATACGTATTTTAAAAAGTGTAGCCAGTAGAATTTTAACACTATAATGAGTTTATATATGTCATCATCCATTTAAAGAAAAATATATGAACAAGTTCTTCATTAATACTCTACAGAATACACAGATTTATTGGCTCATTGGATTTATATAAAATGAGCACCTTAGAACCTAACTGGTGATGGCAAGCCTAATTGGCAAGCCAGTCAGTCAAATCAGACTTGTTTTATAATATGTGATAAGAGTAGTATAAACTATATTGGAATACATATTTCATGATGTGGTTTGATAAAATAGGTTTTTAACTGCATTAATGAATAATACATACTTAATCTATCAGTAAATCACACAAGTTTTATCTGTGGAATTTCTTCAGTATATCTTGTAAAAATTTGGTAATGGTTCACATTCCAGTTATATTTAAAATAACCAAAGACACCAATCTGTTGCTCTTTTATTTGTTCTCCTGGTCTCTCTGTGTAAGTCTGTCATATACAAATCTCTACCAGAAGTGCTCTGTAAACTATTTTTTTAATGAAAGAATGAATATTTTTACAACAGTAGTTACTTATCTGCTAAAAAATATGCAATAGCTGCTCATAACTCACAAGCAAACACCTGTATAGCTTAGTCTTTTACTGAAGACCTTTCATAATTTGTAAATGCATCCTACTTTTTCTAATTTTCCCTATTAATCCCATTATAAATCGTTTGTTCCAACTGTGTTGGCCCTATATGTCTCTGCTGACGTGTCTTTTCCATCTTAGATTGGTTTTTCCTCATTTTTCCAGCTGCTCTTCCGGGAATCCAGCCTCACTATCCTAACCCCCACAGCCTCTTCTTTCTTGGAATTTCAGCGGCACTTCTCATAGATCTCTTTTGTTCCTAGTTCTTCACTTTCTACCTCAGACAGATGTGTTATAACAATGAAGACAGTCACCTAATTTTCATTAAATTTTGTGAGTTTATACTCTGAAATACTTCAGACTGAGAGAAAATGAAAACTAGGTAGAATACTGAGATAGACTTTTGTAGCAAGTAAAAGCTTATACTTTTTTCTTTTTTCCAAAATTTTCCCTAATACTTTTTAAACCACATGAGCAAGAAAGAAAAGTAAAATTAGGGAGATTTCGTAATTTTTAGTGGTTCTCTATATTTACCTTTGTTGGAAAATAAAAAGAAATTTTAAAACTTGGTTAATTCTACTTTGTAATGTCACTTTGTAATTTTTCAGGAATACAATAAACTGTATAGAATTATTACTGTAAGCACATTTTGATTAATTTCTTTTCCCTTTGAAGGTCCAAGGGATGTCCTTCATAGCAGCAGTTCTCATTCTCAACTTGGAAGAGGCAGATGCCTTCATTGCATTTGCAAATCTCCTGAATAAGCCATGCCAGTTAGCCTTTTTTCGTGTGGATCACAGCATGGTATGGACATTTGGAATGAATTTTGTTTTTCTTTGACTGTCAGTTTCTATAGTCTGAATGCCCTTTTAGAGTGAAAAACAGTAATTAGAAGACTAAGATAATCTGATCTAAAATAAGCTTTTCATTGAATTATTATAGTTTTATGAATGCTTGATGAAAAGACTCAGAGGTGTTAAGCAAGATTTTCTATTACGATTAAGGATTTATTTTCTCTGTTTCTAGAGTATACTCAAATAATTTTGTTGAAATTTCTATCTTTAGATGTTGAGATATTTTGCAACGTTTGAAGTATTTTTTGAAGAAAATCTCTCCAAACTGTTTCTTCATTTCAAATCTTACAGTCTTACACCAGACATATACTTGATAGACTGGTAAGTCATAACATATATAAAATATAATTATTAAAAGGAAACAAAGTATAACTTTTTGCCTAGAGTAAATTTCATGCACAGGATCATACATATAAAAAGCTCTGCGCGATGGGCTTCCCTGGTGGCGCAGTGGTTGAGAATCCGCCTGCCAATGCAGGGGACACGGGTTCGTGCCCTGGTCCGGGAAGATCCCACATACCACGGAGCGGCTGGGCCCGTGAGCCATGGCCACTGAGCCTGTGCTTCCGGAGCCTGTGCTGCGCAACAGGAGAGGCCACAACAGTGTGAGGCCCGCATACCGGAAAAAAAAAAAAAAAAAGCTCTGCGCTTACATGTAGAGAAACTCTCACATTTTTGTGGGGAGGCATTTGATTAAGAGCATGGACTCTGGGTTGAAATCAGAATCCCTCAGTTTGTGTTTCAGTTTCCTAACTATAAAATGGGAATAATAATATCTATATCTTGAGTTGTAGTGAGAGTGTATTTCATGGATTATCTCATTCAATGCCTGGTACATAGTAAACTCTCAGAAAGAGTTAGTTGCTGTTCCTTTAATATTCTTAACACCAAGGGCTTATGATAGTTATGATAGTGTTTCTTTATTGAGGGCTTTGTTTTTTTTCCAAGGCCTTATTCAGCTTTCTGACCGAGTAATGATGCCTTATTTAGGTGCTAATGTCTTTTTTCAACTTTACAATGAATGCTCTTCTGTTTTAACTTGGAAATTTTGCCTAGGACTCTGGTGAGCAGTAAAATCGATTATAGAGAGGGGGGTGAACTTTGCCCAAGAGATGGAGCAGTTGATCGTAAGATAGACTGTTAGGAGTACATGTGAAATATTTAAACCTTAAATCCTAATTATTAAACATCAGTGGGTTTCATATAAATAATATTGTTTTAGTATGGAAAAATAAATTAATAATGGCATTGATCAAGTATCTTTCCAGTTGTTTGAGGTTTCTTTTATTTAGGCTTGAAAAAAAAACTAAGTTATTTTTCAGTGTATTCTCTTCCATTCCCATTAGGAACATTAGAATTCCTTTGAGTAGGACCCAAGATCATGGGGAGAGGGTTTTATAATATGGGACCCAAAGGAACCAAGATCAAAACTGTAAATCTGTAAAGAAGGAGGGGGAAAAAAACTCCTCAACTGTCCCTCTTAAGGACTGTGAACATGAGGCAAAGCAGGATCACAATTGATAAAGGGAGCAGGATGGAATTATACTGAGTGAGTACTGTATACTAGAAACTCCCTAGGCACTACTGGTACCCTTTCTCATTTTGAACAGTTAATTAGTATTCTCTGTACTACCAAGAGTATGTTTTTTTGTTATGCAATTAAATATGTGTTTATAACTTAAGAAGTAGACACAGATTTTTGTTTCACTGCCTCTGTTGAGCTTATAACATACAAATTCCAGGATCAGTGGTGCAAGAACAAAGAGGAATAAATGAGTGACGGTGCTAAAGGGAATTTTTTTCATTTTTTAGTGGGAGAGCCTTTAGTTCCCTTGTTCACGCACGTTTCATCAGCAGTACCTCAGATAAACACAGTCTGTATAAAAATGTGTACCTTCTTTGCCAAGGCAACATCAAGAGAAGTTCTCTAGCACCTACTCTCCCTACTTCCTCAACCAGAGTGCTACCCCTGAGTACCACTGGATAAAGACTTACATGATCAAACATTAACAGAAAGGATGTGAAAAACCATTTTGGTGATTCTATTGGAGGGTATACATGCTCCAAAAGAAGTAGTAAGTAAAGTGAAGGGAAGGGAAGGGAAAACAAAACAGTGGATGTTTGTGGAAAGAGAAAAGAGGAAAGTCAGACTTTATGGTTTTATATTTAGATTACTAAAAGATGGTACTTGGTTTCCTCATACAGTAGTAAGAAGTAACTTTTATTGAGCATTTCTTATGTGCCTGGCACTATTCCAAATACTTTACATTTATTAACTCCTTTAATTTTCAAAACAATTCTGAGAGTTAGGTAATTTTATTTTGTTTACTAATGAGGAAACTGAGGCACAGCAAGGATGAGTATCTTACTCAATAAGTTGCAAATCTAAGATTCACACTCAGGTATTCTGATTTCAGAGCCCATACCCTTGACCATGAGGTTATTCTGCCACTCTAGTTTGTATTAAGCCATATCTCGACGTAAGGTTGTAAATTCACATACTTTTGTTATTTATTACTTCATTTCCAACTACTCACGTTCTTTGAGCCAAGGAGCCATATCTTATTTGCCTTTTTCACCCTAATTAAGCACTGTTCTTTTTATATAGAGATACTTAATGAGTGAATGAATAAATGAAAAATTCCAATGACTCTTTCCCCCTAATTTTAGGATCTTCACACTATATAGCAAATCACTACCACTTGATCTGGCCTGTCGAGTCTGGGATGTGTTTTGCAGAGATGGGGAGGAATTTTTATTTAGGACTGGATTAGGAATCCTCCGATTATATGAAGATATTCTCCTACAAATGGACTTTATTCATATAGCACAGTTTCTAACTAAATTGCCAGAAGATATCACATCAGAAAAGCTGTTCACCTGTATTGCAGCCATTCAGATGCAGAATAGTACCAAAAAATGGACTCAGGTAGAGTGACATTTTCCTACTTACAATAGATGTATAAAAACAGTTTATTTCTTGTAAAAAAAAAAAAAAAGTCATGTATTTCTCAAATATTAGTGCTTAAATTTTTAAAAAACTTTCAAAAATAATTTCTGACTTTGAAAAAAAAAAAAAAGAATTGCCCTGCTTTTACCTCTCCAGACTTATGGCTTTATTTTTATGTAAGTCCAGTAATATTTTATGAGTTTAGTGAAGTACAGCCTACAATAGTCATGTATTTGCCAGGGCAATTGTATAATTACCTTGGTATTTCAGATAGACAACAATTGTTTTAAATACCTGATGTGTACTAAGGGTTTGCAATAAAAAGAATATAATGTATGATCCTGACTTTTTAGATGCTTAGTCTTGTTAGGGAAGCAAATATATTGGCAGTCGAAAGTTAAATGACATAAAAAATAGTGTTAACACTTGCTCCATGAATGATAGCCAGTAGGCATTATAAGCTCTCAAGTTTTACTGCTTATGAAAATGAAAATATAAGAATATTGGTCCAGAGGATGTTTTGTTACCTAACAGTAATTTTATAATACTTGGCAAGTGATGAAAACTGGAATCTAACTATATATCATAAAATTGGGTTGAAACAAATAAGAGGATTTGAGAATGGCAGTCTTTCAGGGAACAGAGTTATGTATACTAAAGCTTTTTCATGTTAATAAACTATAGTTTTTTAAATCTCTTTAATCTGCATGGTAGTTTTTTTGAGGATTAATGTTTACTTTATATAATTTCCAGGTCTTTGCATCTGTGATGAAGGATATTAAAGAAGGAGACAAGAATAATAGTCCAGCTCTGAAAAGCTAATCTTCAAAATTAACAGACTAATTGCAATATTTTTAAAAATGTGTTTGATAAAAGTATTTTGTTTCCTATGTAAAAAGCATGGAAGAAAATATTGAAGAAAGCTAAAAGAATCAAGACTTGGAAAACTGCTGATTTTGAATCCATGGCTGAAGTAAATGAGTACCTATTGACAGTATTAATAAAAAAGTATTTTATAGGGAGAGCCATTTTACAAAGAAAAAAGTTTAAATGGCTAGTTCATACTCCGTAATTTGGAGTGAACAGTTTAATGCAATAAATTTTTTTAACAGCTTTGGAGATAGTTCAAATTTTTACATCTTTTCTTTTTTAACAATTAGCATAAAGGAGAAGCATAACAATTAGCACTTTGGAGGTCAGAACAGGATTATTAAATACTACTTTAACTTCCAAAATACTATTTGAAATAAACACCTTAGTACAGATATTATCTCCAGTTCCACACTTTTGAAGATATTATAGACCAAGAATAAGCAACGTTGATTGTAAATTATTTACATCACTGAAGTTATCTTCACTAACAGGTTGGGGCAAATTTAGGTTATCTGGGAACTGGAAATATTGGTAGGAGATTGTTTAGCATTTGTGTAGGTGTTTTTCCACAGTACCATGTCTATTTGTTTTTGAAAGGAAATTGTTTCATTTCTTCAAGGAATTCCTATCACTCAGAGCATTTTAGCCTCTCCGTTTCTAGTCTAAGAAATTGTTCCTCTAGTAATTTAAGAAAGCTAACTGGTAGAAGGAAATTTCTTTGCACTTTAATGGACTGAAGGCTTTTTTGTGGGGAGTAAGTCCATAAATATAAATGAGGTTTTTCACTGGTAAGAGTAAAAAGTAATGAATTTTGAGAGTTCTTAATTAGAATGCTACTTGGCAAGACTTTAAATTTGTTAGTTAAAATTCTTTCACTGTAGTAAAATCTGTTAATTCCAGTTTGAAATTGGAAATCTTAATATGTAGCCAAGTCCATGACTTGTAAAACACTGTGTATAATTTTCTAATCAAAGGAAATAAGAGTAAAAGGTAAAATTAATTTTTTTCTAATGAGTAACTTTGATATTAGGATAAAAGAATGATTAATTATTGATAAAATGACATTAAATTTATTATAATACGTTTAATTCTTAAACCTAAAATAAATCACTTGAATATCATGAGTGATATCTATGTAAAATGGTATTTGGTTAATAATCAGATTTATAGTGTGCTTTTATGTTGCAATTTGGTTTGAAACAACACTTAAGCACACTATTTCTGTTAGTGGTATATAGTCTTCAAACTAACGAGCCTGAGAACCTTGTTAGTGTAGCGCCTGCCTCTTTAGGAGTATGGGACCAGACGGTACCTATGTATTTTTACCCCATGGGTCATTCTAGCCTAGGGACCACTAATGGAACCCTCAGAAGTTAACTCCTCTCCTAGGAGCTTGCTTAGTGGAAACTAGTAGTATAATAAAATATTGAGGGAGTACCCAGGGTCTTAATAGGTTTTAGAATGACATTTTAACTCTGGTAACTACTTCCTTGGTATTGGTGGCCCTGATAGAGGGAATGTAACCCCTGGCAGTAATCTCATTGAGGTTATACTACCTGCCTAAACTTAATCTTACTTTTGTGTATTTGTCTCCAGAGTTGGACCTAAGTTACTGTATGTCTTTTTCTCATTTTTATTATTGTACAGTTTCTTTACCTTTCAAATATAAATGTGTATATAAAATGTAAATACAAGGAATTTATTAAAAAACACTATTAACAATTACTGTGTAAATAAAACTCGTAAGCAGAGTAATTACTTGAAATGAGTCTTCATTATTTTGGGGATATTTAACTACATGTGGAGATAAAAGGGATAAACTTTTTTGCCAAATTTCCTTTCCTGGGATGCACTGGGCCTTTAGTATCTTGAGACTGACAGTACTGGCAGCTAAAATATTGTTACTGTCTTTTCCCTTGAACCTCTTATACAGGCAGTATGGAGTTCATTATTTGCATGGTCAGTTGTATGACAGTTTTTTCGGTTAAAGTATATTTTCAATTAAAAATAACTTTCCTAAAAGCCTCAAGATAATGTGAAATTTAATATGGTGTTTTATTTGTTTGTCTACTTAATCAGTATTTCTCACTTCATTGTACTTTTAGCACAGGTCTACATTGTATTATTTAAATGCTACTGAAAGACTCCAGCAACTAGCATAGTTTTCTAAAGTCAGAGAACATAGTCATAGTTTTTGCTGATTTCTTTTGCAGTGATGACCTTCATATAATGTTGTTGGTTTGAGTATATACATATTTTTTTTTAATTGAAGTATAGTTGATTTACAATGTTAGTTTCTGGTGTACAGCAAGGTGATTCAACTCAGCTATACATACATACACATATATATATTTTTTTTTTTCATATTCTTTTCCATTATGGCTTGTTACAAGATACTGAATATAGTTCCCTGTGCTATACAGCAGGTCCTTGTTGTTTATCTGTTTTATATATAGTAGTTTATATCTGTTAATCCCAAACTCCTAATTTATTCCCCACCACCACCCCCTGGCTTTTCCTCTTTGGTAACCACAAGTCTGTTCTCTATGTCTGTGAGTCTGTTTCTGTTTTGTAAATAAGTTCATTTATGTCATATTTTATTTTATTTTTATTTTTTTTGCATTATGCGGGCCTCTCACTGTTGTGGCCTCTCCCATTGCAGAGCACAGGCTCCGTATGCGCAGGCTCAGCGGCTATGGCTCACAGGCCTAGCCGCTCCGCGGCATGTGGGATCTTCCCGGACTGGGGCACAAACCCATGTCCCCTGCGTCGGCAGGCGGAGTCTCAACCACTGCGCCACCAGGGAAGCCCTATGTCATATTTTTGATTCCACATATAAGTGGTATCATATTAGTATTTGTCTTTCTCTTTCTGACTTACTTCACTTAGTATGATAATTTCTAGGTCCATCCATGTTGCTGCAAATGGCATTATTTCATTCTTTTTTATGTCTGAGTAGTATTCCATTGTGTATGTATACCACATCTTTATCCATTCACATGTTGATGGACATTTAGGTTGCTTCCATG
The DNA here is from genome assembly GCF_026419965.1 of Kogia breviceps. Classification (NCBI taxonomy): domain Eukaryota; kingdom Metazoa; phylum Chordata; class Mammalia; order Artiodactyla; family Physeteridae; genus Kogia; species Kogia breviceps. The sequence goes on along the minus strand of NC_081311.1, from coordinate 32,982,550 downwards.
TCTTGGATGTTGTGAATAGTGCTGCTATGAACATTGGGGTGCATGTATCTTTTCAAATTAGAGTTTTATCCAGATCTGTGTCCAGGAGTGGGATTGCCAGATCATGTGGTAACTCTGTTTTTAGTTTTTTAAGGAACCTCCATACTGTTCTCCATAGTGGCTCTACCAATTTACATTCCCACCAACAGTGTAGGAGGGTTCCCTTTTCTCCACACCCTCTCCAGCATTTATTATTTGGAGACTTTTTTTTTTTTTTTGGCCACATCATGTGGCATGTCAGATCTTAGTTCCCAACCAGGGAGCAAACCCATTTCCCCTGTAGTGGAAGTGCAGATTCTTAACCACTGGACTGGCAGGTGAGTCCCCTATTTGTAGACTTTTTGATGATGATGGCCATTCTTACTGGTGTGAGGTGATACCTCATTGTAGTTTTGATTTGCATTTCTCTAATGATAGTGATGTTGAGCATCTTTTCATGTGCCTTTTGGCCATCTGTATGTCTTCTTTGGAGAAATGTCTCTTTAGATGTTCTGCCCATTTTTTGGTTTGGTTGCTTTTTATTTGTTATTGAGTTGTATGAGATGTTTGTATATTTTGGAAATTAAGCCCTTGTAGGTCGAATCATTTGCAAATATCTTCTCCCAGTCTGTAGGTTGTCTTTTTGTTTTGGTAATGGTTTCCTTTGCTGTGCTAAAGCTTATAAGTTTGGACTAGGTCCCATTTGTTTATTTTTGCTTTTATTTCTAGTGCCTTGGGAGACTGACCTAAGAAAACATTGGTACCATTTATGTCAGGGAATGTTTTGCCTATGCTCTCTTCTAGGAGTTTTATGGTATCATGTCTTACATTTAAGTATTCAAGCTATTTTGAGTTTATTTTTGTGTATGGTGTGAGGATGTGTTCTAACTTCATTGATTTGCATGCGGCTGTCCAACTTTCCCAATGCCACTTGTTGAGGAGACTGTCTTTTCTCCATTGTATAGTCTTGCTTCCTTTGTCAAAGATTAATTGACCATAGTTGTATGGGTTTATTTCTGGGCTCTCTATTCTGTTCCATTGATCCATGTGTCTGTTTTTGTGCCAATACCATGCTGTTCTGATTACTGTAGCTTAGTAATATTGTCTGAAGTCTGGGACTTTGCCTCCAGCTTTGTTCTTTTTCCTCAGGATTGCTTTGGCAATTCTGTGTCTTTTATGGTTCCATATAAATTTTAGGATTATTTGTTCTCGTTCTGTGAAAAATGTCATGGGTAATTTGATAGGGATCTCATTAAAACTGTAGATTGTTTTAGGTAGTGTGGCCATTTTAACTATATGAATTCTTCCCATCCAAGAGCATGGGATATCTTTCCATTTCTTTGATCATCTTCAGTTTCCTTTATCAATGTTTTATAGTTCTCAGCATATAAGTCTTTCACCTCCTCGATCAGGTTTATTCCTGAGTATTTTATTTTTTTGATGAGATTTTATTTTTTTATTTATTTATTTTTTTTTTTGCGGCATGTGGGATCTTCCCGGACCAGGGCACGAACCCGTGTCTCCTGCATCGGCAGGCGGATTCTCAACCACTGCGCCACCAGGGAAGCCCTTTTTTTTATTTTTTATTTATTTTTATTATTATTTTTTTTTGATGAGATTTTAAAAGCGATTTTATGTTTACTGTCCCTTTCTGATATTTCATTGTTATTGTAAAGAAATGCAACAGATTTGGTTTGAGTATATTTTTTGACTCTACAAAAGTTAGGTAGCATTGGCAAAAGAGCATTGAGATTTTCAAAGCCTCTGACTTTAGGATAACAGCTTTCATTGTAGCTTAGGAACTAGAACAGTCAACTTTTTAGAGTATACATTGTTGGAGGGTATAATACTAAAGCATATAATCATGGAATAATTTGTCTTAAAATGCGTATGGTTTATTATGATTTTTCATTTCCTATTTTTGTTTGGATAAGGTTAAATTATTTTGTATTTCATGAGCATATTCAGACAGCAGAGATAGGTATAAAAGGCAAAAATCATGTGAGGTAGCAGTGGAAAATCAGATTTTAATTTGCCACGATTGTTTTATAGTTTATCTGACATATATAGTGTCAGAAAACAAAGTCTTACCTCTGGGGGGGAAAGTGATTTTTGTATTGAATTCATATTATTTTGATTTTGTCGAAGCAGTGTCCAAAATATGAATTTCCAAATGTAGTGTCAGGGAGGAAGAAATTTTCCTCTACCCTTCTAAGTTTTTCTGGCAGGTTTAAGAATTAAATTGACGTGAGACACATTAACAGATTAACAGGAGAAGACAAGAGTTTAATAACATGTATTGTGGGAGAGAACCAGGAAAACTGAGTAACTCACCAAAATGACTGAAACCCTCACCTTAAATACTGTCTTCAGCTGGAAACAAAAGAGGATGTTGGGGGTAGTGGTTTGAGACTTCAAAGGGGGAGGCAATGCATGTGGAGATGAAAAGCAAATGTTTGGTAAACAAATGTTTGCTGGGCCTTGCAGTACACTGAGTGGACTCTGATCTCTAGGCCCTGCCGAGTGTTCCCCACCTTACCTAGCCCATATTCTTAGCTCTATTCCAGAACAGGCCCTCTGTCAAAGTTCTTTTTGGCAGTAAAGGGGCAGTAACAAGAAAAACTCCTGAGTCTTGTTTCTTAAAAATAATCAAGCTAAATTAATCCTCATGCCAAAGAGACACATTTTGGGGTGACAGATTTTGCTTCCCTACAGTGGTAAGACCACTAATTTCGACTTCACTGTTTTACAACATGTAAAAATGAAAATTAACTTTTTTTAAAGATTTAAAAAAAATTTTTTTTGATTTCAGGGAAATTAGCAACTTCAGAGAGAGAAGATAGCCTTGCCCTTTAAAAATACTGTTTGCTAGAAATGCAAATCAAAACTACAATGAGAGGGCTTCCCTGGTGGCGCAGTGGTTGAGAGTCCGCCTGCCGATGCAGGGGGCGCGGGTTCGTGTCCCGGTCCGGGAGGGTACCGTGTGCCGTGGAGCGGCTGGGTCCGTAGGCCATGGCCGCTGGGCCTGCGCATCTTGAGCCTGTGCTCCGCAACGGGAGAGGTCACAAAAGTGAGAGGCCCGCGTACCGCAAAAAAAAAAAAGAAAAAACTACAGTGAGGTGTGAATGGCCATCATCAAAAAGTCTACAAGTAATAAATGCTGGAGAAGGTGTGGAGAAGAGGGAACCCTCCTACACTGTTGGTGGGAATGTAAATTGATATAACTGCTATGGAGAACAGTATGGAGGTTCCTTAAAAAACTAAAAATAGAATTACCATGTGATCCAGCAATCCCACTCCTGGGCATATATTCAGAAAAGATGAAAACTCTAATTTGAAAAGATAACATGCACTCCAATGTTCATAGCAGCACTATTTACAATGGCCAAGACATGGAAGCAACCTAAATGTCCATCAACAGATGAATGAATAAAGATGTGGAATATGTATACAATGGAATATTACTCAGCCTTATAAAAAGAATGAAATAGTGCCATTTGTAGCAACATGGATGGACCTAGAGATTATCATACTAAGTGAAATAAATCAGAAAGAGAAATACATGATATCATTTATATGTGGAATCTAAAAAAAGTGATAGAAATGAACTTTACAAAACAGAAATAGACTCAGACATAGAAAACAAACTTATGGTTACCAAAGGGGTAAGGGGGGAGGATAAATTAGGAGTTTGGGATTAACAGATATACACTACTATTTGCAAAATGGATAAACAACAAGGACCTACTGTATAGCATGGGGAACTATAGTGAATATCTTATAATAATCTATAATGGAAAAGAATCTGAAAAAGAATATATATATGTATAACTGAATCATTTTGTTGTACATCTGAAACTAACACAACACTGTAAATCAACTATACTTCAATAAAAAACATATTGCTTATTTACTAACAGTGTAATTACAGAAGAAGTGAGCTACTTGGTACTTTGAATGCAAGAACACTCGTTAAGCCTTGATTATGTGCCAATCACTGCCTCAGTGTTTTGATAGGCTACATAAAGTTACAAGGCTTGGGAAGTTAGCAAAACTGCATTTCTTTATAAACATTCTACCATTCATATTGATCTTCTCTTGGTTCCAATTAATGAGGTTTTATTTTGTGCATTTTATTCTGTGAGTTGGATTTATTTTCTAAGATACTCCAAGAAGGAAATTTGACTTTGCAAAAATTGCATTGGGGGCTTCCCTGGTGGAAGAGTGGTTAAGAATCCGCCTTACAATGCAGAGGACACAGGTTCGAGCCCTGGTCCGGGAAGATCCCACGTGCCACGGAAAAACTAAGCCCGTGTGCCACAACTACTGAGCCTGTTCTCTAGAGCCTGTGAGCCACAACTACTGAGCCCACGTGCCACAGCTACTGAAGCCCGCACGACTACAGCCCGTGCTCTGCAACAAGAGAAGCCACCGCAATGAGAAGCCCGCGCACAGCAATGAAGAGTAGCCTCCGCTCGCCGCAACTAGAGAAAGCCCGCACGCAGCAACGAAAATCCAATGCAGCCAAAAATAAATAAATAAAATAAACTTTTTTTAAAAAAGTCCGCCTGCCAAGGAAGGGGACACGGGTTCGAACCCTGGTCCGGGAAGATCCCACATGTCGCGGAGCAACTAAGCCCGTGCACCAGAACTACTGAGCCTGCACTCTGGAGCCCACTTACCACAACTACTGAAGACTGCGCGCCTAGAGCCTGTGTTCCGCAACAAGAGAAGCCACCGCAATGAAAAGCCCACACACTGTAACGAAGAGTAGCCCTCGCTCACCACAACTAGAGAAAGCCCACGTGCTCAACGAAGACCCAACGCAGCCAAAAATAAATAAATTTTAAAAGTGCTTCGTTTTTTGAACGTTTAAGTAAACAGTACTTCCATTTTATTTAAGGTAAAATGACATGTACTATTGCAATATATTTGGAAAAATCATTTCTGTAATAAAAATGTAAATGATAATATAGATGTGAACGAGTATATAAAATTGATAACAACGGGGTATATACGTTTGTTCTCATTTTGCATCTTCATGTACAACACTATACAAAATAGTATTATAAAAGCAGAAAGTGAAGCCTCATATGTTTTTGGTCTAAGCAGTATTGATAATACTGTAAGTACATGATGTATTCTGATTATCAAATAAATCCCAAGCCTTTTAATTTTAGCTTCTATATTCTTAAAAACTTTGAAAGGGAAGTAACTTGATTAAAACTTTTGTAGATTGTAAAATGCTTTGAATGCCTGTGTTTGGGCTTTAAAGTGTGAAGATAAATTGGAAAGTGAATGACAGGGTTTGTTTTATTCTTAATTTATAGGAAGTGATTTTAAATAAATTGTGTATGCAGTAAATTTGTCATAACAGTGGTAATAGTTCTTCTGATTTGATTTTTAAAGCCACTTATGTGAGTCCTTGAAAAAGTAAACAATTCTCACCACACTTTTAATGAGACTGCGTGTTTTATGATCTTTTAAACATGTGAATCAAATCCTATTATTATTCCTTACTCAGGATGCTCTAGTGACATTCCTCATAATAAAAATCCAAGTTTTTATTACAAGTTCCTATTTATTCTAGTCTCTATTTCTACAATTTCAGCTGCCACTCAACCTTATTAACTTCACTGTGGATCTAATTTCTCAATCTCCCAATTTCCTATCTACCTAAGGGCTTTTACTCTTGCTTTTCCTTTGGAAATATTCTTTGCCTAAGTCTTCGTATGGTTTATATTATCTTCTCATTTAGGTCTCTACTTAATGTCAGTTTACTCAGAGTCGGACTGTTCTCTACCCATCCTCTGTCAGTATCATGACCTTATCTTACTTCATATTTCTTTATAGTTATCTATTACTTACCACTAGCTAACATTATTTTACATAGTTGTCTAATGTTTCCACTACAATGTAAACTCTGAGTTCAGAAAGATTGTCTTGTCATTTATTACCTCCTAATTGCTAGTGCCCAAAATAGCACTTAGCACTACACGATAGATATGGATGAACAGACTGTTTTTATTTTGGACCATTCCTAGTAAACTTACCTTTCATTTAAAATATTTTTATTAGATTATACAATTAGTTAGAAACTCAGATAATTGCTGGTTCACTCAGAAAGTTCAACACTTAGAGATTGAGTAGAGGAGAATGAACTAGTAGACGTCAGAAATAGGAATATCAGGAGAGTGTGGGGGTCAGAAAAAACAAGCGCCAAGTGTGTTTCCATAAAGAAGTGATCAATAGTGTCAGGTGTCAATGAGGTTGAGATGAGGACTGAGAGATGTCCATTAAATTTGACCAAGCGTAGTCATTGATTTCCTTAGTTACTTTGGTGTGTGTTCAAGTATTTAAGTACTAATGGAAAATATTCAGTAGAGGTTTAAGAAATAAAGAGTGAATGGGGTAATGTATAATCTAAGATTCCTGAATAGGCTGCAGGGAGATGGATCCAGAGCATATCATGAGAGAAAGTGGAAAATGTGTCAGATGCAGGTAGGTTTGTAAGTTTGGTGTTGGGAATCTGGAAGGGGAGTTCTGTCTTGTAGCTATTGTTTACTTTGTGAGGTAGGCAGGAAGTGGGGCCATATAAGCAAGAGGGAGCAGTGGTTTTGTTTTTTGACTGTTTTGTTTCACTTCGTTGATTGGGTGGATGGTGAAGCCATTAAGAAATCTAGAAGAAGACAGCATTTTGTGCCTCAACTGGACAGTCTACGTCTGATTTTTTGTGCCACACCCTCTTGTCAACTCTGCTTCAATCATATAGGTCTTCTTCTGATACTCAAACATAACCAAGCTTATTCCTGCCTTATTCTCTTTGCCCTAGCTGTAGCTTCTGCTTGGACCATTCTTCCCCTGGGCTAGCTGGCTGCTTAACATTTGGTTCTCAGCTTAAAAGTCTGTCACCTCCTCAGATACCTGATTACCCAGTCTAAAGTAACTACCCAGTTACTCTCACACCACTCTATTCTAATATTTTGCAGAGAATTTCTCACACATACGTATTTGTCTCAACTCCTGGAAGGTGAGTTCCATATCCACAGGAATCCTGTTTGTCTGGTTCATTGCTGTACAGCACCTAGAAAAGTTACAGGTACCCAGGTGACATTTAAATGTATACCCTTAAAGTGAATGAACAAAACTTTTCATAGCCACTCTTGAGGTCTGCACAGTGGCAAACGTGTCCGGAAATACCCAGTGCAACTTGTGTCAAGTGTGGGGCTAAGATGTTAGATGAGATTCCTGTCCTTTGAGAATGAGATGAAATTGCCTTGAATTCCATCCCATGTGTGTTTGGATAAATCTTCTCCATTTGATCTCTAAGGAATCAGAAGGGAAGTTGTTGGCCTTGAGTTGATCATCGAAGTCTGTAAAGCAGATACTGCATGGAACAAAGTATATAGAGAAAAAACAGACGGAGGAAAGATTGGGGAGGTGGGCCACAACTGAGTTCAAAAGAGGGAACAAGAAAAGATTTTCAGTACCTCAGGGGAAACCCCTGTAAAAAAGCAATGTTTCAGAAGTCGGGGCAAGAAATTTCAGAGTTAGTTTGGTGAAGGTCAAAAATTTTAGTAGCGTGAGACTGACTGATAGCTATTGTCTTTGATAAGAAAGAGGTATGATTTAAGAATAATTACTAATGGAGGTTATAATTTATCTTAACACTGAACTAGTTTTCGAAAGACCTGGGTTTGGCGACTGTTTTCTCACAAAGTGACTGTAGGCTTCTGGGCAAGTTAATTAATACTGTGTGAGCATAAGTTTTCTCACCTATAATGTAGGGATAAAAACAATCTGCTCAGCTAATCTCGGTGTTATGAAGGTTGCTGAAGATGGTTATGAGGGACGTGACATGCATTGTAAACGCTTAAATTTTGTACAATTACAAATAATTAAAGTTGTTGGAGTCAGAAATGGAGGAAACAGGTGGTTACATGGCAGGTGTACCATAAATTCTGAGGTTGGGGCGAGGGGTGGCAAAAGAACTTGTTAAAAGGGACTGCAGGTAAGAAAGGGAGGGACTGAAGGCTAAAGTGAAAACCAAGGCACAAGAAAAGCCCAGCTCCTCCCTTCAGGTGCCTTCTCTAATAACTGGTCAATTGAATTCCTGAACATTACGTGTTTTCTACTGGCCACTCCAGTAGGCTTATCACTGCATTAAGTTCTCCCTTACCCTGAAACAACTTTTCAATAAGAACTCTACCACAGGGCTCCCCTGGTGGCGCAGTGGTTGAGAGTCCGCCTGCCAATGCAGGGGACGTGGGTTCGTGCCCCGGTCCGGGAAGATCCCACATGTCACGGAGCGGCTGGGCCCGTGAGCCATGGCCGCTGAGCCTGTGCTCCGCAACGGGAGAGGCCACAACAGTGAGAGGCCCGCGTACCGCTTAAAAAACAAAACAAAAACTCTACCATAATCTTATTTCTCTCTCCTATACCAGCCACAAAAAGACCCCTCTTCTGGGTCATTTCGGGGAATTTTCACTCAAAATGTGAACGGATGGTGGCAAAGTTTAGCAATATTTGTCTCTGACATCTTCACCTGGATACTCAGTACATCTTTCTACCTAAAGGATCATCCGTTGGCAGGATTTAAATCACATTAGCTAGTGTGTGAAGGTACCTTGCAAACAAGAGCGCTATTGAAGTCTGCACAGTGCGGCACCATCATCAATTACGTGAGGAAACCGGGCCCTCCACGGTAGGCAGACTCGCCCAGTATCACATAGCTAGTTTAAGGCTGACTTCTGCAGGAGAACCCAGCTTCCCCAAACCCGAGGTCCCCGTAAAGGTTCACAGTCCCCCAAGAGTGTTCTGACGAAAACCAAACTTCGCCAAGTCTCGCGCCACCGGGACTCAGGGGCGGGGTGGAGAGCACGAAGTATCGCGAGATGACGGCGTTTTCCCGCGAAGTAGAAGCGCGCGTTTTTCTCTGGCTGGACACCTGGCCGGGAGACTGGGACCGGAAAGCGGCCGGGAGGTTTTAGCGCGCGGCGTTGCAGGCGCTGTGAGGAGGGCACCCGGTTCCGGAGTGTGTGTCCAGCCATGCCGGCGCAGCGCCCCGGGAGCAGCGGCGGTGAGTGAGGAGAACCTGCGTCCCGGAGCGGGCGGCGGCGTCCGGGGCGGGGGTGCGGGAGCAGCATGGAGAGACTGCAGCCGAGCTTTTGAGGGGAGAGGCGACCCCGGGCAGAGACTGAGGAGGAAAGGAGGGTTACCTTTTCTGTGGGGAGTGAGTGGGGCACACCCGGAACTGCGCATATTTGCATGGTATAGGAGATTTGACACAGGGGAGCTGCGTTTTCCCGAACATTCCCATTTGTAAACTGGGGTCCAGGCAACTTATTGACATAGTGAAGGCTTAGGATGTCTTCTGAGAGGTGATACTGGCTCCCCCTGGGTCTTCATGGTTTGCCTCAAATTCATCTGGGAAAGGGAGGAAGGTTGTTTACTCGGAAGTTGCGTAACTGGTCATTTTTTAAAGCTGCAATTTAAAAGCCTTGTCCCCTCCTAGGGTCCGTAGCTCCAGATATGGTTGAACAGCCGGAGACTGCCGTGATTACCCCAGCCATGGTAGAGGAGGAAGAACAGCTTGAAGCTGCTGGGCTAGAGAGAGAGAGGAAGATGCTAGAAAAGGTAAAATAGGCATCACGTTCATTGTCGGGGGTGTGGTTTGTGTGCTTAAGTTTACTAGTCTGCTTTTCATCAACTTTAAAACGGGCTTCCTTATTTATCTCTGTTTACCGATGCTATTTTTGAGAAACCTTTGCATGAGCTTTGAATGAGGCTTCTATCAGATATAGTCTTGGTCTGTGAAGTGGTCTCATCTCTCTTAAGTGAGCATTTCAAATTGCTTGTTTAGCTATTATAATTCTTCCAAAGTCGGTAGTGAATTATTTTTAGTGAATTCTTTTCAGTGCTGTTTTCCACCTAAGTGATCAACTTGTTTTTTGCTTTCTTTTCCATTTCTTGGGCTATTGCTAAGTAAGATCCTTTAGGTTAAAACGTGATGTACTCTTCAATGAAGAGTTAATTATCCTTGTGGTTTTCTGGCACAGAGTATTTTGTAGGTTACTAAAAGCAGTTTTTAACCTCTTGAAAAACTTCAGTTTTTAAGTATATTTTACTCCAGTACTGTCCCACCCTGTTGCTTCATTACTGCATATGCAAGAAGACTGACACCTACTACATCTTACATGCTGCCTATTAAGTGATTTTCTTGTAATAATTTATTTAGCCCTCCCAGTATTATGGTTATTTAGGTATTTTTGATATCTCCATTTACATATGATGAAACTGAGGCAATTGGGGGTCGGGTCACACACTAGTGAACTCAAATTTGGCTGTCTCCAGGGTTCTTGTCCTTAACACTAAACCTCTCTGAGGACATTAATATTGAATTAATTCCATGTAATTACAAAACTACTCAAATTGGGGAATAATGCACTCCAAAGGCAAGTAATGAATTAATTTCCTGCTATTTTATATCAACAATAATGATTCTTTTGTTAGCATTTTGACACCTCATGATAATTTATTGTGAGTCAGTCACTGTTCTGAATGCTGTACATGTATTTTACTCATTGAATCCTCAATAGTATCAAGTAGATACCATTATTAAACTCATTATGATTACTGTTATTAAACTTACTAGTTTAATTACTAGTATAAACTACTTTATTAAAATAATCTATAAACTAGGTTCTATTTTCATTCCACTCTACAGATGAGGAAACTGAGGCACCTAGAGGTTGCCTGGGGTCCCTCAGCTAGTAAATGGCAGAACAAAGATGGTAATGTAGGCCATGTGGTTCCAGAATTCACACTTTTTAACCACCTTGCTATACTTTCACTCCAGTATATAATAGTTCCATTATTACTGATCATCTGTAGTTGACCATAATCCGGTAAGGTAGTATGTTAACAAATATAATAGAATTGGGAGGTCAACCTTGAACCACCTTTACTCATTCTATGAATTCCTACAATACTTTGTTACACAGTTTTATCCTTACTTACTTGATTGTTTTCTCTGTTTCTTGAGGGCACATCACATTGTTTTGTTTTTGTAGGCTGTGCACCTGGAAAATAGTAGGCTATAGTAAATGTCTATTGTATTTCTCACTAAGGTAAAATAATATTTTATAATATATTACCTAACATATATGATTATATAAATAAAATAAATATACTTACTAGCCATTGTAACAAGGTGAATTGTAAAGGATGAATCCTGGGGCATGGTTCAGAGTAGAATCAACTTCAGAGATTGTAAGCGATAAACCCTTAATTTTGAGTAGTGTAGTTCACTTTTATAACCCATGAAGATTGTTGGTTAAGGAAATGCTATTTGAAGAAAGATATGAGGTGTAATAAGAATACATTTCAAGAATGCATGAGTTCAAGTGAAGAAAGATGATTTTCACATTTAAAAAAGGTCTATCGGGAAATTCCCTGGTGGTCCAGTGGTTAGGACTCCAGGCTTTCACTGCTGTGGGCCCACGTTCTTTCCTTGGTCGGGGAACTAAGATCCCACAAGCGGTGTGGTGCGGTGTGGCCAAAAAAATTTTTTTAAAAAAATAAATAAATAAAGGTCCATCAAAATTTATAGTACCATAAGTATTTGCTGATTAAACTACGAGTCAAAATAACTTCTACTTTCAGTGAAATTTTTAAGCTCTTGAACATTTTGCAATCCTAAAGTTTTTTTGAATTGTTACTCTTGAGGCATAGGTATGGTACAACTAGCTTTTCTTTAGCAGTTATGCATCATAGAACTTAAAATAGCAATTTTTAATACTTCCATGAATAAAGCTCTTTTCAATCTCATTAGTGCAAGGGTGTAATTTGCTAAAAACCTAGTAGGATTGTGGTTCATTGTTATTATGTGTCTTTTTATGTACAGGTATTGAAAGAATTTGATTACTTTTTGCCCTTGACACTTACAAATTATTCCGTCAGTGACTGTAGAGAATAAGTCTCTCTCTTACATGTCTTTGGAGCCAGAAAATTCAGTACACAAAAGTAATGATTCCTTTTCTTTTGGGAGAATTCGGTATTTATGGGCATATATTTAGAAGTACTTAAGAGAGGAAGAGCTAGCTTAAGTTCTTAATGAGAAGCATTTACTTTGCTTTAGGAGATTTGAAGGTTTGTGAAGATCCTGGAGAATGATTTTGACATTCATTTGCTACAGTTATTTTCTTTGACTTTTCACCTGCATTTCCTTTTGAAAGAAGTCATTGTTAGTCTAGAATACCTGAGAGTAGCTTTAACTTCTGTGTACTGTGGGGGAAGGGGAATGGTAAGAGTTGTGAGGGTTCTTGGAAAAGTAAAAGGAAAACAGTTCATATTGTGTAACCTGAAATAGAACTCCCTCCACAAATAAATAAATAAATAAAACTGGGGTTGGGAGAGGTAGTGGGGTAGACAGTGGAGAATTTATGCTCTTGGTGTCCACTGGCATACTCTGACTCTCTCATCAAAAGATGCTTCCTGCCAGGCACTCAGTACTGAATACTTAGATGAAGCTACAATTTACTTTAATATAAAAAACAACAAAATTAAGTCTAGAAAGAGTAATGATAGATGAGAAGATGTACTACAGAATTATTTTGAAATACAGAAGACTGGGTTTAAAGGTTAACCATTGGCATATTCTAATTATATTATAAATTATTCTTCCATGATGGCATCTTAAAGCTTTAATTACTTTAAAGATGTATGCTAATTTATTCTGAACAGGACTTAAGGCAGTAGATGCATTACGCACAAAGTATTTTAACTAAAATATAAAAATTAAAGTTAAATTTAAGAATTCATTTTTATAAAGTTTTAAGTAATTTCATCTCATTTATAATATCCATTTCATTCAGTGATTGACTATTGTAATCATAGTAGTACGTTGGTAATAGTAAAGGAAAGTCTGTCGTAAAAGAACTGAAAATAGAGTTTTATGAGACATCAGCAGATTATCTGCACGGGTAAGATTATGGATGATTTTTAAAAGAATTTTTATTTTCTTGTGATGCACATATATTTCATTAAATTTATTCTTAGGTATCTTATTGTCACTGCTTTTGTAATAGAAAATAAATTTATTTTGAAAGAAAAGTTAGATGACATAACATCTGGGAAATATAAGCTAATATATACTGGTGTCTGATTTATAAGGTCAAGCCTTAACTGATAATTAAATTTACCTCACTCACACACACAGAGGAGTGGAATTGCTGGTTAGTAAGATTTGCATATATTCAACTCTCACTTGACTTCAGCCCACTTACTGCTTTTCTTTTGAGTTCAGGTTACAGTATTTGGTTGGCAAATTATGAACTGGATTTGGCCTTATGTCTGTTTTATTGGAACACAAATTTTGTTTACATGTTGTCTATAACTGCTCGAAGGCAGATTTGAGTATTTGCAATACAAACCATATAATGCTCAAATATTTAAATATTTGCCCTTTGCCCTTTTACAGAAAATGTTTGTGGACCATTGAAGTATACTATTTATTTGTTGCTTTTGTTTTCTCTCTTGTGCCCTCTGTTATTGTTCTCTTAAAATGTTTAACTTTTATTGTGAATTGAGAGGGTTCTTCCTCAGCCACTAGACTGTTGTATACTCTTACAAATCAGTAAATAAATGGTGTGTAAAAGTAACATGGGGCTTCCCTGGTGGTGCAGTGGTTGAGAGGCCGCCTGCCGATGCAGGGGACACGGGTTCGTGCCCCGGTCCAGGAAGATCCCACATACCGCGGAGCGGCTGGGTCCGCGAGCCATGGCTGCTGAGCCTGCGCGTCCGGAGCCTGTGCTCCGCAACGGGAGAGGCCACAACAGTGAGAGGCCCGCGTACCGTAAAAAAAAGGAAAAAAAGTAATATGGAAAGCAGAGGTTTGTAAATGGAAGGCGTACAGAGGTGAAAGATAAAGGTAAGAGTATGAGAGTAGAAAGCTAAAAGGTAAGGGCAAAGCTTGGGCAACACAATACTGAGGAGGAAAGAAGCTTGTAAGAAATAAACAGTAGATTTAGCGCGTTTAAATATTTTGACAATATAGTTTTTAAATTCTAAAACTAGATGTTCTTATTCCTAGCTAATGAGACTATCTTTTAATTCCAATGCTCCTTCAAATTAAACTGGTGTGTATAAAATTTTTTTGTAATGAAATCATTTGGTTTTGTAAAAACTTAAATTCAACTTGAATTAAATATTTGCTTTCTCACTTTAATTTCAAATATTTTGAAAATGGACCTTCAATTCTGTAGATGCCAATAACCATATATTCAGTGTCTGAAATTTCAATATTTTGGTAGCCAAACTATACTTTACCAGATTGCCTGTTGAGCCCCAGAGTCCTTTTTTTTTTAGCTATTCTAGGTTTTTGTTTGGAAGATAACCATTTTTAGTAAGTGAATTTAATATTATAAAAATATTTTTCATGAATTACAGGAAATATATTAAACCTAAAGAGCAGTCGTTTAGTTATCTTTGTTACACCTTATGCAAAAAAAAAAATCAATGTATGTCAGGAAACCGTTAATAATTATGGAAACTTTCTCTTTGGATAGGCTCGCATGTCTTGGGATAGAGAGTCCATGGACATTCGATATCGTAGACTTCAGCATTTGCTTGAAAAAAGCAATATTTACTCCAAATTTTTATTGACTAAAATGGAACAGCAGCAGTTAGAGGTATGTATATGTGATTGATTATACCTAATAGCTTAAATTTTTAAAATAAGCTTAATTGAGATATAAATTACATGCAATAAATTGCACACATTTTAAGTTTAGAGTTAGATGAGTTTTGACCTGTGTAACCACCGGCACAGTCAAGATAAAGAACATTTCCATTATTATATATAACTTCTTAATTATTATTAAGAAGTTTTCTTCTCTCAGTGGTCTCTGTTTCTGGCCCCGGACAACCACTGGTTTCTGTTTTCTGCCACTATAAATTAGTATTGTTTTTTCTAGAATATTATATAAATGGAATCATATGAAAAGCACTCTTTTGGTGTCTTGCTTCTTTAGCTCAGCATATTTTTAAGATTCACTTATGTGTATTTATTTAGTAGATCATTTTTATTCCTAAGAAGCATTCCATTGTATGAATATACCAACATTTATTTTAAAAATTATGAATACTGGGCTTCCCTGGTGGCGCAGTGGTTGAGAGTCCGCCTGCCGATGCAGGGGACACGGGTTCATGCCCCGGTCCGGGAGGATCCCACGTGCCGCGGAGCGGCTGGGCCCGTGAGCCATGGCCGCTGAGCCTGTGCGTCCGGAGCCTGTGCCCCGCAACGGGAGAGGCCACAGCAGTGAGAGGCCCGCGTACCACAAAAAAAAAAAAAAAAAAAAAAAAAAAATAATGAATACTGTATTAATTAAATGAACAAGAATTAAGAACTAGGACATTCTAAATATTTTTGCACCTACATTTCTGCTTCTCTTTCCCATCTCTTTGCCTCGTTTACCATCCTAACCCAGAGGTAATTACCATCATGAATTTTGTATTTATCATTTCTCTGCTTAAAAAAATAGTTTCACAAATATCACATATGTATATATCCATAAACTGTATATTTTTGGTCTTGCTTATTTTGAGCCTTATAAGAATGGTATCATACTATATGTAGTTCTGTAGTTTGCTTTTGTCATTCAAGGTGTGTTTCATTCAAGAGTAACTGCTTCTAAGCAGACTTTAGACCAAAACTCCTGTTTTTAGTTCCAACTTCATCCTCACTTCCAGTGTTGTCTTGTGCTGCCTGCCAATCCCTGAGCTGTTGGAGTTTCCTCAATATAAATTGCTTTACTCCAACATTTATTTTTTTATTCACCTGTTAACTGATTTTTACCCTGTCCAGTGATATTTTTTGGATGCCAGAAATTGTGAATTTTATGTGTTCAGTCCCCTTTTCTAAAAATTGCTTTATTGAAATATAACTGATATACACAAAACTGTACATTTTTAAAATGTATGCCCATGAAGCCACCACAACCAAGGTAATGAACATAACCATTAATTCCAAAAAATTCTTCCTGTCCTGTTTTTAATGAGATATAATTGACATGTAACATTATATTAGTTTCAGGTGTACAGTGTAATGATTCAATATTTGTATATATTGCAAAATGATCACCACAGTAAGTCTAGTTAACATTGTCACTGTACACAGTTTTAAAAAATGTTTTCCCTTGTGATGGGAACTTTTAAGATTTACTCTCTTAACAACTTTCAAATATGCAATAAGTATTATTAACTGTGGTCACCATGCTGTATAGTACATCCCCATCCATGACTTGTTTATTTTATAACTGGAAATTTATACTTTTTGACCACCCCCCAACCACCGGTCTGTTCTCTGAATCTGTGAGCCTTTTTTTTTTTAAGATTCCACATGTAAGTGAAATCATATAGTATTTGTCTTTCTCTCTTACTTCACTTAGCATAATGCCCTCAAGGTCCATCCATATTGTCGCAAGAGCACATTCTTTTTTTATAGCTGAATTCTGCCCCTTTTAAATTTTCTCCCATCCCTCACTTGCTGTCTTCATCACCAGATGGCCACTGATCTGCTTTCTTTAATTATAGATTTGTTTGCATTTTCTGTTGGTGTTAGGTTCTTTTAGCTTTTATATCTGAAAAAGTCTTCATTTACCTTTATTTTTGAAAGATTTTCTACTGGGTGAAGAATTTATTTTTCTTTAGTGCTTCCCCCCACCCCCTTGCAGTATTTTAATGATGTTTCACTGCTTTCTAGCTTACATTGTTTCTAACAAAGCCAAAATCCTTATGATGGCCTACAAGACTATAAGCAGTCTGGTTGCCTCCCTCAATGCCATACCTTTCAGACCTTGTTCTAGGTGTGTTTTTGGCCTTTAGGCCTTTGCACTGGCTGTTTTCTACTTGGAACCCTCTTCTCAATAGATACCTGCCTGGCTTACTTCATCATCATCTTAAAGCTTTGGCTTATTTTCTCAATGAGACCTGCCCTGACAACCTTAGATAAAGTTACCTGGCACCTCCATCCTCACACTCCTGATCCCCTTTACCTTGTTCTTTTCTTCACATTGCATTTATCATCTAAGACACTGTATAATTTATAGTCCACTAGAAGTATGAAGATTTAAAAACTTGGAAAAGTGTCAACACTACAATAAATCCTTTGTCCCCATCATTCACATTTAACAGTTATCAATCAGAATTTTGCTTCATTTGCTAAATTATCTTTTTCCTTTGTTGAAGCCCTTTTTAACCCTTTGTATGGTAAAATGAAACAGAAAAACAAATACCAAGCTTAATGACTCACTGCAAGGTAAATACTCTTTTAACCACCTCTTGGAAATGGTTTGAACCGTTTTTCTGTCCTGCTTTTAAAGCTTTGTTAGGGGGCTTATGGAACAGCTTTTTTAGTCCAAGAATAACTTGGTCCCTCTTCTGAATGTTCTTAAAGCCCCATATATTAAGAGTCCTTTCAGCTTTGGCTGACGGGAATGTGAACTGTTCCTGAGCCCTTGTGAGCACAGGGATTGTTCTACCTGCTTTCTAGTTGCTCTTTTCCTGGCCTTCATTTTCTTACACTCACACGCTGATCAGTACTCAGCCTGAGGATGCCACTACAGATCTTCAGAGCCTCTTGTATGCAACTGTCTCCTCTCTGGTACTTGACCTTGGTTTGCTAGCTCCTCTGAGTTTTGCACTGTCTTTTGAGCTCTGGGAGACTGTTGAGCTCTATTTGGGTTCTCCCTCCATTATTTGCACTTGGAAGTTGCCTCCAGGCAGTAAGCTGGGCAATCAGAAGATTCACATCGTGACAGTGTTCACTATTCTTTGCTGCATGTGGCTGAAAACCACTGATATATTTTATCTAGATTTTAGTTGCTTAAGGCAGGAGGGTAAATCTGTTCACAGGACAGTGTTCACTGTTCTTCGCTGTGTGTTGCTGAAAACCATTGATATATTTTATCTAGATTTTAGTTGCTTAAGGCAGGAGGGTAAATCTGTTTTCTGTTACTCCATAAAGGCTTGAAGCACAAGTTCTTGTTTTTTAATTTTTATATACAATTTCTTCATTGTGAACTTAAGTTATTTGAGATGTGTGTTTCATACTTTGCATTTTCCACTTTTGACACTAAGAAAAAATTATCTTACAGGAACAGAAGAAGAAAGAGAAATTGGAGAGAAAAAAGGAATCTTTAAAAGTTACTAAGGTAATAAATAGTAAGCTAGAATATTTTGTATACGTTACCTTAGATATTGAAGACATTCTCTTGTATTCTTTTGACTACTGATCATCTAATTTTAATCTTCTTTATCGGATAACCTATCTTTGTTGGTTGCATAGAAATATGTAAAATCTGTTTCTCAGTATTTTAGATAACGGGAGGAGAGCTAAACTATGACCTTTTTAGTTTCTTATTCTGTGGACTATATTTCATAATAGCAAAATTTCACTTATCTGGGGAAAAATCTGCAAATATTTTATACCTCAAGGCATTTTATAAGTGGCCAGCTCTTTTGGAGCATGTAATGCTTACTCTTCTTCATGCCTCTAACCTCATCATGTCAACTTGGAGCCATAAGAATAATCTAAATTTGTATCTTGTACATAGCTGTAGCAGTGGAACCAAAATTGGAACATATGGCATATATGGTAATAGCATTGCAGATAGAGCATTCATTTAGGGATAGCCTGAATTTTAAATGTGATCTTTTTGGGGAATATGTTTTAACATGAGGCTGTTTAATGCCATATTGATAGGGATTGTACAAACAACACTTGTGTTAGTGAAAAGAGAAATAATAAAGGTAACGTTTATTGAGTACTTACTATGTGCTGGGTATTGTTCTAAGCTTTACATGTTTTTACTTAATTCTCAAAGCAGCTCTGTTAGGTAGAGATACTGTTATTATCTACATTTTATGTATAAAGAAGCTGATGCAAAGAGATAAGGCACAGTTCATCATTATTTATAGATCCCATACTTGCCACTTAGCCTACTTGCTAAAATTTGTCACTGTGTTTTTGTGGTCATTCACAGACATGTGCATATGCAGAATGGCAAAACGTTAGAGTCTCCCAACATGCACATTCCCAGCTGAGGTCAAACAAAGCTATCTGCCTTATTTAAGTTGTCACAGTGTAAACAAGTGTCCTTTTTGTGGTCTATTTAATGCCATGATTTTTGCATTTTTGTGGTTTTGGTGGTTTTGCTGTTTAAAAGACTGTCAGCCAGGGCCTCCCTGGTGGTGCAGTGGTTGAGAATCCTCCTGCCAATGCAGGGGACACGGGTTTGAGCCCTGGTCTGGGAAGATCCCACATGCCACGGAGCAGCTGGGCCCGTGAGCCACAACTACTGAGCCCGCGTGTCTGGAGCCTGTGCTCTGCAACAAGAGAGGCTGCGATAGTGAGAGGACCCACGCACTGCGATGAAGAGTGGCCCCCGCTCGCCGCAACTAGAGAAAGCCCTTGCACAGAAACGAAGACCCAACACAGCCAAAAATAAAAATAAATAAATTAATTTTTTTTAAAAAAAAAAAGACTGTCAGCCACATTATGCTGAAGTGCTGTCTAGTGTTTCTATTGCAAGAAGGCTGTGATGTTCCTTATGGAGAAAATATGTGTGTTAGATAAGCTTCCTTCAGATGTGAGTTACAATGCTGTTGGCTTTGAGTTCAGTGTTAATCAGCATATGTTTTAAATGAGCTCTGTTTAAACAGCAACATACATAAAATAGGGTTATGCGTTGGTCAGTTGATGAAGATGTGACCAGAGGCTTGCAGGAACCTAAACTTGTATTTCTTCTAGATGCACTGATTCAGTGTTCACTAGTTCAGTATGCACAGCGACTTTATAGAACACAACTATTGTGAATGAGAATTGACCAACTTTGAAGGTCACATATCTAATAAATAGTAATGCCAGGATTTGAACCTAGGATTAATTTCGGATTCCACACTTAATTTCTATACCAAACTGCCTTTGTTAGAAAATATCAAAATGCCAATAGGAAAAATAGGTAGGGTATCTTTAAGTCCAGTGACTTGATTCTTAGTGTGGTTATTGGTGATGTTAAAGTACATAGCAGATAACTGCAACAAAAGCAATTGTCAAACATCAGAAAACTGATGTTTGACTCAGTTGCGAATTCCAAGCTTATTTTGGGTTTTTGAAGAATATACTTATAATTTTACTGGCTTAACCATTTACTCCGTACTCTTCAAACTGCTGATTTCAATCCGCCTTCACTTTCACCCACCTAGCTTTTTATACCAGGTTTCAGGTTTTTTTCCCTTTATTCTAAAGGTGTCAACAATTAACTTCTGCCTATTCCATTTCACTAGTCTCTTTTGGTATTTTCTTTTTTAATCCTTTAAATTTTTAACTTCATTTTTATATTTACCTTATTTCTTTGTCATTTTTATTTTTCATACATGTTGTCTACCTATTCTTTGCCAGCTCTCATTCTGAAACTTTGTTTTTGAACACTTCCTCCTTTCACTAGTAATTTTTCAGTTGGTTTTCTCTTTTATTTCTACTGTCAGTTGTATTTAACTTATAAATTATACTGAAGATGAGTACTCCTTCCATACCATACCCAATGAGTATCTTCAGTATAAATATACAGTTAGAGAAGATGTACATGGTAATTTCAAAATAAAAATGCCTTCTTTGTTTAGTTTTGAAATGTCTCTTACATGGAAGAAAACTGAGGAAAGTAGAGTCTTTGGGGGAAAGTAGAGGGATATGGTTAGAAACCATTTATAGTAGGGAAATACAGAAAAAGATTACCTTTGGGTAAGCATTATAGTCAAGAGTTGTGGATGTGGTTCAACTGCAAGGAAAGCTAACCTAATCAGTGCCTTTTAACATGTAATACCATAGAAGTCTTTAGGAAAATAATACTCTAAATCCTTGTTTTGTAGGGTAAAAATTCCATTGATGCAAGTGAGGAGAATGCAGGTAAATTTCCTTGTTCCAGTTTTGAAGACTATGTTTATATTTTTGTTTTAATTACTATAAAAAATAAAATTTTTTTTTATAGTTATGAGAAAGAAAAGAGGAAGAGAAGATGAATCATACAATATTTCAGAGGTCATGTCAAAAGAGGTAAAAATAAAGGGGGAAGGACACATAAGATTCGATGTTGAGTAAAACCTGTTGTGGGTTTTGAACCACCTTAAAGCTGTATTGATTACTGTTATTTACCTGGGTTTTCAGCCAGGTAAGTGTTTTAAGGAGGAAGATGGTACCATTTTCCTGTTTGTTAAAGGAGCTTGAGCTTGGCCTAATCAGAGATGATTATAATTTCTTAGAACCTCAAAACTGTATCTTAAGAACTCTGTTCTTTGTTTGAAGACCATTAAGGAACTAAAATTATAAACTCATTTCTAAAGCCATTTCTTTTTTCACCTTCTCACTTATTACCTCATTAAATAGAAACTAAAGAGTGTCCTCAGTTATGACAAACCCTAAATATTCCTTAAGCATAATTTAATGTGTCACATTCTTAATATTAAAAAAATTCTAACCTTAATTACCTACTCCATTTTTCTTTTACCTGAGATTCTAACTCTTTACATCTTCATAAGGTATAAAGTTTCACATAATACTTGTCTTTAGTCTAGGGATGTACTCTGATATTTTCCCTTTTTTCCCGTTTAAAAATAATAGTTGAGACCCACTCAATTTATTATGGAACACACTCAGCCCGCAGTTTGAAAAACACTATTAATGAGATATATTGAAGTTTAGCTAATCACACGGCTGTTATTTTAATTCATCAAATGTTGATGGCATATCTGCTATGGACAAACTTTGTTCTAAGTGGATAAGATCAATTAGTAAAGAAAGGTGATTGTAATAGGGAAAAACCTTTTTTTTATAAGTTGATGACTAAAGGGATGTTGCCTGTATAAGCTTAAATTATACATAATGGCCCATCTCTGGGAACCCTGCTTCCCAGGAATGAGCATTAAGCTAAAATACCTTTGTTGAGCTCATAGGAAACATCCTGACCAGGCCCACCTGTGAATGACTGCAGGGAGGAAGAAATTAACACATCCCCTCCGGAGGCTGATGGGAACCAGGAAATGTTTGACTTTACTCCCTCCCCTTTTAGTATAAAAGGAGCCTGAATTCTAACTCAAGCAAGATGGTTCTTTGGGGCATGAGCCCACCATCTTCTCGGTTTGCTGGCTTTCTGAATAAAGTTCTTATTCCTTGCCCCAGTAACTCGTCTCTTTTGATTATTGGCCTTTCAAGCAGTGAGCAGTACGAGCTTAGACTCTGTAACATAATCACTGTCTTTGCCTTAGCCTATATCCAGTGAGAAAAATTTAGAAGGAAGTAGTCAAATACAATTGGATAATTGGAAAATGCTGTTGAGCATATAGAGTGTATCTTAACTCAAGCATGAGGTTCATAAAGCTTTCATCTAGGAAGTTGAGACTTGAGGGATAAAAGTTAAATCATTTAAAGGTGGGGGTAGGTTAATAGGG
Source organism: Kogia breviceps (assembly GCF_026419965.1). Classification (NCBI taxonomy): domain Eukaryota; kingdom Metazoa; phylum Chordata; class Mammalia; order Artiodactyla; family Physeteridae; genus Kogia; species Kogia breviceps. The sequence goes on along the minus strand of NC_081311.1, from coordinate 32,960,029 downwards.
AAATAGTAAGATATAGGGAAGATATTGGGGATGTGTTGTAGGAAGAGATAATAACCTTTGACAAATGTCCAGAGGCAGGAGAGTTCCTGGAAAGTTAAAAAAACTTAAAAGGAAATTATATTTGGCTCCAGTTTGTAAACAAGTGGTGAAGGATGAAGCTATAGAGGTAAGCAGTGTCAGGAGTTTAGGAGGTTTAATTTCTAAAACGAATGCTTAGTAGTTGGTATCGTTTTGAGTCATTCACAAATTGTTCTCCAAAAAGGTTCAGCGTATCTAGCCATTTTATTTATTTATTTATTTTTATTTTTTTTTTTTTTTGCGGTACGCGGGCCTCTCAATGCTGTGGCCTCACCCCTTGCAGAGCACAGGCTCCGGACGCGCAGGCTCAGCGGCCATGGCTCAGGGGCCCAGCCGCTCTGCGGCATGTGGGATCCTCCCGGACCGGGGCACGAACCGGCGTCCCCTGCCTCAGCAGGCGGACCCTCAACCACTGCGCCGCCAGGGAAGCCCAATCTAGCCATTTTAAAAGACAACTCTCTTATCCGTTCTCTATATAAAATCTCTTTGGCCTTAGAATATGAATATCTATACTTACATAATACTTTACATATACACATGTATGTATGTGGTGTCAGTCACTTACATGTCCTGTCATTTTCCTGTGTATCTCAAATTTGAGATATGCTTAAAATTTCTTGATTGTATCATACTATTTTATTCCCTTGGTCCTCTGCATATGCTATTCTTTCTGCTTGAAATACAGCCTAATTCTGTCTTTGACAACTTTTTCAGATAATTTGATATAATACTCTCCTAAGTCACCAGGGACTTTGTCTCCTTACCCTTAGCATCTAGTAGGTAATTCAAAATCAGAACACTTTTATTCTGTATTTTTAATGTATTTGTCTTTGCCTCTTGCTCAGGATTGCAAACTCAGCCCTCTAATCCAGAGAGAGGCCTAAAGTGGGCTGGAGCTGGGACTATAATACATTTGGGAGTGAATCCTTGAATAATGGTAGTAACCTAGAGCAGGGTTTGGAGAACTTTTTTTGTAAAGGGCCAGGTGGTAAGCATTTTTGGCTTTGAGTAGTTTTGTGGGTAACTAATCAACCCTGAACTTTGCCGTTGTATCCAGAAAGCAGCCATAGACAGATTGTAAACCAGTGAGCCTGATTTTGTTCTAATTGAACTTTATTTAGACATTTATAAAAACAGGTTGCCGGCTGGAGTTGGTCCACGGTCTGTAGTTTGCCAGCCTCTGTACTAGAGGACTTCGTGAATTTGGACTTAGTCTATTCATCAGCTTCGACTAAAAAAAAAAAGCTGGAAAATTTAGGAGTAAATATCCCAATTTTTAAGTGCTGCTAATGAATTCAGAATTTTATAAGATGCTATTGGCTTCATTCCCTATGAATTCATGGCATGATGGTGTAAAGAAAATAAAATACCTGGTTTAATTTTGTCTGAGGTCCACCTGTATTTTAATTACCTTCAAGGCTTATCCCCATTTCCTGGCATAAAATCAGAACAAGAATAAATGTTTGTTAAATAAATGAATGGAATGAACCACATTCATTGTTATTTTGTTTTCGTTTTCTCAATGTTTTAGGAAATTTTGTCTGTGGCTAAGAAAAGTAAAAAGGAGAATGAGGTAAGAGATTTATAATAGATATTAAATTTAGGAGTCATATTTGCTTCCTTGATGTCTTAATCACCAGTGTACATTTTTTCTCACTAGTTATCCTATTTCTTAGCTTTTAAAAAAAGTAACCATTTGGCTTTTTTTATCCTAACATGCTTCTTATATATCAAGTTTAGGTGGTCTATTGCATGTTCCTTAGTGTATAAATATTAATTTATGGGTCTTTGGGAGTCTAGCAATGATGCAAGTAACTGTAACCATATGGATATATACATTCCACATGTATATATTCCATAGCTTGTGGAAGCCCTGAGGGATACTTTAATCTTGTTTCTGGCCTTCAAGATTTTCTTTGGTTCTGTTGGGAAGGCTTGATTTTACCCCCACCCCTAACCCCTCATTTTGTGTAGAGGTTCCTTGCTACCTGAGTATTTACTATCCAAACCCCTATAATTACAAGATTTATTCTTTGTTCATTATAAGGATTGGTTTATGATGCAGTTATAACCCAACTATGTTTAATGTAAATAAGATTAAGTAAGCATATTTTTAATAACTATTTAGTTGCATTTTTAAAGATAAAGCCCAATCTAATCTACCACAATTTACTATGGAATTGACATTTTATAATATACAGTAAATAAACATTGATCTTGTGTTCATTCAGAAGAATTCTGACAAATGTATACATCTGTGTAACTATTATCCAAATCAAGATTTAGAACCTTTTCATTATGGTAGAAGGATCCCTTGTATCCCTTTCCAGTCATTTCCCCACCCCAAAACTAAAGGCAACCTGCCTTTTGACTTCTATCATAGTAGTTTTGCCCATTTTTTAAAAAAAAACTTCTATCACAATCTAGTTTTCATACAAACGAAATATAAATATGTATTTTTTAAATTTCCTGCTACTTTTCATTCAGTGTGGATGATAATCATTGATGTTGTTGAGTTTGTTACTAGTCGGTTTCTTTTTATTGCTGAGTAGTATTCCATTGAATATTATGTCTTAATCCATTTTCTTCATGAGCATTTGGATTGTTTCCACTTTGTGACTGTTCTGAATGAGGCTGCTATGATAATTTGTGTAAAGATCTTTGTGTGGACATGTTTTGATATTTTTTCGGTATATACGTTGGAATGGAATTGTTGGGTCATATAGTAAATGTAATTCAACTTTATAAGAAAGTACAGATCTTTTCCCAAAGTGAACACACCATTTTACTCTCACAAGAAGTGTATGAACGTTTCAGTTCACATTATTGCCAGCATTTCATATTGTTAATCTTTTTGATTTTAGCTGTTCTACTGAATGTGAAATGAATCTCATGTAGTTTTATTTTGTATTTTCTTAATTACTAATGTAGAGTTTATTTTCATGTTTGTAATGGCTGTTTATATGTTTTCTTTTGTAAAGTTTCTGTTCATATCTTTTGCCCAGTTACTGGGTTATTTGTCATTTTGTTGATATATGAGTTCTATGATCTCATTGTTGTCACATATATAGATTGTATTTTCTTTAAGTTCGTGGCTTGCCTACTCATTTTCTTAATGATATCTTTTAATAAGCAGAAAATTTTAAATTTTGTAATAGCCCAAATCATTACCTTTTTTCTTTTGGTGGTTAGTGCTTTTTTGTCTTGTATAAGAAGTGTTTGTCTATCACAAGATTATCAGCTTATTCTGTTTTCTTCTAAAAGCTTTATGGTTCTGGGTTTGATGTTTAGGTATATCATTTCATCACAGATTTTATGTATGGAGTGGTGAAACTCAAGTTTCCTATTTTTCCAGTTGAATATCCAGTTGTGGCATCATTTATAAGACTTAGCATTTGTAAGACTTTTCTTTGAATTGACTTAATCCTTGTTTTCATTTTCTTAAAATGGAGTTGTGGACATAGCTAAGCAATAAAAATCTACCATTGGTCATAAGTTGGTGCTGTGTCACAAACAGATAAATTGACATTCTTAAGTTTGATATAGTGAGTTTTTAAACTATTTACTTTGCCCCTTTGCCTGTAGTGAAAGTAATTACTTAGATGAAAGTAAATATTTTTATGTTCCTTGAAAATAATTTTTTTAACAGACATTATTTGTTATCCTTCCTATGGATGAAGGAAATTATTAAGAAAATAGTTTAATAAATTCTTGGGTAGCACATTTTAGAGGTTTGGAAGGGACGTACAATTGTAAAGGTCATTTCAGAAGTATATGCCTGTTATATGTAAGGGTTATTTTCAGAAGTGTTTTGTTTTTTTTTTTTCCAGTGGCTTTGAATTTGTGGGGGAATGGAAGTAATCATCTAGAGGGTTTTATCAAACATGTAGCTTTATTTTTTCATACCCAATGATTATACGACTGGGCAAATTGTGATTAGCAGTTACATTTTCTGATTAATGGAGGGTAGCAGCATTATTATGTTTTAAACTTCTAATTAAACTTTTTTCTTTACAGGATGAAAGCTCCTCTTCTAATCTCTGTGTAGAAGATCTTCAGAAAAATAAAGATTCAAATAGTAAAATTAAAGATAGATTATCTCAAACGGTTAGGCAAAATACTAAATTCTTTTTTGACCCAGTTCGGAAATGTAATGGACAGCCAGTACCCTTTCAGCAACCAAAACACTTCACAGGAGGAGTGATGCGATGGTACCAAGTGGAAGGCATGGAATGGCTTAGGGTAATGAATCCTCAATTTTAATATAAGATATTGGTTCATTTCTATATGATAACCTATTAATATGATGTAACACAACTTGAGTTGTTCCTTCTGTGTTTCACTGTTACATATAAAACAAACATTTCTGTGTAAATACTTACTTTCTAACTTATTTACCCAGAGTAAGTTTTGAAAGTGAAAAATTATCTTATTCAAGGCTACCAACATTTTTATGGCTTTGATAACTGAGTTCCCACAAATGTTATTATAACTTACAGTGTGAATATGTCAGTCTCATCATAATTATCATCTTTGGATTAAAAGAAGAAATAAACTGACTGCTGATTCAATAGGTGTTTATGTCAGCATTTAAATACAGTGTATATGATTTTTGTCCAGATGCTTTGGGAAAATGGAATTAATGGCATTTTAGCAGATGAAATGGGATTGGGAAAGACAGTTCAGTGCATCGCTACAATTGCATTGATGATTCAGAGAGGAGTACCTGGACCTTTTCTCGTCTGTGGCCCTTTGTCTACACTTCCTAACTGGATGGCTGAATTCCAAAGATTTACACCAGAAGTAAGACATGTTTCCTTTTGTTAAATATATTATCATTACAAATGTTTTATTGTTTTGTTGCCTGAATTAAGTTATAGATATCTTACTAAAATTATGTTGATTTCTGTGTAGCACTATATCTTATTTGACTTATCTTTCAATCTCAGCAATACCTTCTCTAAGTTTATATAGAATAAACTAAGTTTCTATAGTAATCTCAGACATCTTGCCTAAAACATCCCTGGGTGGTTTTTAGTGCCTTGAATAATTTGACTTACCTGAGACAGACCTGGGTAGAATTTACTTTTTAATTCTGTTCATCCTTATTATGGTGTTTTACTTCCATACCTATGCGTTTTAGCCATATCATTGCCTTATGAGAAGTATATATTCCAAAAATAACTTCGCCATCTCTCTCACCTTACACTCAATTTGGTTTTATGGCTTTTTTATCCTCCCATAGTAGCCCAATAATTTATTAGAATTGATTGACTCATTTCTGACCAGAAATATAGAACTAAAGATAAGTTAAATTATATTTTTTCTCTCAGAAATGATTAACTTTATATTCACAAATGGTTGTTATTTATATTTTGTTCTAAAGTTTGTTATAAATCAATATAAAATCTTTTAGATTCCTACTATGTTATATCATGGGACCCAGCAAGAACGTCGAAAATTGGTAAAGCATATTCACAAACGGAAAGGGACATTGCAGATTCATCCTGTGGTGATCACTTCATTTGAGATAGCCATGAGAGACCGAAATGCATTACAGGTATGAATGGTCTTATTGGATTCTTTGTAATCCATAAATCACATTTTTCTTAACTTATAACACTTTGTCTCCATCCAGTAGCATTTGTTTATTTATTTATTTTTTCTGATGGAAGTAATAGATTGCATTGTGCATATTCCTTTAGAACCTGGAGGTTTATATTAACAGAAAGATTGAAGGGCTTCCCTGGTGGCTCAGTGGTTAAGAATCTGCCTGTCAATGCAGGGGACACGGGTTCGAGCTCTGGTCCGGGAAGATCCCACATGACGCGGAGCAACTAAGCCCGTGCGCCACAACTACTGAGCCTGCGCTCTAGGGCCCGCAAGCAACAACTACTGAACCCGTACGCCACAAGTACTGAAGCCCGCGTGCCTAAAGCTTTGCTCTGCAACAAGAGAAGCCATCTCAGTGAGAAGCGCATGCACCGCAACGAAGAGTAGCCCCTGCTTGCTGCAACTAGAGAAAGCCCACGCTCAGCAATGAAGACCCAATGCAGCCAAAATAAATAAAATAAATAAATTTTTAAAAAAGAACGATTGAGATGAAGGTTGTAGTCTCCAACAAGAAAATTAAAGCTTTTGGTACTTTAATCTATAGCCACAACACCATTTTATTTATTCATTTATTTTTTTATATTTTAATTTTAAAATTAAAAATTTTTTCCTTGTTTTCTATTTTTCATTTTATTTTATTTTATTTTATTTTTTTGGCTGCACCGCATGGCATGCAGGATCTTGGTTCCCCAGCCGGGGAGCAAACCTGTGCCCCCTGCAGTGGAAGCGCAGAGTCCTAACCACTGTACCACCAGGGAATTCCCTCCACAACACCATTTTAGAATCAGCCAGACATAGACCTAATCTGTGAATGTATTATAGATGTCTCTGACAACTGCTTTAAGTATATAGAACTTATCCATTTAATTTTAATTAAATAGTGGAATATATGAAGACAAGTTATTTTTTACTATCTTATGGATCTACTATGGCATAACATTCCCCATATCTGTTTTTCTTTGTGTTGTAGCTATTTATTTATTAGTGCCCAAGTTATTGTAATGCAGTTGGAAAATGGACTTCTCATTGCCTCTCTCAGTTCATTATTTGGTGTTTTGAACTTCTTCCTCACTGCTCCATGTATTTCACATACAGTTCTTTACTGCTTTGTTTTACTCTGACCAGTACAGTTGACCCTTAAACAACATGGGGGTTAGGGGCACCATCCCTATGTGCAGTAGAAAGTTTGCATATATTTTATAGTGGGCCCTCCATATCCGCAGCTCCGGATCTTGATTCAACCACTCGTGAATCATGTAGTACTATACGTAGTATTTACTATTGAAAAAAATCTGCATATGAGTGGGCCCGTGCATTTCAAACTTGTGTTGCTCAAGATTCAACTGTATATCAGATTTTACTTGTGTGTTGGTAGAACTTTGGAATGTGGTTTGCAGTTATTTCTTCACAGTAAAAGTAATACATATTGTATGTAGGAAAAAGTAGTGTACAGAAAGACCTGAAAGCACTTGTAATTCTACCTGAGAATTACTACTGCTGTGTTATATGACTATTGTTAGCATATAGGTATAATTTATAAATATGGTAATACTTAATGTTGCTTATTGAAACAGCTGTTTTCTACTAAATAATATAACATGAAGATCTTCTAATTATTTTGATTACCATAGCCAGACCATATTGAAACAGTAAGCTTTCCTGTCAATTCCATTTGCCAGTGGCTAGAATTTGTGTAATTTTCCCTTTCACTGAATTTTTGTTGTTATTTCAAGGACCCTAGCTTTAGGGGTTGATAGCATTGGGGGTACAAGACTCCTATTCCTGAGTGGCAGCAGAAGTAAATGAGTCCACTTACTAATTCATTTATCAGATTCCTCATCATTTCTGTTGCATTGGGTTTTCTCTTTTGCTTATTCATTTATGAAGGATGTTGTATATTTTGTTTCATTTTTTTAAGGTAGATATAGTGAGAGATTATTCAGGCTATCTGATTTGTTTGCCTTATTATCAGAAAAAAAGTTCCAAGTTTTTTATTTAAGAAGTCATAATATTTTAAAATTTTCTTTTCATTTTGCTATGAATGTATAAAGTAAAATGCAAAAGATGCCCCATTTCATACTCTTCCCCCAATTTGCCAATCCCATTATCCAAGGATACCTACAGTTGCCAGTTTGGTACTTATATTTCCCAGAAATATTGCATATTTCTGTATTTTTACACAGTGAAACAGAGGAACTTTAAGTTTGCTTAATCAAGATAAAAGAGCACAGATATTAAAGATGAGAAATTAAAACAATTTTCATGACAACTTAATGAAAGTAAATGGTTAGCTTTCTGTGAAGATATAAATTACCAAAATTAGCTCCAGAAGAAAGGAAGAACCTAAACAAACCAGTAACTATGTAAGAAGTTGAGAACACCATCAGATTAAAAAAAGTGTCAATCTCAGATGTGGGCTTCAAGAATGAAAATTCTAACGATATTTAATGTTTCAGAGCATAATAGAACTAATAAAGTCCTTCAGTTCTTTTTTAAGGACTGCAAGATAACACTAATTAAAACTTGACAAAGCATTAGAAAGGAAAACTACAGATTTCTTTGACTAAAGAATGTGAATGGAGAAATCTTAAATATATAACAGCAGGTGGACTTTATTAGTTCAAGACCAAGTGAGGTCTATTTCAGCAACACAAGTATATATCAGTTTTAGGAAATTAACTCATTCTCTTAGTAGATCAGAGGAAAACATGATCATTTCAATAGGTATAGAAATACCATTTGATAAAATCGAACATTCATTCCTAATAAAGAGGTTTTATCTTTAAAATTGCTTTTAGGAAAAATTGTGAGATCATTATATAAAAAGGTTCCCCTGGATTCCTTTTCTAGAATTGCTACTGGAAATACTTAATAGTAGATGAAGGACACAGGATTAAGAACATGAAGTGCCGCCTAATCAGGGAGTTAAAACGATTCAATGCGGATAACAAGCTTCTTTTGACTGGTACTCCTTTGCAAAACAACTTATCAGAGCTTTGGTCATTGCTGAACTTTTTGTTGCCAGATGTATTTGATGACTTGAAAAGGTAGGTAAGCGGTTATTTAATTATTTCCTATGTTTTTCTAACTCTCAAAATCTGTGCTCATAGTTAAAATTAATTTCTGTCTTCTAGGTAGCTGGATTAAAGTGATAGCTTTTGCCCAGTTCTTTGTGGTATATATGTTCTGCTCTTTTTATTTTTTTCCAGTTTTATTGAGAAATAATTGACATATCACTGTATTAAGTTTAAGATGTACAGTATGACGGTTTGAATTATATGTATTGTGAAGTGATTACCACAATAGGTTTAGTTAACATCCATCATCTCAAATAGATAAAATGAAAAGAAAAAGTTTCTCTCCTTGTGATAAGAACTCTTAGGATCTACTACTCTTAACAACTTTCCTATATATCAGAGCCACGTTAAGTGTAGTCACCATGTTGTACATCATATCCCTAGTGTTTATTTACTTTATAAATGGAAGTTTGTATGTTTTAACCACTTTCCTCCAATTCCCCTTCCCCCAAGAGTATGTTCTACTTTTGACACAAATTATGAGGAGATAAATAAAAGATTATTTAAAAGCTTTTATTGCATTGATTAATTAGAGACAAACTGTTTTATGCTGCCTTAAAATTTTTTTTTTTTTTTCCGCCACACTGCGCGGCTTGTGGGATCTTAACTCCCCAACCAGGGATCGAACCTGGGCCCACAGCAGTGAAAGCCCCAAATGTCTTAACCACTGGACTGCCCGGGAATTCCCTGCCTTAACATTTTTATAAAGCTTCTTATTGTCTTAATGTTGTAAAACACTTTCAGGTAGATTTTTCTCATTCTCACAAACAAGAGATAGAGAGGTTGAAGGGATAGGGGTTGATAATCCCCTGTCTCACACACAAGAAAAGCCAAGTGTCAAGTTATTAAAAATGTAACTAGTTAATGCCAGAGTCAAAAATATAACCAGGGTCTCCCAGTTTCACCCTCATGCTTTTTACTCTAGAAACTGTTTGAATCTTAGCTTATATGATAAAAAGCAAAATATAAACAGTTGTCAGAAAATCATTAGTATACTCAGAATGGAAGAGTAAATAATCTTACCAGACATTAAAAATAATTAACATAGAAGTATCAAAATCAGGAGGGCAAAATAATTGATTTATACTTACTTTGGCATCAGTGAAGGAAGAAAGTTAATTTTATATGGAAGAATAACTTTTAATGTTTTATTTTGAGAATGTATTCCACCGATGGTGACCAGATATTAGCCCAAGGCCAGGCTGTCTTAGGGAACATTTATTAAAAGGCAAGATTTCCAGGTCCTATGCATTTCCACTGAGTTAGAACACTGAGGGAGGAGCTGGGAATCTGAATTTATAAAATGTGCCTGAGGTGATGAAATTTTGGAAATATCTGACATAACTACTGCATTAATGTTGTTGGCATTTTTCCCAATTGTATTTACTGACAATATAGTGTTTCTTAGTGTAAACATGCTTATATTTAATAGCTCATGCTAATAGGGTTTTTTTTTCTTTTTTAACATTGTGAAGAACTAAGGACATTAATAGATATCATTATCAGGGTACATATATGTTGAATTTTAAAAACACTGTAGTGGGTCACAGTTTTACCTAAAGAGAGATATGGCCTTGATATCCAGAGATAGTTTTCATTTCTTTAACTTTATTAAAATGTTTCATAAAATGTGTACCTTAGGATATGAGGGCAGTCTGGCTGTGACATCTGTCACCCCACTGATCGCTAGGGTTGATTTGGCTGACCTGGCTGGCTAGGCCAGTGTCCCCTTCCTCCCATGGGACATGTGCACTCCTCCCGAAGCTGTGTGCTTCGTCGTGGAGGACAACATTCCCCAACAGAGGAGGACCCATCTCAAGGTCCATCTGTAGGAGAACATGGGATAGTCATGCTTCCAAGACTCCAGACATAGCCTAATGAAGTCTGCCTTTAAAAAAGAGGAAAAAAAGGTACTTTAATGTTCATTTGATGTTCATACTATTGTTAGGATAATATATTTATTGGAATCTTAAAAAAAATGGTTCTGAAGAACCTAGGGGCAGGACAGGAATAAAGATGCAGATGTAGAGAATGGACTTGAGGGCATGGGGAGTGAGAAGGGTAAGCTGTGACAAAGTGAGAGAGTGGCATGGACATACATACACTACCAAATGTAAAATAGATAGCTAGTGGGAAGCAGCCGAACAGCACAGGGAGGTCAGCTCAAACAGCACAGGGAGATCAGCTCGGTGCTTTGTGACCACCTAGAGGGGTGGGATAGGGAGGGTGGGGGGGAGACGCAAGAGGGGAGGGGATATGGGGATATATGTATATGTATAGCTGATTCACTTTGTTATAAAGCGGAAACTAACACACCATTGTAAAGCAATTATACTCTGATAAAGATGTAAAAAAAAAAAGATAATATATTTATACATCAGAAAAAATATTCCCTTTAAGAAAATATCTGCTTCATGTTACACAGATTAATACAAAGTTGAAAATGCAAAACATATCATGTTAATATAACTGATTTATGTGTTAGGTTAACTTGTAATAATTTTTTTATTTTACAGCTTTGAATCTTGGTTTGATATCACTAGTCTTTCTGAAACCGCTGAAGATATTATTGCTAAAGAAAGAGAACAGAATGTATTGCATATGCTGCACCAGGTTTTGCCTTTTTTTCTTATTCTGCTTACTATAGAGACTCATAGAATGAAAAAAGAACCCTAGAAATTACCTGTTCAACCCATTGTGGTAGAATTTGAAAAGTGAGCCCCCCACCCCAAAATTTAACTTACTCTCCTGCCCTTTTCCCTCCCCTAGAGGTCTCATGGCATTATAGCAGAAGTAAAGTGCTTTTTAAAATTTTGTCCTTTTCACGTATACTCATTTTACCCCTAATGGTTACTGACATGTCTGTCAGCCAAAAATGAAAAATTTTATGCAATGTTTGCCAATAATAGTTGCATAATTTACTTACTTGTATGATCCATTCTACTGTTTTGTACAACTCCATCTATCCTATCTATTTTTAAACAAACATAATCTTTCAAAGGTCTCCTAGTTTTCATATGTGGGCCTGAAAAGCTTCTCAATCGTGCTTTGACAGTTTTATTCAAAATCTTTTTGAAAAAGTTTTTTTGACATTGAAGTGAGACGGTACATAAATCAAAGTAAAAATAATACTCCAAATCATATTTCCCCAAATCATTTGCACGTTTTTACCGATAGTTGCCTGTAGGTATATTTGTGTCTGGGCTACTGTCTACAGATACTTTTTTTCTTAAACTATTGGTAATGTTCTCTCTTTCTCTGGAAAATTAAAGTCTCTATGCTTGGCTCTATACCTTTGAGGTATTTAAGTACAGAGCCCTAATCTATATATAAATTAATTACTAATTTAAAGGTAAGGGTATAAAGGATATAAGATGATTTTTTTAAGTTGATTTTCTTTTAAAAACCTAAGCAGTTTAATAGTGATATAATTACCTATTGCTTCTCTGTTTTTATAAATGTGGAAATCTCTTGTCATCACAGCTGATGAAGGAGAGTAGTTTTTAAGTCTGAAGTTTTAGAACTTATAGAAGGAAACTTTTCATGGCTACTTTTCTGGGTCAGTTGATTTTTTGGTTTTCTACTAATTTGAAACCTCACTTTTTTTTTTTTTTTTTTTTTTTTTTTTTTTTGCGTTACGCGGGCCTCTCACTGTCATGGCCTCTCCCGTTGCGGAGCACAGGCTCCGGACGCGCAGGCTCAGCGGCCATGGCTCACGGCCCCAGCTGCTCCACCGCATGTGGGATCTTCCCGGACCGGGGCCCAAACCCGTGTCCCGTGCATTGGCAGGCGGACTCTCAACCACTGCGCCACCAGGGAAGCCCTGAAACCTCACTTTTAAAAACTGTGGGCTATAACTTTATCCCTAAGAAGTACAGATATCACCTTCTTATTTCAGCTTTTTAAAATATTCAAGTTATACTAGAATTTTTGAAAAATTAGTAAGTTGTGAAATGTTACAGATAAATGCTATGAGTTTGTCATGTGGTGGGTTTTGGTCTGGAAAATTTCAAGGAAATATTTTATATCACCTTTTGAGATGTGATAGTTTTATATAGGAAGAAAAGAGGAAGAAGGGGTAAAGGGGTATTTTGGGAGAGTTATCCTTGAAAATACAAAAATGTTTAATATTTATATATGTTTATTCATGTTTAAATTTTAGATTTTAACACCTTTCTTATTGAGAAGACTAAAATCTGATGTTGCCCTTGAAGTTCCTCCTAAACGAGAAGTAGTTGTTTATGCACCACTTTCAAAGAAACAAGAGATCTTTTACACAGCCATTGTGAACCGTACAATCGCAAACATGTTTGGATCCAGCGAGGTAGAGTGTGGATTTGAAATAATCCTACCTGTAAATGACAGTTGGCATAGAAAATTTCATGGTTGATTTCAGTCTTACATAAGGCTCATCACCTGTTTTCATGACTTGTTGAGGGTGAATTTCTAACTGGAGTATAAGGCATAAGGCCAATAGCAAAAATTGTCTCCTAGTAATTCTGTGGTCCTACTAAAATTCAAGTGATGGTTCCTACATTAATTGCTTTATAGTCATCTGAAATACTGTCTGGGGATGGACTTGGAAATACATTTGAACAAGCACACAATATACTAAGGGCTTGCCCACTAGACCAGTCACCCCAAATATACAATCCCTTTACAGGAGGTTCTTGGTAGCCAAAAAATTTAATAGAATCCTCATCTTTTTTAGTTACCCACCATATTACAAAAAATTTAATGTGATTATCTTATAACTGAAGATTAGGAGACCCTTAAATTTTGTTCAGATGTCCAGATTTTTGACTGTTTGCCATGGACCTGTGTATTTCTTTTCAAAGTATTTATGATTATGCATTTCTGTTTTTGTACAACCATTAGACTGTTATCCCATTTTCATTTTAATTAAAGGGAATCTCTGGCTTTTTAACTGTTAGAAAATTAAAGTAGTTGCCTATTGGGAAGAATTTCATTGCAGTATTATACCAATCCAAAGAAATAACCTCTGTAGTGAAGATATGTGGAGCCTCATTTCAGCCCAAAGCTATTAAATTCCTTTATATAAGTTCAGAAGTTTTATCCATCCTTAATTTTTTCCATTTAGATATGAATGCATTAACTCTGATTCCAGATATTGTCATCAGTGTTAAAACAATTAAATTTCACAGGATAAAATTTACATTTGGCTATAGTTTATGGAACCTTGATTTTGTGCCTTCGGAAATTATTAAACTTGATGATGACAGACAAAATTATTTTTTTCTTTATATGTTAAAACATTTTGCACATTAAAATATTATACCCTACTTTGTGTGTGTGTATAGAATGTAAGAGTATGGTGCTTTTTTAAAACATTTTTAACATCCTTATTGGAGTATAATTGCTTTACAATGGTGTGTTAGTTTCTGCTGTATAACAAAGTGAATCAGCTATATGTATACATATATCCCCATATCCCCTCCCTCTTGCGTCTCCCTCCACCCTCCCTATCCCACCCCTCTAGGTGGTCACAAAGTACCAAGCTGATCTCCCTGTGCTATGCAGCTGCTTCCCACTAGCTATCTATTTTACATCTGGTAGTGTATATATGTCAATGCTACTCTCTCACTTCGTCCCAGCTTACCCTTCCCCCTCCCTGTGTCCTCAAGTCCATTCTCTACATCTGCGTCTTTGTTCCTGTCCTGCCCCTAGGTTCATTAGAACCTTTTTTTTTTTTTAGATTCCATATATGTGTGTGTTAGCATACGGTATTTGTTTTTCTTTTTCTGACTTACCTTACTCTGTGTGACAGACTCTAGGTCCATCCACCTCACTACAAATAACTAAGAGTATAGCTTTTTAAAAAGATATGTCTTTAATTTATTGTTTTAGAAAGAAACAGTTGAGCTGAGTCCCACTGGACGACCAAAACGGCGAACTAGAAAGTCAATAGATTACAGCAAAATAGATGATTTCCCTAATGAATTGGAAAAACTGATCAGCCAAATACAGCCAGAGGTAGACCGAGAAAGGTGTGTTTAAAAATAAATTTAAGTATTTTTTAAACTGTGATTGTTTCTTTTTTTTTAATGTCTCATTCATGGATTATATATTTTGTGCAGAGCTGTTGTGGAAACAAATATCCCTATAGAATCTGAAGTTAATCTGAAGCTGCAGAATATAATGATGCTACTTCGTAAGTGCTGTAATCATCCATATTTGATTGAGTACCCTATAGACCCGGTCACACAGGAGTTTAAGGTGAATACTATTTAATATACTGTTTTGATTTCTGTAACTTTTTATGTTGGGTGAAAGTGTCATTTTTTAAATTATTATTATTACTTACAGTAAATATTGTTATGTTTGTCATATGAAGATTGTCTTCTCCCCCCAAATTCAGAGAAGTTTATGAATGTTAGGATAAAGGTGGTTTTCTATATGTAAGCTAATATTTTTATTTATATATTTTATGTAAACAGCTAGGAATCCTTGTAAATTTAGAGTGATATAACACAGTTGATTTCCACTCTGTGTTTTAGTTGCTGTCTATTTTGGAGATTGTTGTCACCTTTTCAGTATTCCTTTTAAATTAGTATTTAGCTTGTCAAAATCAGTCTGGCTGCTCATTGCTTAAATCTCAACAGTTAGCCACAGAAGAGAGCAAAAAGTTATGTTGATTTGTGGGCTTTCAGATTAAATGAATGAAATTGCTTTCTTGGGCAGTTGATGGAAAAACAACCTAGTAGTAAAGGAAATCAGTTCTCAGTAACCCTGTTTTGTACTAGTTTACAGCAGGGTTCCTTACCCTTGTCAATATTGACATTTGGGCCAGATAATTCTTTGTTAAGGAAGTGCTGTCTTGTGGACTGTAGGCCAATTGTCCAGCATCTATCTCTAGCCTCTAGCCACTAGATGCCAAAATATTTCCCTCCCCCAGTTGTGTCAACTTAAAGTATCTTCCAGGCACTGCCAAATATACCCTGGGGGTGGAGGGCAAAACTGCCCCTATTTGAGAACCACTGCTTTAAAGCTTTTCATTGAGTAAGGAAGAAGATAATTTCTGAAGGTAATTAATAATCACCAGAAGGTTAAAAATTGCATCTTGGATACTTAGGTTGCTTATAAGCTCTTATACTTTCTTTAATTTCTACTGAGAACTTTAGCAGTAATTTTCATACACATTTGGTTGAAAGTATACTCAGTTATAAAGAATAAACCTCAACATTAAGTAAGTTTGAACTTAATGTTCTGTTATACAAAGTTTTGGGGAGAGGTGTGGGGAGGATAGATTATACACTTAAACTGAATTTTGTTTTTTGTGAAATCATTGGTTTTAAATTGTAGGTTATGTCTTTCCTTGAGTATGTCTTTCCTTTTCCTTTTTTATCTTCTGATAAAAAAAAGTAACAAGGTCAATTTTAAAAGTTTTATAGGGACTTATTTGTCATTGAAAATTTAAACTGTTAACATGGTTTTTATTTTGACAAAAAACAGATTATTAGTAGTTGTTGTGACAATTTCTTTTTTCCTTTCTTTGCCCACTTTTAAGATTGATGAAGAGTTGGTAACAAATTCTGGGAAATTCTTAATTTTGGATCGAATGCTGCCAGAACTAAAAATCAGAGGTCATAAGGTATGGTACTTTTGATTGGATTTTTGGTTGTTTAATTATTCTTCATTAATCAGTATAGATACTAAGATATATTTAAATTTCAGGTGCTGCTTTTTTCACAAATGACAAGAATGTTGGACATTTTGATGGATTACTGTCACTTTAGAGATTTCAACTTTAGCAGGCTTGATGGATCCATGTCTTATTCAGAGAGAGAAAAAAATGTAAGACTGCTTATGTCATACATACTTAATTGTTTTTTGTAACTCCTGTCTTGATTTCTGAAGTAATGTTCAAAATTGACATAGGGACTTCCCTGGCAGTCCAGTTGTTAAAGACTCTGCACTTCCACTGCAGGGGGCACAGGTTCGATTGGGGAACTAAGATCCCACATTGCGCATGGCACGGCCAAAAAAAAAAAAGGACCTATACATCCTAGGGCCTCTGGTTTATTGCCACAACCTGGGCAATAGGCATAATCATGATTTTTTTGTTTCTTGGGAGTTGAGTCTGATAATTTATCTCTTTCCACCAAATCGGTCATTTTCAACTTTATGGCTGCTGTGGCTTTCAGTATTTATTTATCCTACATCAGAAGTCCTATGGATGCTTAAGAACTCACACCCAGCTTGAAGAATGCTGGCTTATTATATCCCTTGGGACACCACTGCCCTCCCCCTTCCTTTACTGGTAAACAAACGGGGATAAGATAGCTGCTTAATATGCAGCTCTATATCCACATTCCAGGCAGGAACAGTTTCTGTCTTTCTTAATTCCTTATGTTTACATCCCTTTTGCTTTTAGATGCACAGCTTCAACACAGATCCAGATGTGTTTATCTTTTTAGTGAGTACACGAGCTGGTGGTCTGGGCATTAATTTGACTGCAGCAGATACTGTTATCATTTATGATAGTGATTGGGTAAGTTGGGAATGTAGCAATATACTGATTATATTTCCATTCTGAATTTTTAATCTTTCATTGTACACTTTGTAATTTCATTTTTCTGTTTTGAAAAGGTATCCACTTTAAGATGAAAATCATTTCTTTATCAAGTGTCCAGTGTGTAAAGACTTGAACTTACTTTATCATTGAAGTCACTCTAGAAGTCTAAATTAAGTTAAGGCACTTAAACAGTACCTTAACTCAATTTTAACCAGAATCTTCTTAAACAAAGATTCTGATTGGATCATGCTTATTGACTTTACCCACATAGTATGAGTTTAAATAATTTTAACCTTAAACTGTTAAATGTTATTTTTCTTTTTAACTTTAAGAACCCCCAGTCTGATCTTCAGGCCCAGGATAGATGTCATAGAATTGGTCAGACAAAGCCAGTTGTTGTATATCGTCTTGTTACAGCAAATACTATTGATCAGAAAATTGTGGAAAGAGCAGCTGCTAAAAGAAAACTGGAAAAGTTGATCATCCACAAAAGTAAATAACATTTTGTAGTACTTTTTTGCTTAAGTTGTCTATTGTGTGTTGTGAATTTTTGTTATTGTTGTTACTTTCTTTATAAAAGAAATCAGTGCAGGATTTAAATAGGCAGTGGGGAATTTGGAGCTGTGAAGACCTAAGCTGGGTTGGTGTGACCATAGACATAATGAAAAATATTAGTGTCTAAAATGAGGAGCAATGGGGTAGTGAAGAGTATCAACTATACTTTTAAAGTGCCATATCTTAAACTCTAATGGGGATTGACATGATGTTACTGATTATTCTTTTTTTCATTAAAAAAAGAAAAAAAAAAGAGGGCTTCCCTGGTGGCACAGTGGTTGAGAGTCCGCCTGCCGATGCAGGGGACACGGGTTTGTGCCCCGGTCCGGGAAGATCCCACATGCCGCGGAGTGGCTGGGCCCGTGAGCCATGGCCACTGAGCCTGCGCATCCGGAGCCTGTGCTCCGCAACGGGAGAAGCCACAACAGTGAGAGGCCCGCGTACCGCAAAAAAAAAAAAAAGAAACTTTTTAAAAAATTGAAGTATAGTAGATTTCTAATATTTTATTAGTTTCAGGTGTACAGCATAGTGATTCACAATTTTTATAGTTTATACTCCATTAAAGTTATTTAAAAATAATGACTATATTTTTATAAAGTCATTATCTGTGCTGTATAATATCTCCTTATTACTTATTTATTTTATACATAGCAGTTTATTTCTCTTAATCCTCTACCCCTACCTTGCCCCCACTTCTCCCCACTAACCACTAGTTTTTTCCTATATCTGAGTCTGTTTTGTTATTCATCTGTTTTATTTTTTAGATTCCACATATAAGTGATAACATACAGTATTTGTCTTTCTCTGTCTGACTTATTTCACTAAGCATAATAGCCTCTAGGTTCATGCACGTTTCAAATGGCAGAATTTCATTTTTTTATGATGAATAATATTCCATTTTGTATTTTTCTTTAACCATTCATCTGTTGATGGACACTTAGGTTGTTTCCATATCTTGGCTATTGTAAATAATGCTGCTGTGAACATTGGGATGCATGTATCTTTTCAAATTATTATTTTTGTTTTCTTTGGATATATACCCAGGAGTGGAACTGCTGGATCATACGGTAGTTCTATTTTTAGTTTTTTTGAGGACGCTTCATACTGTTTTCCCACCATTCCCACCAACAGCATACTAGGGTTCTCTTTTCTCCACATTGTTGCCAACATTTGTTATTTGTAGACTTTTTGATGATAGCCATTCTGACAGTGACAGGTGTGAAGTGATATCTCATTGTGGTTTTGATTTGTATTTCTCTGATGAATAGCGATATTGAGCATCTTTTCGTGTGCCTGTTGGCCATCTATAGATGTTCTTTGGAAAAATGTCTATTCAGGTCTGCAAGTTTTTTAATCAGTTGTTTGGGGTTTTTGATATTGAGTTGATGAGCTGTTTATAATATTTTGGATATTAACCCCTTGTCAGACATAGAGTTTGCAACTATTTTTTCCCATTCAGTAGGTTGCCTTTTCCTTTTATTGATGGTTTCCTTACTGTACAAAATATTTGTCTAACTAGGTTACATTTGTTTATTTTTGTTGCTTTTGTTTCCCTTGCCTGAGGAGACAGATCTGAAAAATACTGATAGGACCAATGTCAAAGAATATTGCCTGTAGTTTCTTGTAAGAGTTTTATGGTTTCAGGTCTTAGTTTAGGTCTTTCATTCATTTTGAGTTTATTTTTGTTTATGGTGTGAGAAAATGTGCTAGTTTCATTCTTTTATATGTAGCTATCCAGTTTTTTGAAGAGACTGTCTTTTCTTCATTGTATGTTTTTGCCTACTTTTCATAGATTATTTGAACATAAGTGCTGTGGGTTTATTTCTGTGCTCTGTATTCTGTTCCATTGATCTATGTGTGTGTTTTTATGCTGTTTTGATTACTGTAGCTTTGTAGCATAGTCTGAAGTCAGGGAGCATGATTCCTCCAGCCTTGGTCTTTTTTCTCAAGATTGCTTTTGTTTTGGAGGGGTCTTTTGTGGTTCCATACAAATGTTGGGATTACTTGTCCAGTTTTGTGGAAAATGCCATGGGTATTTTGGTACAGATTGCATGAAATCTGTAGATTACTTTGGGTAGTATGGACATTTTAACATTATTAATTCTTCCAGTGCTCTTTCACCTCCTTGGTTAAGTTTACTCTTACATATTTCATTCTTGATGGGATTGTTTTTTTACTTCTGCTTTCTGATAGTTAATTATTAGTGTATAGAAATGCAACAGATTTCTGTATATTAATTAATCTTGTATCCTGCAACTTTGCTGAATTCATTTATTAACTCTAACAGGTTTTTGTGGAGACTTTAGTTATTTTCTTGATATAGTATTGTGTCATCTGCAAATAGTGATAGTTGTACTTCTTCCCTTCCAATTTGGATGTCTTTTATTTCTTTTTCTTGTCTGATTGCTAAGGCTGGAACTTCCGATACTGTGTAAATAGAAGTGACGAGAGTAGCCATCCTTGTCTTGCTCCTGATTTTCTAGGAAAAGCTTTCAGCTTTTCACTGTTGAGTATGATGTTATTGTTAATGTTTATCCTTATTTTAAAATAAATTTATTTATTTTTGGTTGCGTTGGGTCTTCGTTGCTGTGCGTGGGCTTTCTCAAGTTGCAGTGAGCAAGGGCTACTCTTAGTTGCGGTGCACAGGCTTCTCAATGCGGTGGCTTCTCTTGTTGCGGAGCACAGGCTCTAGGCGCAGGCTTCAGTAGTTGTGGCTTGCGGGCTCTAGAGCACAGGTTCAGTAGTTGTGGCGTTGGGCTTAGTTGCTCTGCAGCATGTGGGATCTTCCCAGACCAGGGCTCAAACCCGTGTCCCCTGCATTGGCAGGTGGATTCTTAGCCACTGAGCCATCAGGGAAGCCCCTACTGCTTATTCTTGATAAGAGATTTGTGTGCCAAAATGCTTTAAGAAAACTTCCAAGCCTCTTCTTGCAAGTAAAATTTATTAAATATTAGAATATTAAAGGTATATTGAAGTAGTGCTACAATAAAATGTTTACTTTGTTGAACTCACTATTTCAAAAATATTCGACTCCAGTATGCCCTTTTCATAGTTTCAATAATAGAATATTAAAAACACAGTATTTTTTTTTTAATCTAGAAAAGATTCTGAGGATAGGGAAAGTGAAGTGGGTGAGGCATTGGCATTTTATGTTCTGTTCTCTGATATTCCTTGGAGTTCTGCTTTTATTTATTCAATATAAAATTCTGTTTGGATAAATGGCTTGATGGCTGCCTTAAGAAAAGTTGAAAATCATCTTATATATGTTTTGAAGCCTAGAAAAATCATAATAATGTTGAAAATTGCTATTAATTTATTTTATGCTACTTTTCTACTTGCAAATACTTTCTCCGGTATATCTGATTTTGAGGGAAATTGTGGATTAGGCTTTAGACCTCTTTAATTTGATTTGATGGAGCATTCAGATTGCAGTTAGAATTTCCATTGGAGGAAAAAGGAACTTGGTCCTAATAAGATGTTGTGCAAATTAAAAATTTTTCACCTGTGCTGCTTTTAGGGACTTGAATTATGAAATAAATTCTGTTTTGTTTTGAATTTGGTTTAAATTAGGTACAGTTTATAGTTTTATTTCCCCAAGTTTTACTTTTTTAGTAATTTTAGAGATTTCAGAAAACAATTTGAAAGGGATTTTTAAAATGCTGACAGTGTTTTATTGAGGTATAATATACATACAGTAAAATTCCCAGCTAAGTGTACAGCTTGATGCCTATAACAAGTGTATATACTCAGTTAATTATTATCCATATCGAGGTAGTGAACATTTCCAACATCCGAGAAAGTTTCCCTTTCTAGTCATTTCCAAGGCTCCCTTGCCCCTCACTAGAAGGCAACCACTATTCCAATATTTGTCATATAGGTTAGTTTCTCCTTTAACTTTATACCTGGATTCATTTGTATGTATTTTTTTGTCTAGCTACTTATATTCAACATAATATTTTGAGATCCATCTATGTTGTGTGTGTTAGAAGTTTGCGATTTAAACAAAAAAATTGCTGAATAATTCATCCATTCTTTTGTTGATTGATGTTTGAATTGTTTACAGATTTTGGTTCTTATGCATAAGCTCTTCTTATACAAATACTTATGGACATACGTATGTATTTGTTCTTGGTCTTAGCTAAGTGGGAGTATGTTTAACTATAGACAACTGCCAAACTTTTCCCCAACCATTTTACACTCCCACCAGCAAAGTATGATTAATTGCAGTTGCTTTTCTTTTTTTTTTTAACCGATACTTGGGTTTGCCTGTCCTTTTTAATGTAAGGCATTCTGATTGGTTTGTAATGTATTTTGGTTTTAAAGGCAATTTTGAGTGTTTTGAATTTCTTGAAAATTTTTTCTAGATCATTTCAAAGGTGGTCAATCTGGATTAAATCAATCTAAGAACTTTTTAGACCCTAAGGAATTAATGGAATTATTAAAATCTAGAGATTATGAAAGGTAAGATTGTTTTAATTTTAGAAAAATATAATGCATAGTTTTGATTTATCATATAGATGTGAATATCTTATTTCCTTATAGGGAAGTAAAAGGATCAAGAGAGAAGGTCATTAGTGATAAAGACCTGGAGTTGTTGTTAGATCGAAGTGATCTCCTTGGTAAGTATCTCTCATGGTTTTACTTATTATTTTTATGGAAACTTTGAAACATATATATAAGTAGAGAGAATAGTATAATATACCTCTGTGGATAATTCATTCTGCTGTTAATAGTTTACAACATTTAGCCAATTTTATTTCATTGCCATTTTCTTTAATCAGAATGTTAAACTCATGACATTTTACCCATAGCCACTTTCTTAGGCATCTTTTACCGAGAAGAACGTGTTTTAAAACATAGTCACTATGTCATTATTACATTAAGAGAGTTGGTCCTAAAACCTTAATATCAGCTAATACCCAGTTCATATCCAGATTTCTCCAGTTGTCTCAAATCTTTTTATGGTTTGAATCAGGATCCAAATTTCATTGTTTGCTATATCTCTTTTCTTCTATATCACCCTCCTCACTTTTGTTTTTCCATGCCATCGATTTGTTGGAAAAACTGGGTTATTTGTCCAATAAAATGACCTGCATTCTGGAATTGGCCGACTCCTCCCCCCCTTACCCATTGTCCTTTTTTTTTTTTTTAATAATTTTTTTTTAAAATTTTTATTTATTTTTGGCTGCATCGGGTCTTTGTTGCTGCGCCTGGACTTTCTCTAGTTGTAGAGAGCGGGGGCTACTCTTTGTTGCAGGGCACAGGCTGTAGGCGCTCAGGCTTAGTAGGTGTGGCTCATGGGTTCTAGAGCACAGGCTCAGTAGTTGTGATGCACGGGCTTACTTGCTCCGCAGCATGTGGGATCTTCCCAGACCAGGGCTTGAACCCTTGTCCCCTGCGTTGGCAAGCAGATTTGTAACCACTGTGCCACCAAGGAAGTCCAGTAAAAGGATTCTTAAACAGGATACAAAACTCTCAAACTAAATGAAGAAATTAATAGATTTTATTAATCTAAAGACTTCTGTAAAAACAAACAATACCGTAAACAGATAAGAGACAAACCACAAATATTTGCAGCACACAGGAAATGTTTATCATATATAAATAACTGAATATCAACAAGAAAACTGGACAACTTAAGAGCAGACGATTACCAGGAGAGAAAGAAACGGCCAGTGAGCATAAAAAGATGCTTCAATCTCCCTAGAAATCAGAGAATGCAAATTAAAACCAGTAGTGATTTCATTCCAATAGCTATCATATTGACAAAAATGTAAAAGATTTCATATTAGCTATGGGAGTGTATAAAGTATATTTTCATGGTGTTTTGCTTTCCTACTTTTAAACTAACTGTAATTGGGCTTCTTTTTAAATATCTCTGAGAACGTAATTCAGATTGATGTTGTTTATTGCTGTGTATCTGTATATCTTAAATACAGCAGAAGTGATTTTGATTAGCAAACTGATGTTTCAGTTTGTTTGTTCCCTGGAGGCCAGTTCTAGTTTTAATAAGAGGAGTGTACTTTCTTGCTAAAGTGGCCCACATTTCTGTGGATTTTAAAATTTTGGACAGATTACTCACTTCTCATAAAAACGTAGCAGACCTCTCTTTTTAAGATTTCTTTAAGTTCTTATACTTAAAAAAAAAATACTTGTTTATATATTTTTCTCTTAGATCAAATGAATGCCTCAGGACCAATTAAAGAGAAGATGGGGATTTTCAAGATACTAGAAAATTCTGAAGATTCCAGTCCTGAATGTTTGTTTTAAATTGGAGCTAAAAGAATGTCTGTAAAAAGTTCTTGTTTACATCTAGTGATCTCTATTGGTGTTTAAATCCAGATTTTTCACTCTACTTCTTTGATTATATCAGTTTACATAATATAACTTGTACCATTGCATAAGTTTCTGAGCCTTATTAAGAGCAAAGACATATTCATAGTAAGTTTCAGTTAATTTTTCAGACTCGATAGTACTCTTGGGTATAGGCTGATGTGTCCTTAACCACTGCCAGATTTATACAGTCTTCCTGTGGAAGTTTAATGTCTTTCCCCCACCCTCCTTTTTAGCAGTACAGTTCATGGGTTTTTGGTACTTCAGTTATGGAGTAGGCTTTGGATGGGGGAAAGATTGGAATTATACTGTCTATTGTTTAAATAAGAAATGGTTTGATTTTTAGGGTCTTTCTATAAAATAGTTTGCCAAATAAATGTTTGTTATAAGATGATCTCATCAGATTATTTTTTCAGATAAATAATGGCTCAGGTGAAATAATAGCAAAAGTCTTGACTGGCATTGCGATTCAACATTATGGTAACTCTTGTTTCATTTCATTAGTACTGTACACATATGTCATATAAAGATTTCAACTGGACCTTGGATCTATGCAGAGAAAGCTCTGGAAGAAATTAGACTTAGGAATATAAGTAACACAAGATCCATAACAGGAGCAAAATGGGAACCATTTAGGCCCTGTATGTATATGAAAATTGAATGCTCCCTGAACCATACATTTTTGTGTACGTTGTTATTCTTGCTGCCATGTATATTCAAATGTAGATGAGATTCTCTCTGCCTTAGGGTAATGGAACCTGGGACTCAGAAGAAAACCTATTTTGAGAGAATATTCAGCCAAAGGAAAGAATAGACTACAGAGTGGATTTTTTTCAAAGTGGAAATGTTTACCAATCACTGACACATCGTTATTGTAACCTTGGTTGCTTAGTAGTCATACTACGTTTTCCTAATCCATTCTCTTACATTGAGCTCAAATGATTATTTCATGGGTTTATTTCTGTCCTCACATTTCTAATACCTCCTCCCTCTGGGCTTGCTCCCTGTCCACACAGAGAAAATAAAAATGATGAGAAAAGAACTTGCCACCACTGCATCTGTAAGCCTACCAGCATCTGTGCCCATGTATTGTTTACCTTTATGGATATAGTCTGTCCTAGCTAGAGCCAACAGAAAGGCCCCATTTCTTGTTTTACAGCAAACTCCTTGAAAAGTCTGTATTCACTGACTTGTTTCCCTTCCATTTTTTTCCTAAACCCATTCCAGTCAGATTTTTTAAGTCTCCAGTGACCTCTACGACCTCATTTACTTGATCTTTCAGCAGCATTTCACATAGTTGTTTAATTTCCACTAAACCCTTTCTTTTGTTTGCTAGGTTTTCAGCAAACACAGTTGCCTGGTTCTTCTTACTTCTCTGGTTCTTTCTCAGTCTCCTTTGCTATTTTTTTCTTATGTCTTTGACTCCTTAACATTAGAATCTCCCAAGCGGGTTCCCTTGATGATTTTGTTGCTTTAAATGCCAACTATGTATTAAATTAAATGCCAACTATGTGGTGATGACTCAGGTTTATATCTCCAGCCAGAATCTTTCTCCTGAACTCACTTCCAACTGCCTACTTGATATTTGTACTTGGTTGCCTGATAAACGATCCCAAATCTGAACTGTATGAACGTGTTCTCCAGCCTCTTAAGACTGTTACCACCCATGCGGTTATTTTTCAACTTCTGAAATCTTGTGTTGTCATCTCCTGTGTTTTCTGGGAGTTTAATGACTCTTTCATCCTTTTATTGTTACTTTAGTTTCCAGATTTTAGTTTAAGGGGCAAGAGGAACAGATGTATTCACTCCGTGGTATTGAAACAAATGCTCCCTGCTTCATCTGTATAAAAAGGTACGCTCAGCCCAGGGTTTGTCTTCCCTCACTTGGTCAAATTGCCAAGAAAAATACTTCATTAGCTTCACTGTTCGGTGAGTCATTCTTCTGTATTACAAGGCAGTTCCTGAATGTACTGAGAGGTATAGTGAAAGTGGTACTTGAACATTTCCAGGCAAATATGTTTGATGGACTCTTTCACTGATGTCTTAGCAATTGTATTTGATTTTTTTAGTCTTAGAACTTTGAAGTGATACTTTATGAAAAGCCTGAAATGCACTAATGTTTATATTCAAAACATTAAATAAGTGTTTCTGGTTTTAAATTCTGTACTCTTACTTCATAAGATTGTTTTGGTTTTGAGTTTTTTAAGGTAATGCTACTTAAGTTTTTATGATTCTATTTGCTATATTAGTCAGTACATCTTCACAAATAACATACTATGTATTAATACTTTATCGATTATGGTTATAAAAATCAAGCCCAAGGAATCATATTTATGAGTAAAATTAAAGATATCTTTTGGTCTTTATTTCTTTGGAATCACTTATTGTTATCACTTGGTTTACAACCATTGCTACATTCAGAGAAGAGGTAACTTGTCGAAATCTAGTGAAGCTTGTCTTTCCATTATATACATTTTACGTCTCTAACTTAGGTAATGATTTTAACTCTCAACAGGTTTGATTAAAAGTTGAAATGACTTTTAAAGTGAATTATAAAAACAAATTTTTACATTTTTATTTCTGGCTTAGAGGTGGCAAACTAAGCTTAAAATATGACATGTTGGGCTTCCCTGGTGGCGCAGTGGTTGAGAATCCGCCTGCGGATGCAGGGGACACGAGTTCGTGCCCCGGTCCGGGAAGATCCCACATGCCGCGGAGCGGGTGGGCCCGTGAGCCATGGCCGCTGAGCCTGTGCGTCCGGAGCCTGTGCTCCGCAAAGGGAGAGGCCACAGCAGTGAGAGGCCCACATACCACCAAAAATATATATATATATATATGACATGTTGTAATGTAGTCCTATGGTGCGTATCTCGGACATGAGTTTGGCAACGGCACCAAGCAGATGGCAGCCAGATGCAATAAAAATATTGTCTCTCTTAGGTGTTACTTGGTACCAATATAATTGGAAAGTATGAACACTCACAGGTAGCTATACTTGATTGTGTAGTAGTTGGTCATTCATGTGATCTATAGTGTACTTGTTATACATTTTGTTTAGATCTGGTTGAAATGAATACACATTTTAAAACTCAAATTCCTGAGCTATGTCCACAGGTTCCAGCGGAGAAACGCAGCCCTAAAGGATAAATTAATTTGTCCATAATTTTTCCTGATCTCCCTTTCACAAATCTATCTCCTCCAGTCAGATCAGTCTACAGATCAGCCCCCAAGTCACATCTCTGGGTCTTTTTTATTTCTTCCTGAGTCTTAACTACTTTTTAGATTCCTCTACATCATTAAGTGTTTGCTTAAATGTCACCACCTGCAGAGGTCTTTGATAGTGGGAGGATTGTGTGAGCTGTTCCTCTTCTCTAAAGTATTTCAGGATGTTAATAAAATAATGTGTGCCTGCTTTTCTGTTTTCAGTACTCAACCACCACCCCCCACACCTATACAATTAAGGTGCTCAGATGAACATTTCATTTCTTCTTAGCTTTAGAAAGTTATTTAAAGAAATATAAAAATAGCACAGTTATTATAGAAACATGGCAAGTTTCATTTTCACTTTTTATTGAGATATAACATCTCAATAAAGAAATCTTATACTCAGTTTGGTGTATCCACTGTGTAACTTACCATCCAGATGAAATGGGGTGTTTCTTTAAAGAAGGCTCTCTGCCCTCCTAATTAATAACCCTACCCCAAGGTAACCAGTCTTCTAATTTTCATCACCACAGACGAATTCTACATAGCAAAATCTATGACAGGTATGCAAATTAGGTTTGGGAGCCATTAACCAAAAAACATTTCTCAGTACCGATGAAAGCCTCTGGTGAGAACAGATCAATTATATAGTTATCTTACCCCTCTTTTCTCTTGCTCATTGTATAATTTATTACTGGATTTTTGAATAAGGATTTTAGCTGCTGCCACCACTACCAATACTAAGCGTATTTCTCTGGATACTTGAAAGATATGAAGTCAATCTCATCGTTTCATCAAAATGAGATCTCTGCCCTGACTACCTTGTGCCGGGGAACCAGGCATGGAGTCATGTGGGAGCATGGGGTGCAGGAGGCTTTCCTTTACCCTATTTATCTCACCACCAAGGTTATACCTGCTGTGTTCCTATCTGCTTCACCTTCCAATGAATTGTCTATACCAGTACTAGGGTGTGTGACAAGTGATCATAGAATATTATACTACTTGGTACAAGACAGGTTTGATCTTTTCATGGGAGAGAATGGAAGCTTAAGTTCTGCATGGACCTGAAGATAGGTACCAGGGATGCCAGAGGTAATCCTAAAAATTAATTGATCAACTCATTACTTACTGTTTGGACTTGTTCCGTCACATTCCTCACTCAGATGTGTGAGTGGTTGGCTCCTTGGCATTCAAGTGTCAGCTTGCATTTTCACTTTAGAATGAATGTCCCTGATCCTCCCCCCAAAGGACCACACTTGCCAATCTGTCAGCCTCTCATCATCTCCATGAGATTGGGTACTTTATCTGTTTTGTTGACTACATAAGAGAGCGTGTTGGAAACATGAAGCAGGAATAAAGTTAGAATCATCCAGTGAACACACTGGATAAAGAAATACTGTTCCCTAGAATTAAAGAAAGATGAGAGACCTCAGATTAGATTATCAAGTGCTAAACAGAAAAGATAAGGAAAACTATACTCCCGGATTCATTATAGATAAAATAACATCAAGTACAAAGAAAGTCTTCTAAAACCAGATCACACTCAGGAACAAAGATCAGGTGGACAGCAGATGTGTTATTTTAACAGTAAAATAAGACTTAAAAATTTCAATGTATTGAAAAAACATCCCAACCTAGAATCACATCTATTTAAATGTGAGGGAACAGTGAAGATATTTCAAGGCATACAAGTTTCGCCATGCAAAAAAGTAAAGTGAAACCAGCCTAACATAGAATCCACATTTCTGACATGGCTCTTTAGTACCTCATTGAGGATCACCCTAATTCAGTAAGTACTTCAAAATGTAGCCCATTAAAAAGATTTTTTTTATTGAAGTATAGTTGATTTATCAAAAAAACAACACAAAAAGTGGGCAGATCTAAATAGAAATTTCTCCAAAGAAGACACAGACGGCCAACAGGCACATGAAAAAGTGCTCAACTTTGCTAATTAGGGAAATGCAAATCAAAACTACAATGAGGTACCTCCAGTCAGAATCATCAAAAAGTACAAATAATAAATGCTGGAGAGGGTGTAGAGAAAAGGGAACCCTCCTACATTGTTGGTGGGAATGTCAATTGGTACAACCACTATGGAGAACAGTATGGAGGTTCCTTAAAAAACTAAAAATAGAACTACCATATGATCCTGCAGTCCCACTCCTGGACATATATCCAGTGAAAGCTATAACCTGAAAAGATAAATGCACCCCTATGTTCATAGCAGTACTATTTATAATAGCCAATACCTAAATGTCCATGGACAGATGAATGGATAAAGAAGATAAACACAATGGAGTACTACTCAGTCATAAAAAAATACAAAATAATGCCATTTGCAGCAACGTGGGTGGACCTAGAGATTATACCAAAAGAAGTAAGCCAGAGAAAGACAAATCATATGATATCATGTATGTGGCATCTAAAATACGGTACAAATGAACCTATCTATGAAACAGACTCAGACATAGAGAACAGACTTGTGGTTGCCAAAGGGAAGGGGGTTGGGGAGGGATGGAGTGGGAGGTTGGGGTCAGCAGATGTAAGAATATATACGGAATGGATACACAACAAGGTCCTACTGTGTAGCAGAGAACTATATTCAGTATCCTATGATAAACCATAATGGAAAATATAAAAAAACAGAATGTATATATATGTATAACTGAACCACTGCTGTACAGCAGAAATTAACACAACATTGTAAATCAACTATACTTCAATTTAAAAAATTAAAAAACAAACAAACATAGCCTTCACCCCTTGTGTGATGCAGATCTTGGTTTTGATTTCTCATGGGTGACCTTTTTCTCCATACCCAAGGTCCTGCCTGGACTGACAGTGAACGTCTTCACTTTCCTACATTGGTGGATAGAATTCTTTTAATCCTTTTTTTAATAGAATGAAGCAGTCTTGTGAACATCCAGGTCTTATATAGTTGTTTCAAAACTTAATGCCCCATTTTGAGGCAATAATTCTGTTCTGTCCTTGGGCTTATGAGTCAATTCTGTACTCCACTCTTTATCTTTTGGGTTCTGGCACCTGAATATTTGCCTTTCTTTCCTTTGAGTTTGTAAAGAAGTATTTTTGTAATATTTTATGCAGCATTTATATGTGTTTATAGTTGGTGGGGAGCCATTCACGTCAGCTCTGTCTACCATGTTTCTTTGGGTTTATCTTGATATTCTTATTTTATGATTGTTGAAGTTGACTAGTTAGTGAATTTATTTCTTTTCTTGCTTGTAATCCAGTGATTACATGCAAAGCTATACAATTTATATATTGATAAATACTGGGCATTTAATGAGATTTACTTGCAAATAGTTGGGATTTTACTTTCAGAATCTT
Source organism: Kogia breviceps (assembly GCF_026419965.1). Taxonomy (NCBI): domain Eukaryota; kingdom Metazoa; phylum Chordata; class Mammalia; order Artiodactyla; family Physeteridae; genus Kogia; species Kogia breviceps. The sequence continues at coordinate 32,929,285 of NC_081311.1, read as the reverse complement.
TTCACACCTTAATTATTTAACATGTTTTAAAATATTTTGAACAGTACTGTCAAATGGTGGGTGGATTTTTTTTGGTTAGACTTTAAAAAATGAATTCTGATTTCATTGCATTGGGATCAGTGAATGTTGCTAGAATAACAATCTTGCTTTTGGTGGTTGATTTAAGATATTCTTTGTGGCCTAGTAAGTAGTTAATTTTTTTTTTTTTAATAGTTAATTTTTGAGAGAGTTTTGCTAGCAGCTTTGTCCTGGAGCACATGTAAGTTCAGCTGCACCAAAAGCTTTCAAGTTTGGCTTAGCTGTTCCATTCTTTAATGAGGAGGTTGACTGTCTATGCCCTATAAATTCTGCCTAACTACCCCCATTCTACTTGCATCACATCTAATCTCCCATCAGCCAGAGAGTCACTGGGGCAAGCCCAGAATCATAGTTGGGGCTGTAAAGTTATATGGCAAAGGTATGGGTACAGGGACGGATGAGGCATTTATGCAAACCACCACTGAGAATTATTTCTTACTCTCAAACGCAAGTAAATACAATTGGAGACAGTTGAAATTGTTTTTGAAACCCTTGTGATATTTAGTTCTGCCCAGTCTTCAAAGCTTAGTTCAAATACCATTAATTTTTCTTGATTCCCACAACAAGGTATTTTCATCCCTTTCAGATTTCTACAGATCCTTCTACCTTTTTCAGGACACTCATTATTCAGTACCTTATAACTCTCCAAGAATATGCATTTTATTCTTGAGAATAATATCCCGAGGACCACTTTTTTTTTTTCCTGAAAAATTTCCTTAATTCCTAATCCAGACCCTGGTGTGCAGTAACTGTCCAATAAATATTTACTGAATAAACACAAGCATGAGCAAATGGAAGAAAGATTAAGCAAACCTTCAGAGAGGATTTTTGGACATAAGAAAATCCCTTAAATCCTGTGAGAAGTCCTTTTAAGTTCTAATTATAATTCTTTTCTTCCTATAAGGAAAATGCTCGATTCCCAATAATATTAACTTAAAACTGACCTTATTTGAAGTGTTTCTTTAAAGAGAAACAGACACAAATCACACCCAGACTTCCCAGTGACTATTTCTCCTAAAGAGGTAGAATTCCATACTGTATATAAATGCATATGATGTTTGAATTATGAAGCTAATCTCATAGAAACTAGGTAGATTTCTGAAACCAAAGGGTTTTCTTCAATTGCCTGTAAAGATAATCTTAAAATCCTTTAAAGTCTGGTGTTTGCAAAGAGCCAATTTCATCAATCAAAAGTGTCTACTTCTATGAAGTTCTAGAAGAGCTAAAACTAATGTATTGTGCTAGAAACCAGAGCAGTGGTTACTTCTGAGGATGGGGATTGCCTGGAAAGGGGGTGAGGGAACTTTCCAGGGGAATGGAATTATTCTACATCTTGATAGTGTGTGGCTTACTCAGGTGTTGGTGTTTATTAAAACTGACTATATTGTATACTCAACTCTTGTCAGAAGGCCCCAGTGTCCCCAAATGAGCAAGATGTTAAAGGCCGTTTCCAAAAGGAAAGGTGTTTCAAGTACCTGAAAATAAAACTTTTCTCATGTCCATTCTGATTTAGACCGACCATGTGTTTATACTTGCCCTTTCAAGGCATAGCTGGGCTTTATGCTTTGCATTATGATTACAATATTAATCTTGATAAAGACGATTTCTGATGACATAATAAAATATTTACGACAAGACTGGTAAATGCATGTGCAGAAACTCTCCAGTCTTAAAAAAAATCAAACCATTCTTTCCAAATAACTTTTTTCCCACTCTTTCTAAACTAATACATGTTCTGTGTTGATAGTGTCAAAACATCAGATACTTTTAAGGAAGAAAAGAAAGAAAAGGAAAAGAAAAATCACTTACGATTTCACCACCCAGTGACTACTGTTAAAAACCTGGGGACTAATTCCTTCCCACACTTTTCTATGTGAACATATATGTGTTTACATGTTTTCTTTCAAATGGAAGTTCTCTCTGTATGTTCTTTTCAACATGCCTTTTTAGCTTGATACATACTGAACATTTTGCGGCCAAGACTGTTCCTGACTGAGTAGAAAAGGGGTGAAGCCAGACTGGGAAGTGGCGGGAAGGGAGTGAAGACACAAGGACTGGCCCTGAGGCGTCTCACCATCACTCTACCCCTCCTTGTCACCGTCTGCTTCTGCAGAGAGGGCTGTGCCTCCTGGGATGGGCGCCTGCAGTGCTGCTTGTCAGGGAAAAAGCCAACTTTCGAGTTTGAGTTACATGCTGTTATAATCATCTAAAGGGCAATGTTTGTTTGTTTTAACCAGCAAATTGCATGTTATCCTACTTCAGAAAAAATTTGTCAGAAGCCAGCTTGTAGACAAAGAAAAAATGCTACAGTGACCATTTAACAATAATGCCAGCTATCATGTGTGTATAGTGCTACCCACGTGCCAGGCCCTGTTCCAAGACCTTTACCTACACTAAATCTTTCAATATAAGTCGTTACAAGGCCATCTGTTAGGGACACCTCCCTGTCAGAGTTCAAGTGACCAATCCAGTATGCTTTTTTTTTTCCTTTAAAAATTAAAGCTTATCAAATAACAGCAGAACTATATTCTCTAATAGCTGCTTTTATTCTTCTGTATTTTAGGGAAAGATCATATAGGTTGGTGCTATCTTTTGCCAGATTTCTACTGTTATCAATTGCTTCCTGAATCTTTTTCTACTTTTTTTCTCTGTGAATCTGTCCTCAGCTCTTCTTGCTTTAAAATAAATTGCCTTGGAGCTTGCATAACCTGTTAACTCTGTGTTTAGGCCTCCAGCTCAGCCACCAAATGGCTCACTGGTCAGTGTGGCTTCTGAGGTGTCCCTGAGCCCTTTCATCTTTCACTTGACAATGAATGGAAAAAGTTTTCTTGGTGGCTCCAGTCTCTCTCTCCAAAGAATATAAAAATTCCATTGCAGACTTAGAATTACAATGTTTCAGTTGAGAAGGAACTTTATTTAGGGATTAGCTAACTCAAAGATTTCCTGTTATTGATGGTAGTGGCTTAGTAAATACAAACTTGTTTTTGATTGATTATAACCATCTCATTCCATAAACAAACTCTTATTTGCCACAAGTAAGTGCCATGAAATTGAAAGAGGATCTCTCAATGTGCAAGCTGGCGGACAATCTCAGAATTTAGCCCTGAAATCTGTACTAAAAAGTTATACGTGGCAATATACGAAAAGACCACAAGGTGGCATAATTTCCCCAATTAAAACACCTTCCTGGTTCTATTTCAGTCTCTCTATTTTACAAGGTTAAGATTTCCATTTTACTTATTTTATTTTGCCTGTTGAAAAAGGGAAAGAACAACAATTCACTAACTCCTGTATCTGTAACAGCAAGGGAGATTTCTAAGTTATTTCATTATGTATTAAAGTAGAATCTTCTCTTTTTCTAATTATAAAAGTAACAATTTCAGAAAATTTGGAAAACACAGAAATCATGTTCCTTATCTCTTTCTATGTGCACAATTAAAAGCACACACATATTTACACTCTCAGGATCACATTGTATATAAAACCTAGCAAATTGTTTTTCCTAGTAAGAATATAAGATTTACAATTTATATCTATAATTATTTTCCAAGAATATTATTAATACTAAATTATTTTACAATATACATGGATCATTATTATTTTATAGTAATTGTCTATTACAGGGTAAGTGTTGGATATATAGCGCTGTCTCCTATATAGGTCTTTGTAAGTCTCTGATTTGCTTCTTGGGATACATTTCTATAAGTCTGAAGGTGTGAGCATTTTCTAGGCTTTTGATAAATATTGTCTAGGAATGATTTGCCCATTTTAACAACATTTACCCATTTACCTAGCATTGTGTGTGTGTTAATTTGTTCAACCAATTTTGTTAAATCTGGAGTTGTAAATATATGTAAGGCTTTTAATGCATATTGTCTAGGAATGATTTGTGTATATATCTATACCTCCACAAAATTAGAACAGCACTTACCTACTTGAACCAAGTAGTGTGCTTATATATTCATTTATTCATTCATTCATTTTTTTATTTTTTCAATTCATTTGTGTGTGGTTGTGTGTGCGCATTTTCTTGTCATGTCAATGTGTTTCTTACTGAAAGTGATAGTAAAAAAAAAAAGTGTTTAAAACCCTGTTCATATGGTTACTGAGTACCAAAATTCCTACCAGAGTTCTGTTACATGTTATTCCTCTGTTCAAGGACCCTAGAGAACAAGAAGTCTCCTGGCTTCATTTTACTGATAAGGAAACTAAGGCTAGAGAAGAAAGCAATGTTCCCAAAGATGACAGGGCAGAAGCCAGACTCAGAACCAAGATCTCTTGGCTTCCTATACTGAATCCTTTCCATTCTACCATCCTACATAAATGAGCCAGGCATCTACCAAGGGGTGTCTCTGATTAGGTTAGTGATCAAGGCCGGGACTAGTAGAGTAAAGAAAATGAATGAAGACAATTGGAAATATTGGGGCCTCATATAAAGTGGGTGAGGACATACCCCTTCTAAAATTATTGATGTTAAAAATCTAAAAACAAGATTTCTGTGGCTAGTAAGGAGTTTATAACATTGGTCTAAGGCCTTTTTATGGAATAACCAAGCAGTTCCCCACAAGGGCTGAAATTCTATGACATTTATTGAAATATTTTTAGCAAAAAAGCCTTTCTGTGAATAACTTTGTGATCTCTTCATCAGATTACTTAGGTCGAATGAAGCTAAGAGCATCAGCATAGGCTTGAACAGCCTTAATCTGAGGTGTTGGGATAGTAAAATTCTGGTGTACCAGTTGATTCCAGGAAAGAGCGACCTAGATTAGGACAAGGCCCTGCAGTGGGGACTCTCATGATGATGGACCGAGACAGAAATCATAAGAGCAGTTCACAAGGTTACCTAGGAGCAATCTGTCTTGTTGCAAACTTCGTCTAAGTAATGATAATGATAACGTACCTTGGGGCATGTTCATTAACCACTCTGCTCTACAGAATCCACATCATCTGTTCTTGCTATTACTGTATCTATCACCCATTACTTAGTTTTATAATATGTCTTGATTTCTGGTAGAGTAAAACTTCCCTTCTCCTCTTTCTCGTTCTACCCCATCTCCATTCCCCTCAACTGTTTCCTCCTTCACCTTTTCCCTCCTGCTCCTCCTATTACTGGGATTTGCATTTCCCACATAAATTTCCTTTCCTTTACAAAAGGGAAAAAAAGCCTGTTGGGGCTTTGAGATTGCACTGAATCTACTGATGAGTTAGAAGAGAATTAGCATCTACACAATATTGACTCTTCCAATCAGTGGACTTGGTATATAGCCCTGTACTTATTTAGATTTTCTTTCATGCCTCTCAATAAAGTGTTACAGTTTTCTCCAGAGAATTTTTTTTCCAGAGAATTTTTTCATGTAATGTGTTAGATTTATTATGTACATGATTTTTTTGTTATTATAAATGATAATTAAAAATTTAATGTCCACTTGCCTCTGATATAAAAAGACAATATAGACAATTGCATAATAAAGTATAAAATACCTAGGAATGAGTTTAACCAAGGAGGTAAAAGACTTGTACACTGAAAACTGTAAGACACTGTTGAAAGAAATTGAAGGAGACACAAATAAATGGAAGGATATCCCATGCTCATGGATTGGAAGAATTAATATTGTTAAAATATTCACACTACTCAAAGCAATCTACAGATTCAATGCAATCCCCATTGTAATTCCAATGGCATTCTCCACAAAAATAGAACAAACAATCCTAAAATCTGTATGGAATCACAAAAGACCCCAAATAGCCAAAGCAATCTGAGAAAGAACAAAGGTAAAGGCATCACACGCCCTGATTTCAAACTATATGACAAAGCTACAGTAATCAAAACAGATATGTAGATCAATGGGACAGAATAAAGAGCCTAGAAGTAAACCCATGCTGATATGGTCAATTAATTTACAACAAAGGAGCCAAAAATATACAATGGGGAAAGAACAGTCTCTTCAATAAATGGTGTTGGAAAACTGGACAGCCATATGCAAAACAATGAAACTGGACCATTCTCTTACAACATACACAAAATTAACTCAAGATGGATTAAAGGCTTTAAGTTAAGACCTGAAACCATAAAACTTCTAGAAGAAAACATAGGTGGTAAGTTCCTTGACATTAGTCTTGGCAATAAAGTTTTGGATCTGACTCCAAAAGTAAAGGCAACAAAAGCAAAAATAAACAAGTATGACTATCTCAAACTAAAAAGCTTCTGCAAAGCAAAGGAAACTATCAACAAAATGAAAAGGCAACCTACTGAATGGGAGAAAATATTTGCAAATTATATATCTGATAAGTGGTTAATCAAAATATATAAAGAACACATTCAACTCAATAGTAAAAAAACCCAAAACAATGTGATTAAAAAATGGGCAGAGGATCTGAATAGACATTTTGCTACAGAAGACATACAGATGGCCAATGGACACAAGAAAAGATGTTCTACACATCACTAATCAACAGTGAAATGCAAATCAAAACTATGAGGTTTCACTTCACACCTGTTAGAATGGCTATTATCAGAAAGTCAACAATAACAAGTGTTGATAAGGATGTGAAGAAAAGGGAACCCTAGTGCACTGTTGGTGGGAATGTAAATTGGTGCAGCCACTATGGAAAACAGTATGGAGGTTCCTCAAAAATGTAAAAATAGAAGTACCATACGATGCAGCAATTACACTTCTGGGTATTAATCTTAAGAAAATGAACACACTAACTTGAAAAAATAGGTACACTCCCATGTTCACTGCAGCATTATTTACAATAGCCAAGATATGGAAACAACCTAAATGTCCACTGAAGGATGAATGGATAAAGAAAATGTGGTCTATGTATGCAAGAGATTACTATTTGGCCATAAAAAAAGAATGAAATCTTGCCATTTGCAACAACATGGATGGACCCTGAGGGTATTATGCTAAGTGAAATAAGTCAGACAGAGAAAAACAAATGCCATATAATCTCATTTATATGTGGAATCTAAAAAAGAAAACAAAACATAACAAAAACCCAAACAACTAAGCTCCTAGATACAGAGAACAGTTTGGTGGTTACCAGAGGTGGGGGCTCAGGGAGGGCAAAATGTGTGAAGTGGTCAAAGGGTACAAACCTTAAGTTATAAAATAAAAAAGTCATGGGGATGTACTGTACAGCATGGTGACTATACATGCCGCGGAGAAACTAAGCCCGTGCGCTACAGCTACTGAAGCCTGCGCGCCTATAGCCCGAGCTCCGCAACAAGAGAAGCCACTGCACTGAGAAGCCCGCACACCGCAATGAAGAGTAGCCCTCGCTCGCCGCAACTAGAGAAAGCCCACAAGCAGCAACGAAAACCCAACGCAGCCAAAAATAAATAAAATTATTTTAAAAAATAATAATAATACTGTATTGCATATCTGAAAGCTGCTAAGAGAGTAAGTCTTTAAGTTCTCATTATGGGAAAAAAAATTCTGTAATTATGTATGGGGACGGATGTTAACTAGACTTACTGTGGTGATCATTTTGCAATATATACAAATACCAAATCATTATGTTGTACACCGGAAACTAATATAATGTTGTATGTCAACATACCTAAAAAATACAACATAGAAACATAATTTCTTTTTTATTGAGGTTAAATTTAGCAACAGGGAATTGTACATATCTTAACTGTACAATTTGATGAATTTTGATCAATGCTAACACCCATGTAACAACCATCCGATCAAAATACAGAACGTTATCATTACCCCTGTAAGTCCCCTTATGTCCAATCCAGTCCATCAATGTCCATAATTGTCCTAAAACAATACTTTTCTATTTCTACAGATTAATTTTTCCCTTCCTTGAAATACATATACCTGTGTGTAATAACATAGTTTGCCAGTTTTGTGGCAGCAAGGGGCAGTACCTACACCCTGGAGCCTGCTGAAATTATTCAAACAGCTAATCTTAAACTTACTAATCGTACCTACCCTGTCTCGCTCATTCCTTCCCACGAAAACCAGGATGAAGGCTTTCGCCCATGCTTCCCCTTCACCCCCCTTCTGCCTCCTGACCAACCAGGAAGCGTCCACATGTGGCCCTGCCTGGTGTGCTGTGCCTCCTGTTTCTAGGGAGCTGTGGGCAACAATTCCTTCCTTCGTGACAGCCATTTCTGTGTCTGCGTGTCTTACCATACCTGATTAAAACAAATCCCAGGTACGTTTTATTTTTTAATTTTTATTTTAATTTTTTTAGTGAAACAAGTGTTTATGAGGAGGGAAAAACCAGGTACACTTTAATGTAAGTAGTTTTTACAAACAAATTCAGGTTTTCTACCTATAGATTCATATCTTTTGTGAAGAAGGAAAATTTTACTTCTTCCTTTTCAATGTTCTTTTTTTTTTTTTTTTTTTTTTTTGCCATACTTCACTTACTAAATCCACTATCTAATGTTGAGTAGAGGTGATGAGTGCTTGCTTTGTTCTCCATAGTGTGGGGAAATGTTTCCATGTTTCACTGATAGATAGTGCTAACTCAAGACTCTTTACAGATGTACTTTATCAATGGAGGAACTTTCCCTCTATTCCCATTTTGCTGGGGGGGGGCGGTTTCCATAATGATGGTAATGATTTTCTTCCAAATTTCCCCAAATCTATTGAAGTGAATTTTTGTTTTATCTTTTTTACTTAGTTAACAAGACTGGACTTAAAATCTGTGTTTTATTTTAAAGGTTATATTGCATTCCTATTGACAAATGCCTCTTAGTCATGATATTATGCTTGTTGCTTGATCAATAAGTTTTGTTAAGATAATATGAGCATGATCACAACCATATTGGTGTGTAATTCTATTTCTGAGTGATGTCTTTCCCAGGTTTGGTGTCAGGGCAATAACTGCTTTCTACAAAACATCAGGAAGTGTTCTTCCTTCCTCTACTTTCTGAAAAGGTTGGTCTAAGTTTGATGTTGGTTCTTCCTTCAATTTGATAGAATTCATGAAGAAAGCCACTTGAACTCAAAGCTGACTTTGTGGGGTTAGTTTGGATTATAAAGTCAATTTCTTTGACCAACATGACTTTTTAGATTTTCTATTTGATCCTGTGTCATTTGTGTGAATTTTGATGCTTAGTGCATCTTGGGGCCTGTCCTCAGATGAAAAGCCGCACTCTTAGAGATCTCATTCCTTGCAGTTCCTTTTTCTCAAGTAATCCCTCGTAGGATCTCTTTGATTTGGGTGGCCCTCCGAACGTGTTCTGTGAACTGTTTCCTTATGAAAAAATTGCCCAGACTGAATCATTGTTATTATCTGTGAGAAGGTGAGATAGATTAGCTAGCCCACTTCCGAGAGAAAGTGAAACTCTCCCGTCATACCACTGAACAGAAATGAAAGGGCCCTTCTTGCTCAGCAGCACCACCACTGCTGCTTCAGGAGTAATGGACACAGGTCGGGGCAACACGTGTATCTTGATTCAAAGACTCTACTCATATTGGAAGCTTCCCAGGATCAGCGTAGGCAGTTCCTAATGTTGGACCCAGGTACAGATGGGGAACCTGAGACTTGGGGGTGGGCAGGGAGCATGCGATTTCTCCAGCCTTGTGACGGCTGACACCAAGGATCTGTGTCCCCTTAAGACTATGACAGCTGCTCTGCCCTGAGTGTCTGTGGCTCTGGACCAGACTCAGGGCTGTTGATTGTAGCATGGGACTGGCCTGGGCCTGAGACTCGAGACACTTTGCCCAAATACCTGAGACTTCAGCTGTGCGCTCTGCTTCCACACCCGTCCACGTGCCAGCCCTGGGGATACACCTGACTCTGTGTCAGCCCTGCTGCTGGGCAGAGCTGCCTCCATACCTCGTCCTCCAGCACCGAGGCCCCCACCCAAGCTCTTGGGGCAAGATCCCGCTGAGGACATCAGCACAGGAAGCCTAAAGACACCATTTTGAAGAGGCAATTATATTGGGATAGGTGCCTCTTTCCAGTGAAGAGTTTGAGGGTCCCCGGTGGCCACCAGGTCTCCTGGTGAGTTGGGGCAGAGGCACGAAGTGATAGCAGGAGGCTACCTCCCTCTTCATGGAACATCTACAATTAGTGCAGCCCCTTCCAGAGCTCCACACAGCCAGAGGGCACTAGACATGGATGGGTCCAGTCCTGCTGGACTCCCACTCCACAGACTGCCCTCTCCACTCAGTCACCACACACTAGTCATTTAAAAATTCAACCGTAATTTATTGAGACCAAGAAGCAATTTTCAGCTCTTTCTTGTAACACTGGTAGATAGAAACGTTAACAGAGGAAAGTATTTTTTAATTTCAAGTGTCTTTGTGGATTAAACTGCTCACAGATACTGTATTGTTTAAACAAAAATGAACTGACTCATCAAATAAATATCTACTGCTTGTTATTTCTAGATGTACGATATAATGGGAATGACTTAAACTGAATCGATCCTGATATATTAGTATCAGGATGAAGGAAAGTAAAACCACTTGCCAAAAGTGAGCTTTGTTTCTAAAAATAAATACACGCATAGTTCCAAAATATTTTGAGGAAAATAAGAACCTCAGTGACATAAAAGTCTACCAGTGTATTAGGATTTTACGACTAGTGTCATGAGGGAAGCCACGGGTAACACACTTCAAATTTCAGGATGGCAGTGTCCAGGGAAAAAAGCCAGGCCATGGTGGACAAAAAGGCAGACAAAACCCCCTTGGTGGGATCTGATTCAGAGGGGTGTATGTAGGCTTCCTGGGGTGGTGGTGTATATCCTCTTGCCAGGAGCTCTCCCCTTAGACTCACAGTAAACATGGGTTGGGGAACGGAGCTGCAGGGGGAGGTCAGCCTGGCACCCAGGGGGAGGGTCTGAGGAAAGGGAAGCAGCACCCATGCACAGAGATTGGGGAGCAAATGGTCCTTTGCCAAATGCTCCTTTGGGAGCATCAGATGTCCAAAGAACCACTTCTAGGAGCTCAAGTTTAATCACAGGGTTTTTCTTTGTCTCAGGTTTGCAACCTCTTCTCTGTAGATGATGAAGTTTCATTCAGTTCCCTCCAAAACTCTCCTGAGGTTTTAGTTCCACGGACAGGCTGCCTCTGTGAAGAAGAAACGATTCTTGCCAGCTTTTTTTTTTTTTTTGAGATCTTTGAATTGTTTCCTGTAGGTCTTGAGCTCATCATTTTCATGCATCATTAGGTCATTTGCTTCAGAACTTCCCATTTCTTGCTGCCAAGTCACGATCTGCCATGACAGGTCATTCTAAGTTGCTCTTCGTCTTGTCTCTGTTAAAGCTCAGTCACTTCATTTCCTCCCTCCTCAGGATGTTGATCTGCCCATTTGATTGAAGAGTCTTCAGTCTGGACACCTTCATGATGATCTGTCAGGTGGGCTTTTTCTTCTCTTTTTTAGCCATGTTGGTGTAGGATAGATTGTTCTTGCTATTTTCAATGTCTGAATATGCATTTGACTTTGGAGCATCCTGCAGAGACATGAATGGACTCTACACTCAGCCTCACAGTGGAGACCTTGAGCCTTTTTTGCAGTTGCCCACAGTAGTTTTAATTGTGATTTAGCTTTTTCCACTTTTTTTTGATAGAATTGGTTTCATCTCCCAGAGGTTAGATTTTTTTTTTTTTTTTTTTTTTTTTTTACCCAGGAACAGATATCAACCGTTCTTGGCTGAATAGTGAGGATTTTCTTTCCCCCCATGTTTTATTACAACACATATGATGTTCCTCATTATAGGGTTGAACAAGTCCAGGTCACCAGACATTTCTGCATTTGCATCCTCTTCCCTCACAGGATGAAACTTGTTAGGAGCATTACATTTTGCTACAGCTTGTGCTGAACTGCTGACTAGCAGATTCCTTGTTTCCCTGTAGAGAAAGCCATTCTTTGACTACCTGAAAAATTCTGCCTAAAATCAAGAGAGCTATGAACACCTGAACCAGCCCAGCACACTCCACCATCTCCCACTGATATCCAGGGACAGCGAGACTGGGTGTCTCACTGTCAGTGCATTCTGCCAGGAAACTCTTCAGCATTTGCCACAACTGCTCCAGGTCCACATCCCTACCAGGATGCGGTTCCTCCACAGTGGCTCCTGGAGCAGAGTCCCCTATACAGCTGTTCCCATGGCCAGCTGGACCACAGCACACTGTGGAGATTACGGAGCTGGGTTCCGCCCAGAATCACTCCTGTGACAGGTAACTGGGCAGACCATGCCTGCAGAGGGTTGAGTGAGCAGTACCAAAGCAATGAAAACTCACACACCCTCCACCCTGCCCTTGGCATTTTCTTTTCTCTACTTACACTTCTCCCTCTGTGGCCCCAGCAGGCCCACACAATCCTCTAGGCATGCTGTACCCTCAGCCTGGAAAGATCTTCCTCCCATTGTCAATGTGGGGTCACACCCCTTCCTTAACAACTGTGTTCACTTGCCCCTATGTCCTCAGTGCTCAGGGCAGGGCCTGACTGGGATTAGGGGACCAGTGCTCCATGCATTTTTGTGAGAGGAATACAGGAATGAGCATTTGAATGGAGGAAGAAAGGAGAAAGCCATCCTTTGCCATCGCTGGAGATTCACACATCATGTTCTGCTGACCCATCAGGCAGTTAAAACTCTGGTCGATGTAGAAAGAAGGGGTGATACAATGTAAAATGTCGAACAAATGTTAATGACAGATAACCATGTAATGTTAATGAAAATTCACAATTTTGGACTATAAAAGACTATAGTCCAAAAGGACTATAGTCCTATAAAGGACTATAAAAGATCCTCAATTTAAAAAAAATTAAATAGTGTAATGGATTTCTTGTAATCCAATTTCAGGATAATTTAAAACAAAGCGTGAAGTAAATAAAACAACTGCTTGGAGATTTCAGAACTCTCCTAAATAATCTTTGGATCAGGGACTTCCCTGATTCAGGGGTTAAAACTCTGCACTTCCACTGCCGTGGACCTGGGTTCAATCCCTGGTCAGGGAACTAAGGTCCCACAAGCCACGTGGCCAAAAAAAAAAACATCTTTGGATCAAAGAAGGCGCCCAAAACAGTATTCCACAATACTTTTAAAATACTAACAACAGATATACCAACAATACGTAGAATAGAGATAATACTATTCAATGAAGAAAATTCATACCATATAATACTTCTGAACACTTAGGACAAACATGTGAAAATGAATCAAACAATGAATAATGTAGCTTAAAAAGCTAGAAATTGAAAAGGAAATACAAAGAAGGCAGAGCAACAAAAATAAGAAGTTGTAGCATAAAGTATTTTAGAGCTCTGAAAATTGGAACGCTTGATAGGAAAAAATAAGAACTGCTTCTAGGGTGGCTATTTTTCTTTTCCCTGAGGATGTCCAGTGAACTCTGTGGACTCTGTAGAAGCCTCCCTCAGACATACCTTAAAACTCCACTGGAAAAGTACATACTCCTGTACTAGTGAATATAACAAAAGAGAAACAGATTCACAAATATAGAGAACAAACTAGTGGTTACCAGTGGAGAGGGAAGGGGGAAGGAGTAAGGTAATATAAAGGTACAGGATTAAGAGGTACAAACTATTATGTATAAAATAAGCTACAAGGATATATTGTACAACACAGGGAATACAGCCAATATTTTATAATAACTAGAAATGGAGTATAACCTTTAAAAATTGTGAATCACTTATTTTACACTTGTATTTAACATATAATATTGTACATCAACTATACTTCAATTAAAAACCAAATATGATGCTATCTTTATAGAATATGTCTTTGTATAAGCATTACTATTAGTGATCTAGTAATGTATATAATTCCAGTGACATTTAGATCCTCACGACCACTAAGTGTTGTTTCCTGTTCAGATGTGCATGTTGCATTGGTTCTGGGCCATGAGTCTGTTCAATGAAGTCCCTGTCTTCCATCTTCCACTGAATCCACACCTTTTGTTTTGTCAAAATCTCCCTTCCCTGCTGTGTATACTTCATTCCATTATTTCTGACAATGACAGAACAAGGAGAGCAACCAAAGCAGATGTATCTGGAGGTGACTGGGAGGTGGGGCAAGTCATGGTTTCTCAAGCTCTGCCCCCTGAGATTTGCCCTTCCCTTAGTTACCTGAGCAAGTTTCACCTCTGCAGTGATGGAGGGGGAGAATCTCTATCTTTTACGTCTTGAGAACCCACGACCCTTTTATCCTTGCAGTCAAGTAACGAACATCTAATTAGTGTGAAACTTGTTATTCTGTAGACATTCACGGGGTGTACGTTCAGAGAAACTACTGTTTTGGGGGTTTGGTTTTGTTTTCCTAAAATTGTTCTTGAGGCAGCTGTGGTGTAAGCCACAGTGTACCACAATGGGCGTTAGAGGCTATTATTTCAAATCCTAGTTTTGTCACTTATTAGCTGTGTGACACTGGCCGGACCTCCTGTCCTCTGAATTTCCCTTACCCCATTTGAAACATAAAAATTAAAAATTTCTTCTTCTAGTGTTTTTTTCTGAGGGGAGGGGGAGAGTTTAATGGTAAAATGTGTGTAAATTTACTTAGCTATTTACTTGATACATGTTTGGACCTTCAAAATGTATGAGTTATGTTAGGGAAGCTATAATGTTAGTACGGTACACTAAAATATTTCAAAAGGTTTTGATTTTCAAGGACAAAGTATATTAATGTTTGATAAAGCATTAAAGGATAAACTTTTTTTTTAATATACAAGGACTGCCCTCAAAGTCATAAATTCTTAACTGGTTACTAACTGAGAATCCAGAATGTTGAGCAACTTTTTGATCAAATCATTTACTTCACTGGTTGTCAACCACCTGGAGTGTTTTAAAAAAAATTACCAGTACCTGGGCTCCACCCCAGACCTCTTAAACTGGAATGCCCAGGTGGGGCATTGAAAAAAAGGGCAAGAGCAAAGAACACCATATTTTAATTATCACAAGGCTAAAGTTCCTTCAAAAGAGAAATTAAAGTAGACCTAGCTGATTGTTCACTTTATGAGTCAGAGGCACAAGCTGAATTAGCAGGGACTGTTATAAAAGCTTTAGATTTCAGGTTCACAGCTGTCTGAGTAAGAAGAGAAGGTTCCAGTGGATCCGGCTGTGGCCCTGGTGCTCTGTCTCTCCTGTCTGCTTCTCCTCTCACTCTGGAAACAGAGCTCTGGGAAAGGGCAGCTCCCGACTGGCCCCACTCTTCTCCCAATTCTTGGAAATATCCTACAGTTAGATGTTAAGGACATCAGCAAATCCTTAACCAATGTAAGTAGGTTTTATGTTCCTCCAGTGGCTTGCAAAGGGAAAGTAAATGAACTGTGCTTTTAAATAAAATATCTTTATTAAAATATATTAAAATACATTACAATATATTAAAATAAAATTATTAAAAGATATTATTTTAAGGCAAACACTCCCTTGGAGTATTACTTTTGGTCTGTCATTGTCAATAATAGTGGAATGCATTTTGTGAGTAGAGAAACATTTAGGTCTTTGTATGGTTGAATCAAAATAATAACGTGACAAAAGACTGAAGTGTTTCTTCCCTTTGTTTCACCACCATTTGCTATGATTTTTGGCTGAAGGTAAATGGTAAGGGAAATGTCTTGTGTTTAGAGATTTCATTCAAGAAGTCATCTATTATATAAACTGTGTTTTGTTCAGAACAGCTATGAAAATTGAACTTCTGTGAAGAAGCAAATTATGCCTGATGTTAAGGAAATAGCTTGGGAGCAGGACAAGTATGAATGAATGAAAGAAAAAAGTAATTAGTCAGAGCCAGCTGGGTGGTAATAAAATCCTTCTGGATTCTGCACAAAGCTGCTGTCTGTGGCCAAGAATGATGCAAGATGGAAGAAACTGTTCTTCCATGAGCTGCTGCATGTCCTGGCACTGCCTTTGTGATGCTTGCTCTCTTTCTGTTTGTAATACTAGCGGATCTTAAACTGGGCTGGGCATTTGAATAATCTGGGGTGGTTTTAAAATATATAGATTTCTAGTATTTATCACTACTGAGTCAGAATTCCCATGGGATGAGCTTTACAGGTGATTCTGAAGCAGTCAACTGGATATTGCTTCCAAGGTAGGCATTAGAAATTGATAAATTTCTTAGGCATCGGAAGTCAACTAAGCAGTGTTGAAATTTGTGTTTTCTCCTTAATAGACATTCTCCAAAGACACACAGATGGCCAGTAGGCACATGAAAAGATGCTCAACATCACCAATTATTAGAGAAGTGCAAATCAAAACTACAATGAGGTACCACTTCACATAGGTCAGAATGGCCATCATTAAAAAGTCTACAAATAACAAATGCTGGAGAGGGTGTGGAGAAAAGAGAACCCTCCTACACTGCTGGTAGGAATGTAAGTTGGTGCAGCTACTAAGGAAAACAGTACGGAGGTTCCTCAGAAAACTAAAAATAGAATTACCATATGATCCGGCAATCCCATTCCTGGGCATATATCCAGATAAAACTATAGTTCAAAAAGATACATGCACCCCTATGTTCACAGCAGCACTATTCACAATAGCCAAATCATGGAAACAACCTAAATGTCCATCAACAGATGAATGGATAAAGATGTGGTACATATATACAGTGGAATACTACTCAGCCATAAAAAAGAACAAAATAATGCCATCTGCAGCAACATGGATGCAACTAGAGATTATCATACTAAGTGAAGTAAGTCAGAAAGAGAAAGACAAACACCATATGTTATCACTTACTTGTGGAATCTAAAATATGGCACAAATAAACCAATCTACAAAACGGAAACAGACTCACAGACACAGAGATCAGCCTTGTGGTTGCCAAGGGGGAGCTGGGGGGAGGGAGAGGGATGGACTGGGGGTTTGGGGTTGGTAGATGCAAACTATTACATTTAGAATATATATATATTTGTAGGATATATATTTGGATATATATATATTAGGATATATATATATATATTTGTAGGATATATAACAAGGTTCTACCATATAGCACAGGGAACTATATCCAATCTCCTGGGATAAACCATAATGGAAAAAAATATTTTTAAAAGGTATATATGTGTAAAACTGAGTCACTGTGCTGTACAGCAGAGAATGGCACACCATTATAGTTGAAGTAAATCAACTATACTTCAATAAAAAAAAATTGGGGTCTTCTATTTATTAACTGTGAGACACTGGAAATAAACAGGAAAGCCTTTGAACCTTCATCTCTTTATCTATAAAACAGGGTAAATAAACCTAGCTCAAAGTTTTGATATGATGATTAGTAATTATATGAGTACCAAGTACCCAGGCCATGGCCCGGCACATCAGAGGTGATATAATAATCACCATCATGTTTAGTCTTTTAAAACATTTTTATTGAAGTATAGTTGATTTACAGTATCGCATTAGTTTCAGGTGTACAGCATAGTAATTCAGTTTGTTTTTTTTGTAGATTATATTCCATTATATGTTATCACAATATATTTTTTAAATGAAAATAATGTGAAGCTTATTTATTTATTTATTTATTTTTATTTTTTGGAGCTTTATTATTTAAAGAAAAACATCTGGACACACACACATACTCCTAAAGGCTTTCAGGGGGTTGGGAGTGAGGTTTAGAACATAAACATTTTACTAAAATTCTCCAGGTGGTTCTTGATATGAATTACATTATAAATTTGAAGATCAATTATATATTGTAGATACTAAAATTTTTAAAGTCATGACATTTATGAAGGACTACTGGCAGGAACAATATGAATATGTCCATTACCTTTAGCTAACGGTACCCATTTACTAAGAAACAATAGGCTCAGCTACTCATCTCAAATATAAAAAAACAGACTCGGTCTGATATGATACGGTACTACTTTGAATCTGTTAGTAGTACCATCTTCGTAGAATACATGATTCCAAGATTTTTGTTAGCACACTTTAAAATTACTCTGCCATCATTGGACATCAATTTTGAAATCATAGACATCTGTGACTTACTTATTTCAGGTAGGTCAGATAATGACCATTCTATTCTAGCTTTTTGAATTTGTAAGGGGGAAAACACCTCGTCATGCACCTTTCCCCAGCACATCAAGTTTCAAATTGAAAATGTGACCTGCTACAGTAATGCACTTGCTAGTACTACACACCTTGTACAAAGAAAAACAGAGGCAAGATAGGTATGGAAAGAGAAAAACTTCTTTTGTTGGCCCTCAAACTGAGTGAAGTTTTGAAATGTAGAGATGCTCTCTGACATTTATAATGTATACCTGTATGTTCATTCTTACTATGTAAATAAAATTGCCTCTACGAAGTGGCATTAAAGTTTGTCAATATATGAATTCTTCCTAACTTTACTCCCAGATGAAGGTTTGGATAAACTATGGCTTTCTAACATTTAAATCTACTTTGGAACATAGCAATACAGCTTATACTGTACAAAAGTTTTATGACTTTTTTTTCCTATTAGATTTTTCCTAATTGACTCGAGCATTATTACATCTCCATTTTTGCATATGAAGATAGTGACTTGCTCCAAGTAATCCTCAGGTAGTAAATGGCTAGAATTTGAACTCTAAAGCCATGCTTTGCTGCCTGTAAGATTTTCTAGAACAAATCTGATTGTAAACCATATTGTGTTTGTGTTTCACTTGATCCTCAAGGGAAACAGAGGTGCTATTACCTTGATTTTTCAGATTTTAGAAACATTTCTGGAGGATAAAATTGCTTAGTGAGTAGAGCTTAATTTAACTAAGTCTTGATACCAAATACTTTAAATGTGACCTGAAATTTCTTTATCCCTTTTATCTTTTGATATACTCATATGATTTTCCTCTATTTTAGCTTGTTGGTTACTTAACTTTTCAGTTCATCTCAAGTTGCTATCTGCCTGGGGGCAGAATTTGAAACTTTAAAAACTAAAAGCTTATAAATTTATAAAATATTGATACCTTTTTTACTAAGTGAAAAAAAAAACAAAACCAAATAAACAAGGCTGTGAGTAAATTTAATTCTATGGAACACAGGCAAGGGACTGGGAAACTGAATTAGAAACTTCCTGAAAAGTCAAGTACTGATTTTTGTTCTTTTTTTTTCCAAAGGAAACTATTTCTACCGTAATTTCTAATGTCAAATATGGCTTCCTCTAACTTTTCTCCTTTTTAAAGGAGAACTGTACTAGCTTCCTTAACAACAAAAAAATCCAGTGAGATATTCACCTGATATAAAAGTACCCACAATTTCTTTTTTTTTTTTTTTTGGCCACGCCGCGCGGCATGTGGGATCTTAGTTCCCCAACCAGGGATGGAACCTGTGTCCCCTGCAGGGTAAGCACGGAGCCTTAACCACTGGACGGCCAGGGAAGTACCCCCCCCTACAATTTCTTATACTACATCTTTTTCATTGTTCTTCCTTGTCTTCAAAAGAACAAGAAGGACAGGATAGGAAAGATAGCATTTAGTTTTTCATGGAGAATAATTATGAAAAGAGATTAACCCCAGAAATCATGCCTTTCTGTAGTAGCCCTTAATGTTTAAGGACGAGGAAATAAAATATCCCACTATTACATAAACAGAACCAACTTACGTAAATAATGAAATCACTCACGCTGTGAGGCTTCGAGTATACTCCATTCTCTGTTGTTTGATTTGCATAAGCGAAGATTATACGTTCGTATGTCTTGAGAATGAATGATGGATAAATTTGAACCACCTGAAGGATTTTTCATCACAGCTGAAGCCATTTTATAATGTAGCAATTCCTTTTTCCTATTTTAAGTAACGAAAGTCCATTCTTAAGAATATGTTGTCCAACAACTAAAACACTCTCAGGATCCATTATTTGCCAGTGATTTATACTGACTCCGCCTTACGTTATCATCCAATACCCTCGAGGACCGTCTGAAACCGCGTTTGCTTTGCACCATGTATTATCCAGGACGCTTGTTCCAGGGTTCACCTGGTATAAAAACTCGGCCAAACTCACGCCACCGGGGTCTTCAGCCGAGTCTGCACGCTGGGTCGGTTCAGCAGTGTGCCCGCGCAGAAGTGGCCGCCCGCTGCCGCTAGGAAGTCCACCAGGTGCTGCTTCTGATACCACGCCGACCTGTCCAGCACCGCGCGCCCCGCGTCCGCCACTTACTGAGCAGCTGCTGGTTATCAGCAGCCTAGACCCCCAGGCGCAGGGCGCGCACGGTGCTTTGCACGTGCTTTACGTCCAGGGCCTTGTGCGCCGAGGTACCGCCGCTCCCGTCTCCCAGGCGCGCGGTTGCACCTCCCACGGACGCGCTCGCTTTGTGGCCCAATCGGTGGAAGTGAAACAGGCCCAACAGTGCCAGAAGATGTCCCAAAGGAAGCGAGTCATGGGGTCAAAGGTGCAGTAGATGGTCTGGGGAAAGTTGCCCGCCACACCACCGTCCAAGAGCTCTGGGAGCCCTGTCTTCGTGCCCCTCTCTGGGAAGAACTCCTTGAACAGACCCGGAGCCTTCGGCACCTCCAGCAACCCCCGCGCGCTAGAGTTGGCCTCACGCAGTACCAGGGGAAGACTCTTGACCCGCCTGTGGTACCAAACCACCACCTCGGGAAATGCACCGCGATTTGGGCGCCGCCATCTTCCTTCCTAGTGACCTAGGACAAGAAAGTGAGTATAATTCCCCATGCTATACAGTAAATCCTTGTTGCTTATCTAGTTTATGTATATTAGTTTGTATCTGTTAATCCCATACCCCTAATTTGTTCCCCCCCTTAGTAACTATACATTTGTTTTCTATGTTTGTGAGACTTTTTCTCTTTTGTATATAAATTCATTTGTATTATTTTTTAGAGTTGACATATAAGTGATATGATTTAGTATTTTTCTTTCTCAGACTTATTTCACTAAGCATATTATCCTCTAGACCCATCCAGGTTGCTACAAATGGCAACATTTCACTCTTTTAAAAAAAAAATTATTATTATTTTTTTGGTACGCGGGCCTCTCACCGCCGCGGCCCCTCCCGTTGCGGAGCACAGGCTCCGGACGCGCAGGCTCAGCGGCCACGGCTCACGGGCCCAGCCGCTCCGCGGCATGTGGGATCTTCCCGGACCGGGGCACGAACCCGAGTCCCCTGCATCGGCAGGCGGACTCTCAACCACTGCGCCACCAGGGAAGCCCCCAAAATTATTTTTTTTATTGGTCTTTTTTTAATGGCTGAGTAATATTCCATTGTATAAATACACCACATATTTTTAAGCCAGTTGTCTGTTGATGGGCATTTGGGTTGCTTCCATGACTTGGCTATTGTAAATAGTGCTGCTGTGAACATTGGGGTGCATTATCTTTTCGAATTAGAGTTTTTGTTTTTTTCTGGGTAAATACCCAGGAATGGAATTGCTAGATCATATAGTAACTCTACTTTTAGTTTTTAAAGGAGTCGCCCTACTGTTCTCCATAGTGGCTGCACCAATTTACATTCCCGCAACCAGTGTAGGAGGGTTCCCTTTTCTGCACACTCTCTTCAGCATTTATTATTTGTAGACTTTTTGATGATAACCATTTTGACTGGTGTGAGGTGGTACCTCATTGTGGTTTTGATTTGCGTTTCTCTAATAGGTAGTGATGTTGAGCAGCTTTTTATATGCCTGTTGGCCATCTGTGTGTTGTCTTTGGAAAAATGTCTATTTAGGTCTTCTGCTTTATTATGTTGAGATATGTTACCTCTACACCCACTTTGGTGAGAGGTTTTTTTTTTTTTTATCATGAATGGATGTTGAATTATCATCATACATATATAAGATCCAGAAATGTTTGAAGTTATGTGTGGCAGAATAAAAACATCAACAACATGATGTTGATAACAATCTTAATCATGAGCAAAATAGACCAAATTGTGACTTCTTTCGCTAATATTTGCATTTTCTTTACATTTCCCAGCTCTCAGAAGCATATGGCCCTGTGTTCACTGGGTATTTTGGCTTGAAGCCCACCATTGTGTTGCATGGTTATGAAGCAGTGAAAGAAGCCCTGATTGATCCGTGAGAAGAGTTTTCTGGAAGAGGCAGTCTCCCTGTGTCTCAAAGAGTTAATAAAGGACATGGTAGGTGTGCATGTGCGCATGTTCCGCATTGGTAGAGAGGGTGGGGAGGATGGAAAAGAGGAATTTGAAGAGCCCCCTAGCAGAGCTGGGTCCATCTGCCAGGCTGCCAAGTGTCAGCTCACTCCTCCTTCCCTAGGGCCTCCCTCCTAGTTTCTGTTTCTCCTCCTGGTAGGAATCCTCTTTAGCAATGGAAAGAGATCTGGCACATCTCCCTCATGACACTGTGGAATTTGGGGATGGGGAAGAGGAGCATTAGGACCGAGTTCAAGAGGAAGCCCACTGCCTTGTAGAGGAGTTGAGAAAAACCAGTAGTGGGTGATTCTGTGCTCTGGTACTCTCACGTTAACAGACTGCTCTCTTCTCCAGTGACATCCTAGGAAACATTTCAGGCACAGCCACATCTTTCATATGGGTCATGGTTGTCAGCCCTCCTGTGGAGCGGGAAGAGAGCCAAGAGGGCTTTTGTGTATCTATGCTTGTTGTGTGTGTACACCCATTATGGTGCATATAGTGTGGATTAAAGGTCATTTAATCCTATCCTGTCCTGAACTTTTTGTTTTCAAATCATTAGGTCATGAAGGTAGAAGGTTTTGAGTCTCGTTTTCTTCTAGCATCAGAGAATAATGTTTTTTCCCATAGTGTAAATGTGGGTTATGTATTCCAGAACATTTCATCAAGTGGACATGGTGGGAATGACCTCATCACACCCATATGGAGCATGAAACACATGACATGTGCTTTCACTTAATTGGCCTATATTTGTATGGTTGCCTCACTCACATGTCTGAGGGTTTCTTCTGAGACCCATTGCCTACTGTTCTGGCCAGTAATGATAATTGTCTATGATTTTAATTGCTTAGGCATCCCTTAGTGCAGACCTCATCAATTGTGATTTCCTTGTAAATAACTGTTTTAAAATTATCAGCTTCAGTTATTTAATGTTGCTCCCTACGTATAGTATTGTTTTATATATTTTAAGAAATAGATGCTGTGGCTTAATCCTGAACATTACACAAATACCAGGTTATAAAATGATTTATTTAAACAGATTTCAACTATTATTAATAACTCATTACCCTGCCTTCCCTATTAGTTTCTTCTGTTTTCAGCTTTCTTTATATTTCCCTCCCCCATTATTGATAAAATAATCATGTTTTCTGTTTTCTCTACTTTATGATACTTTGACATTTTGGGGGCCTTGCAGACCCAGGGAGCAACTGCCTCTCCCGAGGTTAGCTAATTCTTAGATAGATCATCACATCTTGTGTGTGAGCACTCCTTTGATTTTCAAACCAGCCTATCCAAAGCTGATACCCCCAGGAAACCTCCTTTATGAAACCCTCACACACCAAGCCAGTATTCTCCCTGCCCTAAATCAACCCAGGGCCAGTTACAGGACAACTAGGGACCACCCCTGGGGCCTAGAGCCCTCTGAAATTACCCAAACTCTCCAGTGTTAAACTTAGTAAGTATGCCTACCCAGCCTTGCTCATTTCTTCCACGAAAACCCCAGCATAGGCTTTGGCCCGTGCTCTCTCCTTGTTCCTTCTACCTCCTGACTGACATGGGTGCTTCCCCACGTGGCCTGTGTAGTGTGCCCCCTCCTCTGGGGAAGTATGAGTATTAAACTATCTTATCATCTCCTGATCTGTTGGCCTTACTATCTGAATAAAAATAAAACCCAAGTACATTTTAAAACAATTGGATGCTAATTGGTAATTTTTTTTACCAGTTTTGGTACTTTGGTAATATTTTACCCCTTACTGTCGGCTGTACTGACCTATGAAGTGCTTGTTAAGATGGATCTTATTTTCAGTCTGAATTCCAAATTACCCTGCTTTGTAAGTCTCTCTCTCAAGTGAAAGGAAAGATTAAAAATCAGATTTTAGCTGTCACACACACAGAAATCTTAAGGCCTTCTCAAATTATCCCCTACCTTCTAAAGTAAAAGTTTTTCTGCAAGCTTAGTGTCTTGGCATGGTTCAGCTGCAAAGGAGCCTGGCATACGAGCACTTAACTAAATAGGTTCCTATTACTTAATTCCCTATCGTTTCATCACAACACTTTGATTCAAGTCACCCTTAATTACATGTATGATGTGATTTGGGTTTTTTGCATATAAAGTTTATCGATCATCCGATTACAGCAATTTCATGTAAATATTGACCACTAAAAAAGAAAACTACTTTTCCTCTGCTTTATTTGTCTGTAAAATGATGGACTTCATCTAAATTCAAATTAAAAAATTTGTAACAACATATGGTATTCTGTTGATGGCTATATGTAGCAATATCCCAGAATTCCACAAGAGGGCATGTTCTGTCCAAATAAATTAAATGTGAGGCCTGATTGGTGATGAGGGACACTATTTCTTAGAGCAGGATGTTCCTCCCCACACCTCCTCTCCATACTGCAATAAAGAAAGAAAAGAACTCCATTTATCAATTTAATCTTTCTTGTTTGCCCTGTGATTTGTTTGAAATGCAGAATCCGTACCTATTTTTTTTTAGGCAAACAAATCTATCTTACAATTCACGTTCATTTGTGTTAGTTTTCTTCTCCTGCAACATGGACACCTTTTGCTTTTTTTCCTTTGTTCCATCAAACACCTGAATTTTTCCATAATCTTTCTCTCTTTAATCTTTTCCTTTCCTGATTCTACAAGTTGTTCCTTCAGTTATTCACTATATATAAAACGTTTCCAGGTTCCTAACTATTGCTTCCTTCCTACGTCAGTGCTTAATTGTCTGCAAGTTTACCAGACAGTTGTGATTTTACACTGATAGATAACCTGAATTATTGTCTTAAAAAACTGACCCTTAAAATTTTTTCTGTTCTTTCGCTCTTCAAAATAACCAGCACCTTGACTCAAGACAGTGATATAAATGGAGTATTTGGAGAACTATTATTAAACAAGCTAGGACGGAATGGTCAATTCATGTTTTTTTTTTTTTTAACATCTTTATTGGAGTATAATTGCTTTACAATGGTGTGTTAGTTTCTGCTTTACAACAAAGTGAATCAGTTATACATATACATATGTCTCCATATCTCTTCTCTCTTGCATCTCCCTCCTTCCCAAGCTCCCTACCCCACCCCTCTAGGTGGTCACAAACCACCCAACTGATCTCCCTTTGCTATGCGGCTGCTTCCCACTAGCTATCTATTTTATATTTGGTAGTGTATATATGTCCATGCCACTCTCTCACTTTGTCCTAGCTTACCCTTCCCCCTCCCCATATCCTCAAGTCCATTCTCTAGTACATCTGCATCTTTATTCCCGTCTTGTCCCTAGGTTCTTCTGACCATTTTTTTTCTTTTTTCTTTTTTTTTTAGATTCTATATATATGTGTTAGCATACAGTATTTGTTTTTCTCTTTCTGACTTAACTTCACTCTGTATGACAATCTCTAGGTCCATCCACCTCACTACAAATAACTCAATTTCGTTTCTTTTTATGGCTGAGTAATATTCCATTGTATATATGTGCCACACCTTCTTTATCCATTCATCTGTCGATGGACACTTAGGTTGCTTCCATGTCCTGGCTATTGTAAATAGAGCTGCAATGAACATTGTGGTACCTGACTTTTTTTTTTTTAATTTATTTTTGGCTGCATTGGATCTTCGTTGCTGCACACAGGCTTTCTCTAGTTGCGGCGAGTGGGGGCTACTCTTCGTTGCGATGCATGGGCTTCTCATTGCGGTGGCTTCTCTTGTTGTGGGGCACGGGCTCTAGGCACGCAGGCTCAGTAGTTGTGACACGCGGGCTCAGTAATTGTGGCTCACGGGCTCTAGCGCGCAGGCTCAGTAGTTGTGGCACATGGGCTTAGTTGCTCCATGGCATGTGGGATCTTCCCAGACCAGGGCTCGAACCCATGTCCCCAGCACGGGCATGTGGATTCTTAGCTGCTGCGCCACCAAGGAAGCCCCACATGACTCTTTTTGAATGATGGTTTTCTCAGGGTATAAGCCCAGTAGTGGGATTGCTGGGTCGTATGGTAGTTCTATTTTTAGTTTTTTAAGGAACCTCCATACTGTTCTCCATAGTGGCTGTATCAATTTACATTCCCACCAACAGTGCAAGAGAGTTCTCTTTTCTCCACACCCTCTCCAGCATTTATTGTTTGTAGAGTTTTTGATGATGGCCATTCTGACCAGTATGAGATGATACCTCATTGTAGTTTCAATTTGCATTTCTCTAATGATTAATGATGTTGAGCATTCTTTCATGTGTTTGTTGGCAATCTGTATATCTTCTTTGGAGAAATGTCTGTTTAGGTCTTCTGCCCATTTTTGGATTGGGTTTTTTTTTTTTTTTTTTTTTGATATTGAACTGCATGAATTGCTTGTATGTTTTAGAGATTAATCCTTTGTCAGTTGCTTCATTTGCAAATATTTTCTCCCATTCTGAGGGTTGTCTTTTGGTCTTGTTTATGGTTTCCTTTGCTGTGCAAAAGCTTTTAAGTTTCATTAGGTCCCGTTTGTTTATTTTTGTTTTTATTTCCATTTCTCTAGGAGGTGGGTCAAAAAGGATCTTGCTGTGATTTATGTCATAGAGTGTTCTGCCTATGTTTTCCTCGAAGAGTCTGATGGTGTCTGGCCTTATATTTAGGTCTTTAATCCATTTTGTCAATTCATGTTTAAGGGAACATTGATGTGTTGATTTTAAGCATGCTTAAATTTTTGCTGATAGGGGAATTTCTAGGTAGATATTGCTTCAGAGATTCTAAAATTATCAGTTATCCACAACAAAGTATTATATTTATATTTTAAGTGTTTTATAAATCTTTTCAATTCTTTAGGGTCACCCTGTGATCCCACTTTCATCCTGGGCTGTGCTCCCTTCAATGTGATCTGCTCCATTATTTTCCAGAATCGTTTTGATTATACAGATCAGAATTTTCTTAACTTGCTGGGAAACTTTAATGAAAACCTCAGGATTTTTGAGCTCCCCATGGATCCGGGTGAGGTCAGGATCCTCACTTCCTGAGAAATCATTTATGCTCTTTTCTCTGACAAGTCCAAGATTCTACATGGACCAAGCCATGAAGTGAATGTTTGAAAACTGGACATTTGGGATATTACAACGTGGTAACTCTGGGAATCAGATTCTCCCCTCTCTTTGTTTTGTTTATTTTTTGCTTGCTCCAGTTTTTTTTTTTTTCTTAATTCCCTGACCAGGGATCAAACCCCTGCCCCCTGCAGTGGAAGCATGGAGTCTTAACCACTGGACCGCCAGGGAAGTCCCTGTAGTTTTTTGTTTGTTTGTTTCTTTTTGGCCTTCTACAAGCTGTAGATATTTGTTTATATAGTGACTTTTCTAAACTATTTCGCAGTCTCTTTTGTTTTTTTTTTTTGCCTTGTGTGGTCACTGGAATCTCTGTTCCTTTAGCTTACATTCAGCTAGTGTTTGGAGAGCGATGTCCTTTTTTTAGGAGTGATAGATCTTTCTTTTGCTTTTCTTTTTATTTTCATTTTTAAAAAATCGAATGAAAGAGTCTTTAAATTCTGTATTGCTTTACAGTTTTCAAAAGTTTCACACACATGATTTCGTATAATCCCGTAATAACCCTTTTCCCTCACTACCCCTATACTTCCCCTCCCTCCTTCCCTCTCCCTTCTTATAACCACTAGTTTGTTCTCTATCTGGAGTCTACGGATATTGATATCTTTGAATGTGAGGAGCCAAAAAGAAAAAAAGATGAAGAGACAGAGATGGAGAGATAGAGAGAGAGAAAGGAAGAGAGGAAGGGGGGAGGGAGGGAGGGAGGAAATAACTCTTCCAGGTTGGCTCCGTACATGTGTGTAGCTTTCTAAATTTCTCAGTATACAGGGGTGCTTTTGAATGTCCTAATTTCCCAAAGGCACTCCCTCCCCAGCTTTTCTTCCTGGAGTTTGGTGTTCTGTCGTATGCCTTAACTGCAATCGTTTGCCCCAAGTGGCTGTGGGCTGTTCATTAATCTTGCAAGGTTTTTGAGACATCCCTGCTGCGTTTCCACTCTAGGTTAGATGAAACAAAAACAAGTGCCTGTGTCAGTCTGTCAGGTGGCCCCAGACAGGTTAGAACACAGAAACACAGTCTTCGTGAGTGAGGTCTGCTCTGGTCCCTCTGGAACCAGGATCCAGGCTCCCACACCACAAGCTGCCCTTGTTAAGACTGCTGCCAAGCCGAGGATGGAAGTGGGACAAGGGCAAAAAAAAAAAGGAAAAAGATAAAACAAGCCACAGATCTTTCCTGCCATTTTTAAAGTTGATTCTGACAGTTTCTACTTGATTTTCTGACATTTTTGTAGAGGGATAGGCCTTTAGAACTGTCTACTGCATCATTTTTGCTGGTGTTATTCTGTAAGTGAATGTTTGAACACAGCAGTCCTGCCTTATTGTCATAGAGTGAACATCTGGGAAAGGTGGCTGAGCCTTTATTTTACGAAGAAAAAAAATTCCTGAGTATAAAGCTGGAATTCAAGCCTGTTGGCTTCCTGGCCAGTGGTTTTTCCACTATCCCCCAAAGCCCAGTTTCCATAAACTACTTTGGTGACTGCCCAAAAGGATGGCCATAGCACTCAATGGACATCCAGGTCCTTGCTGAAAGGTTTCCATTACCCACAAGGCTTATTCTCAAATATGTAGTGATTTCTTCATCACGTTACTTAGCAGAAATATCCTAATTTAGGAAGGATGAGAATATCTCTTTCAAGGAGAGACAATGTTTATGAACAGAGGTGCTGCCAGGGAACACTGACTAAGGCAGGGGTGTTTGATGCTTCAGTTGGGATCCTAGCTGACAGTGTAATTGGGCTTGGGATGACAAAATGATTTGTTCTATGGTGTATGAATCATAAACAAACACCACAGTTTTGCCCTGTGCTGAGCTGATATGTCCTGTACTCTGCCTAAATAAAATCACATGATCTTAGAAAAGTCACTTACCTGCTCTGGTGCACAGCTACTTTATCCCAAAAATGCTGAGGTGGGTTTCATGCCGTTTTTGCACCCCTCTGAGTTATAATATAGTGATTCTATTTCTGAGGCTGCTTGATAGCAGTAGAAATAGCAAGGAATGGCTTTGTGCTCAATATCAGGTTACTCAAAATTCCTTAACCTCTGCCCTCATCTACAAAATGTGAATCATAGTAATTCATCTTATTCTGTGTTTAAAGGTTGTAAGGAAGAATTAATTTAAAAAATGAGAGAATTGACATAAATATGTTTAATACCATAAGGTTGATGTATGAATATAGAAAATTGCTATAAACTTTCATCATCTGGTCAGATTTTTCTCCCTTAAATATCTCTAGCAGCATGAAGAATTATTTTACATGTACACTATAAAATGCTCCCCCTGAAGAAAGAGACCATTTTTTTTTTCACTTCAGTTTTTAACCAAGGCTTGGCATATGGTAGATATGTCTTCAATATGTTTTTAGTTTAATGAATATATTTTTAAAATCTTTAAGGTCTGCAATAATTTCCCTGCTCTCATGGACTATCTCCCAGGGAGTCATAGCAAAGTGCTTAAAATTTTTGCTTATGTAAAATGCTATGTTTTGGAGAAAATAAAAGAACACCAAGCATTTCTGGACATTAGCAATCCTCGGGACTTCATTGATTGTTTCCCAATCAAAATGGAACAGGTGAAATATTAATGACAGATTTGTTATCTGTTTGCCTGAATTTTTTTGTTCATTGACTAGTTCTGTACTTATTAGGGATATTTAAATGGTTACGGACGAAATGCTTGACCAGCACTTTGGGTACTTATATGTGCATGGATCTGGATTGAGCATCAAAGGAGATTTAAAATTGAATTGTTAGGGGCTTCCCTGGTGGCGCAGCGGTTGCGAGTCCGCCTGCCGATGCAGGGGACGCGGGTTCGTGCCCCGATCCGGGAAGATCCCACATGCCGCGGAGTGGCTGGGCCCGTGAGCCGGGTCCGCTGAGCCTGTGCGTCCAGAGCCTGGGCTCCGCAATGGGAGAGGCCACAACAGTGAGAGGCCCGCGTACCACACAAAATAAATAAATAAATAAATAAATAATAAAATTGAATTGTTAAATAACAATACATGGACCCTGTTCGTTAGGAACTAATAAGCTACCTGAAGAGAAGGAGAACATACGTCTCGGGTGAAATGGAAATACAAACAAATGAGAAATACAAAATACTGAGCCCTTAAAGGAAGGTGGATGGATGTGATCATTTCACACAGCATGTGGGAGAGTGAGAAGGAAGGTGGGTTTCCTGAATGTCCTGAGGTTTGATGTAGATCTTCACATATTTGCAATAAGTCATAGGGGAGGGAATTTCAGATTGGTAGAATGGTGTCATGAGAGGTTCAGAGGTGTGTTGTGGTAAAGAGACTAGATGGATGGAAGAGAGAAGCCTTAAATGAGTGTAACCAAAAATAAATTTGGACAGATGTGGAGTGGGAGGTTGGTGTCTGTCAAGTAACTGTAAACGTGAATATTGGCAGGAAAAGTTGTGATTTGATCAGGTAGATGTATGAGCCAGAACAAGAGTAGAATGCAAATAATTACTGGGGGGGCTTCCCTGGTGGCGCAGTGGTTGAGAATCCGCCTGCCGATGCAGGAGACACGGGTTCGTGCCCTGGTCCGGGAAGATCCCACATGCCGCGGAGCAACTAAGCCCGTGAGCCATGGCCGCTGAGCCTGTGCGTCCGGAGCCTGTGCTCCGCAACGGGAGAGGCCACAACAGTGAGAGGCCCGCATACCGCAAAAAAAAAAAAAAAAAAAAAATTACTGGGGAAGATTATCCTGGGAGTTCTGTAGAATGATCTGTATGATGAGAATGGAGTTCAGGGACCAGCTGTGAGATTTTTAATTTCTTTGGACTTCGGCTTGATGAAAGTCTGGACCATGGAAATGCAGAAGATTCTGAAATAAAATCAATCTGTCCATCTTGGCATAGTTTCAGAGATCTATAACGATTGGTTTTAGTTAGAGAGGATGAGAGTCAAATTGTAGGAACTGTATGGGAAATTTCAGTAATTAAGACCAAATTCCCTATTTGAGAAGTTCAACCCAGGAGGGAAGAATTCAGATAGTAAATCTGAATAGTGAATTTGAATAGTGGTAGTGTCAAGTTGGAAACCGTGACAAAAGTAATATAGATGCCATTAAAAAACATTTATATAGGGGCAGAGTTGTTCTTGAACTGGGGAAAGGCAGAATCTAGAACACACTGTAAAAAGCTAAATCTAGAGAAGGAAATTTCTTCATTTGAGGCCACCATTATTTTTATTAAATATAAATTTATTTATTTTATTTATTTATTTTTGGCTGCGATGGGTCTTTGTTGCTGCGTGCGGGCTTTCTCTAGTTGTGGTGAGCGGGAGCTACTCTTCGTTGCGGTGTGTGGGCTTCTCATTGTGGTGGCTTCTCTTGTTGCGGAGCACGGGCCCTAGGCGCGTGGACTTCAGTAGTTGTGGCACGTGGGCTCAGTAGTTGTGGTTCGTGGGCTGTAGAGCACAGGCTCAGTAGTTTGGCACACGGGCTTAGTTGCTCTGTGGCATGTGGGATCTTCCCAGACCAGGGCTCAAACCCGTGCCCCTTGCCTTGGCAGGAGGATTCTTAACCACTGGGCCACCAGGGAAGTTCCTGAGGCCACCATTATTTTATTCAACCACTTTGTAGCACTGGGCAGAAATGAGAAATCAGTTAGTAGGCTAATGGCAAGGCGC
This sequence comes from Kogia breviceps, assembly GCF_026419965.1. Taxonomy (NCBI): domain Eukaryota; kingdom Metazoa; phylum Chordata; class Mammalia; order Artiodactyla; family Physeteridae; genus Kogia; species Kogia breviceps. The sequence goes on along the minus strand of NC_081311.1, from coordinate 32,897,503 downwards.
CAAAGATGCTGATGAAGATGACTTTCAAAGAATTGTCCCTGGATTTGAGTTGGACTGCTCAAATCATGTGTTCCAAACAGAGTGAAGTTAAGCAGATGGTGTGGTTTGAAGAAATGGAGGAAGGAAGAAGCGAATTACTTCTGTTCTCTGCTTTCTCTGCTGCTAGGGCAATGATTTTTATCTTTCTGGGGTCTAGTTGATTTGAGAATCTGATTTTAAAAATGGACGCCGTCCCAGAAAGATGCGCCTATATGAGTTCTTGGTATTTTGCACATAATTTGAGGGATTCCCATAATGCTATGAAGTCACTCCACTAATCCTGGGCTAAGGAGGCTCTAAGATGTCTGGTATTTCATTTAACAGTGGCTGCTTCCTCCATGCTATATTTAAAACCCATATTGTTTCTCTGGACTTCACTGTAGTATTTAGAGTCTGACATTATTTTTTGATAGCATCTTTATTGAGTATAATTTACATACCATACCCTTCACACATTTTAAGTACAATTCTACATTTTCACAGAGCTGTGCAGCTACCACCACAATCAATTTCTGAACACTTCTATCACCTTGAAAAGAAATCCTGTATGCTTTAGGATTCACCCCCATTCCTCCCCAACCTCCCCAGCTTTAAACATCACTAATCTACTTTCCATCTCTATAGATTTGCTGTTCTGGACATTTCATATTAATGGAATTATACAATATGTATAATTCATACAATATGTATGATAACATCTTTTGTGTCTAGCTTCTTTCACTTAACAATGTTTTCAGGGTTCATTGATGATGTATCATATATCAGTACTTCACTCCTTTAAATGGTTGAATGATATTTCTGTGTGGATATACCACATTTTATATATCTGTTTGTTGGTTGATGGACATTTTGGTTGCATCTGTTTTTTGGTTATTATGAATAATGTTTCTGTGGACATTTGTGTACAGGTTTTTGTGTATACATATGTTTTCATTTCTCTTGGGTATATACCTAGTGGTAGAATTGTTGGGTCTATGATAACTTTATATTTAACCTTTGGAGGATGGCAGATCAAAGACTTAATGTAAAAGCTGAATCTATAAAACTCTTAGAAGAAAACTTATGCATAAAATTGCACCATTTTATATTCTCATGAGCAGTGTATGAAGGATACAATTTATTCACATCCTTGGCAGTACTTCTAATTATCTGTCCTTTTTTTTTTTTTTTTTTTTTTGTGTGTGATCTCTCCTGTTGCGGGCTCTGGACGGGAGAGACCGGTCACTCAGGCTCAGCGGCCATGGCTCACGGGCCTAGCCACTCCGCGGCATGTGGGATCCTCTCAGACTTGGGCACAAACCCGTGTCCCCTGCATCGGCAGGCGGACTCTCAACCACTGCGCCACCAGGGAAGCCCTATCAGTCCTTTTGATTCTAGCCATCCTAGTAGGTGTGAAGTGGTCTTTCCTTGTGGTTTTGATTTGCATTTCCCTGATGGCTAATGATGTTGAGCATCTTTCATGTGCTTGTTGGCCATTTATATATCTCTTTGGAAAAATGTCTATTTCAATCCTTTGCCCATTTTTGAATTCGGCTATTATTATTTTTTAAATTAATTTTTATTGGAGTATTGAGTAGAGTTCCCTGAGTTATACAGTAGGTTCTCATTAGTTATCTATTTTATACAGAGTATTAATAGTATGTATATGTCAATCCCAATCTCCCCATTCATCCCACCCCCCCCTTTCCCCCCTTGGTGTCCATACATTTGTTCTCTACACCTGTGTCTCTATTTCTGCCTTGCAAATAAGATCATCTATACCATTTTCTAGATTCCACATATATGCGTTAATATATGATATTTGTTTTTCTCTTTCTGACCTACTTCACTATATGACAATTTCTAGGTCCATCCACATGTCTACAAATGACCCAATTTCGTTCCTTTTTATGGCTTAGTAATATTCCATTGTATATATGTACCACATCTACTTTATCCATTCCTCTGTTGATGGACATTTAGGTTGCTTCCATGTCCTGGCTCTTGGAAATAGTGCTGCAGTGAACATTGGGGTGCATGTGTCTTTTTGAATTATGGTTTTCTCCTGGCATATATATGTCCGTGACTGGGATTGCTGGGTCATATGGTAGTTCTATTTTTAGTTTTTTAAGGAACCTCCATACTGTTCTCCATAGTAGCTGTATCCATTTACATTCCCACCAACAGTGCAAGAGGGTTCCCTTTTTTCCACACCCTCTCCAGTATTTATTGTTTGTAGATTTTTAAATGATGACCATTCTGATGGGTGTGTGGTGATACCTCATTGCAGTTTTGATTTGCATTTCTCTAATAATTAGTGATGTTGAGCATCATTTCATGTGTTTGTTGGCCATCTGTATGTCTTCTTTGGAGAAATGTCTACTTAGGTCTTCCACCCATTTTTGGATTGAGTTGTTTGTTTTTTTGATATTGAGCTGCATGAGCTGTTTGTATGTTTTGGAGATTAATCCTTTGTCAGTTGCTTCATTTGCAGATATTTTCTCCCATTCTAAGGGTTTTCTTTCATCTTGTTTATGGTTTCCTTTGCTGTGCAAAAGCTTTTAAGTTTAATTAGGTCCTATTTGTTTATTTTTGTTTTTATTTTTAAATTGTTGAGATGTAAGAGTTCTTCAGTGTTATAGATACAAGTGCCTTATCAGATATATGATTTGCAGACATTTTGTCCCATTTTATGGGTTGTCTTTTTACTTTCTTTTTTAAATCATTTTATTTTATTTTATATATTTTTTTGGCCATGCCATGCAGGCATGTAGGATCTTAGTTCCTTGACCAGGGGTTGAACCCGTGCCCCCTGAATTGGAAGTGCAGAGTCTTAACCACTGGACCACCAGGGAGTCCCTGTCCTTTTACTTTTTTGATAGTGTGTTTTGAAATTCAAAAGTTTTCAATTTCATGAAATCCAATTTATTAATCTTTTTCTTTGTTTGCCTGTGCTTTTGGTGTCATATCTAAGAAACTATTATCTAATCCAAGGTCACGATAATTCCCTCCAAGTTTTCTTTTAATAGTTTTATAGTTTTAGCTCTTATATTTAGATCTATGATCCATTTAAAATCAATTTTTGATAATAGTGTGAGGTATGGGTCCAACTTCATTTTTTTGCATATGGGTGTCCAGTTGTCCCAGCACCATTTGTTGAAAAGACTGTTCTTTTCACATAGAATGATCTCGGCAACTTTGTTGAAAATTAGTTGTGAATGTGAAGGGTTTACTTTTGGACTCTCAATTCTATTCCACTTGTCTATATATCTTGCTGTTTGCCAGTACCACACAATCTTGATTACCATAGCTTTATTGTAACTTTTAGTATGGGAAGTGTGAGTCTTCCAGTTTTGTTCTTCTTTCCAAGATTGTTCTATCTCTTCTTGGTCACTTAAATTTACACATGAATTTTAGGACAATCTCATCAATTTCTGCAAAGAAGCTAACAGTGATTTTGATATGGATCATGTTGAATATGTAGGTCAGTTCGGGAGTAATGCCATCTGAAGAATACTAAGTCTTTCAATAGGTGAACATGGGATGTATTTCCATGTATTTAGCTCTTCTTTAATTTCTTTCAGCAAGGTTTTGTACAGACTAACTTACTTTTGTTAGGCTATGTGTACATAACCACTGATGCTTCAAATTCACTTGAACAGATGGAAATAGTAATAATGGTTTATAAGAACTTTGCTCTCCTTCTTGGCCTCGGAGTAATTTTGAGTTTACAATGTTAGAAAACTGTGTGAAGTTGATGTTACCAATGAGAATGATTGCATTTTTCTACCAAGTACAACTGTCAGTAGGGTTAAGTCTATCTTAATGGTGTTGAATTACATAATATTGGGCATGCCACAGGTCATTTGGGGATTATAAGAGCCTTATTAAATTAGTGCTGGTCTAGAGGACTGGATAGGAAAAAATTATTTTTTGGTTTATTAATGACCTCTGTAGTCATTATTTCAGATTGTCCCATTGTTATTTTCAATTTTGAATCACATATATCCCTCATCTAAACCAACCTTAGTTGTCCTTGTGAAGGGCTTTTACTCTCCCAACTTCTGACTTGTGAGAGCTTTATTCAGTCACTTCCTTACCCTTAGCATCTGCACTTGTTTCCTAGACCAAGTTGCCTATTGCCTCATATCTTGGAATACAGTAGTGGCCAGCCCCATTTTGTCTTTGTGAATACATTCTCTTTCTCTATAATCTGTTCTAGGATGTGCTTCCATGTTAGTTTTTGCACATTTTCAACTTCATAATGGGTCTTTAGGCAACACAGAATCCACATAAATTCTTCCATGGGAGAAGAGAATTGCAAACTCTTGATTCTGGCTTATAGTGGTTTTCAAAATATAGCTCTAATTTGCTCATTTCTATCAATTAATATTGTGTTTGCCTACCAATAAGAAGAAAAATTAACAAAGGCTTAAAGAAACAGTGGGTTTATTTATCTCACATAGAGAGAGTCTCATGTTGGGCAGTCCAGAGCTAGCCCTGAAGTATCATGGACTCAAGTGCCTTCCATTTTTCTTCAGCATTCTTAAGTATATAGGCTTCATTTTCATGCTCAGATACTCATGTTTCAAGGTGACGTCTATACCACCTTCACCTTCATATCTATATTTTGAGTATGAAGAAAGAAAGGGAGAAACTGGCATCAGTAGGCCATTGGTAAGAAGTATGTTGCTTGGCCAGTGTAGCTGCAAAAGAGGCTTGGAATGAAATTTTTAGGCAAGCAAGGGATAAGGAGTAGGTAATGAAGATTATGCCAAGCCCAATCCACACACTTTGCCGTACCATACAGTTGTTGTTGTTTTAATACTGCACTCCAGTGTCTAAGTTTGCTTAGCTTTATAACAGTGTGTGTTATTTTGGATTGACTGTAATTATATATGCTGGCAAACTATCAGATAATTACATCAAATAATTCCTAGGAAAAGCACAATCAGCAGATGGAGATTACTTTTGAAAACTTGATAGCCACTGTAGTACTGATTTGCTTGGAACTGGGACGGAGAAGACGAACACCACACTGAGATATGGGCTTCTCCTCCTGCTGAAGTACTGAGAGGTCACAGGTATGAGCAAGATGGTGGGCAGAGTGAATTTCAGAGAAGATATTGGCTCCTCCATCTTATTTCTCTTAGAGAAACTTTATTTTTGAAATTTCTGTGCCACCAGCTATAAGTTTAAAATTAAAATATTTTTAAAAGTTTAAAAGTGAGACAAATTTGTACAGTAGGGAAGAAGGACTGAGAAAAGTGAAGACAGTGTGAGCAGTAGCAAAGGCAGTAAAGCTATGGATTTCATCAATAAAAAATTCTGGACTGGACTTCATGGGAAGGGATTTGCAGCAGGCACAGCCGGCATAAATTGGCCTAGGATTGAATATTAGTTTCTTAAGAAGAGTCCACTTTGAATGGTAGGTATGTTTTTGCAGAATTCTTTCCTTATTCCGAATATGCAGCATTCTAATGCTAGGGTAGGGAAGATGGGAACTGTATTTGTTGAAGTATAGCATAAATTCTAGAAGTTTGGTAAGAAAGGCTGAGAAAATTTCCACAGTCTGGGAAGTTCTTTACAAGGTTAGATTTAGAAAAAGATACATGCTATTTAGACGAAAGGAGTGCTTAAAGGAATTTTTTCCCTTTTTGAACAACTTTAATTTTTCCCATTTTATTGAGATATAATTAACAAATATAAATTTATATATTTAAGGTATACAACATGATGATTTCATATTGTGAAATCAAATTGCAAAATGATTTCCACAGTCAAACTAATTAACTACTCTTAGTAAAGTTCAAATATACAATACAGCATTGTTAACTATGGTCACCATGTTGTATTGATACTTTAGATCCCCAGAACTTGTTCATCTTATAACTGAAAGTTTGTATCCTTTGACCAACATCTCCCCATTTCCCCCACCCCAGCCTCTGACAACCACCCCTCCACTCTTTGTTTCTATGAGTTTGACTGTTTTATATTTCACATGTAAGTTAGATCATGCAGTATTTGTCTTTTTGTGTCTGGCTTACTTTTTCTTAGCATAATATCCTCTAGGTTCATTCACGTTTTTGCAAATGGCAGGATTTTCACCTTTATTGGCTGAACAATATTCTGTTGTATACATCATCTTTTCTTTACTTATCCATTGATATGCACTTAGGTTGTTTCCATATCTTGGCTATGTGAATAATGTTGCAGTGAACATGGGAATGCAGATATCTCTTTGAGATACTGATTTCATTTCCTTTGGATATATACACAGAAGTGAAATTGCTGGATCATATGGTAGTTCTGTTTTTGATTTTTTGAGGAACTTTTATGCTGTTTTCCATGATGGCTGTACCAGTTTACATTTCCGTCAACACTGTATATGGGTTTCCTTTTTTCCACATCCTCACTAAAATGCTTGTAATCTCTTTTTGGTAATAGCCATACTAACAGGTGTATGGTGATATCTCATTTCCCTGATGTTGAGTACCTTTTCATATACCTGTTGGCCATTTTGTACGTCTTCTTTGGAAAAATGTGTATTCAGGTCTTTTGCCCATTTTAATTGGGTTATTACTACTGTTATTATTATTAGCTATTGAGTTGTTTGAGTTCCTTATATAATTTGGATATTAACACTTTGTCAGATATATGATTCACAAATATTTTCTCCCATTCTGTAGGTTACCTTTTCATTTTGTTGATTGTGCCGTTTCCTGTGTAGAAGCTTTTTTATACTGATGTAGTCTTACTTGTTTATTTTTGCCTTTATTGCCTGTGTGTTTGGTGTCATATCAAAAAGTATTGCTGGGCTTCCCTGGTGGCTCAGTGGTTGAGAGTCCACCTGCTGATGTAGGGGACACGGGTTCGTGCCCCGGTCTGGGAAGATCCCACATGCTGTGGAGCGGCTGGGCCCGTGAGCCATGGCCGTTGAGCCTGCGCCTCCGGAGCCTGTGCTCCGCAACAGGAGAGGCCACAACAGTGAGAGGCCCGCATACCACAAAAAGAAAAAAAAAAAAAATTATTGCCAAGACCATGTCAAGGAACTTTTCCCCTATGTTTTTTACTAGGAGTTTTATGATTTGAGGTCTTACATTTAAGTCTATAATCCATTTTGAATTAATTTTTATGAATGGTGTAAGATAAGAATCAAATTATATTCTTTTGTATGTGAATATCCAGTTTTCCCAGCACCATTTATTGAAGAGACTGTCATTTTCCCACTGTGTATTCTTGGCACCCTTGTCGAAGAGAGTTGACTGTAGATACATGGATTTACAGATCTTTCTCAACTTACAATGGGGTTACATCCCAATGAACCCATTTTAAGTTGAAAATGTTATACATCAAAAATGTGCTTAAGGGCTTCCCTGGTGGCGCAGTGGTTGAGAGTCTGCCTGCCGATGCAGGGGACACAGGTTCATGCCCCAGTCTGGGAGGATCCCACATGCTGCAGAGCGGCTGGGCCTGTGAGCCATGGCCGCTGGGCCTGCGTGTCTGGAGCCTGTGCTCCACAACAGGAGAGGCCACAGCAGTGAGAGGCCCTCGTACTGCAAAAAAAAAAAAAAAAAAAAAAAATGTGCTTAATACATCTAACCTACTAAATAGCATAGTTTAGTTTAGCCTACCTTAAACATTCTCAGAACACATACATTAGTCTATAGTTGGGCAAAATCACCTGCCACAAAGTTTATTTTATTATAAACATTGAATATCTTATGTAATTTATTGAATACTGTACTGAAAGTGAGAAACAGAATAGTTGTATGGGTACAGAATGTGGTTGTAAATGTATTGGTTGTTTATCCTCATGATTGCATGGCTGACTGGGAGCTGTGGCTTGCTGCTGCCTCCCAGCATTATGAGAGAGTATCATACTGCATATTGGTAGTCTAAGAAAGGACCAAAATTCTAATTTCCAAGTACAGTTTCTACTCAATGCATATGGCTTTTCTACCATTGTAAAGTGGAAAAAACTGTATATGGTACTGTCATAAGTTGGGGACCATCTGTATTTCTGCTGTATTCATTATGTTCCATTGATCTATGTGTCTGTTTTTATGCCAATATTCTACTGTTTTTATTACTGTATCTTTGTAATATAGTTTAAAATCAGAAAGTGTGGTGCCTCCAGCTTTGTTTTTCTTTCTCAAGATTGTTTGGTTTGTTCAAGGTTTTTTTGTGGTTCCATATGAATTTTAAGATTTCTTTTTCTATTTCTGTGAAAATGTCATTAGAATTTTGATAAGGATTACATTGAATCAGTAGATTGCTTTTACATTGAATCAGTAGATTGCTGTAGGTAATGTGGACATTTAGAGAATATTCATTCTTCTAATCCATGACTGTAGGATATCTTTTTATTTGTGTTCTCTTCAATTCTTTTTAATCAGTGTTTTATAGTTTCTGATATACAGATCTTTCACCTCTTTGGTCAAATTTATTACTAAGTGTTCTATTCTTTTTGATGGTTTTATAAGTGGATTATTTTTATCATTTCTCTGTCAGATAGTTCATTGTTAGTATATAGAAACATAACTGATTTCTATACACTGAGCTGTATCTTGCTATTTTACTGAATTTGTTTATTCTAACAGTTTTTGGTGTCGTCTTTAGGATTTTCTATATATAAGATCCTATTATTGGGCTTCCCTGTTGGCGCAGTGGTTGAGAGTCCGCCTGCCAATGCACGGAACATGGGTTCGTGCCCCGGTCTGGGAAGATCCCACATGCCGCAGAGCGGCTGGGCCCGTGAGCCATGGCCGCTGAGACTGCGCGTCCAGAGCCTGTGCTCCGCAATGGGAGAGGCCACAAAAGTGAGAGGCCCGCGTACCACAAAAAAAAAAAAAAAAAAAAGATCCTATCATTGTAAATAGAGACAATTTAACTTCTTCCTTTACAAAATGGATGGCTTTATTTTTCTTGTTTAATTGCTTTGGCTAGGACTTCTAGTACTATGTTAAATAAAAGTGGGGAGAGTAGGCATCCTTGTCTGGTTCCTGATCTTAGAAGAATAGCTTATAGTAATATTAATCAAATAATTATATTTGCTTAATTGGAATAATATCAGAAAACACCTTTTGATAAAAATCCATCAATGTTGGTATAATTGGGTTAAAATATTCCTTAATAAACTGAGAGTTAAAAGGTTCTGGCTCAAAAGAGCAGGAACAAAATGGTGGGGTCATAATTTCATGTACTATTTGTTTCCCACTCACACTGGATTAAAAATATCATGCTATACATTTCATTTGGTCTCCAATGTTCATTAAAAATTATAAATGGTTTAAAATAAATACAATTATACAGCTAATATATTTTACCTCTTAAATAAAAAGGATAGCTTATAGCATTTTACCTTTTTTTTGGTTAACCATCCACTCTTCCCTTTACTTATTTATTTATTTTAAAATTAAATGCTTTATTGAGGTAACACTGGTTTATAACATTATATATGTTCCATGTGTACAACATCCGGATGTTCCATCCATTCACCATACAGTTGACCCCCTTTACCCCTCCTGCCCTCCCTCCACTCTGCTTCCCTTCTGGTAACCACTACTCCGTTCTTTGTATCTATGTTTTTGTTTTTGTTTTGTTTGTTTGTTTGTATATTCCACATGTGAATGGAACCATACAGTATTTGTCTTTCTCTGACTGGCTCATTTCACTTAGCATAATACCCTCGAGATCTACCCATGTTGCAAATGGCAAGATTTCTTTCTTTCTTTCCTCCCTTTCTCCCTCCCTCCCTCCCTCTCTCCCTCCTTCCCTCTTTCCTTCCTTCCTTCCTCCCTCCCTCCCTCCCTCCCTCTTTCTTTCTTTCTTTCTTTCTTTTCTTTCTTTCTGTCTTTCTTTCACTGAGTAGTATTGCATTGCATATATACCACATCATCTTTATCCATTCATCTGTTTATGGCCACATAGGTTGTTTCCATATCTTGGCTATTTTAATGCTGCAGTGAACATAGGGGTGCATATATCTTTTTAAATTAGTGTTTTCATATTTTTTGTTTAAATACCCAGAAATGAAATAGCTGGATCCTCTAGTAGTTCTATTCTTAATTTCATTAGAAATCTCCATACTCTTTTCCATAGTGGCTGAACCAGTTTACATTTCCACCAACAGCATATGGGGATTTCTTTGTCATTGACTTTTGGCAGTTTTAATATAATGTGTCTTGGAGAAGGTCTTTTTGCGTTGAGGTAATTAGGTGTTCTCTTAGCTTCATGCACTTGTATATCCAGTTCCTTTCCCAGGTTTAGGAAGTTCTCAGTTATTATTTCTTTAAATGAACTCTCTGTTCCCTTCTCCCTCTCTTCTCCTTGTGGGATACCCATTATCCTTATGTTGTCCTTCCTAATGGATTCCAATAGTTCTTTTAGAATTTCTTCAATTTTTTTAAACACCTTATTTCTCTCTCCTCTTCAACCAGAATCATGTCTAGATTTCTATCTTCGGGCTCCCTAATTCTCTCTTCTACGGGGTGCCCTATTTCCAATGCTTTATAACAGCAGTCCCCAACCTTTTCGGCATCAGGGACAGGTTTTGTGGAAGACAGTTTTTCCACGAACGGGGGCTGTGGGTGATGGTTCAGGCAGTAATGTGAGCGATGGGGAGGGATGGGGCTCTGCAGATGAAACTTCGCTCACTGGCCCCCCACTCACTTCCTGTTGTGCGGCCCAATTCCTAACAGGTGGCCCAGGGGTTGGGGACGCCTGCTTTATAATGTGTTCTTCATCTCATTTATTGCATTCTTCAGCTCCAGATTTTTTTTGTTTGTTTCAGTCTCTTTGGTAAGGTATTCTTTCTACTCATTAATTTCATTCCTTAGCTCATTGAACTGCCTGTCTGAGTTTTGCTGTATCATGTTGAGTTTGAGTTTCTTCACGACAGCTCTCTTGAATTGTCTATCAATTAGATCTCAATATTCTGTGATTTTCAGTTTGGCTTCTGGAGAATTTTTATGCCATTGTTACGATGGTGCTTTTTTTTTTTTTTTTTTTTTTTTGCGGTACGCAGGCCTTTCACTGCTGTGGCCCCTCCCACCACGGAGCACAGGCTCCGGACCCGCAGGCTCAACGGCCGTGGCTCATGGGCCCAGCCGCTCCGCGGCATGTGGGATCTTCCCGGACTGGGGCACGAACCCGCGTCCCCTGCATCGGCAGGCAGGCTCTCAACCACTGCGCCACCAGGGAAGCCCACGATGGTGCTTGATGAGTTGTTCTAGTGGTGCATTTGAAGTAGCAAACACCTTTCTTCATTAGGTAAAGGTGTTTTGTCTTTTTTTTAAACTTGTTTCTAACAATTCAACAGGCTTGTAATTGGAGGCCTTTTTGTTTGTTTGTTTTCAGTAGATGACACTATAGCACAAGTTTTTGTTTTTTTTTACTTCAGGGGCCTCTGGCTGTATTTGGGAATTGCCGCTTTTCACCCCACTGCCTTTGCCAGAGGTGTTGTTCTGTGCCCTCATTGTCACTACTTATGCCTCATTGTCACTGGTGCCTTGCTGTTGCTGGTGTCATTGCTATTGCTGGCATTGCCACCTGGGGCACCAGAACGGCAGGCACCTTGTCCAGGGTCGTCTGGGCTGTGGGCTTCACTGCCGAGGGGGGAGGGTGGGAGTTGGAGGGCAGTTAGAGCTGTGGTCACCTCTGCTGCATTAGGCGTTTTCAGGTTCACCTCTGCTGCTGTGGGCAGGAGGGTGGGGGTCCAGAGTTGCAGGTGCTTCCACAGCTGAAGGGACAGAGTCACAAGTCTTGCTGCCACTTCTCAGTTCCCTGTGGCTGTGGGTGCTGTTGTGACTGGGAGGTCAGAATTGTGTGCAATGCCCCCCCACTACTCCTGGATTCTCTGGGGCTGTGGGCTTAGACGCCATGGCTGGGTGCCGGGATCTCAGGCATTGCCTCACCTGTTCCCTCCATTCTGCCTCCTCTATATGTTCCAACCCACCCACCTTTAAATGTAGAGATGTGTGGAATTCTCTGGCATCCTTGTGTGTTGGGCAGAGTTCCCTTTGTTGAGGTATGGACGTTTAACTGGTTGTAGATTGAAGGTGCGGACAAAGGGAGTGTCTCACACTGCTGTAATGCTGATGTCACTCACTCCCCTCACCGTTGAGTATGTTAGCCCTGGGCTTGTCATATACATTGAGATACATTCCTTTATTTTGTTGAGATACATTCCTTCTATACATAATTTGTTGGGAGGAGTTTTTGTTTTTTGCGGTACGCGGGCCTCTCACTGTCGTGGCCTCTCCCGTTGCGGACCACAGGCTCAGCGGCCATGGCTCACGGGCCCAGCCGCTCCGCGGCATGTGGGATCTTCCCGGACCGGGGCACGAACCTGCGCCCCCTGCATCGGCAGGCGGACTCTCAACCACTGCGCCACCAGGGAAGCCCTGTTGGGAGGAGTTTTTATCATGAAAGGATGTTAAATTTTGTCCAATGTTTTTTCTTCATCTATTGAGATGACAGTATGATTTTCTGTTAACGTGGTGCATCATATTTTTTGTTTTGCATATTTTGAACCACCCATAGGTCTCAAGGATAAATCCGGCTTAATCATGGTGTGTGATCCTTCTAATGTGCTCTTGTATTCAGTTTGCTAGCATTGTGTTGAGAATTTTTGCATCTATGTTCATCAGGAATATTGGCCTGTAATTTTCTTTTTTTGTACTTATGTCACACTTCAAAAGGAATTTTATTATTCCAGAAGTCTGAGTCCAGAAAAATGGTGTTTGCCATAAGAATTTCTTTTCAGGTCAATAGTTTTAACTTTTATGAACAATTTTTTTAAAAATTAAAAAAATTATCTTTAAGCAAATTATGTTTTTTTGGGTCAGAACCCCATTGAAATGATGATAAATTAATTACAAATGAGAATTATTCCTGAAGAGTCAGGAGATCTCATGTAGGAAAATGGAGGTTTCAGAGAGGGTGCTGGGCAAAAGGTTTAGAAAACATCTATTTCAAAATGGACTAGGTGGATAAAGCAGATGGGAGAGGAGACACCAAGAGCAAAAGGAAAATGGTAAATTGAGGCTTCCCAGTAACTAGAAAATTATTTACTAAGAGTTTGAAACATCTGCCTGAGCATTTGCAGTAATTCTAAATTGGCATCTAAAAATTAGGAATTGAAATACATGTTAAAAGACCAAGAATGTACAAAAGAGTCAACATAATCATAGTTGTCTTACTTGTACAGTATTTACATAGTCATAATGATATAAACAATGAATAGTGATATAATAAAAAATTGTGATATAAATATATTGGGGAAAATTGAGTGAGGGGAAGTTGTGTGTGTGTGTGTGTGTGTGTGTGTGTGTGTGTGTGTATCTGTTTGTGGGTACTTATTTTGTATGGGGTGGTGGTTGAGATGTAAGCCCTCATTCACTTACCAGAAAGTCATTTTACATTGTCTAAAAATGGATAAATCAGGAAATAAAAGTAGTAATTTAAAAAATAAATTTATTTATTTATTTTTTAAATTTTTGGCTGCATTGAGTCTTCATTGCTGTGTGCAGGCTTTCTCTAGTTGTGGCGAGTGGGGGCTACTCTTTGTTGCGGTGCAAGGGCTTCTCATTGTGGTGGCTTCTCTTGTTGCGGAGCACGGGCTGTAGGCACGTGGGCTCAGTAGTTGTGGCGTGCAGGCTCAGTAGTTGTGGTGCACGGGCTTAGTTGCTCCGCGGCATGTGGGATCTTCCTGGATCAGGGCTCGAACCCGTGTCCCCTGCATTGGCAGGCGGATTCTTTAACCACTGCACCACCAGGGAAGCCCTAGTAATTATTTAGAAATATGAAATTTAAATTTCAGAAGAAACTGCTAGAATGTTTCAAAGTGACCACCTTTGGGGAGTATGAGGATTAAAGAAGATAGCATTGAAAGTTGCAAACAAATACACACACACAACACATGTACAGTCACACAAACCATACATACATATACATCAGTTACAGACTTTGATTTTTAAAATGAAATTAATACTTGATTCCTGTTTTTTCTTTCTGCGAGGACAGTAATTTCTTGAGTTAATAATGTAATATTTATATTTGAAGCATTTCATGATTTCTGTTTGTATTAATGATCCTGTATGCTAATATAAAGGTGTGCACAGATTTATCTAAAACCCTAGCTTGTATGAAAGTCATTTGTACCTATATTATGGCAACTCACTCTGTATGTTAAGGTGTCCTTCTGGACCTATAATTGATGTTTATAATGATGTTGGAACACCTTCACAGAGCTTTATGTAACTCTGAATTGGTATGCAAATGTGGTATGTATTTTCCTGTTTTTCCATCAGTCTCACTTGTGTCTTATCAGCTAAAGTCCAGAAAGAGATTGACTGTGTGATTGCCAGACACCAGAGTCCCTGCATGCAGGACAGGAGCCACGTGCCCTACATGGATGCTGTGGTGCATGAGATCCAGAGATACATTGACCTTATCCCCACCAACCTGCCCCATGCAGTGACCCCTGACGTGAAATTCAGAAACTATTTCATCGCCAGGGTAAGATTAGTTCTCCTGCTGTGACCTCAATGCTCTTGAAGTTCCCATATTCACAGTATCGTTACAGTCCTTAAGATGAGAGAATTGCAAAAGTCATGCATTGGGGTAGCCTGATGGGTTGTGTGTTGTTTCCAATTTGTGGCTATAAATTTTTATGACAGATCTTGATTATCTGGCTAAGTCTCCCAAATTTGTCCTGCTTCTTTAATATTGTTTTGGCTACTCTTAGCAGTTTACATTTCCAGATAAATTTTAGTATCCATTTGTCATTTACCCAAAACACTCAGCTATGATTTTTATCAGGTTGATATTAAATCAATTTGGAAAGAATTGACATCTTGACGTGTTGAATCTTTCAATTCACAGATATAATTTATTTGGGCTTTCTTTAATTTTTCAGTACTGTTTTTTTTTTCAGTACACTGGCTTGCACATCTGTTATATTTTTCTCAGATAAATAACATTTCTGATGTTATCATATATTGTATAATTTTATTTTGTTTTTGTTTTTTATTTTTTTGGTCATGCCAAGGTGCATGTGGGATCTTAGTTCCCGGACCAGGGATCAAACCCACGCCCCTTGCATTGGAAGTATGGAGTCTCAACCCCTGGCCTACCAGGGAAGTCCCTACATTGTATAATTTTAAAAATGCCTTTTCCACTTCTTTGCTATATAGAAATATATTTGATTTTATTTTGATGACCTTATATCTAGCAACCTTTCCAAATTCATTTATCATTGCTAATAATTTGTGGATTGATTTGTAATTTTTGTATATACAGTTTTGCCACCTGGTTTAATATTCGTTTTATTGTTTATCTTCCAATTCTCATGACTTTAATTTTCTTTATTGCATTATTACACTGGCAGGACTTCCAGGATAGTGTGGAACAGAAGTGGCGATAGTGGCCATTGTTTAATTTATGATATCCAGGAAGAGGTGAGGGCTTAATATCTCATCATTGAGAATGATATTTTATGTATATTTTTGTAAATATTAAAAAATCAGGAAAATATTCCTAATCTTATTTTTGTATGATATTTTGGGATGAACTTTATTTTTTAAGAGCAGTGTTGGGTTCACAGCAATATTAAGCTGAAGATACAGAGATTTCCTATATACTCCCTGCCTCGACACATACATAGATAGCCTCACCCATTATCAATATCCTCTACCAGAGTGGTGCCCTTTTTACAGTTGATGAGCCTGTGTTGGCACATCATTAGCATCCAAAGTTCATCATTTTCATTAGGGTTCACTCTCAATGTTGTACATTCTATGAGTTTGGGCAAGTGTATAATGACGTGTATCCATCATTGTGGTATCATATAGAGTAGTTTCACTGCTCTAGAAATCCTCTGTATTCTGTATCTTCATCCCTCTCTCCCCCAAGCCCCCGGCAACCACTTTATACCCATTGATTAGAAACTCCCCATTTTCCCATCCCCTGCTCTTCGCAATCTGTATAATTTTTTCATAAACGTGTGTACAAAATTTGACCAAATGTATTATCTGCATTTGTTTATATGGCATATATTTTCTTCTCTCTGTGTCGGGGTCTGTGTTTGTCTCTCATATATAAAAAGCTCAATTTGGTTTGCTACATTTTATTGAGAACATTTGTATTTATATTCACAAGAGACTGGTCTGCAATTACTCTTTCTCAAAGAATTTTTAATCAGACTTCTGATATCAAGGTAATGCTGGCCTCATAAAATAAGGTGGGTAACTTTCCATATTGTGGGTATATTTTTATTATCTATATATAATTGCCCCCTTTTCTTTTCTTTTGGTGTTTGTTTAGTTCTGTCTTCCCTGTACCTGATAAGTTTTGCTTAAGCTCAGATATTGCATAAGAAAAAAAATGCAGACTCAGATGATGTTTATCTTCTTCCAGAAAGTGTTCATCTTTCCTTCACTAGGCGGACAGAATTACGTAACACCTCCTGTTTCAGAATTGGATATTAACACAGTCAAATATTGACTGTAGCTGCCAGTTTACCTTTCCAAGTTTCTTCTGTCTCTGGAATCTGGAGACTAATTTTTGTCTGCAGCTTTCCAGTGCTTTCTAACACATGGTTTCTATTTTTATTCAGACTTTCTAGTTGGTATCCTACAAGCTACTGCCATTTGAAGCCTGCATGTGTTATTGTACATAAAAATAAGATGACTGAAAAGTCTACTTTGAGGGGAAAAGGATCATGAGTTTATTAAGGTTGAAATTACTATTGCTGTCTTCTGAAGAGGGAATTGTGCATAGCTGCGTTGTCCCATATATAGCCACTAGCCACATGTACCTAGTGGGTGCCTGAAATGTGATCAGTGCAACTGAGGAGCTGAATTTTAAATTTTATTTACTTTTGATTAGCTTTACTTTGAATATACGTAGCCATGGATCACCAAAAGCTACTGTGTTAGAGCTGATCTAAGTTTTTTTTTTTTTCCTGAAACGTGGGTTTAGAAATCACTCCTCCTCAATCTGCAATACTAAAAACCTGGAAAATTGAAAACAAATATAAGTTTGATACAATTTCATTTGGTGGTCAAAACCTTACTTGAACTGAAGTGAATCTATATATATTCCTTATTTATGCCACTTTATGTGAATATTCATGTCCTGCTGAAGACATTTGTGAACTGTTGATAAAAATAACCTTGTTAACCTCAAAATGTTGCAAGAATTAAACCAGGTAACATGCAAAATACAAGCTAAAACAATGAGACACTATTTTCGTATATCAGTGTGATGAAGTCAAAGGCTGAGAAAACCTTTTATTAGAGAGGATATGTGTAAACAAGTACTTTCAAGTGCCACTGGCAGGATTATAAATAAGTACATCTTTTTTGGGGGGGATACTTTGGCAATATCTATTAAAAAATAAAATATGGTATCTTATAATGCAAGAATTATAATTCTTGGAATCTACTACAAGTGCTAATGAAGGAATGTCCAAAAAATTCATCCTTGCATCACTGCTTGTAATAAAAAAATATTTTGAGCTATCTAAATGTTCATTAGTAGTGTAATGGCACATTTATATTATGTAGCATGATAAAGCAGTTGTATATGTGTTGACATGGGACAATAACTAAATTATTATTATTTTTAAATTAATTTATTTTTGGCTACGTTTGGTCTGTTGCTGCGTGCGGGCTTTCTCTGGTGATGTGCGTGGGCTTCTCATTGCAGTGGCTTCTCTTGTTGTGGAGCACAGGCTCTAGGCACGCGGGCTTCAGTAGTTGCAACATGCGGGCTCAGAAGTTGTGGCTCACGGGCTCTAGAGCGCAGGCTCGGTAGTTGTGGCAAAAGGGCTTAGTTGCTCCACGACATGTGGGATCTTCCTGGACCAGGGCTCGAACCCATGTCCCCTGCATTAGCAGGCGGATTCTTAACCACTGTGCCACCAGGGAAGTCCCTAAATTATTTTAATTAAAGAAAAAAATCAAGATCCACTGGATGCTTGTCATTGGGTAAAAAAAGAAGAAAGTGTAATAAGTGGCATAAATGTATACAGGATTATCTGCCTGATATGCATAATATCTCTGGAAGGTATATAACTAGTTGGTGGGAATGGTTGTTTTTGGAAAGTCTAAATAAGTTTGTGTAGTTAGATGGGAAGGAGACTTACTTTTTACCATATGTGCTTTTTGTGACTTACTGTATTCCTCTATTTTTTACTTGAGGTATAAGTTATGTAGAAGGAAAATCACCTTTCTAAGTGTAGAGTCTAAAGAGTTTTGACCAGTATGTGAAGTTATGTAACTATCACCACAACTAAGATATAAAGCATTTTCATCATCTCAAAGAGTTTCCTTATTCTCCTTTTGCAAACAATCCATTTCCCCCAGTTCTTGCCCTTGGTAACCACTGATCTGCTTTTGGTCCTACAGTTTTGCCTTTTCAGGAGTGCAATATAATGTGACATAAATGAAATAACTTGTAATCAATATATGCCTTTATCTCTTTTTTTATGTGGCAGAATATGTTTGAGATTCATCCTTGTTATTGCATGTATCATTGGATTATTCCTTCTTTATCTGTGAGTAATCCATCATGTGGAGTGCCACAAATTGTTTATTCATTCACTAATTGATGGATATTTGGGTTATTTCCAGTTTTGGGCTATTTAAAGGTGCTTTAAACATTTGCATACAGGCTTTTGTGTGGACATAAATTTTCATTTCTTTTGGGTAAATACCGGGGAGTGGGAGTGTTGCTTAAATGTTTAACTTTATGAAAAAACCCCACCAAACTGTTTTCTAATACAGCTGTGACATTTTTCCTTCCTTCTAGCAATTTATGAAAGTTCCAATTGCTGGAGGTAGGTACCCTCCAACACTTGCCGTTGTTAGTGTTCTTAAATTTTATTTTTAATTTATTATTTCTTATTTATGGCCTCTGCCCTATATTTTGTTTTGATTGTTTCTGGTATTTATCGACATTCCTCCAGCCAGATCATCTGCATTCTATCCAAAACAATCCAATACGTTTTTCTGTTTTGTTTTGTTTTTTTAACATCTTTATTGGAGTATGATTGCTTTACAATGGTGTGTTAGTTTCTACTTTACAACAAAGTGAGTCAGTTATACATATGTTCCCATATCTCTTCCCTCTTGCGTCTCCCTCCCACCCTCCCTATCCCACCCCTCTAGGTGGTCACAAAGCACCTAGCAGATCTCCCTGTACCATGCGGCTGCTTCCCACTAGCTATCCACCCTACGTTTGGTAGTGTATATATGTCCATGCCACTCTCTCACTTTGTCCCAGCTTACCCTTCCCCCTCCCCATATCCTCAAGTCCATGCTCTAGTAGGTCTGTGTCTTTTTTTTTTTTTTTTTTTTTTTTTGTGGTACGCAGGCCTCTCACTGTTGTGGCCTCTCCCGTTGTGGAGCGCAGGCTCCGGACGCACAGGCTCAGCGGCCATGGCTCACGGGCCCAGCCGCTCCGCAGCATGTGGGATCTTCCCGGACCGGGGCACGAACCCGCGTACCCTGCATCGGCAGGCAGACGCTCAACCACTGCGCCACCAGGGCAGCCCAGGTCTGTGTCTTTATTCCCGTCCCACCAATACGTTTTGAAAACCATTTTGGAGGGGCTGTTCTTGGGTGGTGGTGGGAAAGGGAGTTTTGGCCATAACGATATTGACTGGTAGGGGAAAAAAAAATCAGAAAAACACCAAACCAAGTACACGCCTCTCCCCATATACACACCTGTATTTATGTACACGGACCCATGGCCGGCCAAGCCGGCCCTTGGGGGCTTTGAACAATCATCTCAACGTCTCTTTCCGTTTCTCTTGTCCTGAGTATAGGTAGAGGCGAAAGGGGAGAAATTTCAGATCTGTAAATATTTTTAAAGCGAAAAATATAAAACATTTAAAGCATCGTTGTTAACTTTGGTGGAACTGATTGTCCGGTGTGCTGACGCTGGTGGTTTTCTCGCTTTTCCATGGAAGGGCTTGCAGGCCTGCGTCAGACGTCTGGCTCGCCCCACGTGGAAGGTGGGGCGGGGGTCAGGGGTTAAAGGTCAGGACCTTGGCGCCGCCCTGTAGAGCCGCACCCCTTTCTGCTTGCTGGTGGTGCTCATAGTCCCCATGAGGGCTGAGGCTCAGCCCCTCTGGAATCCAGCTCCGGACCCCGCGCAGACAGGGCCAGACGGCGGGTGGAGGCAGGCCTCACTGCTGAAGCGGTGGCTCCCCGAACGCGCTTTTTTGCAGCACAGGGAGTGCCTAGGGGGTGGCCGCAGCAAGGCGCCGTGCGACGTGGTCCAACTTGTGACACGAGCCTCCTCTCCAAGGGCGCAGGGCAGGTGGGGTGGCGCTGCCTGGACCAGGTATAGCGCCCGACTTGCTCATCCCCCATCCTGGCGCGACAGGCTGGCAGCGCTTTCAGCTCCGGAGCCCGTGGCACAGTTGCGCGTCCCGCGGGAACTGGGCGCGGAAAGACGGCCCTTCGCCTGAGGCGTCATGAGGCCGGAGATTAGGCAAAGAAAGCTCCTCCTCACACTGTTGTGTTGTTTACGGTTTGCATTGTACTGGCTAAGAGGCCGGGTCCGTGCAGGCAAGCACATGGCAGCTGGCCCTGAATGGAACCTGGGTGCGCCGTCTGCGTGCCCACCGACTTACGCGCCCCAACACTTGCCGCCGCACCCTCTGAATTTTAGACACTGTGAAGTGGTTGTGTAGTGATATCTCATTTTGTTTTACTTCTGTTTTCTCGGTGAATAATGATATTTGGCTGCTTTTGACGTGTTGACTGGCCATTCGTACGTGTTCACTGATAATGTTGGCTCAAAGTCCTATTTTTTATTGGGTTTGCTTTATTATTTAATTATTGCAGTTCTTTATATATTTTGTATGCAATCCCTTTATCATGTCTCAGTGTTGCAAATGTTTACTCCCGGTTTGTGTCTTTTTCTTTCTTTTTTTGGTTTCTAAGAATGTCTTTCAAGGAGCAGAAGTTTAAAAAAAAAAAAAAGCATAGTTTAAAATTTTTATGAAGTCCAATTTATCAGTTATTTCTCTTATGAGTTGGGCTTTTGTGTCATATTTATTTTCCAGCACATATCAAATATTTATGCTTTTCTTTTTCAAGTTTTATACTTTTAGCATTTATATTTAGCTCTATGATCCATTTAAAGTTCATTTTTACTTATGGAGTAAAGTAATGATCATATTTCATTTCTTTTCTTTATAGTTACCTACTTGTCCCAGCACCATTTGCATAAAATATACCTGCTTTTAAAATCTTAAAGTAACATTTTCCTGTGTTATTTGTTTTAAAATATACAAGGCAATAATTTTAAAAACAAAATTATAGACCTTAAATACGATAAACTTAAGGGGTGCAATTACCCCCAATTTTGAATTTAAAAGATTTTAAAATTTAAATAGTATTTAAATGTACAATGGATATATATATATAATATATGAAATATATATGAAATTGTGTATATATCTATATTTTAACTACCTGTCTATCTATCATCTATCACACTTAACACCTAAATATCACACTTAACACCTAAATTCAGTATGTATCTTCTAAGAACAAGTGAACAAGGACTTTATCTACATAACAATAAAAGCATTCACACTAAAGGAATTATCTATGCAATATTTTTTTCTAATATATATATATATATATACTATAATTACATTTTCTCAATTATCCTAAAATATCTTGTGTAGCTTTTTTTGAGGGGGCATCTAGTGTCCAGTCAAGGAACAAGTATTTAATTTAATTATCTGCCCCTTTATTCCCCTGTTATCAAGAACAGTTCCTTTTCCTATGTTTATTTCATTTTAATACATTGACAATTTCGAAGAGTCCAGGACAATTGTCATGTTAAACGTTACTCAGTCTGGCTTTATGTGATTGTTTTCTTGAGATTAGATTCCAGCTGTGTGTATTTGGCAAGAAAATTACTTAGGTGATGTTGTTTATGTCCCATTGCATCACGTTTGGGCTGAAGACATGTAATGTCAGCTTATCCCATTATGGGTGATGCTAAGGTGATCACTTATTAACGAGAAGTCTGCCATATCTCTCCATTGCTGAGGTTCTGTTTTCATAGGTAATTAATTAAAAATCTATGGCATGGTACTTTTTTTTTTTTTTTTTTTTTTTTTTTTTGCGGTACGCGGGCCTCTCATTGCTGTGGCCTCTCCCGTTGCGGAGCACAGGCTCCGGACACGCAGGCTCAGCGGCCACGGCTCACGGGCCCAGCCGCTCCGCGGGACGTGGGATCTTCCCGGACCGGGGCACGAACCTGCGTCCCCTGCATCGGCAGGCGGACTCTCAGCCACTGCGCCACCAGGGAAGCCCCTGGCATGGTACTTTAAGACCTTGTGAATATACTGTTTCCCAAATCATTCATCCAACAGTTTTAGCATTAATTGATGATCTTTACCTGAATTGTTGAAAAATGAGAATTTTTCTAATTTTATCATCTCTCTTTGTTTTTTTAATCTAGGATTCATCCATAACGAAGTGTTCCCCCACATTTTAAAATTAAGAGAAACAAATTTCATCCCAAAGATAAATGCTCAGTAGTTGTTAGTGTACTTGTTGATATTATCTAAGAAGTCACTTTTCCTCTTGAGAAATTTTTCTTTCTTACTGTGGTAAAATAAGTATAACATAAAAATGACCATTTTAGCTATTTTCAAATGTACAATTCAGTGAAATTTAGTACATTCACAGTGTTGTGCAACCATAGCTACTATCTAGTTCCAGAACATTTTCATCACTGCAAAAGGAAATCCACCACCCATTAAGCAGTCATTGCCCGCCCATTCCTCACTCCTTCCAGCCCCGCACAACCACTAATCTGTCTCTGTATGGATTTGCCAGATGCCATTTTTAATCAGATCAGACCTCTATTTTAAAAAGCCCTATAAACAGATTCCGAATACATCTGACTTTTCAAGAGCCCTCAGAGGCTTCCATTTTAAACTATGATCCACAAATGACATGTAAGAAAGCTGAAATGATGAAATAGAGTCAAGGGTGGGATACAGACAGCAGTGTCCAAACGTTGTGATAAGTAAAGGGGATTCAGAGATCTAGCACCCAAGTAACCAAGTACGCAGTACTTCAAATGCTATTATTGGAGGCCACTTTAGTAACATCACTGCCACTGGTCTTAAACTCATCCCTGTTTATTACTTGGTCTGTCTGTCTGGAATTGCTGCTGCCCTTCTTTGGTCCTGGGACTCCTCATCTCTAGAGCAAACGATGGGACTAAATGACTTGTAACATTTCTACCGCTCCACGACCTCTTTATAATTCATGTATCTTCATCTTTCATTCCAGGGCACGACTATAGTAACATTGCTGAGTTCTGTGCTACGTGATGACAAAGAATTCCCCAACCCAGAGGTGTGTGACCCAGCCCACTTCCTGGATGAGAGTGGCAACTTTAAGAAGAGTGACTACTTCGTGGCTTTCTCAGCAGGTAATAAAAATTAATTTCCTCAGGTACTTAGGGAACAAGATACCTTTCTGGAATTGGTTGGAACTTAACGATGCCCACTCTGGGGCTGGTAGAAATGCTCTTTGTCCATTGGCTGCCATGAGAAACGTACATAAGTTCATAAGTTTGAGTATTTGCTATGTGATACCCCTGACTCCGCAGGCTGAGCTCTGGGGTTAAAAGTGTCCACAAGCACAGAATGGGCACCAAAGTGGCTCACATCCTCGTTAGGGAAACAGATTGTAAAGAGAACATTGAATAGTGCTGTGAGAGAGGAAAGCACAGGCTGCTCATGAGACCAGAAGGGGAAGCTGCCTGTTTTCTGCTCACTCATTCGCCACAGTGAGGCATAAAATGGAATAAGGAACATTCACACAGAAGAAAGGGAATTTGAGCTGCCTCACAGGAGCAAGGTAAGAAGAGAGGCCAGGGTACTTTCACAGGAGCAGGACATTTCCTCTAGATTTAGAAGGTCAGAACCTGCCAACTGCAGTGTCAGGGAGTCCTTGGGAATGTGGCAGGATATTCTGCAGTGGTTCCAGAGCCCCGTGATCTTCCTCCACTCATGATCTAAGTCTTGGATATCGGGTCCCCACAGCTACAGTGTGTGCTGAGTCTCTGGCCACGGACTCCCCTTCATGTATTTGATGGCTTTTGATGCCTGCTTTGGGTCTTGCTCTGTATATACCAAGGGGTCGAGGACCGAGCCTTCCCTTCAAAAGCACACATTTTAGCATAGCAGAAAAATAAACAAACAGAGAATTATGATTCAAGGTGATTGATGCTTCGGTTGAAGCATGAATGTGATGTTGAAGAAACCCAGAGAGGGCAAGCTTCTACTGCCTGTGAAGATCTCAGAAATCATAAAGAGGAAGTGACATGGGGCGTAGGTCCTGAAGGAAGGATAAGAGAAATGCATCTTAACCAAATGGAACTGCACAAAACAAAGCTAGGAACTTCACGGTGTGTTGGAGATTGGTGAAGAGTAGATATGGCTAGCATTGAGAGTAGATGGTATGAAGAATGGACAGAATGACATGGAGCGTCATGCTGGGAACGGAATATAAAGGGCCAGCTCAACCCATTTGGACCTCATCTCATGAAACAGATGGGAGAGACATGTAATATTTTAAAGTGGGAGAGTGACACCTTTAGACATGTGATTTTGAAAGCACATGAAGGAAAAAAACCTTTGGCTGAATTTTGTGCCAGAGGTAGAAAGGGAAACACATATATATGAGTTCCCTCCTCTCAGTCCTTCTTCTTTCAACTCATCCGGACAAGCAGAGTGGGCGTATTTCTGCAAAGATTAATGGAAATTGGAAATGGGAAAGAGCAGTTATAATGTGGGAATGCATCATGAAGTGTTTGATGTAGAGCTGGCACTCAATAAATATTTGTTGAATGAAAGGTTCCCATGAAGGTATTAGGTGAATAGCGGGTGTGTCTGTCCTTCTGTCCATCTGCCTATCTAACCGTCCTTCCAGCCCACCATCTATTCAGTCATTCTTACATTTTGTGACAATTCAAAACAGTGTTCAAGGAACAAATCCCCTATTCTTGGGAAAAGGAAATTGTATGGGAGAAGGCCTGGTCCACATGGAGCTGTTTTTATTCCTGACCAGCATTTTACAGAAATTTACCCTGAAATCTGTGGTTGACCCAAAGAACATCAACACCACCCCAGTTTCTAGTGGGTTTGGCCGTGTTCCGCCCTCGTACCAGCTCTGCTTCATTCCTGTGTGATGAAGGGCAGAGTATCCGGCGACTGCCGTGCTGTTGTCTGTCTGTAACTCACTCTCCTCTGGGGCGTCATTCACCTCCTTCTTGCTACTAGGGATGCTCTCTCTGGCCTCCCATCTCATATCTCCACATTCTCTTGATATCCAGCAAATATCCAACCTCCATTAAAAGAAAGTTTACTGAGTTTTACTGCACAGATGTATGTGCTGTCTTTATATTCTGTAACACTTGTACTGACTACCACATAAGCTCATACTTACCTAAGAGTTGGTACTATGTTACCACTGTGAAACGGAGTGGAATGATTAGTGTAAGCCAGTACATGGCCATTTGTCCTCCATGTGTTCGAAATAAAAAGCATCAGTATTTGCTGAGCCAGTCTCAGACGTTCCTTCTTTTGTACCTAATGCAGGTAAGAAATGATAGAAAATGGAGTCCAGAGAGAGCATGCTTGTCCTTGTAATGATAAGCACGGAGAGGGACAGAGGGGAAGAGGGCAGAAAAACTCTCTTTGCTGAGTGTCACCTAGACTTACTTGACGTTTGGATTTGAAAATGAGAGAAATTGTGTCTACAAGCAGCTCCAGCCTGTAGGGAAATAGTGAAATCAGCAGCTGGGAGGAATGAACAATAAGTGTTGGAATTCATTCCTCTGGTTTGGTGTTACTGTGAACACCAAATAAAGATATGAAACGTTCACATTACTTTGTGTTTCAAACTTCCAGTCAAATATTAACCTATGTTTTCATGTTTCTAATCATGTATTCTAAGTGTTAGTCTTTTCTCTCTGAACAAGAACAGAATCCCTAGAAGAAGTCATGAGATTCTATTTTTTTCTACATTACATCACACATTGTTTTATACTTAACATAAGTGATGGCAATATGATGCTATGATTGTGAACTTTTTAGTCTCATGACATCTCTGAAGTGTAAGCAACTGGGAGATAAAGAATATTTTGGGGACTTATCCCTGAAACGCCGATGGAAATGAGAATTAGAAATTTCTACCGCATCAGTGTTAATTTCTTGATTTTGAAGGTTTTATTATAGTTATATAGGGGATTTGCCTTCTTTTAAGGAAACATTTACTAAAGTAATTCATGTCTTTGGAATCAGGTCAGCAATTTACCCTCAGATGGTTCAAAGTAAAATAATTCTTTGTACATACTACCGAGTTTTCTCTCTGACACTTGTATTTGTTTAAAAAAAAATGTATGAAGCTAAATATCAGCTTATATTCAAAATAAACTAGTTTTTCACGTATGAAGACTCATTATTGCCAGTGGACATCTGAAAAAGTGCTCAGCAACATTAAGCTTCATGGAAATGCAAATTAAAATTTTAATGAGATATTCTTATATAGCCATCAGAATGGTTAAAATGAAAAAAAATATACTAAGTGTTGGCAAGAAAGCGAAACAATTGGCATTCTCAGGGTAAAACTGTAAATTGGTTCAACCATTTGGACAATTATTTGGCAGTATTTATTGGAAGTAAACACATGCATGTCCAGAAGTTTCACTTGTAGTTACGTACTTAACAGAAATGTAACACATTGGGATATGAAGAAGGTATGTATAGGGATGCATGTAACAGCACCAATAAAAATATCCCCACACAGGAAGAAACTGAAATGTCCATAACAGTACAGTGGAAAAAATAAATTATGAAATTATTTTTTTATGATCTGTGTCTTGATTACACAGAAATATTCACATTGTGTTAGTGTTTTGACGTGCACATTTAGAACATGTGTATTTTTCTCAATGTATGTTATGCTTCAATTAAAACAATTGTTTAAAAGCAAATAGATCTACAGAAGAAATATTTGAGCAGTAATTTCAGAGAATTTCCCAAAATTAATGTCAGACACCATGCTGCAGATTCAGGAAACTCAGAGAACATCAAGTAGGAAAAATACCCCAAATTCTACATGTAGGCACAACATATTCAAATGCAGTATATAAAGACAAAGAAACTATCTGAAAGAAGCCAGAGGAAGAAAACATCTTACCTACAGAGGAACAGGATAAGAATTATACTGGGATTCTCTTCAAAATCTATGCAAGCAGAAAGAGAGTGGAGTGAAATATTTGAAATATTTAAAAGAAAAAAAACCCACCAACTTTGAATTATGTGTCCAGTGAAATTATATTTAAAAGTGAAGGAGAAATGAGGACTCTCAGACAAACAAAATTGAGAGAATTTGTCTCCAATACTTGACTGGCAAGAAATGTTAAAAAGTTTTTCAGAGAGAAGAAAAATAGTATAGGTTAAAAAACCCTCTAATTTACATAAACAGAGGAAGAGCATTACAGAAGAAATGTTGGAAGAAATAATGGAAGGTAACATAACACTTTTTATTATTCTTAACTGAATAGTAAGAATATTAATATTGAATTGAATACTGATAATATGAATATTAATTCTCTTTACTTTTAATTGAATAGTTTATTTGCAGTAAGAGCAATAATATATTTTGTGATTATAGATTATAGATAAATGAAATAAATGAGAGCAAAGATATTAGTGATGCTAGAGAGTATGTTCCAATAGTATGTTAAACAAAAGTGGCAAGAGTGGACATTCTTGTCATGTTCCTGATTTTAGAGGAAAATAAGCTTTTCGCCATTGTGTATAACGCCCGTTGTGGGTTTGTCATACCTGGTCTTTATTATGTCGTGGTATATTCTCTCTATCCCAAATTAGATGAGACTTTTTATCATGAATGGATGTTGAATTTTGTCATGTTTTTCTGCATCTATTGAGATGATTATGTGATTTTTATTTTTCCTTTTATTAATGCGGTGATTGTTATCTGAATATTAAACCATCCTCACATCCCTGGAATAAATACCCCCCATCATGGTGTATGATACTTTCTATATAATGTAGAATTCAGTTTGCTAATATTTTGTTGAGGATTTTTTTCACCTATATTCATCAGAGATGAATTGGTCTGTAAGTTTCTCTTTTTGTCGTGTCTTTGTCTGGTTTTAGTATCAGGATAATGGTGGTCTTGTAGAATGAATTTTGGAGTGTTCCATCCTCTTCAAATTTTTGGAATAGTTTGAGAAGGATAGGTATTAGCTCTTCTTTATATGTTTGGTAGAATTCCCCTATATAGCCATCTGGTCCTGGGCTTTTGTTTGCTGGGATTTTTTTTTTTTTAATTACAAATTCAATTTCACTACTAGTGATCAGTCTGTTCAGATTGTCTATTTCTTTCTGATTCAGTCTTGGAAGGTTGTATGTTTCTAGAAATTTATTCATTTCTTTCAGGTTATCCAATTTGTTGGCATTAGCTGCTTATAGTATTCTCTTATGATAACAAAAAATTAGATGGAAAAACTTGAAATATTTGGAGATTAAACAACATACTTCTAAATAAACATAGGTCAAAGAGAAATCTCAAGCGAATTAGAAGAATTTTGAATGAAATTACATGAAAATACAACTTATCAAAATTTATGGGATGTAGTGAAAGGAGTGCTTAGAGGGAAATTTAGAGCATTGCATTCATATATTAGAAAAGAAGGAAGATTTAAGATTAATGATGTAAACATCCATCTTAGGAAATTAGAGAAAAAAGAACAAATCATATACAAAGTCAGCAGAAGAAAAAACAAAAATCAGCAGAAACCAGTGAAATTGAAAATAAGATATCAATAGAGAAAATCAATAAAGGCCAATGCTAGATCGTTGAAAGGGTCAATAAAATTGATAAGCTTCTAGCCAGCCTAGCCAAGAAAAAAAGAGAGAAGATGCAAATTATTAATGTCAGAATTAAAAGAGGGAGAGATATGGGAACATATATATATGTATAACTAATTCACGTTGTTGTAAAGCAGAAACTAACACACCATTGTAAAGCAATTATACTCCAATAAAGATGTTTAAAAAAAAGAATTAAAAGAGGGGCCATCTCTACTGATACCAAAGCAATTAGAAGGATAATAAAGGAATATTGTGAACAACTCTGTGCTGACAAATTAGATGACTTAATTAAAATGGACCAATTCTTTAAACACACTCTGCCGAAACTCACACTAGAATAAATATACAATCTGAGTAGCTCTTTATCTATTAAACAATTGAGTCAATAATTAATACCCTCAAAACCACAAAGCACCAACTCAGATGGGTTCACTGGTAAATTCTATCAAATATTTAGGGAAGAAATTATACTAATTCTATACAATCTCTGCCAGAAGACAGGAGCAGAGGAAATTCTTCCTAACTCATCCTATGAGACTACCATTATTCTAATATCAAAACCAGACAAAGATATTGTAAGAAAATAAAACTACAGACATATCTCTCAGGAACACACATGCAAAAATACTCAACAAAATATTAGAAAATTGAATTCAACAGTGTATTAAAAGAATTATACACTATGATCAAGTAGGATTTATTTTAAGTATGCAAAACTGATTCCTTCTTTGCAAATCAACTAACGTTCTTCATCATAGCAACAGGCTAAGACAGAGAAATCAACACGATCATATCAACAGATGTAGATAAAACATTTGGCAAAAACCAGATGTCATTCATGATAAAAATTCTTAGCAAACTAGGAATAGGGAGGGAACTTTCTTGACTCAATACACATCCACAAAATGCCTACAGCTACCATCCTCATTAAAGCTGAAGAACTAGAAGCTTTCCTGCTAAGATCAGGTACAAGGCAAGATGTCCCCCCCCTTCACCACTTCTATTCAACATCATACAGAAAATGACAAGAAAGGAAATAAAAGGTATAGAGATCATGAAAAAAAAAACAACCTGTTTTCAGATCACATAACTGTCTATGTAGGAAATCGCCCAAATTGAGCCCCTTCACTTCCAAAAACCTCCTAGAATTAATAAGCAATTATAGCAAGGTTCCAGGGTACATTGTTTTGTATAAGTCAATTGATTTCCTATATATCAGCAATTGGGGTTTGAAATTTTAAAACAATATCATTTACAGTAACCAAAAAATGAGATATTTAGATATAAATTGGACAGAATATATATATGATCTATATGAAGAAAACTACAAATCTCTGATGAAAGAAACCAAGCAGTCTAAATAAACAGAGAGCTATACCATATGATCACTTACCATATGATCCAGCAACCGTGCTCCTTGGTATTTGCTCAAATGAGTTGAGAACTTACGTCCGCACAAAAACCTACACATGAATGTTTATAGTTACTTTTTTCACAAAAACATGTTAATTTATAAAATTAATGTTTATAGTTGCTTTATTCATAAATTTATGTCAAAACCTGGGAGCAACCAAGATGTCTTTCAATCGGTGAATGTATAAACAAACTGTGATACATCAATTGAATGGAATATTATTCACTGTTAAAAGGAAGTGAGGTATCAAGCCATGAAAACACACGGTGGAACCTTAAGCAGGTTACTAAGTGAAAGAAACCAATGTGAATGCTACATACTGTCTAATTCCAACTCCGAAACATTCCAGAAAACTGTGGAGACAATATAAGATCAGTGGATCCCAGAGGCTTGGGAAGGAGGGATGCATAGATGGCGCACACAGGAGTTTTAGGCCAGTGAAACTATTCTATATAATACATGTCATTCTACATTTGTCAAAATCCATAGAATGTACAAAATTAAGAGTGAACCCTAATGTAATCTATGAACTTTGGTTTATAATGTATCAAGTGTTGTATCACTGATAGTAACAAATGTACCACATTGGTGAGGGTTGCTGATGGTGGGATAGGCTGTGTGTGTAGGGTGTGCGTGAGAACTATGTACTTTTTGCTTAGTTTTACTTTGAACCTAAAACTGCTCTAAAAAATAAGTTCTATTCGTTAAAAAGAAAACCTCTAATCCACAACTCCAGCCAACCTGCAGTTTGCAGTACTCTGTGACAATGGAGGGCTTAAGATTTATGTTCTCCTGTTCATTTGGACAACAACAGGAATGCTATTTGATGTGAGATGTCACTGAACTGGGAGTTGAAAAACAGATTCTAACACAAGGGCTTGTACTAATGCGATGAGGACACTTTATCCACTGTCATTCATTGCTCATTAAAAAAAGAAAGATTAGATGACTGATCTCAGAGATACCTTCCATCTTTAAATTATCTTTGACTCTTTCATTCTATAAAAAGAAATGGCTTCAACAGAAGGAAGGTAGAGCAGAGCAGGGACATTCATTTCTCAAGGAATAAAACGGTTGTTCTAAAGAAAGTGACTATACTTATTTCATCCAAAATAAGCTAGTGCTTTTAGAGTTTAGGGCTGTGTAAGTTAGGCCGCAAGTTACTACTTCTCTTTTTTCTAATTGAAGGTTACACCAGATCTTGGACTCACTCAAGTTTAAAGGTTACACAACTAAACTTTTCTGACCCCCATTTTAATCAACTGGTGCAGTAATTATTAACTAAACTGATGTATTTGCAAAGCCACTGACTAGGATAAATCACAAAATATTGAATCATGGTACATATTCAGTAAGTGTGGTGATCCTGGTGAACTGAATGTTTGCTTAGAGGGAAGAACGCATGATTCAGGAGATACGGGTTCCAGTTTCAGCTCTACCACCTGCAGACACTGTGTCTTTCACGCATGTACTGAATCTCCAAGGCCCATCCATAAAATGGAAATAATTTTACCTGTAGGAAAGGTAGTTGAGAGAATCATAAGAGATATTATGGTGTGAGAATGCCCTGTTACATGAGGAATAAAACATGAATCTATGTAAACATGAAGAATAAAACTTCCGTGATTAGGTCCTGACAAAAATTTATTTTTTCCTTACTAAAAAAGCTTAGAAATAACAGCACTAATCAATTTTGAACAAATATGGTGATATCCTTATAGAACACATATTTGTAAAGCACTGTCACTAGTGATCTAGTAGTGTTTACCATTCCAGTGATATTTAGATCATCATGACTACTAAGTGTCATCTCCTGTTTGGGTCTGCATGTTCTGGTGGTTCCATGCTATAGGTCTGTTTAGCGAAGTCCCTGACTCTCATCCTCCACTGAATCCATACATGTTGTTCTGTGTAAAATCTCCCTTCTTTGCTGTTGATGACGAATTGAAATTATAATGGCATAATCACAGTTCAGGCATACAAAAATGGAGTCAGGCAGCTATTGAGGATCTGGTCAAAGGCATGTCTCTGCACCACTGAGAACTTGAAATTTCTTTGACCTTTACCAGACCCAAGGACAGGACCAGCCCTATTCAGAACAACTCCTGCCAGCTGCGCCCTTATGTCTCAAGATCTCCCCTTATAACTGTGCAGCAGTTTCCAACCCCAACCAATGTTTACTTAACAAAAACTCTCACTTATTGCAATATCCAATTATAATTCTTTTTTTAAAAAATTTATTTATTTATTTGTATTTTTTATTTTTGGTTGTATTGGGTCTTTGTTGCTGCATGTGGGCTTTCTCTAGTTGTGGAGCATGGGCTCTAGGTGCATGGGCTTCAGCAGTTGTGGCTCAAGGGCTTTCGAGCACAGGCTCAGTAGTTGTGACACACAGGCTTAGTTGCTCCACGGCAGGTGGGATCTTCCCGGGCCAGGGCTCGAACCCGTGTCCCCTGCATTGGCAGGCAAATTCTTAACCACTACGCCACCAGGGAAGTCCTTCCAATTATAATTCTTGATAAACAACTCATGTAACTAATTGTGATCTTGCAGTCTTCCCC
The DNA here is from genome assembly GCF_026419965.1 of Kogia breviceps. Classification (NCBI taxonomy): domain Eukaryota; kingdom Metazoa; phylum Chordata; class Mammalia; order Artiodactyla; family Physeteridae; genus Kogia; species Kogia breviceps. The sequence goes on along the minus strand of NC_081311.1, from coordinate 32,864,547 downwards.
TTTATAAGCCACCATCATTTTGTAGTCCAGTGGAACACAATTCAAGTGTTTCTTGAGTCTGTGTCTCCTAGGATACAGTCCTAACAAATCCCCAGTAAACACCTTCCTACTTCAGTCAGGTCTTTTCTAAAATTTTGGTTAACACTGTGCATACTTCATTCCATTATTTCTGACAAAGACAGACTCCAAAAGGCAACAGAAGCAGTTGTGTCTGGAAGCAACCGGGAGGCTTGAGCCATAGTTTCTCAAGCCCTCCCCACTAACTTCTTGAGATTGGCTCTTCCCTCAGTTACCTGAGCAAGTTTTCCCTCTTTGGTTATAGAGAGGGGAGAATGCCTATATTTGATTTCATCTCTTGAGAATCTGTGACCCTTTTTCCTTGGAGTTCAGGGACATCTATTTATTGTGAAGCCTGTTATTTTGTGAACAATCAGTGGATGTGTATTCAGAGTAACATTTTTGGGTTTGGTTTTGTTTTTCTAAAATCGTTCTTGAGGCAGGTGTGGTATATATGAGAGTGCCTCACAGTGGGCATCAGAAAATCTCAGTTTAAATCCTGGTTTTATTAATTATGAGCTATGTGACACTGAACATTTCTGTTTACTCAGAATCTTCCTTTCACTCATTTGAAAAATACAAAATTACAGTCTCTACCTTCCAGTGTTTATTTTGGTGGGGTAGATGTGGAGTTTCAAGGAAAGAGTCATGTACATTTACTTATATAATTACTTTATCTTTGGTCATTCAAGAGGTTTGAATTAAGTTAGTGTTAACCACAAATTCCAAGAATGTAGATCTGGTTGAAATCAAGCGGTGTTTATTTGGGGTTTGTTAGGACTGTAGCCCAGGAGACACAGATCCAAGAAGCACTTAAATTGTGTTCTTCCAGACTACAAAATGGGGAAATTTATAAAGGCAGAAAACCACAAGGGCACATAAATTTTTGGTCAAGAATTAGAATTGTATATGACAATATGTAAGGATGCTTGTAAGCAAGAATTGGTTGGGGTTCAAAATGGTTACATAGTTGTGAAGGGGAAGGGGAACATTGAAAATACAAAATTGTAGCAAGCATGTATTAGCATATATTGTTTTGAAAATGGCTGGTGGAGTCCTTGAGTTTGACACAGTTGGGAATTCAAGTTCTCAGTGATGCCGGAACATGTCTAAACACATCCACAGTGACTATGTGGCTTCATTTTAGGTGCCTGAACCATAGTTATTCCATTTTGATTTTTAAAGGATCTTAAATATGTCATCATTAACTATATTATGTATAGGCAAATGTAATATTAATACAGCACGTTAAAATATTTAAAAACCTTTCATTTTCAAGGACAAAGTGTCCTAGTGTTAGATATACCATTGCAAGATAAACATTAAAAAACAAAATCTTAAAATTTGTATGGAGACAATAAGACCCCGAATAGCCAAAGCAGTCCTGGGGGAAAGAAACGGAGCTGGAGGAATCAGACTCCCTGACTTCAGACTATACTACAAAGCTACAGTAATCAAGACAATATGGTACTGGCACCAAAACAGAAATAGAGATCAGTGGGACAGCATAGAAAGCCCAGAGATAAACCCACGCACCTATGGTCAACTAATCTATGACAAAGGAGGCAAGGATATACAGTGGAGAAAAGACAGTCTCTTCAATAAGTGGTGCTGGGAAAACTGGACAGCTACATGTAAAAGAATGAAATTAGAATACTCCCTAACACCATACACAAAAATAAACTCAGAATGGACTGGAGACCTAAAGTAAGACCGGACACTATAAAACTCTTAGAGGAAAACATAGGAAAAACACTCTTTGACATAAATCACAGCAAGATCTTTTTTGATCCACCTCCTAGAGTAATGGAAATAAAAACAAAAATAAACAAATGGGACCTAATGAAACTTAAAAGCTTTTGCAATGCAAACTACAAACAAGACAAAAAGGCAACCTTCAGAATGGGAGGAAATATTTGCAAACGAATCAATGGACAAAGGATTAATCTCCAAAATATATAAACAGCTCATGCAGCTCAATATTAAAAAAAAATCCAATCAAAAAATGGGCAGAAGACCTAAATAGACATCTCCAAGAAGACATACAGATGGCCAAGAAGCACATGAAAAGCTGCTCAACATCACTAATTATTAGAGAAATGCAAATCAAAGCAACAATGAGGTATCACCTCACACCAGTTAGAATGGGCATCATCAGAAAATCTACAGACAACAAATGCTGGAGAGGGTGTGGAGAAAAGGGAACCCTCTTGCACTGTTGGTGGGAATGTAAATGGATACAGCCACTATGGAGAACAGTATGGAGGTTCCTTAAAAAACTAAAAATAGAATTACCATATGACCCAGCAATCCCACTACTGGGCATATACCCAGAGAAAACCATAATTCAAAAAGACACATGCACCCCAATGTTCATTGCAGCACTGTTTACACTAGCCAGGACATGGAAGCAACCTAAGTGTCCACTGACAGATGAATGGATAAAGAAGATGTGGCACATATATACAATGGAATATTACTCAGCCATAAAAAGGAACGAAATTGGGTCATTTGTAGAGACATGGATGAATCTAGAGACTGTCATACAGAGTGAAGTAAGTCAGAAAGGAAAACAAATATCACATATTAATGCATATATGGGGAACCTAGAAAAATGGTACAGATGAACCAGTTTGCAGGGCAGAAATAGAGACACAGATGTAGAGAACAAACGTATGGACACTAAGGGGGGATGTGGGGGAGGGGTGGTGGTGGTGGTGTGATGAATTGGGAGATTGGGATTGACATATATACACTAATATGTATAAAATGGATAACTAATAAGAACCTGCTATATAAAATAAAATTCAAAGAAAAAAGTAATAAGTACATTTTGATTTTTTAATTGATCATTTGGTTTGTTGACCATTTGGATTTCCTGTGTCATGAAGATGTTAAGGGTTTTTTTATTCCTATATTTGTTTTCTTTTTTTTTAAATTGGATTCATAGGAATTTTTTCTACATTCAGGATATAAATTTTTTGTTCATTTGTCAGTATTGTACTGGTCTCTCCCATCCTGTGTCATTTTATTTTGTTTTCTTTTTTAAAAAAAACGAAAAACAAAATTTAAAAAGGCATAGAATACACTGATTGGCCTCAGAGTCATAAATCCCCCCAACTGGTCATTGTTTGAATCCAGAGTTATAAGCCTTTTTTCAGCCTCAAATTATTTATTTCAATGGTTCTCAATCCTGGCTGTGCAGTGGGACTCCCCTCTCCCCTTTTTTAAAAAATTATCAATACCTCGACCCAATCCCAGTACAGTTAAACCAGAATCTCCAGAGTGGTCATTGGACACAGAGAAAACAAGACTAAAAGACAGTTTATTTTTATCAGTGGGGCAAGGTCTACTCAGAATGTGAGTGCAAAGTGGCTGTAATTGACTGGTCTGTTTCTATCAGAGAGGCACAAGCTGAATTAGCAGGGACTGTTATAAAAGCTTTAGATTTCAGGCTCCCAGCTGTCTGAGTAAGAAGAGAAGGTTTCTGTGGATCCGGCTGTGCTCTGTCTCTCCTGTCTGCTTCTCCTCTCACTCTGGAAACAGAGCTCTGGGAAAGGGCAGCTCCTTCCTGGCCCCCACTCCTCTCCCAATTCCTGGAAATATCCTTAGATATTAGATGTTAAGGACATAGGCAAATCCTTAACCAATGTAAGTAGGTTTTATGCTTCTTCACTGTCTTGCAAATGGTAAGTAAATTAACCCCAATTACGAAACTAATACATATTGTTATGGGCACACTGTCAAAACAGGTCAGCATGAAGTAAATTACTTCCTGTAAATTTTCACCTTTTACTTGCCTTTTCAGGCCTGTCATTGTCATAAATAGATGACCAAAGTAATGTGTTTTGTGAGTAGAGAAACATTTAGGTGTTTGTATGGTAGAATCAAAATAATAAAGTGTCAAAAGCTTGTAGTGTTTCTTCCCTTCTTTGTTTCACAGCCATTTGCTATGATTTGGCACTGAAGGTAAGTGGTAAGTGAAGTGTTTTGTGATTTGAAATTTTCTTCCAGAAGTCATAAACTATATAAGCTGTGTGTTTTGTTCAGATGGCCATGAAAACAGAACTTTTCTGAAGAAGGGCATTGTGCCTGATGTTAAGGAAGTAGCTTGGGTTCAGGACCAGCATGAGTGAATGAAAGAAAGTAGTCATCAGTCTGGGTCCAACTGATGGTAATGGTGTTCATTTGGATTCTGCAGGGAGCTGCTGTCTGTAGCCTATGAATGCTGCAGGATGGAAGATACTCTTCTTCCATGAGATGCTGCACGTCCTGGCACTGCCTGTATGATGCCTGCTTTCTTTCTGTGTTAGTAATACCAGCAGATCTCAAACTAGGCTGGGCATTAAAATTATTTGAATTTATTTTTTATAATATAGACTCTAGTATTCATCATAGGGCTACAGAATCAGAATTCTAATGACTGCTGTACAGGTGATTCTGAAGCAGTCAGCTGGCCGTTGGTCCAAAGGTGGGCATTGAGGATCGATACATTTCTCAAGGATCAGAGGGTGAATATGAAGAGCTTCAAATTTGAATTCTCTATATAGTAGCCCTGGGATGCTGGAAATGGAAGAGAATTCCTTAACCTCAAGTTTCCTTATTTATAAGTGGGGCAAATAAACCTGCTGAAGATGCTGCTATGAGGATCAATTGTAATCTGTCTACCAATTACTTGGGCCACTGCCTGACACATCAGTGGTAGCTATAAGTGGTAGCTATTACAATCACCGTAGGGCTTCCCTGGTGGCGCAGTGGTTGAGAGTTCGTGCCCCGGTCTGGGAAGATCCCACATGCTGCAGAGCGGCTAGGCCCGTGAGCCATGGCTGCTGAGCCTGTGCGTCCAGAGTCTGTGCTCCGCGATGGGAGAGGCCACAACAGTGAGAGCCCCGTGTACCGCAAAAAAAAAAAAAAAAAACAATCACCATAATTTTTATGTACTAAATTCAGAAACATTTTAGGGTACATGTGGCAGAATAAAAACATAATAGTAGGATGATAATATATTCTGCATCAGGCACAATATATTGACTTTTGCTATTACATGTATGTCCATTCCCAACTCTCAAAAGTCTATGGCTCTGTGTTCACTGTATATTTTGGAATGAAGCGAACGGTGGCCTTGCATGGATATGAAGCAGTGAAGGAAGCTCTGATTGATCTAGGAGAGGAGTTTTCTAGAAGAGGCAGTCTCCCAATGCTTGAAAGAGCTACTAAGGGACATGGTAGGTGTGCATGTGCACATGTTCAGCATTGATTATGGGTGGGGGTGGAGAGGATAAAAACAGGAATTTGAAGAGCCCCCAGCAGAGCTTGGTTCACCTGAAAGGCTGCCTGCCAAGTGTCAGCTCACTCCTCCTTCCCTAGCACCTCCCCCCCCTAGTTTCTGTTTCCCCTCCTGGTAGGAATCATGTTCAGCAATGGGAAAATATGGGAGGAGACCCGGCACTTCTCCCTCATGACCCTGCGGAATTTCGGGTTGGGGAAGAGGAGCACTGAGGACCAAGTTCAAGAGGAAACCCACTGCCTTGTGGAGGAGATGAGAAAAACCAACAGTGGGTGATGCTATGCTCTGTCACTCTGACCTTTTAACAGTTGGCTGTCTTCTCCAGTGTCGCCCTTGGAAACATTACAGGGGTGGCCACAACTTTACTAGGGGTCATGGTTGTCACCCCTCAGATGGAGGAGGGAGGGTGTGGAACACAGACAGCCGAGGGAACTTTTGTGTATCTGTGCTGTGTGTGTGTATACACCAGTGATGGGGCACACAGTGTGAGTATAAATGTGTTTTAATCATACTCTATCCTGAATTTTATCCTGAATTTTGTGTTCAATTCAGAAATCACAAAGAATAGTTTTAACTCATTTCCTGAAAGAGTTCGGGAACAATGTTTTTCCTGTAGCGTTAATGTGGGTTATCTATTCCAGAGCATTTCACCAGGGAATACTTGTTAATTGAACAGGGTGAGAATGACCCTTGTGCAGCAAGGGTGAAACAAATGGCACGTGTGTTCACTTAACTGGACTATATTTATATTTTCAACCTCACAGAGATGTCTGAGAGTTACTTCCAGGGCCCAGGCCTACAATTCTGGCAAATAGTAATGACATCTAAGAGTTTTAATCATTTAGGTGTATCTTATTGCAGTTCTTCTCAATTAGGATTTCTCTGTAAATGCAGCACTATTTTCAAAATACTTTTACTGTATATTTACCTTTACCACTGAGCTTTTTCCATTGTAATTTTCCTGTTTCTAGTTGTGGCCTTTCCTTTTGCCTTAGAGAAGTCTCTTTAACATTTCTTGTAAAGTGGTTTGGTGGTGCTGAAGTCTTTTAGCTTTTGCTTGTCTGTAAAATTTTTGATGTCTTTATCAAATCTGAATGAGAGCCTTGCTGCGTAGAGTATTCTTGGTTGTCAGTTTTTTCTTTTCATCACTTTTTTCCTTTTTAACTTTAAATTTATCATGCTGCTTGCTTCTTGCCTGCAGTTTCTGTTGAAAAGTCAACTGATAGTGTTATGGGAGTTCCCTTGTGTGTAACTTGTTACTTTTCCCTTGCTGCTTTTAATCTTCTCTCTTTATGTTTAATTTTTGACATTTTAATTACAATGTATCTTGGTTTGTTCCTCTTTGGGTTGACCTGTTCAGGACTCTCTGTGCTTCCTGGACTTGGATGTCTGTTACTGATCCCAGGTTAGGGAAGTTTTCAGCTATTATATCTTCAAATATGTTCTCTGCCCCTTTATCTCTTTCTTCTTCTTCTGGGACTGCTATAATGTGAGTGTTAGTATGATTGTTGGTGTCAGAGATCTCTTAAACTGTCCTCATTTCTTTTCATTCTTTTTTCCTTTTTCTGTTCATTGTCAGTGATTTCTACTACTTTGTCTTCCACCTCACTGATCTGTTCCTCTCTTTCATTTAGTCTATTCTTGTTTCCTTCTAGTGTACTTTTCATGTCAGTTATTATATTCTTCATCTCTGTTTGGTTGTTCTTTATATCTTCCAACTCTTTGTTAAAAACTATTGACTTCTTGCTCTGTGTATCCATTCTTCTCCCAAGTTCTTTGATCATCTTTTTTTTTTTTTTTTTTTTGTGGTATGCGGGCCTCACTGCTGTGGCCTCTCCCGTTGCGGAGCACAGGCTCCGGACGCGCAGGCTCAGCTACCATGGCTCACGGGCCCAGCCGCTCCGCGGCACGTGGGATCTTCCCAGACCGGGGCACGAACATGCGTCCCCTGCATCGGCAGGCGGATTCTCAACCACTGCGCCACCAGGGAAGCCCCTTTGATCATCTTAACAATCATTACCCTGAACTCTTTCTTGAGTAGATTACATATCTCTGCTTCACTTAGTTCTTCTTCTGTGGTTTTATCTTTTTCCATCATTTGGAACATGTTCTTCTGTCACCTCATTTTTTCTAACTTGCTATTTTTATTTCTATATATCTGGTAGGTTGGTTATAGTTCCTGACCTTGGAGAAATGGCCTTTTGTGGGAAATGTCCAGTGTGTCCTAGCAGCACACTCCCCTCTCATCATTAGAGCCATATTCCTCAGGATTTCCCCCTATGTGGGCTGTGTTGGTCCTTCTCTTGTGGTGGGCTGAGTACTGTAGGCAACCTGGTAGGCTTGGTTGGCCCTAGTCAGGTTAGTCCCACAGCTGGTATGGGACCACTGATAGGTGGGGCTGGTTCCTGACAGAGCAGGCTGTGGGTTCTGGGGTGTCCAGAAGCTTGTGTCGGCCTGCTGTTTGTCAGGGCTGGGGCCCAGCCAGTCCCAGGGCAGGTGCTGGCCTTCTGATGGGTGAGTTGGGTGTGCAGTCTGCGGGACTGTCATTGTTCTGGGGCTGGGCGTCTGCCCTCTGGTGGGTGAAGCTGGTGCTGAGCCTAGAGTAGGCTAACTGGTGGGCAGGTCTGAGGTCCAGTAGGTCTTGGTTGGTGCTGGCCTGCTATTGGTTGGGCTGGGTTCACGGATTGTGGGCCTGTGGTTGTCCTGTGGCTGGTATCCACTCATGGTACATGAGGCTGGTCCCAAGGCTAGGGCAGGCTTACTGGTTGGCAGGGCAGGGGCCCAGCTGGTCCCAGGGCTAGCCTACTTCTATGTGGACTGGGTCTGCATGCTGTGGGGCTGTCATTCTCCTGGGGTTCTTATCTACCTGCTGGTGGGTGAGGCTTGTCCTGAGGTGAGAGCAGGCTTGCTGGTGGGCAGAGCTGGGGATTCTGGGGCTGGTGCGTGACCAGTGGGTGTTTTGAGCTGAGTTCTTGGTTCTCTGCCTCAGGGCCCTGGAGGTCCTGGGTCTAGTGCCTGTGCACTGCTCTTTGGAGCTGGGTTCTGGTCCTCTGGTGGGCAGGGCTGTGTACAGGGGTGGCTGTGAGGTCAGGGGATCTTAAGGCAACCTCTCTGCTGGTGGGTAAGGCTGTGTCCCCACCTGGTTAGTTATTTGGCCTTAGACAAGTACTGCTGCCTACAGACAGTTGGAAAGAGGGAGGATTCCAAAATGGCACTTGACAGCACCAGTGCCCATGTGGCAGAACGAGCTCTCCAAAGTGGCTGCTGCCAATGTTTATGCCCCCAGGGTGAGCTCCAGTTGCCTCCTGCCGCTCTGGGAATATCAGCGGGTATTTCTGACCCACGCTCCTTTCAAGTTACTGTTTCTACCCTGGGTCCCAGAGCATGTGAAATTCTGTGTGTGCCTTTTACGAGTGGAGTCTCTATTTCCCTCAGCCCCCTGGGACTACTGAAAGTAAGCCCACTGGCCTTCAAAGCCAAATGTTCTGGAGGCACGTCTTCCTGTTGCAGGACCATCAGGCCTGGGAGCCCAGTGTGGGGCTCAGACACGTCACTCCTTGGGGACAACCTCTGTAATTGTAATTATTCTCCCGTTGGGGGGTCACCTGCGTGGGGATATGGTACTTCACTATACCGTGACTCCACCCCTCCTTACCCATCTCTTTGTGGTTCCTTCTTTATGTCTTTAGTTCTTGACGATCCTTTCTGGTAGGTTCTGGTCTTTTTCATCAGTGGTTGTTCCGTGAATAGGTGTAATTGTGGTGTGCCCATGAGAGGAGGTGAGCTCAGGGTCTTCCTTCTCTGCCATCTTTGCCAGTCTCCTCCCACATTTCTTTATCCGTAATCGTTGATGGACATTTAGGTTGTTTCCATCTTTTGACTGTTGTCAACAAGGGAATGCAGATATCTCTTTGAGATCTGATTCAGCTCTTCTGGATAAAAACTCAGAAGGGGATTGCTGGGTAATGTGGTAATTCTCTTTATTGTTTGAGGAACCTCCATACTGCTTTTCATAGTAAATCATTTAACATTCTGTCAACTATATACAAGGGTTCAGTTTCTCAACTCCTTCATCAACACTTGTTATTTTCTTACTTTCTTCCTTCCACTCTCCCTCCCTCCCTCCTTCCTCCCTTTCTTTCTTTTTTTTTTTTTTTTTTTTTTGATAATGGCCATCCCAACAGATGTGAGGTGATAACTCTTTGCTTTTGATTTGAATTTTCTAATGTGTAGTTTAAACCCAGACAGTTTTTTTTTTCTTTTTTTGTAATGCAAGTATCTGATGTAGGCTATGATTGCTTAAGGCATCCATCTCAAAGCAGCATCCCCTTCAAAGAAGGCTATCAAATAAACATATGCCGGCCACAGGACTAGATGAAGAGCTCCCCCTACTGCACCTCCTTTGTTCTTGGTTGATTTCAGTTACTGACCCTTTGGGCTACTTGTTTTTTTCCTTTCCAGGGCTTTGTATTCCCACTCTTTATGTTCTAAATTCACCAATAGTGAGTCATTGAAACCCTATGCCCCCGCACTTTACCCCAGTGAGAGCAGAACCCCAGGCCCTGTGTGAGTCTCTCTCTCACCCCACTCACAACCTCACACTGTGTTCTCAGGTGTGCTGGCAGTTTCCAGGTCTTGTAGGTAATAAAGTTCTATTTTCCAAAGTTTCCTGATGGTTTTTGCTGAAGGACTTCTTGCAATCCTAATAAGAATCACAAGGTCTGGTCCAACCACACTGTTGGTTATTGACAGGCTGAGACCAGTACAAAACATGATGATTAGTGATGCTGACCATCTTTTCATGTACCTGTTGATCATTTTTATTTCTTCTTTTTTTTTTTTTTTTTTTTTTTTTGCGGTACGCAGGCCTCTCACTGTTGTGGCCTCTCCCGTTGCGGATCACAGGGTCCGGACGCATAGGCTCAGCTGCCATGGCTCACGGGCCCAGCCGCTCCGCGGCATGTGGGATCTTCCCAGCAGACCGGGGCGCGAACCCGTGTCCCCTGCATCAGCAGGCAGATCCCCAACCACTGCACCATCAGGGAAGCCCTCTTCTTCTTTTTTTAAGTGAACACAAGATAAAGATATTATTTAATTCATTAATGAGGAAGTCCGTTACAACCTGTTGTAATAAGGTGTTACTATCTGTTCAAGGGAGCAGGGTAAAAAAGTACAGACTTACTTAGAGTAGAGGAATGTTGACATGAATGTGCAGATGAAGACAGAACTAGCCGGGAAAGTCAATTGAACCTCTACTGGACAGAACAGAGCTTGTATGTCTATAGGCAAGAATTATTTTGTACTGCTATTAGGTATTGATAATTTACAAATTATTGCAGACATCTCCAATAAAATCACAGTCAGATAAAGCACAGGGGTGAGGTATAGTCAATGTATAGTTTTCTGCTAGAGCACACATTTTCCCTACACTGTAGCTGTGACTACACCTACATATCCAGGTTAAAAAAAAAATCGACTTTCTTGAAAGGATGTGATTTACACTCAATATTTTCCCCTCAGCTTTACTGAGATACAATTGATATATAACATTGTGTAAGTATAAGATATACAACTTATTGATTTGACATGCTCAGATACTGCAATATGATTACTACCATAGCATTGTCTAACAGCTCCATCAGACTACATAATTACCATTTCTTTGGGAAACATTTAAGATCTACTCCCTTAGCAACTTGCAGGTATATTATACGGTAATGTTAACTGAAATCACAGTTCTTCACATTAGCTCCCCAGAACTTATTCGTAATCTAACTGGAAGTTTGTACTCTGACCAATATCTCCCCATTTGCCACACTTGCCAGCCCCTGGAAACCACCCTTCTACTCTTTGTTTCTTTGAGTTTGGCTTTTTTAGATTCCACATATAAGCGAAATCATATGGTATTTGTCTTTTTCTATGTGACTCATTACACTCAGCATAATGCCCTCAAGATCCATCCATGTTGTTGCAAATGCAAGGACTCCCTCCTTTCTCATGGCTGAGTAATATTCCATGTGTGTGTATATATATATTTGACCCTTGAACAGGGTGGGTTTGAAATGTGTGGGTCCACTTATATGCAGATTTAAAAAAATAAATATGTAGTACAGTACTACACGTTCTGTGGTTGGTTGAATCATCAGGTGTGAAATTGTGGATATGGAGGACTGACTGTAAAGTTATGCATGGATTTTGGCCTGTGCAGGGGGTCAATGCCCCTAAGTCCCATATTGTTCATGAATCAAAGGGATATAAGTGAAAAACATTCATCTGTCTGTCAGTGGAAATAATAATAGGAATAGAAAATAATTTTATTTGAGCCAAACTGAGGATTATAGCCTGGGAGACACAGATTCAAGAAGCAGTTGAGGAAGATGTGGCACATATATACAATGGAATATTACTCAGCCATAAAAAGAAATGAAACTGAGTTATTTGTAATGAGGTGGATAGACCTGGAATCTGTCATACAGAGTGAAGTAAGTCAGAAGGATAAAAACAAATACCGTATGCTAACACATATATATGGAATCTAAAAAAAAAAAAATGTCATGAAGAGATTAGTGGTAGGATGGGAATAAAACACAGACCTACTAGAGCATGGACTTGAGGATATGGGGAGGGGGAAGGGTAAGCTGTGACGATGTGAGAGAGTGGCAGGGACATATACACACTACCAAATGTAAATTAGATGGCTAGTGGGAAGCTGCAGCATAGCACAGGGAGTTCACCTCTGTGCTTTGTGACCACCTAGAGGGGTGGGATAGGGAGGGTGGGAGGGAGGGTGACACAAGAGGGAAGAGTTATGGGAACATATGTATATGTATAACTGATTCACTTTGTTGTAAAGGAGAAACTAACACACTATTGTAAAACAGTTATACTCAAATAAAGATGTTAAAAAAAAAAAAAGTAAGCTGGAGAGTTTAGTAGCTTTGTAACAATAGCATAAAATATGGAATAATGAACTGTAAATGTGTCTAATTACATAAATAATGCATTTGTGTAATTGTCAAGTAAGGGAGTGTGCTAATGAATCAATTATTTTTAATTGTAGGATGCTTGATTGTTTCAGAAATATAATTGATTGTAATCAAAAAAAAAAAAAAAAGAAGCAGTTGAATTTGAGTTCTGCCAGACTACAAAATGGGGGAGATTTATAAAGGCAAAACCCACAAAACTACATAGGTTGTTTATCAAGAACTATAATTGAAGGTGGCAAGAAGTAGGGGTTCTTGTTAAGGAAGTATTGGTTTGGGTCTGAAATGGTTGCATAGTTACAAGGGAGACCTTGAGACCATAGGTTGCAGGTGGCAGCTGTCAGCAGATATTTTGTAGAGAATGGTTGGTGGTGTCCTTGAGTCTGATACACTTTGGAAAATTCATGTTCTCAGTAATGCAGGAATGTGTCTGAAACCACGTCCACCATGGTCACCCAGCCAGCCCTATTTTGAATGCCTGAACCACAGTTACTCCATTTTAATTATAAATGCATTCTCTTCTTTAATGGTTAAAGCAGATGTACAATGCATGTTTAAAGCCACAAAACAGGCTGTTCTAAACAGCATAAAATTTAAGCCAAATCATGTATAAGCCAGAATGACTTCTCCATACCTCAATATGTGAACAATTCTTCCATCATGTTATGGACAGATAGGTTGTTTCCACATGTTGGGTATTGTGAATAATGCTGCAGTAAACATGAGAGCACAGGAATGTCTTTGATATCCAGTTTTCATTTCCTTCAGATATATACCCAGAAGTAGGAATCCTGGATAATACGGTAGTTCTATTTTTAATATGTGGAGGAACCTCCATACTGTTTTACAGATTGGCTGTACCAGTTTACATTCACACCAACAGTGTACAAGTGTTCTTTTCTCTCCACATCCTATCCAACACTTGTTATCTTTTTACTTTTTGATGACAGTCATTCTAACAGGTGTGAGGTGATGTGTCATTGTCGTTTTGATTTGCATTTCCCTGATGATTAGTGATTTTGAACACGTTTTTTAATGTACATGTTGGCCATCTGCATGTCTTTGGAACAATGTCTGTTCAGTTCCTCTGCCTGTTTTTAACCAGATTATTTTTTCCTATTAAGTTGTAATGGTTTCTTTAAATAAATATTTTTTGATATTAACCTCTTATCAGATATATGATTTGCAAATATTTTCTCTCCGTTTGTAGGTTGCCATTTCATTTTGTTGATCATTTTGTCTTGCTCTGCAGAAAAGCTTTTTAGTTTGATATATTCCCCTTGTTTATTTTTGCTTTTATTGCTTGTGCTTTTACTGTTATATAAAAAAAAAATCATTGCCAAGACCAATGTCAAGAAGTCTTTTCCCTAAGTTTTCTTCCTTGAGTTTTACTGTTTCAGGTCATACATTTAAGTATCTAATCCATTCAGAGTTAACATTTCTGAGTGCTGTAAGATAGGGGTCCTGTTTCATTCTTTTACATGTGGACATCCAGTTTTCCCAACACCACTTATTGAAGAGACTATCCTTTCTCCAATGAGTATTCTTGACTCCCTTGTCAAATATTAGTCGATAGTATATGAGTGGGTTTATTTCTGGGCTTTCAATTCTGTTCATTGGTCTATATGTCTGTTTTTATGCCAGTATACTACTGTGTTGATTTTTTTTTTAGCTTTGTGATATAATTTGAAAACAGAAAATTTAATGCATTCAGCTTCTTTCTTCATTCTCAGGACTTCTTTGGGTATTTGGGGTTGTCCATATAAATATTAGGATTGTTTTTTATATTTCTGTAAAAAATGCTGTTAGAATTTTGGTGGAAATTATATTGAATCTATAGATGTCTTTGGGTAATAAGGACGTATTAACAATACTAAGATTGATCTGTGAACAGTATGTATCTTTCCATTTATTTCATCAATGTCATGTGAGAGAACATTGTACAGAGCTTTCTCTTTTTTTTTTGCATTCTTTTAAAATATTTTTTTCCATTATGGCTTACCACAGGATATTCAATATAGTTCCCTGTGCTATACGTTAGGACCTTGTTGTTTATCCATTCTAAATGTAATAGTTCACATCTACCAACCTCAAACTCCCAGTCCATCCCTTTCCCTCACTCCCTCCCCCTTGGCAACCACAAGTCTATTCTCGATGTCTGTGATTCTGTTTCTGTTTTGTAGTTAGGTTCATTTGTACCATATTTCAGATTCCCCGTATAAGTGATAACATATGGTATTTGTCTTTCTCTTTCTGACTTACTTCAGTTAGTATGAAAATCCCTAGTTGCATCCATGTTGCTGCAAATGGCATTATTTCATTCTTTTTTATGGCTGAATAGTATTCCATTGTATATATCTACCACATTGTCTTGAGCTTTTCCTTCCTTGGTTAAATTTATTCCTAAGTATTCTGTTGTTATTGTTGCTGTTTAAAATGGGATTAATTTCCTTATTTTTTTTCCATAGATCTTGTTGATAATCTATAGAAACACAGATGATTCTTTTGTTTGTTTGTTTTGTTTTGTTTTTTTTGCGGCACGTGGGCCTCTCACTGTTGTGGTCTCTCCCCTTGCGGAGTACAGGCTCCGGACGCGCAGGCCCAGTGGCCATGGCTCACGGGCCCAGCCGCTCCGTGGCCTGTGGGATCTTCCCGGACCGGGGCACGAACCTGTGTCCCCTGTATCAGCAGGTGGACTCTCAACCACTGTGCCACCAGAGAAGCCCCACAGATGATTCTTGTATATTGATTTTGTATCCTGCACCTTTACTGAGTTCATTGATTAGTTCTATCAATTTTTAGTAGTCTTTAGGGTTTTGTGTATCTGCAAACAGACTTTTTGACTTTTTTCTTTTCCTTTGGATACCTTTTATTTATTTTTCTTGTGTGATTGCTCTGGCTAGGACTTCCAGTACTATGTTTAATAGGAGTGATAAGAGTGGTCACAATCATATTGTTTCTTTTTAAAAAATTTTTATTTATTTATTTATTTATTTATTTTTGGCTGCGTTGGGTCTTTGTTGAAGCACATGGGCTTTCTCTAGTTGTGGCAAGCGGGAGCTACTCTTCATTGCGGTGCGCGGGCCTCTCATTGCAGTGGCTTCTCTTGTTGTGGAGCATGGGTTCTAGGCACGCAGGCTTCAGTAGTTGTGGCTCACGGGCTCTAGGGAGAAGGCTCGGTGGTTGTGGCACACGAGCTTAGTTGCTCTGCAGCATGTGGGATCTTCCCGGACCAGGGATCCCTGTGTCCCCTGCATTGGCAGGCAGATTCTTATCCACTGCGCCACCAGGGAAGCCCAATCATATTGTTTCTGATCTTAGGGTAAAAGCTTCCAACTGTTCAACTGTGAGTATGATGTTAGCTGTGGGCTTGTCGTATATGGCTTTTACTGTGTTGAGTAAAGTACTATAGAAGTGCTTTTATCATGAAAGAATTTTGAATTTTGTCAGATGTTTTTTCTGCATCTATTGAGATGATCATATGATTTTTACTCTTCATTCTTTTAATGTAGTGAATCACATTTATTGATTTATGTAAGTTCAAAAGATTTTGAGAAGGATTGGCAATGCTTGCCAATCCTTAAGTGTTTGTAGAATCAACAGTGAAGCCATCTGATTCTGGACTTTTTTTGTTGTTAGGATTTTTTATTACTGATTTGACAACCTTATCGTTATTGGTTAGTCAGATTTTCTGTTTCTTCATGAATCAATCCTAACAGGTTGTATGTTTCTAGAAATGTATTCATTTCTTGTAGGTTATCCAATTTGTTGGTAGATAATTGTTCATAGGAGCCTCTTCTTTTTTTTTTTGTATTTCGCTGGTATTGGCTTTAACATCTCTTCTTGATTTCTTATTTTATTTATTGCATCTTCTCTCTTTTCTTCTTAGTCTAGCTAAAGTTTTGTCACTTTTGTCTTTTAACTTCTATACTAGAAGTAATGGTGGTTTATTCACCACCTCTACATTGTGACAGTATTCTGGATTGTCTATATATTTACCTATGTCAGCTACCTTTATACTTTCATATGCTTTTCTGTTGCTGCTCAGTGTTCTATTGTTTCAATGTTATGGAATTCTTTTAGCTTTTCGTGTAAGACATGTCTAGTGGCGATTAATTCCCTCGGCTTTTGTATATTTGGGAAAGTGTTTATTTGTCTTGTATTTTTAAAGAATTGTTTTGCCAGATACAGTATTCCTTGTTGGCACCTTTTTTCTTTCTGCATTTTTTTTTTTTTTTTTTTTTTTTTTTTTGCGGTATGCGGGCCTCTCACTGTTGTGGCCTCTCCCATTGCGGAGCACAGGCTCCGGACGCGCAGGCCTAGCGGCCATGGCTCACAGGCCTAGCTGCTCCGCGGCATGTGGGATCTTCCCGGACCAGGGCACGAACCCGTGTCTCCTGCATCGGCAGGCGGATTCTCAACCACTGCGCCACCAGGGAAGCCCTCTTTCTGCATTTTGAATATATCATCCCACTGCTTTCTTTTTAAAAATATTTATTTTATTTATTTGGTTGCACCAGGTCTTAGTTGTGGCAGGTGGGCTCCTTAGTCGAGGCTCACAGGCTCCTTAGTTGTGGCATGTGAACTCTTAGTTGCGGCATGCACATGGGATCTAGTTACCTGATCAGGGATCGAACCTGAGCCTCCTGCATTGGGAGCACAGAGTCTTAACCACTGCGCCACCAGGGAAGTCCCCAATTGCTTTCTGGCCTGCAGTGTTTTTGCTTAGAAGACTGTTGTTAGTCTTATGATTGTTCTTTTGTATGTGACAAGTCACTTGTCTTGCTGCTACCAAAATTCTCTCCTTGTCTTTGATTTTGACAATTTGAGTATAATGTATCTCAGTGTGGATTTCTTTAGTTCATCCTAGTTAGTGTGTGTTGGCCTTATAGAATCTGAGTGACAAATTTTCACCCAGATATGGGAAGTTTTTGCCATTATTTCTTCAAATAAGCTTTCTCTCTTTTCCCATAATGTGTATATTGATCCACTTGTTGATATCCCATAAGTCCCTTAGGGGTGCCCACTCTCACCACTATTATTCAACATAGTTTTGGAAGTTTTGGCCACAGCAATCAGAGTAGGAAAAGAAATAAAAGAAATCCAAATTGGAAAAGAAAAAGTAAAGCTGTCACTGTTTGTAGATGACATGATACTATACATAGAAAATCCTAAAGATGCCACCAGAAAACTACTAGAGCTAATCAATGAATTGGTAAAGTAGCAGGATACAAAAATTAATGCACAGAAATCTCTTGCATTCCTATACACTAACATTGAAAAGTGAGAAAGAGAAATTAAGGAAACACTCCCATTTACCATTGCAACAAAAAGAATAAAATACCTAGGAATAAACCTACCTAAGGAAGCAAAAGACCTGTATGCAGAAAACTATAAGACTCTGATGAAAGAAATCAAAGACGATACAAACAGATGGAAAGATATACAATGTTCTTGGATTGAAAGAATCAACACTGTGAAAATGACTATACTACCCAACGCAACCTACAGATTCAGTGCATTCCCTGTCAAATTACCAACGGCATTTTTCACAGAACTAGAACAAGAAATTTTATAGTTTGTATGGAGACACAAAAGACCCCATATAGCCAAAGCAATCTTGAGAAAGAAAAACGAAGCTGGAGGAATCAGGTTCCCAGATGTCAGACTATACTATAAAGCTACAGTAATCAAGACAGTATGGTACTGGCACAAAACAGAAAAATAGATCAATGGAACAGGATAGAAAGCCCAGAGATAAACCCATGCACCTATGGTCAACTAATCTATGACAAAGGAGGCAAGGATATACAATGGAGAAAAGACAGTCTCTTCAATAAGTGGTGCTGGGAAAACTGGACAGCTACATGTAAAAGAATGAAATTAGAACACTCCCTAACACCATACAAAAAATAAACTCAAAATGGATTAAAGACCAAATGTAAGGCTGGACACTATAAAACTCTTAGAGGAAAACATAGGAAGAACACTCTGACATAAATCACAGCAAGATCTTTCCTGACCCACCTCCTAGACTAATGGAAATGAAAACAAAAATAAACAAATGGGAACTAATGAAACTAAAAGCTTTTGCACAGCAAAGGAAACTATAAATAAGATGAAAAGACAACCCTCAGAATGGGAGAAAATATTTACAAATGAATCAACAAAGGATTAATCTCCAAAGTATATAAACAGCTCATGCAGCTCAATATTAAAAAAACAAACAACCCAATCAAAAAATGGGCAGAATATCCAAATGGACATTTCTCCAAGGAAGACACACACAGATGGCCAAGAGACACATGAAAAGCTTCTCAACATCACTAATTATTACAGAAATGCAAATCAAAACTACAATGAGGTATCACCTCATACCAGTTAGAAGGGGCATCATCAGAAAATCTACAAACAACAAATTCTGGAGAGGGTGTGGAGAAAAGGGAACCCTCTTGCACTGTTGGTGGCAATGTAAATGGATACAGCTACTATGGAGAACAGTATGGAAGTTCCTTAAAAAACTGAAAATAGAATTACCATATGACCCAGCAATCCCATTACTGGGCATATACCCAGAGAAAACCATAATTGAAAAAGACATGCACCCCAGTGTTCATTGCAGCACTACTTACAATAGCCAGGTCATGGAAGCAACCTAAATGCACATTGACAGATGAATAGATAATGAAGATGTGGTACATACATAAAATGGAACATTACTCGGCCATAAAAAGGAATGAAATTGGGTCATTTGCAGAGACATGGATGGACCTAGAGACTGTCATACAGAGTGAAGTAAGTCAGAAAGAGAAAAACAATTATCGTATATTAACACATATATGTGGAATCTAGAAAAATGGTACAGATGAACTGGTTTGCAAGGCAGAAACAGAGACACAGATGTAAAGAACAAACATATGGACACCAAGGCGGGAAAGCGTGGGGTGGGAAGGGTGGGGGGGATGAATTAGGAGATTGGGATTGACATGTATACACTAATATGTATAATATGGATAACTAATAAGGACCTGCTGTATAAAAAATAAAATTAAAAAAATATATAAGGGAATAATTTTTTTTTTTTTTTTTTTTTTATTTATTTTTTTGCGGTACGCGGGCCTCTCACTGTTGTGGCCTCTCCCGCTGCGGAGCACAGGCTCCGGACGCGCAGGCGCAGCGGCCACGGCTCACTGGCCCAGCCACTCCGCGGCACGTGGGATCTTCCCGGACCGGGGCACGAACCCGTATCCCCTGCATCGGCAGGCGGACTCTCAACCACTGCGCCACCAGGGAAGCCCAAGGGAATAATTTTAAAAACAAGATTATACCTTTTATCTGATAGAATTGGGGGTGGAATTTTCCCCCAGTTTTGTATTTTAAAAAATGTAAATCTAGGGACTTCCCTGGCGGTCCAGTGGTTAAGACGTCACCTTTCAGTGCAGGGGATGCAGGTTCAGTCCCTTGTTGGGGAGCTAAGATCCCACATGCCTCACAGCCAAAAATCCAAAACATAAAACAGAAGCAATATTGTAACAAATTCAATAAAGACTTTAAAAATTGTCCACATCTAAAG
The DNA here is from genome assembly GCF_026419965.1 of Kogia breviceps. NCBI lineage: Eukaryota > Metazoa > Chordata > Mammalia > Artiodactyla > Physeteridae > Kogia > Kogia breviceps. The sequence goes on along the minus strand of NC_081311.1, from coordinate 32,844,647 downwards.
AGATCTTTAAAAAATTTTAATCTAAATAACTTTCAAAAATGTATGTATTTTAAATGTGTGTTTATGAAAGTGTGTTGAAATCTACTCTGTCTGTCCCTCAGTACATCGTATGTATGTCCCAAGAACAAAGATTTTCTCATTCATAACAGTAATAATATTTGTGCTCAGGAGTTATTGTTGATACAATATCGTCTAATACACAACCTATATTTAAATTTTTCCAACTTTCCTACAATATCTTTTATAGCCTTTTCTCTTTGCAATTCAGTCTCCAGTGAAGGAAGAAGCATATCATTTGGTTATCTTTTCCCTTTGGTCTCCTGTAATCAAGAACAGTTCTCTTTGTTTCTTTATTTCTTTTCAGTACATTTACCTTTTTGGGGTCCAGGCTAGTAGTCATGTAAAATGTTTGATTGTTTTCTAGATATTCGATTCCAGTTATGATTTTGGTGAGAGAAGTACTTAGGTAATATGCATGTCCCACTGAATCTCATTGGGGAGGTGAGGGCACATAATATCACTTACCCCATTATTGGTTATGTCAACCTTCTCACTAAATAAAGTGGTATCTCCCAGATGTCTACATGGAAGAGGTTCCATTATTTCATACATAATTAATAAAAATTTATGGCATGGTACTCTAAGACCTTGTGAATATCCTACACCCAAAGCATTCACCCAACAGTGTTCGTTAGCATTTATTGATGGTCCTAAGCCGAACTGTTGCAAAATGATATTTTTTTCTATTTTTATCACCCCTTCTGTGTTTTTAAGCTAGGATCAATCCATAGTGAAGATCTCCCCCATATTTTTAAATTAAGGGAAAGTGATAAATACTCCATAATTGTTATTGTACTTCTTCTCGTGATCTCAGAAGAGGTCCTTTTTAATTAGATCAGACTTCTATTTACAAAAGCCCTGGGAATGGATACTCTGGACATTTCAAGTGCCAACAGAGACTTTCATTTTAAGTCACATGTGAGGTGAATGAAAACTGAAGTAATGAAGTAGAGCAGCAGATGGGTACAGACACCAGTGTCCAAACTTGATGAAAGCAGAATGGATTCAGAAGGTCTGGTAGCCAAGCCCCCATGTACTCAGTACTTCAGATGCTATGGGAGGCCACTTTAACAAGATTGCTGCCACTGGCCTTAAACTCGTTACTGTTTATTGCTTTGTCTGTCTGGCTTGAAATGCCTCTGCTCTTCTTTGGACCTAGGTTTCCTCATCTATGGACTGAATTACAACATTTCTTTCAGCTCCATGACTTCTTCATAACACATTCCAGGGCACAACCATATTTACATCTCTGACTTCTGTGCTGAATGATGACAAAGAATTCCCCAACCCAGAGGTGTTGGACCCTGCCCACTTCCTGGATGAGAGTGGCAACTTTGAGAAAAGCGACAGGCAGCAGAAATGTATTTCCTTCCGTGTTTCATGGAAGAAGATACCTTTCTGAGATCAGATACAACTTACATGGTGTCCACTCTGGGGCTGGCAGGCTTGCTCTTTGTCCATGATCAGAAGCACCAATCCCAGTGTCTATGTGCTTCCCCTGCCTCGTGATGCATCATTATTGGGCCAGATCACTGAGGCTTAGAGTTGACCCAGTTCTTCCAAACTGAGAAGACTAGAATATGAATTGATGAAATTCTTCCCCTAGACACATCACTGAAATATACAAGAGCTCCTCAGAAAGTAAAACTCATTAAGACTTTCCTCACCTGTACCGTGAGAAAGGTACATAACTCCACGACTTCACTGAATATTTCCTATGTGATATCCCTCACTCCCCAGGCTGAGCTCTGGATGGGCACAAAAGGGCCTCACTTTTCAGTTAGGGAAGAAAATAAGTAAATAGGTCATTGTTATCCAGTACAACTAGTGCTGTGAAGGAGGAAAGCAGACTTCTTGGGGGGGGGGGCAGTTTTGGCAGAGGGAAAAATCTGCTTCCTCATATTCTCTTACACTCATACCATGGTGGCAGCAACATTATAATAACAGAAATGATATTGGAGGTACTTCAAAGGGGGCAGAGAAAAGAAGAGAAGGCAGGACATTTTAAAGGAGCTAATGAACCATAAGAATAGGACATTTGCTCTAGATAAAGGATGTCAGAACGTTCTGCCAAATAACCACAGGGTCAGGGAAGCATTGGGAATGTGGCAAAATACCCTGTAATGATTCCAGTGCACCCTGCTCTTCCTCCAGTCATGATCCTATATCTTGAATATTGGATCTCCACACCTGTAATGTGTGTGCTGAGTCATGGACTCCCCTTCCTTTATTCTATGGGGTTTTATTCCTGCTTTGAGTCTGATACCAACATGATAAGGACAGAGCCTTCCTTCAAGAACTCATATAATGGGGCTTCCCTGGTGGCGCAGTGGTTAAGAATCTGCCTGCCAATGCAGGGGATACGGGTTCGAGCCCTGGTCCGGGAAGATCCCACATGCCGCGGAGCAACTAAGCCCGTGTGCCACAGCTACTGAGCGTGTGCTCTAGAGCCCACGAGCCACAACTACTGAAGCCCGTGCACCTAGAGCCTATGCTCCACAACGAGAGAAGCCACCGCAATGAAAAGCCCACGCATCGCAATGAAGAGTAGCCCCTGCTCGCCACAACTAGAGAGAGCCCACGTGCAGCAACGAAGACCCAACGCAGCTACAGATAGATAGAAAGATAAATAAATTTATTTAAAAAAATAAATGTTTGATGCTGCACTGAAAAATTTTCTATGAGAAAGCACATGATTTTTTAGAAATTATGAATAGCATTTATGTTTACCATTCTACAGAAAGCTAATGTAAAAGATAGTTCATAATTGCTTCTTAGTTTTCACTAGAAATTAAGGTTTTTAAAGGTTTTCAACTGAAAAAAAAAAACCTCACAATGTAAGAGCCATGAGCTGAGCATTAGTCAATGTCTTACTGAAGACCGTAGCCTGGAAGACAGCCTCTCAGATAGCTCTGCGGAACCCCCTCAAAGAGGTAAAAGAGGAGCCAATATATATATGAATTTTTTGGCTGGGAAATACATGTAGTCAAACATATATTTTGGTAAAAAAAAATACCTGCTGATAAAAAAAAGAAATTGAGTTAATGATTTTAGTGCTTATATATGGGAAAATGCAAGACTCTGGGGTCCTTAAAATTCTTCCTTAGATATGCACCTTAACTATCTAGGGGCCCACATATCCAAAACACAGAATGCTTAATCCTGAATTCCTTTCAGGGTGTACTTGTAGGTCAGCAACTGCAGTGGCTAATGACTTGATCCTTGTAGAACTGGAATGGTGGACAACATTCTTTGTTTACAAGGTTAACCATTCTGATTAGTATATGTAATTAAAACTACTAAAATTAATAAGGAAAACATCTTATGTAAGGAAGTTGTTTTTGTTTTTTAAAGAAACAAAGAATGGAAATGCATTTTGTTAAGAGAAAAGAAAGTGAATTTGCCCTGAAGCTGGTTCTTTCTTTATTTTTTTGTTTTGGCTGAGCGGGGTCTTCCTTGCGGCACGCCAGATCTTCGTTGCTGTGTGCTGGATCTTCCTTGTGGCATTCGGAATCTTTAGTTGTGGCATGCTGGCTCTTAGTTGCAGCATGCATGTGGGATCTAGTTCCCTGACCAGGGATCGAACCCAGGCCCTCTGCATTGGGAGGGCAGGGGCTTAACCTCTGGACCACCAGGGAAGTCCCTGGTTATTTCTAAATGGAAAAGAAAATAAGGAATGAACTAATATGGAAATAGAAAATTGTAGAAGGTTTGTGAGAAAAACAGAAATCTTTAGAGAGGAATTTTGTGTGTGGTCAGGACTGGCTAAGACTGAAAAAGTGAATGAGTTTTAATAGTAAAAGCAAGGTGGTGTAAAAGTAGGATTTGTTTTTCTCTTTCTGTTAAGAGGGCAAAGTTTTCTTGGAATATTAATCAACGTTTGATAACAGATTGTAAAGTTCTTCTAACCTTTTAGGTAATCTGTTGCAACTTTCTGTATTTGCCTTTGAAATCTTTTTGTCTCATTGGCTGAGTAAATAAGTATTGTTTCATAGTGACCTACAATCCTATCTGACCAAGTGTTTTAAAATCTGCTGATATCTTTGACAAACTTCCCTAAATCAAATTCTAAATGAAGTTCTTTTGACCTCTAGCTAAATCGGGGATGCTTCAGAAGTTCCCTGAAACATCTCAAAGAGAGAGATTAATTAGGCTTATTTGGTATGTTGAGTTACATGGGAAGCATTGTCAAATGAGTAATAAACTTTCTTAGGTTATATGGGTAAATGTTATTAATAGAAATGTTCTAGAAATTATGTGAAATTCCTAAAATTGGATATGTCCTGGTATAATGTTATGTCATAATTTTACTTAAGATGTTATATATTGCATAAATAACCAAATTTCTTTGTCAATTGCATTGTAATCAGGTCTTTAACCATGCCATTTAAAGTCTTTGACATTTATATTACTCTGATGCTTATACAAAAATTAAGATCTTCAAGAAGGTTCATAGAAAGGATTTTCTAGAAACATAGCTTTCTCATAACTTTTAGATCATACCACCAAACTGGGTAAGAAATTACAGAATTCTAACGGAAAACCTGATGGCTTCATAAACTTCTAACAAGAGATCAAGATCAATAAGAATTAATTACATGGGACCAAATGAACTGATGAATATGATTTATAAGTTTTATGACTTTTTGTCTGAAATAGTACTGGCTTTTAATATTTGTTTTCCAGATATGAGGAAACCTTTCCTCTTATGCTAACTATGACTACGTATAATATGCATCAATATTTAAATTCTATCACATATGATCACTGTTTTATACATTTTTTATTTATTTGGAGTTACCCACACATTTAATTTTGTTCCTGCTTCTCCACTCTTTTATCTGGGATTTCCCCGCTTCTTCTTGAAAAATATTTTTTACTATTACCCTTTAGTTCGTTATACTAATGACAAATCTGTTGCTGTTTTTCTGTAAATGTTTTCATTTTTTTCAAAAGGTATTTTTGCTTGTATACAATTCTTAGGTTTGTTATTATATCCTTTTAGCACATTAAAGCTACCTTTCCATTGAGGTCCAGTTTCCATTTTTGCTGTTGCAAAATTAATTATCAATTTAAGTTTTTCTTCTTAGGTGGAATCTCTTTCTTTTCCTTCTTCCTTCCTTCCTTCCTGTTCTCTTTCTTTCTTTCCCTTCCTTCCTTTCTTTCCTTTCCTTCCTTCCTTTTCTTTCTTCCTGTCTTTCTTCCTTTCTTCCTTCTTGTCTTTCTTTCTTTTCCTTTTTTCTTCCTTCCTTCCTTCCTCCCTCCCTCCCTCTCTCCCTTCCTTCCTCCCTCCCTCCCTTCCTCCCTTTCTTTCCTCTTTTTACTCCCTCCTGACTAAAGTATACCTATGTAAACAAAGATGAAGCATTTATCTTTTTCTACCTGATCCATCCAGAATTTGGCTTTTTCAGCTGGCTTCCCTCTGGATTTGGTAGTGTATTGTGATCCAGATTGCAACCAGTTATGCTAATCATTGTTCTAATTTGTTCTTTGTTGTTTTTAAATTGTTTATGCTTTGTGTCTCTCATTGCTGTACTATAGCCTTATTAATGCTACTCGTGCTATATTATTCATACCATATTTTGTAGGATTGTTGTTTCTTGTATTACCCAATGTGTAACCAGGTCTCTGACAAAATTAACAATGGCTAAATGTCTTGAGGCAATTGGTCACATATATATAGCTCTCCATAAAATTAATTGTAATAATGTAACTCTAAATATGGGAAAAAGCAATAAGGGAGAAACATTTCCTGGATCATAATAGGCTAGTAAGACAGATGATCCAGAGACTCTTTAGGATAACAAGGCCTAATTCAGAATAGCACACTAATAGCCTATCAGCAAAATCCTCACCTGACCTAGGAATGAGTCTTCCCAGCTCCATGGGACAAATTGGTCATGAAATCCCTCCCAAACCTTTGTCAAATTTATGACCGAAAGTGGGAAGTGAACAAAAAAGAACCACAAGTATCAGTCATCACCCAGTTATACAAGTGGGTTAAATCACAACCCACTGAAGTCAGCCACCAACAGTGCACCTTGAGGTGAATTCATGAAAAACAGGATGAGGCCCTCTGCTTTGGATAAACAGGCTCCTAGATAATTAGATGCATATCTCAGGAAGAATTTCAAGGAACCCAGATTCTTGCATCTTTCCATACATAGAAAAACCTAAAATCATTAACTTGAGACGTCTGTTCTTTGTGATTAGCAGTGATCTTTTTACCAAGATGCATGCCTGACTACGCGTATTTCCCAGCCCAAAAAAAGTCATGTATGTCCTGGCTCCTCGCCCATCTCTTCAGAGCAGTTCCTCAGAGCTACTGAGTGGCTGTCTCCCGGGCGGGAGTCCTCAGTAAGACCCCGAATCAAACTCAAACTCACAATTCTCATGTTGTGCATTTTTCCTTAAGTCAACATAGGTTTTGGCTGGAGAAATCATCGGGATGCTTTCAAAATAGCTGTCCTACTGGAGGACGGGCAGAATTGAGAAGCCAGAGTGCAAGGCAATTAGAAGAGATTTGGTGGACACGTGGGAACAAGGAAGAAGAGCATGGTATCTAGAAGCGAAGCAGAAATCCAAGACGTCTTGTTTTAAGGTAGGTGCAGGTTGTGTGGTCCAGTAAGGTAGCCGGTAGCTACACATGCCTATTGAGAATTTGACACGTGGCGAATGGCATAGATTAAAATGATAACACTTTGGATATATGGCACTAAATACAATATATTATTAAAACTGATTTATTTATTTTACCTTTTTCCATGTGGCTATTAGAAAGTTTTAAATTACATGTGTTGCTTTCATTGTACTTCTTTGGACAACGATGAAGCCTCCATTTACAGTTTCATTCACCAAACATTTGTGGACTATCTCCCTGCTCAGCGCTGAGTAGATGAAGCTGATACAGATAGAGGAACAGCTCTTATGGGGGCTTCATTGCTTTCAGGAGACTATGACTAGTGTCTTATGTGATGCATGCCCAGGAGCCGTGCCCTGGATACAGGAGCACAACAGATCCTAGGTGTGCTGGGCCAGCAGAGAAGACTGTCTAGAGGAGGGACACTGGGGCTTCGCCCTGAAAGACCACTGATGTTAACTAAATCAAGAAGTGGAAGAAGAGCGTTCCAAGTCAGAGGGAATCACTTCCTCAAAGTCTGTGACTTGCGCTTCCCTGGTGGCGCAGTGGTTGAGAATCTCCTGCTAATGCAGGGGACACGGGTTCGAGCCCTGGTCTGGGAGGATCCAACATGCCGCAGAGCAACTAGGCCCGTGCGCCACAACTACTGAGCCTGCGCGTCTGGAGCCTGTGCTCCGCAACAAGAGAGGCCGTGATAGTGAGAGGCCCGTGCACCGCGATGAAGAGTGGCCCCCGCTTGCCACAACTAGAGAAAGCCCTTGAAATGAAGCCCAGAAACGAAGACACAACACAGCAAAAATAAATAAATAAATAAATAAATTCCTACCCCCAGCATCTTCTTTATTAAAAAAAAAAAAAAAGCCTGTGACTCTGGCTGTTTTTCCTCTCTAGGAAGTTGTCCAAAAGCTTAGTAATTAAAGAATGATGAAAGTCAGATCAGAGATATTCCAGTACATTTCTTCCATTTTGCCTTCATTTTAGGGTAAGCGTGAACAGAAGAAATAAAATCAGATGAACATGGTACGCAGGAAGGACAAGAAATAGGTCAAATCTTAAATTGCTCTTGGCAGGAAATAACTCTATCAATATAAACTAAAGGCTGGAGGAAAGGAGGAGTTCTTGGCCACAAAACACAACTTGCACTGAGGACAGTAAGGCTGACATCCTGTTTCATTTTGTCGGGAAACAAATTAGCCTTGGAGGCCATGGAAAACAGCCATTGTGGTCACTTGACACTCCCAGTATCTGGCCTCCACAGGAAGGGAGGCACCCTGTATGTAAGATCCACTCCTAAGAACTAATACTGTCGTTGAACGAGAAAAGCATCAGACATTTGGCACGTTATCTGAGGGAAAGGACTGGAGAAAGTTCGAAGAATGTATATATTACCCATTCATCCCCCTCCAGTCAATAAACCCAAGTCACAGTTGTTACTGTATTTGTAAATGCATCAAACTTGCTGTGGTTCAGAGAGCTTTCATTTTATGTTGATTTGCCCACATTACGAAGTTTCAGCCACCTTGCCTTTTACAAACTTAGAAACAGAAAGAATTTAAAGGATTAATAGAAAGAGAAAGGAAGGAAAAGATAGAAAGAAAAATCAAGAGCTTTAACATGAAGTTATTTTCTGCCTGAAAGTTTTTCTTCAGTCTTATAGATTAGAACTGCTTGTGTCTAAACTGTCTGCAGTGTGTCCAAGTTTCAGAGATCTGCAAAGTGAAATAAATCCCAGCACTACCATCTAACTAGAATCCTTACTATTAGAAAACTAGTCCCTTCATCAGTAAAGGACATCAGCTATTGCCCGCGGTGATGGATACTACTTAAGGGTAGATGATTTGCTGTTTCAGAGGAAGAAGGGTTGGTGGAGTGACCTGTCCATCTCTCTTAACAAATCAGTCTCTAGAGCAATGGGGGTGCTACTGTTTGAGCAAATGACTCCTTTAGCGGTTGGTCAGCAAGAGATGACATACGGTAACCTAAGATCTCTGACTCAAGGCCCCTTAACGGCCAGGGTTCCAGGTCTCTTCCTGGAGGAGAATGCATTTGCCACTTCCCTGAGCAACCTGCAGGTTTAGAGCTGCTGGCCACGGTCCTGAGTTTGCTTCCCTTCACAAAGGAGAGGGGTTGTGATGGCAGCAAACCAGCCTGGTAAAGCTCACCATCTATTATTTGGAAAGCATTCATTTCCTCTAAGTCCCCAAACGGCCAGATGTAAAGAAAACATTTCATCACAACATAACTATCTTATATTAGCATCCGAGAAAGATAATTTGGAGCAATCTTCAAAGAAATGTAAGAACATGGCTGTTGGGAATTGCCTGATGGTCCAACGGTTAGGACTGTGAGCTCTCACTGCCAAGGGCCCAGGTTCAATCCCTGCTCGGGGAACTAAGGTCCCATTTGCCACATGGTGGGGCCAGAAAAAAAAAAAAAAAAAAACACTGTTTGCAGATGCCAGTTTTCTCACACCTGGAGGAGAAGGCCTGCAAATCTCAGAGGTATGGGAACCCCCAAACAAGAGGAGAGGCCTCAGAAATCTCGTCTGGCTTGAGACAGGAAATAGGATACATGGTCACATGAAAAAGAGACACTGCACTGCCTTCAAGTCTATTAATTTATTGGGTGAAACAAAACATCGTCAGACATTAAATTTGGTTTGGTTCAAGTTTGGCTGATGTCCATTTGCAGCAGAGATGAATGGAGGAGAAGAGAAGACACAGTGATGCTGGTAAGGGGACACTGAACAAAACCATCTTCCGTTAATTATAAAAGCAGGCATCACACAGCCAGCGTGAGTCATCTAGCTGACGAGCAGGGATAAAACCAAAGTAAGCGAGAACTTTCTAGATAAGAGAAGCCAGAGCTTTCAGAGGACAAGATGCAGCAGGGGCTCGTTGGGAGACCAGCGTTCAGTGCTGAGCTGCTGGCTCACTTGGGAAACACAGTGATCACATCGTAGCCCTCGGGTGGAGTGACCCGCTCCCGGGCGTGCTTTTCACAGTAGATCTGATCCTCCACAAAGAAATGGCCCTTCTGTTTCAGGTTGGTGCCACAGTCAGTGCACACGTAACACTCAGGGTGGCGGTGACGGTCCCGCAGCTTCACAAACACGCCGCTGCAGCAGGGAGGGAGGAGAGGGGCTCCTTTAGTGACAAGCACCTGAAGGGGGCAGCAGGCTTGGGGGCTCCTCCCAAGGGGCCCATGTGGCAGATCAGGGCCTCCTCCCAAGGGGCCCATGTGGCAGATCAGAGCCTCGTAACTGGTCTCCAGTCATAAAGGGGCTTTTCATGCCTGGGGTCCAAAGACATGACCCTTGAAGCCTTCAGGAAGTCCTTCCCACTTCAGCAGAGCAGCCCTACTTTTTCTGATTTTACATGTTCATACCTTAAGGGTTCTACAGCCAAGGAAAGCCTTCACCACCTGGCTCTGGGACACAGGACCTACCTGGCCTCTCCATTTTCCAGGCAGGATTTTTTTCTCCATCACACCCAAAATATGCAACATCCAGCACTTTCCACATTTTCATGGTTTACCCAACCTGCAGGGCCTCTGATGCCCTGGAAGGCAGATACTCACACAATGCCGGTGCCACACTTGTCACACATGGGCAGCTTCTGGGCATTTCCAATCGATGCAGCCACTTTGGTGACTGGAGCCTTAACACTTCTGAATCCTGAGGGCTTGTTGGGATCCCCTAAAAGGAGGAAAACACTTGGGTTGGCCGGAAGTGTAGAACTGCATAAGTACCATTTAGCTCTTTCAGATTCACTTTATATGTATGTTCCAGCAAGGTCGTGGGCACTGGAGTCAAACAGACTTGACTCTGCTGTGTGTTCCTGGGCAAGTTACTTCTCTGGTCTGCAGTTTCCTTTTCTTTTTTTTTTTTTTTAAATTTATATATTTTATTTAATTTAGTTTTGGCTGTGTTGGGTCTTCGTAGTTGTGGCTCGCGGGCTCTAGAGCACAGGCTCAGCAGTTGTGGCGCACGGGCTCAGTTGCTCCGCGGCATGTGGTGTCTTCCCGGACCAGGGCTTGAACCCGTGTCCCCTGCATCGGCAGGCGGACTCAGCCACTGCGCCACCAGGGAAGCCCCTGCAGTTTCCTTTTCTATAAAACAGGAGATCATTTCCCCTTCACAGTGGGACAAAAAGATTTTAAAAGACACATAAAGCCCTCCCTGGCACATGGTCAGCCCTCAAAACACAAATTACATGCTGATTAAATACATGCAAACACTGATATGGGACTTAAAAATTAAAAATGCTTTATACAGATAGAAAAAAATAAATAAAAATGTCTGACATTCGAAAGGCAGTGTAGTCAGATGCCAAAAGAAACCCACATTACAAAGAGAACAAAATCGTTATAGTAGAGTGTGCTACAGCAGCCGGATAAAAACCACCTGCTACAGGGCAGAGTCAGCAGCAGCCTTCCTACAGTCAGCTTTCTGTGTACAAAACAAAGCTCCTAAGTTGCTGGGTGCTGAACTGCCTACAGCCCAGTTCATCACCTGTGTAGAGCCCTGTGTTATGGTAGCTATTAATGGTAAGCTACTAAAATTACTGTTATTGCTATATATTTGGCTGGCTTTGTTTCCACGTCACATTTTTTTTTTTTTTTTTTTACTGTGATGTGACCTAGCAAGCATTGTTAGGTTTGTCAGCTATTTACACATGTCTCTCTGTCTGGACTGCAAATTACTGGAGCACCAGAACCCTATTTCATATATCTTTCAATACTCCACAGAGCCTACCACGGGCTTAACAAATAATAGAGGCTCAATAAATACACAAGAAATAGATGATGAAATGCCATGACAAGTGCATGATGGTCCATCTCTTAGTCCAGCATGGTTTGGCTCAGGAAGCTGGAGAAGTCTCTACACTGATGGTTCTGAATGGGCATCTGTGAACATCCTGGTCACCAGGAGAGATTTCATAAAATTCACAGACCAGGCTCTACCCCAGACCTGCTGAAGGAGCATCTCCAGGTGCAGGGGCCCCAGGATCCTGTTCTATACTCCAGGTTAAAATCCACTTCTTTAGACTAAAACAGCTGTTCTCAAATGCTGTTGTGCATCAGAATCACCTGGCAGGGTCATTAAAACCCAGATCGCTGGGCCCACTCCTAGAGTTTCTGGTTAAGCAGGCCTGAGGTGGGGCCCAAGGCTTTGCATTTTTAACAAGTCCTCAGGTGCCGCCGCTGGTCCAGGAACCACACTTGGAGAACCACTGAATAAGAGTGAATAATGGCTTTTTGTGTCAGGTGACGGGGTGGGGAGAGAGGGTCATCCCCTATCTGCAGCCATGCTGGGCAATCCTGAGGCTGACAAATGAGGGCCCTAGCTCGCTTGTCCTTTTCAGAAATGAGTCCCCATATGTTGGCTGGCGCTTCTGAACCAGAAGTTGAGATTGTGTGTGACATAGGGGCATTTAGGGTTGGCTAGGCGTGGTAGACTGTATAATATTTTATCTGCAGTTATCCGTACCCTCCCATGCTTCCCAGTAGGTCAGTGATTCTCTACTGGCGGTGATCTTGTTGCCTAGCAACAGTCTTGGTTGTCTCAATTGCAAGGGAGTGCTATTGGCATCTAGCGGGTAGAGGCCGGGGATGCTGCTGAGTGTCATAAAACGCACAGGACAGCCCACCACGAGGACTTACCTGGCCCAAAGTGTCAACGGCACTAAGGCTGAAGAAAACTTGCTCTTGGTGGAGTATACTCCCCCATCCCTTCGACTTTGGGTTTGGCCATAAGACTTGCTTTGGCCGTCGGAGTGCGAGCGGATGTGAGCCGTGTCTGGGCAGAAAAGCATGACGTGCACTCGTGTGGCTTGGCCCTGACCCCACTGAGCTGCTGCCCTCTGCCAGAGGAAGCCTTGCCATGTGCCACAGCACGGATGGGCCTGGAGGGGATGCTGCTTAGTGAAATAAGTCAGGCAGAGAAAGACAAATGCTCTATGCTATCACCTATGTGTGGAATCTAAACAATAAAACAAATGAATAGAACAAAACAGAAAGGGACTCTCACATATGGAGAGCACACTAGTGGTTACCAGTGGGGAGAGAGAAGGCGGGGGGCAAGATAAGGGCAGGAGATTAAGAGGTACAAACTACCGTGTACAAAATCATAAGCGACAAGGATATACGGTAAGGCACAACAAATACAGCCCATATTTTACAGTAACTTGAAACAAAGAACCTAATCTGTTAAATCACTATGTTGTACACCTGAAACTTAGTAATACTGTACATCAACTAGACTACAATTTAAAAAAACAGCAAGCCCTGGACAGTGACACCGCTCTCTGCTGGGCTCCCCGATAAAGCCCGCCTCACTGCAGCTTGTTGAGCTCTGCAGCGCCACCTGCTGGCTCCATTTTCTTCTCTCACCTATTCAGCCAACACTGCAAATGCAAAAGAAATTTCCCTTCTTCCTTCCCTCTCCACTAGCTTACAGCAGAAATAGCTCCCTTCAGACTGTGGGCTACTACAAAAATTTTCAAATAGCTCTCCTTCCAATGAACCTTGCATCTCAAAGCTTTGGGGAAAAAAGTGAATGGAGTAAAGCACAGCCTTTTTATTATCCACTTCAATGCTCAACAACCCTCTGTGACTACATTACGTATAGAATCAAATTCATGGTCCTTAACCTTGCACCTGGTGGTCCTCCATGATCTGACTGCAGACCATCGGAGGATCTTCCTGGAAGCCTGGGAACCAGCCAAAAATGAGCCTAGATACTTCCTGAGCAAGTCTCCAGCTTTCTTATCTCAGAACCTGGGGTCCCCCACTGTGTTTCTCAGTCCATGATGGCTGGGACAGATGAATGAATAAACAAGATGTGGTGTATACATACCACAGAATATTATTCTGCCTTAAAAAGAAGGGAAATGCTGACACATGCTACAGCATGGGTGAACCTTGAGGACATTATGCTAAATGAAATAAGCCAAGTACAGAAGGACAAATACTGCATGATTCCACTCATGAAATACACAGAATAGTCAAATTTATGGAAACAGAAAGTGGAATGGTGGTTTCCATGGGCTGGGGAGGAGGGAGCCATGAGGAGCGGGTGCAGAGTTTCGGTTTTGCAAGATGAAGAGTTCTGTGGATGGACGGTGAAGATGGCAGCACAGCAGTATGAATGTCCTCGGTACCATGGAATCGTATGCTTAAAAATGGTTAAGATGGGGCTTCCCTGGTGGCGCAGTGGTTGAGAGTCCGCCTGCCAATGCAGGGGACGCGGGTTCGTGCCCCGGTCCGGGAAGATCCCATATGCCGAGAAGCGGCTAGGCCCGTGAGCCATGGCCGCTGAGCCTGCGTGTCCGGAGCCTGTGCTCCGCAGCGGGAGGCCGCGACAGTGAGAGGCCCGCGTATCGCAAAATAAATAAATAAACACCAAAAAAAAAAAAAATGGTTAAGATGGTAAATTTTGTGTTAGGTATATGTCCCCACAGTGAAAAAAAAAATAAAGCCTCCTTCTCCCTGCAATTTTTAGAATTTGATCCAGAGCAGGAGGAAGTGTGAGGAACCCAGGACCCTTTCTCCTAGTCCAGAGGCTGAATTTCACCCCAATTAAGAAGACCCACATTGAGTCTGGAGATTTATCACCAAGCCCTGCTGCAGCCAGACCTCCCTCGGGGGCCTCATTGACTGTGTGCCTGGCACATTACACGCACTGTTTCCCTTAAGGCTTTAAACTACCCGTGAAGTAGCCATTATTAGCCTCACCGGATGTGGGCAGATGGAGTAGGGCTTAGAGAGATGAGCCACTTGCTGGGGGTCTCGTGGTGGGTCTCGGGCAGATCCTGGACACCAGTGCTGGTGGTGCAGTGCTGCTTCATGAACCACAGGCCTTCTCGAATGATAGTGACCCTCACGGGGTGCCTTTACCATGCACCAGCCACTGCCCTGAGCTTTGACCATTTCATCTCAAATGAAAACAGGTATTTGAGCTCCCTCACTTGAGAGCCTTCTGCATGTGGTAGATGTCTGGATTGGAACTTATGCTGTTCCATTCAGTGAAAATTTAATGCAAGTGCATATTAAGAGATAAGGGAGAGACCACAAGATCTATTATCTCCCTTTTCCTTTTTAGCAAAATTTTAATTTTCTTTGGAGCAAGAAGATATCCAGCCATCCAGCCCAGGCGAGAAAAACTATAATTCTCAGACTCTCTTGCAACTAGATGGGGCCATGTGACTAAATTCTGGTCAAAATATAAGTGGAATAGTCATGTGGGACTTCTGGGAAAAAGAAAGCTGGTTCATCTGAAAGGGGGATTCCCCAAAAAGCCCTTCCCCTGTTCTTCCTTCCTGGAAGTAGGCATGATGGCTGGAGCACCAGCTGCCAACTAGAACCATGAGGTAGCCTTGAGAATGGAAGCCACTGGCTTGGCAGGTAAGAACATAGGATGGAAGGGATGAAGCCTGAAGAGCAGGGAGCTGCCACCTCAGGGCAACTCAGTGATCCTGGGCTTCAAGTCCTTCTCTGTGACCTCTGTGACTTGAGGGCATGCAGTGAGGTGAGCCCTGCAATGTCTGTCTATGTTCTACTTTGGGCTGGAATGGACTGACTTTTCCTCTTAACTGAAGGGTTTTGCACCCATTTACTCAGAGTAGAGTTGTGGTCTCTCGTGTTTTGAAAAACCGTCATCCTCTAGGGTTGGGCCCCAAGTCATCTGTCAGTTGGACTAAGACTGGAACTTAATACAGAGTATATGACTCATAACTTCCAAACTGCACAGGTACTCCAAGCAAAGGGGGAAATTGCTGGTAGGGACAATATCCTTCTAGCATAAAAGAATTATTTTCCTAATATCCTGTGCTTGTAAATTGCCAATTTCTCTAAAGAACCACCCAAATAGGGAGGAAGCTTGGGGGCTGAGTGTGTTCAGGAGGGAACTTTCAGCTCAGGAAAGACTCCTGGGAAGCCAACTCTGCAGCTGGGGACTTCCAGGAGGAAGGTGACTCTTCCAGAGGGCACTCAGCTCTGACCCTCACTGGCCACCCTGGGCAAAGAACCAACCCCTCAGGAGCCTGGCTGAAGCGGGTCTCAAAATCAGAACAACCAAGTGTCCCTCCCAGAAGTACCAACTCTCCTCACAGGCTGGCACACTGGGAAGAAGAAGAGAGCAAGAGAAGGCAGGGCTCCGGTGAGCCTCATGGAAAGGGGCAGTGCAGAGTATGGAGGGTTGGGCCTCGTTGAGACCAGGAAGGGCTGCAAAACCCAGCTCTCCAGAACTCACTGGTAGGTAGGCTGACGGCGAGAAGCAGAGGCACTTGTGAATGACCACCTGGGAGGTGGGCAAGCCCGAGAGCTGTCGCTCACAGGTCACTTTTGTGAGAAGGGGAAAAAAACATCTCTTCTGCAACACACCCATCTGCCAGGAATTTCTCCTTGTTGTTGTTACAAAGCTATTGAGACAGCTTTGCTGCCACCCACTTGGAAATTATCATAAGTAACACAGAGTGTATGATGTGTAGAGGGCACAGACTATCTCCTGAGGCCTGCAGAGCCACATGTGTGGCCCTGGGCGCCTCGGGCATTGGAGCTCACGTGTGGACAAGCTGAGGCTGGCCTGGAGCCTCTTGATGAGGTCTCAAACATCACAACAGTTACGAAGCACCTACTGTGTGCCGGTCACAGTGACGGGTGTTTTGTGTAATTTATAACATTTGATCCACACACAAGTCTTAGAGGAAAGGGTTTTTATCCCTGATTGACATATGAGCAAACAAGCCTGGAAGGGTTTAGAGACTTGCCTAAGGTCACTCGGTGGGGGGGGGGGGTGGCCAAACTGGGGGCCCTCCAGTTCTCAGGAAGCCGTCCTCTCTAGAGCAAGAACAAGCACATGGCCCCAAAGTAAAGCTCAGAGCCTGGCTTCACTGCTGCTGATTCATTTCATTCTGCTTGTCATTCATATCCCATGGCCTTCACCCACTCAGAGGTGCCAACCACCACAGAAACATGGTGTGTGGGCTCAAACCGAACCAGTGGCCAAGGGACAGACGACAGAATCCCACAACAGTCAAGCTCCCCACGTCCTCAGCCTCCCCATGCGCCTGTGACAGGAAACAGCTAGGCAGGTGTGGCTGGGAGCTCATTCATTCCTCCCCCAACTCCACCCCCCTTTTCCTTTTTTATTTTCGCCGGGCCTCGCAGCTTACAGAATCTTAGTTCCCTGACCAGGCATTGAACCTGCGCCCTCAGCAGTGAAAGCGCAGAGTCCTAACCACTGGACCGCCACGGAGTTCCCTCTTTTTTTAAAAAAAAGAGCTTTTAGCCTTTTAAGAGGCGTGCCTTGCAATCAGGGCTGTGTTCATCTGTGTTTCAGCAATGACTGCTCCTCAGCCCAGGCCTTGAACAAGAGCCTCTGACCACACACACACACACACACACACACACACACACACACACACACACACACACACACACACACACACACACACACACACACACACACACACACACACACACGACTGATTACCTTTCTCCTCAGACTCCAGAATTTCCTGCAAAACCAGGAATGAAGTGGACTGTTTCGGAGGCTCATTTAACTCTTGTTTCTCCTGAAGCATCTTGTAAACTTCAGATTCTTTGTCAATGACGAGTCCGCTTGGAAGCTGAGAATGGTCTAAGCTGTGAAGAATGTTTGCAAGTTCATTAGGACATGTCAGAAGTTAGGAGAAAATATTTCACCAGGCACCCCCTTCCAAGAGAAGGCACCCATGAATCAAAGGGTGGAGAGAAATGATCCCAGTGGACGAAGCGTTCTTTAATGCAGCCATAGACCTCCTGCCGATACTGTGAGGTGTATGTAGGCAGACCTGGCTGCTGCTTCCAGACAATAAGAGGCTAGTTTTCCAAATAGTTTCAGTGATTCAATTACTTTTTAGCCTAATCCCATGGAATGGGAATGCCGTGCTTCTTTCAAAATTACATAAACAACATGATGTCGAAAGAATTTAGAAGAGGGAAAATGTCAACCACAATCTGAGCACTAAAAACTCAGCTGGGTCCCCTTAGTACAGGCCACATTCTTTCCCCAGAGCAGAGATCAGTGTTCTTTATTGCTATGACATCAAAAGCCTCTCCCTCTGTCTCCATAAACTCCTAATTCTCACAGCAAGGAGCTCTGGTCTCTTCACCTACCACACAGAAGTAATAGTGTCTGCCCTGCTCAGTTCACACGATTGTTGGCAAGGATGAGAAAGGCAAGAACTTTGTTTTCTGTTTTCTTGTTTTTTTTTATTGGAGTAGAGTTGATTTGCAATGTTGTGTTAGTTGCAGGTGTACAGCAAAGTGAATCAGTTATACATATGCCTATATCCATTCTTTTTTAGATTCTTTTCCCAAATAGGCCATTACAGAGTGTTGAGGAGAGTTCCCTGTGCTGCACACAGGGTCCTTATTAGTTATCTATTTATATATAGTAGTGTGTATGTGTCAATCCCAATCTCCCAGTTTATCCCTCTACCTCTGCCCCCCCTTAACCCTGGTAACCATAAGTCTGTTTTCTACATCTGCGACTCTCTGTTTTGTAAATAAGTTCCTTTGTACCATTTTTTAGATTCCACACATATGCGATATCACATGATATTTGTCCTTATCTGACTGACTTCACTCAGTATGACACTCTCGAGGTAAGTACTTTGTAAACAGTGAAGTGCTGTTCCGTTGAGCGAGGGGCAGATGCCTCAGCTCGGGCCTCAGCTCGGGCCCAGGGACGGGACAAGCCAGGCCTTGCCGCCCACACCTCCCCCTGACCTCAGCCCCCAGGACTGCCTTACTTTTTTGACCAGAGGGCCAGAGTGGTATTTTAAACACAAGAATCAGACTGTGTGTGGGGATGTAGCTCCAAGTGTTCCCATCTGACTCAGAACCAAATATTCACAGTTTTAGTAACAAGACACAAGCTTAACCAAATTCACCTCCTTTGGAGTAAATATTCATTACAAAAAGTAGAAAGGCCCTACAAGGCGCGGCCCCCTGCTCCCCTCTCCAGACACATCGCCTGGCAACCCTTGCTCGCTCCAGTGAGACCAGCCTTCATGGGGTTTCTAGGACACGCCAGCCTCAGGGCCTTTGCACATCCCGCTCCCCCTGCCTGCAACGCTCCCTCCCCAGAGAGCTCTGTGGCTTCCACACTTCACTCAGGTCTCTGCTCAGATGTCCCTCCTCAGAGAGGGTCCCCGACCCTCAGCTTAAAACAGTCCACTCCATCCCTGTCACTCTTCCCCTTGCTCTGCTGCATCTTTCTCCATGTTGTTTCTCACTCCCCATCAGTTATACTTGTTTCTTTATGGTCTGTCTTCCCTTGGAAAGTAAGCCCCATGAGGGCAGGGCCATGGCCTGCCTTGTTCACCACTGTGTTCCTGCCCTGTATCAGTGGCTGGCACAGGGCTGGGGCATGGTAGGTGTTAGAGAAGTGGATTAAGTGCCTTTCTCCTCCTCACTGCACCCTCTCCCTGCTCCTGTGGGGTTGCAGGGAAGCCCCAGGGCTGTGCCAGGGACATGGGCAGTCCAGCCTCCTGGGCCCAGATCACCTCCTGCCTCTCAGCCTCGGCTGCTTTTTTTTTTTTTTTTTTTTTTTTTTTTTTGTGGTACGCGGGCCTTTCACTTTTGTGGCCTCTCCCGCCGCAGAGCACAGGCTCCGGACGCACAGGCTCAGCGGCCATGGCTCACGGGCCCCGCCGCTCCACGGCACGTGGGATCCTCCCGGACCGGGGCACGAACCCGTGTCCCCTGCATCGGCAGGCAGACTCCCAACCACTGTGCCACCAGGGAAGCCCTCGGCTGCTTTTTCAGAAGCCTCCACCTGCTAGGGAAGAGGGGCAGTGTGCCCAGTAGAGCCAGAGAGGAAATACCAGATGGTGGTGCAGTTTCTCACCCACCCATTGCATAATCAGTTCACATTCCATTTTAAATGTGACTCAAGGCCCCGGCTGGAAGCAGGGTCACTCGCATCAGTGAAGCTCTAGGTTTTCCCTTTGACTACAGCCAGGTTCTCACGATAGAGGACAAAGCCCTCAAAGACTGACATCTGTTCTGCTGCTCTCAGGGAAGGTCAAAATGTAAGTAGAGAGATTCATCAGCTGGTCACTTGTGCAGGCCATGGTGGTGGGGGGTGTGGGGAAGCCACTACCCCTGCCCGTCCACAGCTGCTGGTCTCTGTCCGTGTCTCTTTACCTCCACCCCCCAGGCAGGTGATGGGCCACCCTGAGGAGCAGTTGTAACCAGGGGCCACCTGTGGTGGCTTCCACAGGCTTCCTGTGGCCCCACCTTTTAAGCCCTGTTGTCTGAGATACATGCTGGACTCTTTCTTTGGGTCTTGAGTTCTGAGCTTGCCCTATAATAAATGTATTACGTTATTTTGACAAATATTTTTTTTCTGTTACACTTAGAACTATTTTAAAATCAAGATCAGACCGTGGAATGTTCTTGGGGAGAATTTTTCCCCTTCTTTGGTGTATGTTGTTATGTCTGGAAGCCACCAAGGGACTGCTAAAAATGACAGAAGCCAAATTACAAGGTCATCACATATTCTTCCAGCAAATGGTCTTAGAAAGTATTTCCATGATTAATGAAAAGAAAACAGCTTACTATTTGTTCTCAAATAATGATAATATCTTTCTACCACTTGACAATTTATAAAGCACTTTAAATACCCATCGCCTTATTTGAAGCATTGATCTGTTTAATTCAAAGATAATATCCTAAGACCCAAGTCTTAGATGTTAGACTATCAGATATAGACAAATGACATCACAATATATTTTAAAAAAAATTCTAGGACAAAAACATGCATGAAAAATGGAGCCCCCCAAAAAAGCATTCTCACTTTTTATATATAGTAACAGCATTGAAAGGAAGAATTCTATAGTGATAAGCTCTCAAAAATAGGAGCTACATGACTGAGTCACCAGGAGAAAAACTTCTGAGAGTGGGTCACTAAAAGTAAGCACAGTCTTCTAAACCCAGTCTTTACAATTTTAATAACAAAATACAAGATTGTAATCAAATTTAACTCCTTTGGAGTAACTATCCATTACACTCTTCATGTTTCCTGCTTCTTGTTTCTCCCTGAGTCAGACTTGGTGCTGAATGTATGCCCTTTCCCTAAATGTTTGTTTTCTGCCAGCCTTTTAGGCCTTGACCACAGAGCCTGTCTCCCCAGGGGTATCACAGCCAGGTGGCACTCTGCCTGAAGAGGTGGCTGACGTAGCTGGGTGTTTAAGGCTGGTGGTCTTTAGCACGTCAGGAGAAAACTCCACTTGAGCTCGTTTCCAAGAGGAGGATTTCAGAGGCTGAGCCTGCAGACCTTATGTGACACAAAGGCCTGTTCCAGCCACAAGAGCAGCTGGGGTGAAGGTAGAAGGTCAAGGAGAACAGAGGAAAAGCATACCCATGGTTTTGGAACAGCAACCCTGGGATGAGCATCTACTCCATCAAAACAGTGAAGTGACCAGAGTGGGGACATAAGGGACTCTTTAATTTTTTTTTTTTTTTAAACTTGAGCCATCACCTATGACAGCAACTTAATAATCTGTATATAAATCTCAACTAAAACGAGGAAGCCATAAGAAAAAAATCCCCACTGCTGATAAAACCTTAATGGCATCATTTTCTCACATACTAAGTCAGCATTGGTTCTGCACTAAAACTGCCTGTGTGTGTGACAAAGTTTGGGACGCAAAGAGGGATTGCTTGAATTATAAGATGCATCCAGACAGGAGAAAACATTCTCTTCATAAAGATCGTTTTCCCATCTGGGAAGATGGAGTAGACATGTTTCCCTATTTCTCCCACTAAGTACAACTAAAAACCCTGGACACTCTATATAAGATAAACACAAGAAGGCTCAGGGGGACTTCCCTGGTGGCGCAGCGGTTAAGAATCCGCCTGCCAATGCAGGGGACACGGGTTCGAGCCCTGGTCGGGGAAGATCCCACATGCCGTGGATCAACTTAAGCCTGTGTGCCACAACTACCGAGCCTCTGCTCTAGAGCCCACGTGCCACAACTACTGAAGTCCATGCACGTAGAGCCCATGCTCCGCAACAAGAGAAGCCACCACAATGAGAAGCCCGCGCACCACAGTGAAGAGTGGCCCCTGCTCGCCGCAACTAGAGAAAGCCCACGCGCAGCAACAAAAGACCCAACGGAGCCAAAAATAAATAAATAAATAAATAAAATTTATATTTAAAGGAAAGAGAAGACTCTGAAAGGGGGACAGAAGAAGGCAGACCAGCCAGAGACCTTGGGACCCAAGGAATGACAGTGGTCATACACTCCAGGCTCCAGTAGGGAGCCCGTATGTCACCTCCACCCAGCAGTGACAAGGCCACCACGCACCTGCAGTGAGTCTATGGAGGCCGTGTGGGTAGCCAGAACTCCCACTCCAGCAATAATGAGCAGCCTCCAGTAACCTCCAGTGTCAACACAGCAGAGTGGGGAAACTGGACTTCCATCCCCACCTTGGTTAAAACCACTCCTCATGGTGGCCCATCACCTGACTGGTGATGGTCAGGTCCATCTGAGGGTGGGAGGGAGAGAGAGAAGAGCAGGGACCAGCATCTGTGGACATACAGGGGTGGTGGCTTCCCTTCCCCCCACTGCAGCCTGTTGCAAGTGACCAGCTGGTAAGTCTCTTCTACTTAAATTTTGACCTTCCCTGAGAGCAGCAGAGCATGTTCATTCTGTGAGCTTCATTGCTGTTACTGACCCTGCTTCCTGCTGGGAACCTGAGTACTTCAAGTGCCCCAGGAGGCTGACAGGAAAAAGAAAAAGAGAGGAGAGGAAGAAGTAACTTGGGGAGAATTACCCAGGGAAAACCTATACCTCAGTTTTCTTTCTTTCTTTTAAATTTAATTTAATTTTTTATTTTGGCCATGCTGCGTGGCTTGCAGGATCTTAGTTCCCCTACCAAGGACTGAACCTGGGCCCATGGCAGTGAAAGTACTAAGTCCTAACCACTGGACTGACAGGGAAGTCCCTCAGTTTTCTTTTTAAAATGACGTGAGCTAGTTATACAATGAGTGGATGCAAAATGAGTAAACATAATTGGAATAATTCATTTGCACTTGTAAAATTGTCTTCACCCCTAAAGGTGAAGTGGTTAGATTTGCTGAGAAAACTGTTGGTAGCCATTGCCTGCATTCTTGAACCTGGGAGACAGCCTGGTGGACTGGAGAGCATGTGGCTTAATTTCTCACAAATTAGAACTTGTTTACATACAAACCTATCCTTCTGTGTTGATAAATTGCACCACCATCTGATATTTGTTCTTTGGCTCCACTGGGTACACTGTCCCTCTTCCCTAGAGTGTGGAGGCTTCTGAAAAAACAGCCGAGGCTGAGAGGCAGGAGGTGATCTGAGCCCAGATATCCGGAAAAGGACTAGAGGCACATAAGCCTCTAGCCTTTGTTGATGGCAAATAAGCTCATGAAAAGATGTTCAACATCATTACCCACAAGGCAAGTGCAAATTAAAACCACAGTGATACATTACTACACACCTATGAGAATAGCTAGAATGAAAAATAGTGGCAACACCAAATGCTGGAGAGGATACAGAGAAACTAGAGCAAACATTGTTAAGTAGGAATGTAAAATGGTACAGATATTCTGCAAAACTGTTTGGTAGTTTCTGTAAAATTAAACATGTAACTACCTTATGACCCAGCAATTGTACTCCTGGTCATTTATCCCAGAGATGAAAATGTATGGTTACACAAAAACCTGTTCACAAACCTTTACAGCCACTTTATCCATAATAGCCAAAAATAAGACACAACCCCGATGTCCTTCAATGGGTAAATGGTTAAACAAACTGTGGTATATCCATACCATGGAATAAAAAGGAACAAAAGAGGATAGAACAACCAGACAGAAGATTTATAAGCAAACTGAGGACCTGAACCACACTATAGACCAGTTGTACCTAACACATACAGAACACTACGTACCTAACACATACAGAACACTACACCCAACAACAGCAGAATATACATTCTTCTCAAGTGCACACAGAGCATTCTCCAAGATAGATCACAGGTTAGGCCACAAAAAAGTCTTCACAAATTTAAGAAGACTGAAATCACCAAGTATCTTTTCTGACCACAATGGAATGAAACTAGAAATCAACAGCAAAAGGAAAACTGGAAAGTTCACAAACATGCGGAAATTAAACAACCCACTCATGAACAATGAGACAAAGAAGTCACAATGGAAATTAGAAAACATTTTGAGACAAATGAAAATGAAAAAAGAATATATCAAAACTTACAGGACATAGCAAAAGCTGAGAAAAAACACTATAGTAGCAGTAATGCCTAGTTTAAAAGAAGAAAGATCTCAAATAAGCAAACTTTACACCTCAAGGAACAAGAAAAAGAAGAACAAACTAAAATTAGCAGAAGGGGACTTCCCTGGTGGCACAGTGCTTCAGAATCTCCCTGCCAATGCAGGGGACATGGGTTCGAGCCCTGCTCCGGGAAGATCCCACATGCTGCAGAGCAACTAAGTCCATGCGCCACAACTACTGAGCCTGCGCTCTAGAGCCCATGAGCCACAACTGCTGAGCCCGCGTGCCGCAACTACTGAAGCCCGCGCACCTGGAGCCTGTGCTCCACACAAGAGAAGTCACCGCAATGAGAAGCCCATGCACTGCAACAAAGAGTAGCCCCCACTCACCACAACCAGAGAAAGCCCACGCACAGCAATAAAGACCCAATGCAGCCAAATAATAAAATAAATTTAAATAAATAAGTAACGTTAGCAGAAGGAAGAAAATAATAAAGACTACAGCAGACATAAAATAGAAAAGAGAAAAACAATAGGAAAATGAACAAAATTAAGAGTCTGGTTTTTTGAAAAGATCAACAAAATTGACAAACCCTTAGCTAGACTAAGAAAAAAGTAGAGAAGACTGAAATAACAAAAAATCAGAAATGAAAGAGGACACACTACCATGCCTATGACAGAAATAAAAAAGATCATAAAAGACTATTATGAACAGTTATATACCAACAAACTGGATAGCCTAGAAGAAATAGATAAGTTCCTACCAAGACTGAATCATGAAAGAAAAAATAAATCTGAAGAGATAATAAATACCATGATTGAATCAGTAATCAAAAATCTCCTAGGCTTCCCTGGTGGCGCAGTGGTTGAGAGTCTGCCTGCTGATGCAGGGGACATGGGTTCGTGCCCCAGTCTGGGAAGATCCCACATGCCGGGGAGCAGCTGGGCCCGTGAGCCATGGCCGCTGAGCCTGTGCTTCCGGAGCCTGTGCTCCACAACGGGGAGAGGCCACAAAAGTGAGAGGCCCGAGTACCAAAAAAAAAAAAAAAAAAAAAAAAATTATCCCAACAGGGCTTCCCTGGTGGCACAGGGGTTAAGAATCCACCTGCCAATGCAGGGGACACGGGTTTGAGCCCTGGTCCAGGAAGATCCCACGTGCTGCAGAGCAGCTAAGCCCGTGCGCCACAACTACTGAGCCTGTGCTCTAAAGCCTGCTCCTAGAGCCCATGCTCTGCAACAAGAGAAGCCACCACAATAAGAAGCCCGTGCACCAAAACGAAGAGTAGCCCCTGCTCACCACAACTAGAGAAAGCCCGCACACAGCAACAAAGACCCAACGTGGCCCAAAATAAATAAGTTAAATAATTTTTTTTTTTTTTTCTGTCATAAGAGGTCTTAAAAAAAAAAAAATCTAACAACAAAAAAGCCCAGGACCAGATGGCTTCACTGGAGAATTCTACCAACTATTCAAAGAAAAATTAACACCAGTCCTTCTCAAAGTCTTCCCAAAAAAACTCAAGAGGAGGGCTTCTCTAGTGGCGCAGTGGTTGAGAGTCCGCCTGCTGATGCAGGGGACACCGGTTCATGACCCGGTCTGGGAGGATCCCACATGCCATGGAATGGCTGGGCCCGTGAGCCATGGCCGCTGGGCCTGCACGTCCAGAGCCTATGCTCTGCAACGGGAGAGGCCGCAACAGTGAGAGGCCCGTGTACCGCATAAAACAAACAAACAAACAAAAAAAAACTGAAGAGGAGGGAACACTTACAAATTCATTCTGTGAGGCCAGCAGTACCCTGATAGCAGAACCAGACAAAGATACTACAGGAAAAGAAAACTACAGACCAATATCCCTGATGAATATTGATGCAAAAATCCTCAGCAAACTGAATTCAAGAGCACATTAAAATGATTATACACTATGAGTAAGTGGGATTTGCTTCTGAAATGCAAAGATGGCTCAACATATAAAAATCAGTCAACGTAATTAGTACACTAATATTAACAGAATGCAGATTAGAAGACAAAAACCACATCATCATTTCAATTGATGCAGAAAAAGCATTTGACAAAACTCAGTATACTTTCATGATAAAAACACTAAAAAAACTAGGAATAGAAGAAAATTACTTCAACATAATAGAGGCCATGTATGACAAGCTTACATCTAACATCATACTCAATATTGAAAAAGTAAGTTTTTCCTCTAAGATCAGGAACCAGACAAGGATGCCCACTCTCACCACTTCCATTCAACATAGTAATAGAAGTCCTGACCAGAGCAACTAGGCAAGAAAAGGAAATAAAAGGCATCCAAATTGGAAAGCAAGAAGTAAAATTATCTTTGTTCACAGATGACATGATCTTATATGTGGAAAACCCTAAAGCTTCCATACATGAAAAGAATTGTTAAAACTAGGACTTCCCTGGCGGTCCAGTGGTTACGACTCCACGCTTCCACTGCCAGGGGCACAGGTTTGATCCCTGGTCAAGGAACTAAGATCCCGCATGCCACAGTGTGTGGCCAAAAAAAGAATTGTTAAAACTAATAAAGGAATTCAGCAAAGTTGCAGGACACAAAATCGATACACAAAAATCAATTGTGTTTCTATATACTAACAAAGAATAATCCAAAAAGAAAATTAAGAAAACAATCCTATTTAAAATAGCAACAAAAGAATACAATACTTGGGAATAAACTTATCCAAGGAGGCAAAAGACTTGTTCTGAAAACTATGAAACATCAATGAAAAAAGTTGAAGACAAAAATAAATGGAGATATATCCATTTTCATGGATTAGAAGAATTAATATTGCTAAAAATGTCAGTACTACTCAAAGTGATGTACAGATTCAATGCAATCCCTATCAAAATCCCAACAGCATTTTTTGCAGAAACAGAAAAAAAAAATCCTAATATTCATAAGGTATCTCAAAGAACCCCAAATAGCCAAAGAAATATTAAAGAAGAAAAACGAGACCAGAGGTATCACACTTCCTGACATCAAAACATAGTGGAGGGGACTTTCCTGGCAGTCCAGTGGTTAAGATTCCACACTTCCAATGCAGGGGGCATGGGTTTGATCCCTGGTCAGGGAAATAAGATCCCACAGGCCGCATGTCAGGGCCAAAACAAACAAACAGGTGTGGGGGGTGGGGTGGAGAGGAGACCATACTGCAAAACTACAGTAACCAAAACAGTACGGTACTTGCATAAAGACATATAGACTGAAGGAACAGAATATGCAGCCCAGAAATAAACCCCGGCATATAAGGTCAAATGATCTTTGATGAGGGTCATAAGGATACACAATGCAGAAAGGATATTCTCTTCAATAAGTGGTATTGAGAAAGCTGGGTATCTGTGTGCAAAAGAATGAAATTGGACCTTTATCTCACCATATACAAAAATCAACTAAAAATGAATTGAAGACTTATTGTAAGACCTGAGACCATAAAACTCCTAGAAGAAAACAGGGAAAAGCTTCATGGCATTAGTCTTGGCAATGATTTGAATATGACAGCAAAAGCACAGGGATCAAAATCAAGTGGGACTACATTAAACTAAAAAGCTTCTACATAACAAAGGAAACAATCAACAGTGAAAAGGCAATCTACAGAATGGGAGAAAATATTTGCAAACCATGTATCTGATAAGAAAATGTCCAGAATATATACAGAATTCCTACAACTCCACAAAAAAAAACCCCCCAAATAACCAGGTTTTTTAAATGGGCAAAGGACTTAAAGTGACATTTCTCCAAAAAGATACACAATGGCCAACAACCATGTGAAAAGATGGTCAACATAACTATTCATCAGGGAAATACAAATCAAAGCCATGAGACATATCACCTTACACCCATTAGGATAGCTGCTACCAAAAACCAAAACAAAACAAAAACCCAGAAAATAACAAGTGTTGGTGAGGATGGAGAAACTGAAACCCTGTGCACTGTTGGTGGGAATGTAAAATGGTACAGCACTATAGAAAACACTATGGAGATCACTCAAAAAATTAAAAATAGAACTACTGTATGATCCAGCAATCCCACCTCTGGGTATATGTCCAAAAGAATAAAAATCAGGCTCTCATAGAAATATTTGCATACTCATGTTCACTGCAGCATTGTTTACAATAAATAGCTGAGAGGTGGAAGTAACCTAAAGTCCACTGACAGATAAATGGATAAAGAAAATGTAGTA
Organism: Kogia breviceps; assembly: GCF_026419965.1. NCBI lineage: Eukaryota > Metazoa > Chordata > Mammalia > Artiodactyla > Physeteridae > Kogia > Kogia breviceps. The sequence continues at coordinate 32,816,433 of NC_081311.1, read as the reverse complement.
TATTCAGATAATGGATATTATTCGGCCTTTAAAAAAAAAATCTGTCCCATGCTGCAACATGGATGAACCTTGAGGACATTATGCTAAGTGAAAGAAGCCAGTCACAGAAAGACAAATACTGCATGATTCCACTTATATGAGGTGTCTAAAGTAGTCTTATAAACAGAAAATAGAATGGTGGTTGCCCAGAGATGGAGGGAGGAGGGAAAGTGGAGTTGTTCAATGGGTGGAGAGTTTCTGTTTTGCAAGACAAAAAATTTCTAGAGATCTGCTGTACAAGAATATGTATGTAGTTACCACTACTGCACTTTATACTGAAAAATGGTATATTTTATGCTATGTGTTTTTTACCACAATTAAAAAAATACATATCTTCAGAACAGAAAAAAAAGGAACTGCTGGTACCTAAAACAACCTAACCTAAAATCAGATAAATCTCAGTGAATGATTGTGGGTAAAAAAAGTCAATCTCTGAAAGTTACATACTGTGTGATTCCATTAATAGCATTCTTAAAATGTTAAGAAATGTTAAATAACAAAAGTGCAGAAATGGAGAGCAGCTTAGTGGGTTGCCAGGGGTAAAGTGGGGTGTAGGGGTGGGAGGGAAGTGGGTGTGTCTATAAAAGGGAAACCTGAAGCATCTCTGTGGTGATAGAAATGTTCTGTATCTTGGCCATATAAATGTCAATATTCTAGTTTTGATTTCATGCTTATGGTTTTCAGGATGTTAGCATTGATGGAAACTGGGTGAAAGCTACAGGGATATTTCTCTGTTTTGTTCCCTATAAGTGCAATATGAATCTACAATTATTGCAAAATAAAAAGTTTAGTTAAGTTTAAGACAAATTTTCTCCAAATGATGGAGGCTAGACACTAGCTGGAAATGATGTAGAGGAGATTTTAGTATGTGATGTTTATGTAGGTGGGGAGAAAGGATGTAGGCTGGCTCAGAAAAAACTGTTCATGTCTGAGCTGCCCCAACCTCGTTTCGTTACCCCAGTGTTCACCAAATATGCAATTCTGAGAAACCCTATGTAATCATTTTTGGAAGGGGAGCCTGGTCAGAATGTTCCCTAAGTTTTAATCTTCAAAGGCCTAGATATTGGATCTAATAAGAAACCAGAGGAGTAATTTTGGGCACCAGGAGAAGAGGGAGGAACATCCAGACCCCCAAGCCAGTTCTCTGTGGGCTGTGGGCAAGTTTAGTTAGAGGGGCAAAGCAGCCACCTTCATGATGGAGGTTTTCTTCTGACCAAGCTCCAGTGAGTCAGGGCTAATATATCCCTCTGGTATCAACTGAACAAAGAACAGTGAATGCTTCCCTTTATTTCCACTGTACCTGCTTAGAAATCTGCCTCGTGAGGTTATGGGGGGATAACCTGAGAACACAAATTGGAAGAGTTAGTATCTTGGGACTTTTGTGGTGGCTACGGGAGCCCAAGTGATTATTCCATGAATACCACTCCATCAGGGAGGTAATCAACTGTACTGGTTGGCTGAACTTAAGCTACAGTGCTGGGAAAGGAAGCAGCTTACCCTAAGTTACAGCAAATCTTCTCCATGACATTTGTCTATGTGCTTCCGTCCTCTGGAGCCCCTAGTACTCAGAAGTGATGGGTATGGAGCTCCTCGTGCATGCTGAAATCAGTAACAAGTAGCATTTACTGAGCACCACCAGAGGCCAGGCCCCAGGCTGGATAGTTTTTGCACATCGCATTGAAATTTTCTCAATAACCTGGTGGTGAGGTAGTTCGTATTACCTGCTTTATAGATGAAGAGACTGAGTTTCAGAAGTTACGTGGTTTGCCCAAGGTCCCACAGCTAGCAAGAGGCAGAGCTGGAGTTCAGGCTCAGGCCCCTCTATCTATAAAGCCTGCACCTTTAAGAAAGTATCAAGCAGTATCACATATATAAGAAATCCAGGCCCCAAATCACCAGAAAATGACCAGAGCCCCTAAACTCAGTGGAAAGGGGTCAGAGGGCAGGCGAAAGCTTTCTGCTGATCAGAGCCACATTTCCTCCACCCACCTGGTACACAGTAGGCACTCGGTAGACAACTGTTAAGCTGAACTGACCCAGAGGCCCTCCCATTCAACCGTGCGTGCTGGGAGAACAGGAGGCAGATGGCGGGCACCTCTTGCCTGCCTTCCCCGTTGAATTTGGCAGTGGCAATGCTGTCTGTGTTCTTGTCTGATGGGGATGGGGCCCTGGGAAATCCTACAAGACAGATGGCCACACACACACCAGGCTGCTTTGAAGGGCATGCGACAAAGAAACTCAGAGTGCGCCCCCGGGTATCGTGATGACCTCAGATGCAAAGTATGAAGTGAGCCAATTCTGTAACCTCAGCGAATTTCACAGACTAAACAGTGGCGGGTGAGCGCTTGTGACTTCTGCTGACAGAGCGGCAACATGACCTGGTAGCTGCTGGGTTTGCACAAGGATCTTCCTTCACTGATATGCACAAGTGGCCTCTCTCGGAACAGACCAGTAAGCAGAGACCCCCCCACACAGGGTATTTCCTCTGCCAGGGGTTGCCGGTTTTCCCACTGTTGCTGGATTCATCCTCAGAGAGTTTGGGATGGAGCCTGAGCCGGGACCCCTCTGCTGAGAAGACCTGGAAGGAGACTTGTGATAAAGACTTAGAGGCTGCTGTGGCCGAGAAGGTCTGCCGCAGGAGGGGAGAGGGGCTGCAGGAAAGGCTCGCACAGTGTCCAGACAGTAGAGATTTAATTGTTTCAGACTGGAGGGAGGGAACAGGCGGGGAGCAGGAGAGAAGAAGAAAGAAGACATTAATGAAAGAATAATGGCCAAGGCCATACTAAAAATACTTCCCTGGCACATATTTCTGCCAATGCATAGCAGCCTTTCAATTAAGGATGTGTCATTTCCTGGGTTATTAAATCCAGATCATGGAACATTCCACTCTGGGACAGTAAAAGAGGGTCACGTTCTCAGCCTCCCCCAGCACAAAAGCAGCAAAGAATGGGGATCACGGCTCTCGGTGTTTCCACCACTCAACTCCCCACTGAGCTGCTTGGGAGAAAGCTTCCCTTCGGGGTATGTCCGTGGAGAGCTTAGGGGGCCCCAGCATGGCGCTCTTCCTCAGGTACCCCATAGGACGAAGAAGCATTAGTAGCCACTTTGCCTTGGTTACTACAAGAAATGCTGGTGACCTTTAACATCTTGTAAAGCCAAAGTCACACGGCAGAAAGTCTCCCCTGCTAGGCCCTGCTCAGCTTAAAAGGAAATTGCAAGGCCCTCTCAGTGCTGGGCACAGGCACCTGCATGGTGCCCAGAACACCTGCCTCTCTTTTTTCGGGGAGAAGGACTGTGGGCACAGTATGATCAAGGGGCTCCCCACAATAGCTCCTTCCAAACATTTAAGTAGTTTGGAACCCCTTGTGCCTTAACCTGTCCTAACCTACATCTGCAGCAGTGGGTTTGCCACTTAATCGCCCTGACAGCTGGGCAGAGTCTTATTAAAGGTGAATTGAGAAGAAATTGAACAGCAAAATTGGCTTCAGAGCTAGTATAAGAACTGAGGATTCCAACCCTAAATGCAACAAAAAGACAACCTACAGACTGGGAGAAAATATTTGCAAGCAATACGACTGATAAGGGGTTACTTTCCAAAATATGCACACAGCTCATACGACTTAATATCAAAAACAACAACCCAATCAAAAAATGGGCAGAAGACCTAAAGAGACATTTCTCCAAAGACAACATACATATGGCCAACAAGCACATGAATGGATGCTCAACATCGTTAATTATTAGAGAAATGCAAATCAAAACTACAATGAGGCATCACCTCACACCAGTTAGAATGGCCATCATCAAAAAGTCTACAAAGAGGGACTTCCCCGGTGGCGCAGTGGTTGAGAATCCGCCTGCCAATGCAGGGGACACGGGTTCAAGCCCCGGTCCAGGAAGTTCCCACATGCTGCGGAGCAACTAAGCCCATGCACCACAACTACTGAAGCCTGTGCTCTAGAGCCCGAGCTCTGCAACAAGAGAAGCCACCACAATGAGAAGCCCGTGCACTGCAACGAAGAGTAGACCCCACTCGCCGCAACTAGAGAAAGCCCGCACGCAGCAACAAAGACCCAACAACAAACAGACCCAATGCAGCCAAAAATAAATAAATTTTTTTTTAAAAAGTCTACAAAGAACAAATGCTGCAGAGGGTGTGGAGAAAACAGAACCCTCCTACACTGTTGGTGGGAATGTAAATTAATGTAGGCACTATGGAGAACAGCGGAGGTTCCTTAAAAAACCAAAAATAGAGCTACCATATGGTCCAGCAATCCCACTCCTGGGCATATATCTAGAAAAGATGAAAACTCTAATTCGAAGAGATACAAGTACCCCAGTGTTCATTGCAGCACTATTTACAATAGCCAAGACATGGAAACAACCCAAGTGCCCATCAACAGACGTTTGGTTTAAGAAGATGTGATACACACACACACACGCACGCACGCACGCGCACACACGCACGCACGTACACACGCACGTACACACACCCCTGAATATTACTTAGCCATAAAAATGAATGAAACAGTGCCATTTACAGCAACATGGATGGACCTAGATAATATCATACTAAGTGAAGTAAGTCAGACAAATATATGATATCACTTACATGCGGAATCTGAAAAATAATACAAATGAATCTATTTACAAAACAGAAACAGTCACAGACATAGAAAACAAATTTATGGTTACCAAAGGGAAGGGGGGAGGGATAAATTAAGAGTGCAGAACAGATACACACCACCATATATAAAATAAATAAACAACAAAGATTTACTGTATAGCACAGGGAACTATATTCAGCATCTTGTAATAACCTATAAGGGAAGAGAATCTGAAAAAAAAAAAAATATATATATATATACATATATAAAAAACTGAATCACTTTATACATATAAATACCTGAAACTAACATAAGATTGTAAATCAACTATACTTCAATTAAAGAAAAAAAAAGAACTGAGGGTTCCAGGCGGAAAAGATCCTCCGAGATCAGACAAGTTTGGAGCACATGGTACATACATTCCAACAAGTCTGACTGTCAGCAACATCTAAAAATCAGGGGATTTCAGATGAAAAGAAGCTTTCTGACTTCTGGTTTGACGAAATGAATCATCAGAAATGGGACTCCTAGGCCTGCATGTGGTGTCTGTCTGGAGCCCAGGAGTGGTCCCCCCTCTGGACGGGGCACGCCCGGCCCAGCTGCCATGGGCCGCTCTGCTCCCCCCGTCTGTGCTCAGAGCTCTGTCCTTGAGTCCTTATCTTCCCTGCCACCTTTGGGCATGTGAGGTGGTAACTCGTGCCCTAGGCCCTCCCGTTTTCCACCACAGACAACTGATCCCATCTCTTACTCTCTGTCCTCAAACCAGTTCTCTGCCATGGGCTGTGGGATTCCCAGTGTTTCTGGATTCATCTTCCAAGTGTTTGGGAGGGCGTCGACTCTGGGCCCCCTCTGCTGGGAAGATGCAGAGGAGCCTTTGGATAAAGACTTAGAGGCAGCTGTGGCCAAAGGCGACAGGCGCCCCCCAGCCCTAAGCAGGGTGCTTCCTTAGACTTCTCCACCCTGGCCACCTGCAACCCTTCCTCTCCCCTGGGCAAGCCCACCTCTGCCTCTGCCCCAGATCTGAACCTGTTCTAACAGACACACATTTATATCCTCATGGCCTTCTTTCTGTTATCTCTGCTGGGCCACTTGAGGGAAAAAGGCAAACACTGCTCCACCAAAAACTGCATTCAGGCACTCTTGCCTTGCTCAGACCAAATGGTGATCATAAGCAGAAAGCCAAGACTATAAAAACTGAAGTTTCTTGGGAAGCAGCAGAGCTGTCAAGGAAGGAAAATGGTCACTTAGAAGAAGACAATGACCACGGAAACCAGGATAATAATAACATAGGTCTCGGTGAATACTCAGTTGGTGTGTCAGACACGGTACTGGCATTTTACAGGTTACTTCTTATTTTACAACAGCCCTACAAGGCAGGTGGTATTACCCCCTTTTCAGAGATGAGGAAAATGACCACAGAAAGAACCGTGCTAAGGTAGGCATTTTTCTCCCAGGGCTAGTGGCTGAACCTTCTCCCCACTGCCTGCGCGAGCCTGTCCTGGTGGGAAAAGCCTCTTCCAGGACTGGCCCAGAGCGGACTGCACGGGCCTACTTACCCTCTGCCATTCGTCTCCTGCCCACTGGCTGCCGTCTTTGACTCCAAGGTGTTGTTGAAGTTGGAGATGTTTTCAGAGGAGTAGAGGCCAGCTGGGTTGTTGTACTGGTTTGTGATGACCCTGGGGGCAGGGCTGGAGGCAGGTGAGGCGGTAAAGGGCATGGCACTCCGGTTGTGGGCGCTTCCTATGTGTAGGACCTCCTGCGGGCAGAGATCCAGAGGAGAAATCACGGAGGTGTCCAATATGCACCCCTCGATGGACGGTACAGGCTGAGTGCCAGGGAGAGAGAGGCGTTCCAGTGAGCTATGATGGCCCTGGCTCAATGCCAGACTAGCTGAGGGGCTCTGACAAACCCACCTGACACGGGGCAAGACCCAGGACGTTGCATGAGCCAGGCACGTGTACAGTTTCATCCGCCCGCCCTGCCCCCTGGTTCTTCCCTGAGGCCCAGCAGAGCATGATCTCCTGCTGGGTACCCATGGGCAGGACACCCCCCGATGCCCTGGGCTGTCAGGATCCAAGCCAGAGCTGAAACACCCTTTCAGGGCACATTTCCAGGGGGATTAAGTACCAGGAAGAGAGGAACTAGCATCACTTCAGTGCGGAGCAGGAGATGATAAAAGGTGGAGATGAATTCCCCAGGAAGGAGCGGTTTAGAGAAGCAAGATAAGAGGGTGGTTGTGTCACCAGTGAAGCAGCTGCTGACTCGGCAGAGAAGCCTCAGTGCGCTGGCAGAAGGGGCTCCGGGGAATGACTGATCTGGTGTTTTGTGTGGGAGAAGGCCACGGCCGATCCGATGGAACACTGGGGGACACCTGCCACAGCGCGGCGCCCGGGGAGCCGCGGGAAAGGCCTTTTGAGTTCCTCCTGTGTTCACTCCCCTCTTTCTGTAATTTGCGGAAGCGCCCTCCACCTCCACGCTGGACTGCCAGGACTTGGTGGATAATCACTACAGCTGCAACACCTAGGAGCTACTTTAAGAACACCCCCGAAAACTTTTTAAACGAACATTCGCCTTTTGAAAAAAAAAAATCACGGCTTTTCTGATGACTCAGTGAGCAAGATGCTTTCTGCATGGGTGTTCTGGTTCAAACCCTGCTCCCCGGTGAGAGCGTACTCTGTGCAGCCTACTAAACTCGATGTGCGTCCTATTTTCTGGGTCTCCCAGAAATCCTCCTGAATCCTGGACTCCTCGTTAACACCCGGGCCCAGAACGACTGCTCTTCCTTGTTGGTTTTTTTTTTTTTTTTTTTTCTTCACTAAACCTTCAAGTCTTTCACACTTTCTTAGAAAACGATGATGAAAACCACGAGCTTAATTCACTGTGTACTGACTTAAAAGACAACATGAAAATGTGTTTCTGATGATTCAGATAGTCTCCCTCTTCAACAAGTCGGAATCAGTGCGGTTTTACTGTATACATTACGTTGAGCCGACTTTATCCATGTTGGACAAAAGCTCAGTACACACAGCTTGTTCACCAAAGGGGAAGTATAATTAGTTAAGAAAATAACTTCAGCAGTAATCAAAGAATGGTTAAGTACGTTCTATGGCACAATCACCCCAAGGAATAAGAAGGGGTCATTAACAGCAGCCGACTTCCCGAAGGGTGGCCTGGGACTCTGACCCCCGTCATTGGCTACCCTGCAGCTCTGTGGGGCAGGTGGACAGCGGCAGCCAGGACTGCAATTCTTTCCTCCTCTCTCCTTCCCCACAGCAATTCCTTAGGAGCATCTTAGGATGCTGAGCACCAGGGAAGAGCCCTCATATTTCTGTCTTGGCTCAGTTTTTTCCCTGTTGCTTCCTGCTCGGCTTTGGGCAAGTTACTTCTTTCTTAGCCATTGCACAGTGCCCAGCACACAGCAGACAGTCAACCAGTGTCATTCCCTTCTCCTTCCATAGAAACACATTTTCAGTTAGAATGGAAGTCAGTAAGTAGAAAATGCAGGTTGGAAATTCTGATTTTTTTCCTTTATAGAGAATCTCCTAAGAATGTATCTGTTTTGTATATAAAAGGAGTATCTCTAACCCCATGTGAATACTGGTCTTTCCAGAAGTCAGGCGGTTAATTCAGGGCCTGCCTTTTGGAAGGGATGATGTCATTGTTTGGGCTTTGTATTTATGTCTCCAAGGAAACTCAATAATGAGGAAATATAAACTAGGTGTGTAACTACACTGACCTCAGATAAGCTGGGGTGTGGGCTAGCCTTACACGAATGAACAAATCCTTTAATTATACATGAACTCTGCTCTTAGTCACTCCTCTGTGTTAGAATGACTGGAAGTGGAAGATTTTGGAAAAATGAGAGGTGGGAAGTTTTTCATATGAACAAAGAATTACTGGAATCAAAAGAAATGTATAGTCAAGTTAGATGTTAAAGTGTTGGAGGTTGTTTTTTAATCTGAAGAAAACTACCTTCAAAAGATTAATGTACGTACTCAGATTATATGTTTAAGATGAAAATTCAAGTATAATACATATAAAAAGTATAACTAGGGCTTCCCTGGTGGCGCAGTGGTTGAGAATCCGCCTGCCGATGCAGGAGACACGGGTTCGTGCCCTGGTCCGGGAAGATCCCACATGCCGCGGAGCAACTAAGCCCGTGAGCCATGGCCGCTAGGCCTGCGCGTCCGGAGCCTGTGCTCCGCAATGGGAGAGGCCACAACAGTGAGAGGCCCGCATACCGCAAAAAAAAAAAGTATAACTAAAATGTAAGCATTGCCTTACTAAAGTGAAAACTAGGATTTTAGATAGACCACATTAAAACAAAATCATTCCTTACATATTATAAAACATATAAGGACTTAACACATTAAAACATTTATAGTAAATTTAATGAAGTGGCTGAGAACTCCCTAGGAAATTGGAATTGACTGCGGCATGTTTTAAATTAGTTTGTACAACTGCCAGTTTATAGACTGAATGCCATTTCATGAGCTTTCCTTAGAGGGGCTGTACACAATAATACGGTCATGTCAGTTTTGAAATGCCAGATGCAAAATGATCCTTAAAGTGACTCTTAGGACTAAGTATTATTTTTATTATATGAATAGAAAAAATTTTGTGTGACTGCATTTCTGACATTTTAATGGAAGACATTTGTGAAAATACCATTCACATACAACCACTCAATTTACCCACACTAATGTACCCAGTGAGTTCAATTTCATACAAGTTTCTGTTTTAGGTATAAAAGATAACTAGCTGTATGTTATCTTTTGATTATATCTCAATACACCATAAAAATGAAACAGTGTCCCAAATTTAGAAAAAAAAAAAGTTCAAATCTTCAAATGGGGCTAAATGTATAACAATCACAAACCAGTCTAAAAGTTTTCAAAAGCCATTATCGACTTACCTACTTAACATACCACTAACAACTCATTAATTTATCCAAGAGACACACTGTGAAAAGTAGCATATCAGGTGTGAGGAATTTTACAAAGATGTTCTAAACATTCTTCTCTATGTTTCTCCCCTTGTTTCTAAAGACTACCCATTCATTGTAGATAATTTAGGAGATGTAGTTAAAGAAGAAATACAGGGCTTCCCTGGTGGCGCAGTGGTTGAGAATCCGCCTGCCGATGCAGGAGACACGGGTTCGTGCCCTGGTCCGGGAAGATCCCACATGCCGCGGAGCAACTAAGCCCGTGAGCCATGGCCCCTAGGCCTGCGCGTCCGGAGCCTGTGCTCCGCAACGGGAGAGGCCACAACAGTGAGAGGCCCGCATGCCGCAAAAAAAAAAAAAAAAAAAAAAAAAAAGAAGAAATACAATCACTTATAATCTATTATGTACAAATATGGGATCTCAGGACAGTCTCCCGTCCAGGAAATTCTATTTGGCCAACAAATTGTGCATTGGCTCCCTATCACATTTTCCAATATGAACTACCACTTTATTTTAGTAATTTTAAGATCTCACTGTAAGAAAACTAGAGATTCCCATCCTAAGGCTCTTGGAAACCAGGCAGTAGGACCTGGGACCCGGGGTGGGGCGGGGAATGTCTGGGTTTACTACTGAAGTTCCTTGTAGTTCCTCTAGGCTCTAGGCCTCAGGACCCAAACTTCTTTTTGTCCCCGGCATATTCATTTGCATCTGCAATCCATAATGAGCTGAGTCAGCACCCCTATTTTGCTGTGGTTCTGCCACCCTATTCTGCACAGGAAAGCTTCCACCCGCTTCCCGTATCCCCTTCCTACCCGCTGTGTCCAGCCCAGGCCTTGGCGTCACTGCCCTGGGGTTTTCCAGCCCCTTCCTCCCGCAGTTCCCTTACGGGAAGAACCAAACAAGAGCCAGGTCCCAGCAGTGTCAGCGGAGGGCCCTCCCCCTGCGTCCTATCCCCTGCTTCCAGGGCAGGAAAAGCGGGAGTGTGCCTAGCTGTGTCAAAAGCAGAAAGGCCTCTGGGTGCTGAGAGCAAGGGCCATGGTGGGCAAGTACTTACTTGGGGTTCAGAGGCTAAATTCATCTTGTATGGGTGACGTTTCCCTTCCTCTGTCACCAGAGGAGACCAGATTTTCTGTTCAGATCTGCAACAGATTGACATAGCTGTTGTTTCATGCATGCTAAATAAGTAAAATATACTAAAAATGGAGTGGGAAAGTGTCCCCTCTTGCCCGACTGCTAGCCTCTGAACTAGCACTCTGCCCCCGCCTTCCCCTCCATTTTGCTATCAGTGTGATTTTCGGAAGCACCAACCTCATGACATCATGTCTGATGGCTGTGTGCGCTCAGCCCTGAGGGATTTCCCAAGCTGCTGTCATTCTTCCAGCCTCATCCTCCCCCACTGTGCTCTGTACCACTGACCCAGCCACACCGGCCTCCTCCGTGCTCCTGAGCGTGCCTGATGCCGCCCGCCTCTGCTCGGGACTCCTCTATCTCATCCAGTGTTCCCGATCCAGACCAGATAACCAACTTGTTCGTGAAGTGTGTCTGGACCAAACAAAAGCCGATGCCTCCTTTTCTGAGCTTGATTTCCTTGTGCCATTCACACAGCAACTCTCTAGGTCTTGTCTCAGTTTTCATTAGTGTAGCATTTTTTCACTCTTACGGGTAAAGAATATTTGTACTTATCCTTTTATTGTCAGAGTGCCCAGCACAAGGCCAGATATATACAAGATGGAGCCATTCAATGTGTTGGTAAATGGATCAAAAAAATCAATCTGTAATGAATGAATGTCTTGAAGGAGAAGATGTGGAATGAGATAGGAATGGAGACAAGAATGAGGGATAAATGTGCTTTTGAGGGGATAGTAATAAAATAGTGGACCTCCCATGGGGGTAGGGCTCCGACGTGTACAAGATGGTTTTCATTTCATTATACTGATTTCACTACCTCAAAATTTTGGTTAGTTGTGTTAGGTCAGATGAAAATGCAAATATCTTAGAGAAAGATGCCCACACTACGAAGAGCAGTGTGAAAATTAGAGAGGAAAATGAGCAACCTGAAATTTCAATTCCACAGACCTTCTGCCTGCCTACACCGTACAAGGCACTGAGCTGGGTGGGTAGGGGATCCTGAAATAGGTGAGGTAGTCCCTGCCCACAAGCAGCTTCCAGTCGACCAGAAATGAGCGAGTGTTTCCACGGGCCTCACCTGGTTACTGTGAGAGTCATGTTGTCTGTGCAGCCCTTGATTTTGTTCTGAGCTTCCAAGTGCGTCATATTGCTGGTATTTTCCCCATCGATGGCTGTGATTACATCTCCAACACATAAATTAGCTGTAGCAGCCTTGCTCCCGGGAGTGACCTGGAAAAAAGGAGAGAGCTGGCTTAGTTACCATCTGTCTCCAAGGAAACCACTGAGTAAGTTACCACTGTATTAAGTATTCACTAATGTGGATCAAAGCATTTAAAAAGGAAAGAAGGCTAAAATCATAAGTTTCAATAATAATGATCCTTTATAGTTACGTAATACATTATGGTTTACAATGAGTTCTTTTCTTTTTTTTTTTTTTTTTTTTTTTTTTTTTTTTTTCCAGTACGCGGGCCTCTCACTGTTGTGGCCTCTCCCGTTGCGGAGCACAGGCTCCGGACGCGCAGGCTCAGTGGCCATGGCTCACGGGCCCAGCCGCTCCGCGGCATGTGGGATCTTCCCGGACCGGGGCACGAACCCGTGTCCCCTGCATCGGCAGGCGGACTCTCAACCACTGCGCCACCAGGGAAGCCCGAGTTCTTTTCTATATACCATCTCATTGGATCCTTACAATAACCTTGTGAAAAAGGAAGGCAAGTATCAGTCCCCATATTGGTCCCCATTTTAGAGACCAAGAAACTGAGGTTTAGAAAGATCTGTGACTTACCTGGGATCACCCAACTGATATATTACTGTATTACTAGTCATCCAACTATCAATAGTATAATACAGAGCCAGGACTCAAACCCTAAAGCAGACCCAACGTTCTTCCCACTGTCTCTTGCTGCTTCCCTAAAATTAGTCACCAATTTAAAAAAACACACACTTAGAGAACATTATGTATAAAAACATCCTATTTCTATAAAGAACAATTAATATGCTATTTACACACAGAAAAAAATTGAGATACTGCATACCAAACTGTTCACAGTATTACATTTCTGTAATGTTTTTGGTTTATACAATGAGCTTGAATTACTTTTGTAACTGAAAAAAGCAACAAAGAATATTTTAAAATACAACAGTATAGGTTTATACCCGTTCATTTCCTCCCAGCCAGGAAACTGACTATTAGGGTTAGCCCCTTTGGGTGGCTGATTTTCTACAGGCCAGTGCTTCTAAAACCAGTGGTTATAAATTTAGGGGCAACCAATGCTTGGGGGAAGCCAGCCAATGACTACAATGGGTCATCAAATTCATCTGCCTAGTGAGCATTACATGTGATCTGAATAAATATCAAGCTTCACAGGGAGATGTACAACTATCTTTCAAATGAATATAGAGGCTCTTGTGATGAACAAAGTATGAGCTCATTTTGAAGTAGTACTAACCTCAGAGATGTTTTTTACTATTAGGTATTTTCTAAACCGAGGTATACTAAAAATAGGACCATCATCCCAAGGTCAGTCCATGACTTTGACATTAAAAGACCTTCCTTGATGAGAAGTCCAAGCCCTCCAGGAGCAGAGTACGCCCAGATTCCCAGCACCCACAGGGTTCTGGCCTCACCTTGGAGAAGGCCCTTGACCCCTGGGAGCCCAGTGAAGAAGATCTTATGAACATTTGAGGGTCTCCGTAAGGCTGAACCACAGGTAAGAGGCCTTTCAAGACATCAAATCAGGACACAAGGCTTATGTCCTGAGCCTGCATGTCTGATGCAGTTTTCAGCAGCCAGTTTCCAATCAGCCCTCGCCAAACAGAAAACACTGACCCTTCTGAGGTGGGCTAGTGTGATGGCTGCTGTCATGGCCATCCCCCCCCGCCATCAGTGCCCTATCCCCACAAAATAAGGGGTGGATGACTTGATCCTTGAGGTTCCTTCCGGTTCAGACATGCTATGACTTTATCAGGCAAAACTCTCCTGGAATGTAGCAGGATGTGGAAACCAGTGCAGAGATCCTGACCTCCTAACCTTCCTTTCTGGCTTTCCCATCATCTGTTTACCAGAGATCTGGCCTTTAGAAAACAAAAGCCCCCAATCCAAGGTTCGGATCTTCTTCTAATGCAGCCACTGGGAAAAGATATTTTATACAGGCGAGCGTAGGCCGCAATCCTTTCAGTTGACTTCGGGGAGTTAGTTCTGAGTCACCCAGTATGTGCCATAAAGACAAATTCCTCTCATTTTCTGCCCGTCTTCCCGAGAAGACTGACCTGGTGTGACTTCATGTATATTTCGCTTTTTCTAAAGAACAACACAGACCCCTTGTTTTACAAATGGCCCTAAGCATCACTTTATTTGGGATGAACCATGGTTCTGGGTTGGCAAACTCTGTCTCCAGGGAGAACAGCCTGATTGAACTCATTTATCATGAGCAACTCTCATGGTCTTAAAGAGAAGTCCCCTCGGATAAAATCCAGAATCACTAATGAGGTTCCTCAGGTCTGTGCCATCCCCCTACTAAGCTCTAGCTACAGGGGCCTTCCTTACTTCTTTCCCACCTCAGGGCCTTAGCACCTGCTGTAGCCACTACCTGATTAACTTCTTGGCTTAAATGACCCTTCTCACAGAAGACTTTCCTGAACCCTCCAATCTAAGTTAGATCCCTTGTCAACCTTCCCCCCGCCCCCCCACCCCATCAACATTTTCCATACACTCTCTTCTTCACGGCACTTGTCAGTTAGGTTTGTAAATCTATTCTGTGGGTTTGTTTACATAATGCTTGAGAGCCTACTAAAACAGTAGGGTGTGTGAGAGCAGGATCTGTCTGCCTTTTGCACTGTGGTATCCCCAGTGTCTAGCAGTGACTGGCACATAGTAGATGCTCAATAAATATTTGTCCAATGAGTGACTGAATCGAAAATATCTAGCGGTTGTTAAATATGTAATCATGCCGCTATCCTGGACTGTGACCACTAACAAAACTAAAATGAGGAGAAGGGGGCGGTGGGGGGCAAAAAGCTCGAGAAAATGAAAATAGAAATTTCCTTTTACTTTCATATGCCCAGCTGCTAAGAACTCTGGAATTTCCAGCATTTGGTTCAAACTGCCTTGGAGGTGAGGCATTTCTGCTAAGTACATCCCGACAGATCCTGGACAAGTTAGAACCAGTCTTAAGAGCCCCGAGTCTGAGTAATCAAGGCTTGGCCATCTTATCTTTTGGTCTGATTTCTTTTTTTTTTTAAAGCCAAATTAATGGGAGCCAAAGGAAATCTCAGAAAGTTGTAAGACAACATCATCAGGTGGGACTCAGATGGAATCACACATAAATAAAGTCCACATTCTTTTATGAGCTGTCTATTTCTGGGGGGGAAATGGATTTAAACAAATTATTGGATTTGCCTTTTACAAAGCTCATTCACATACATTCTCCTAGTTGAGATAATAATGATGATGACCTCACCACCAACATATAATTTTACAGATGAGGAAATTGAAACTCAGAAAAGCTGTGACTGACTCAAGTTCACACGGCTAAAGGTTGGAGCCTGAACTTGAAACCAGATCCCCTCATTCCAAATTCCATTCCCCTTCTGCTTTACCACAATGCCACAAGCAGAGGCTCCAAACCCAACTGTCAGAGCCAAAGAGAAATCCAGAATTGAGCAGACTCATCTGTTGTGGCCTCCGACACAGTGAACTGGAGGGTCGCAAACTCCTGCCAAGGCCTGGGTGCCACTCGCCATCCGTCAGACCACCATCTCTATTGGTCTGTGCTGAGCTGGGGCCCAGTAACACCTCCCCTTATAAAATACTCAAGTCAGAACTGAAAAGCTCTCAGGACAGAGGCCCGTGTCTCCAACTCTGGTTAGTTCCCATCATGAATGGAGGACTCCAATCCTTACTGCACACTAACTATTCATCACAATCATAGCAGTATTTATCAGTTAATGAGTGCTAATTATGTGTCAAACACAGTTTGTTTGGCAAGGGTTAATTTCCCAGTCCTGAGATACTATCAGGTAGCCAACATTATTTGCATCATCATGGAGAAGGAAGTGGAGGAACGGGTTGACAGCTGGCGAGGTCCGTCCACCTAACCCAGCATGCCCCACTGTCTGTTCTGATTTCCTCCTGACCGTCAAATTCCATCGGAACCGGCTCAGAATGGAGTCAGCTTCAGTTTCTAAAACGGAAGTCCTATACTCTCCTCCAAAGAGACAGGCCCATTAATTAGTTCAGTGGACATTCTCAAAAGCCCTCTTCCAGCTTTCTTCCCCAGAGACCATACAACTTGATCACACAACTCTCCATACCTGAGAATAAATGGGGTTAGGCACAATTTCCACTAGTGAACAATCTGCCATCTTCTGCAGAATTCACTCATGTCTCTCTCACCCTTTGCCCCTGCAGGCAGACACTTTGCTCAGAGGCCAGTCTGTACATCCACCCGATACTGCATCATTAAAGCCTGTGCACTGCCGTCAGACTTCTAAACACAAAAGAAGGTTCATAGAATGTCACTTCTAAATGGCGCAGAATAGGACTAGGATGTGGCTCTCCCACTTTCTTCGACTTACATCTAAATAACTAAATAGTGCTTTTACACAAAACTGGATGCATACCCACTGGCCACAGCAAATGAAAAGATGACTTTCTTCCTCCGCATTATGGCATATACCTATTTTATCCCTCCTCTGTTACCTCCTTCATTCATTCACTCATCAGATAGACATTCCTTAAGTCCATTCTCAGAGACAGTGTAGCTTCTTAAGATGTGGCTAATGAAGTTAGATGACCAGGGTTCAAGTCCCGTCTCTGGTGCTTGTGAGGCAAGTACCCTTGGGTGGGATGTTTCACTTCTGTGTGCCTCACTCTTCTCACCTATGAAACAGGGGTGATAACAGTCCAGGCATCGAAAGGCTGTTGTGAGGATTACCTGAAATGATTCAGGCAGAGCACACTGTCAAGTTCACAATCTCCTGGGGCAGACAGGTATGTACAACAGCTGATGCTAGAAACAAGGACAGAGGCAATGGGAACCTACAGGTGAAATCAGGGAAGGCTCCATGGAGGAGGCATTGCTTAAAACTGTGCAAAGGCACTACAGGAGGCAGAAAAGAGCATGCCAGCTTACAGGAATAGCAGTGGAGTGGCATAGATAAAACACAGGAAGTGAAGGGAGAGGAAGGGGAGGAGTCTGGAGATGTAAAAATAGACCAGGCTGTAAGAGTTCTGTCATTTTCTTTTTAACAAGACTGTCCTTTATATGGAAAACAATGGGGAACAACAAAGGAGTTTAAACATAGCCTCTGACTCAACTGCCCAGTTACTGCCAAGAAACAACCACTGAGCCCTAGCTCTGTTGAGATTAAGGTGACTGTATTTGTCAGATATTCCCTAATGGCAGTTGAGAGAAGCAGACCCATTCAAGGGGTCGACAATTCAGCCTCTAGGACAGCCATTCTGAGGCTGGCTTCCCCCAGAGGACTTGCCCAAAGGCACTTCCACTTAAAATTACGTGTTTGATTGACAGCCAGATTGGGTTCCTTTAACTCCCTAAGCTCAAGATTGAAAGCTGGAGGAGGCCCATGCAATGAATCCAGTCTACAATCTTGGCTTTTCAAAATTTAAATTAACTCTTCTTCCCCCTTTAGCTGAGGCAGACGCTCTCCATTTTGTCAATTCTCACCATGCTCTACTGCCCCCAACACAGAAACCTGGGACCAGCTGCCATTTAGCATCTTTCTTGCAGCTGTTAATTTTTCCACGACCTCACCCTCCAGTCAAAACGCTTTTATGTTGTCTCCGAACCCCTTCATGCAAATGTGCTTGTGACCACTGGCTTAGTTAAAAAATTATATGCAGAAATGTTTTATGACTAGGACTACAAGACACCCTGGTTTGCCCAGGACGGTAACAGATTTTCCCAGATTAATTATCAAAAGCACCCCTTTTCATTTTCAACAGTGTTCCAGTCTGGATGATAAATTGTACTGCCACTCTTTTGCCAGAGATGGAGGTTTTAACCAAATACTTGTCAGTTTAAACAGTTCTGAAGCAGCCTCACCCCACCCCCCACCCCCCAAGGGAAAAACTGTCCCTGTTCAAAGGTTCTCTGACTTTAATCTGCAGACAGGAATACAGGTCAATTTCCTGAATGTTCACAGAACGTTGTTAACCTTGACCCTTGGAACTGGCATCTAAACTTCAGACCAGAAATTGACCCAGCTTACCAATAGCTCAAGGGGAAACTGACATCGGCGAGAATGAGGCAATGGTTCCCAAACAAGTTGGTGGTCAGATGCCCTCCGGTTTTAAAAATATAAATAGATTTCTACATCCCACTTCAGATCTACTGAGGGGAGTCTACACACCATCGGTCCCCAACTTTTTTGGCACCAGGGACTGGTTTTGTGGAAGACAATTTTCCCACGGACGGGGTGGACGGGGTTGGTTCAGGCAGTAATGCGAGCAATCGGGAGCGGCAGGTTAAGCTTCACTTGCTCGCGAGGCTCACATCCTGCTGTGCGGCCCGGTTCCTAACAGACTGCAGACAGATACTGGTCCGAGGACCCGGGGGTTGGGGACCCCTGGTCTACACAGTGGGACCCAGGAATCTTTATTTTTTAAAGCTTCCCAGATAATTCTGATGCTCACTAGGTTTGGGAACATCAAGGGAGATGTAGACCAGCCTTTCCCCCAAAGTTCTCCCTGAATGAACTTAACCAGGTAAACAAAAAATACTTAGAATCTAAGATCTCAGCGCCTCCAGAGACAACTTCAAGGCTTACATTCTATTAAAATGCATAGAAGGCCCTTAAAAGAAACATCCAGGGACTTCCCTGAAGGTCCAGTGGTTAAGACTCTGCACTTCCATTGCAAGGCATAGGGGTTCCATCCCCGGTAGGAACTAAAATCCCACATGCCATCCGTGGGGCGAGGCAAGAAATATCCATTAGAATGGTATTTTCCTATCTCTTACCAAAACAAAGAAAAAAAAATCCCCTACACCAGTGGTCAACATCGTTGAATGCAAATGGAGTACTGCAGAAGTTATTTCATTCCAGATGCCTAAATGACAACATGGTTCCTATTTTGCCTCCACCAGAAAACTCACAGCTAAATGTAGTATGCAATTACAGAAACCACCTAACTGAAAGGTCCTGGCACATCTCTTTCTTCTTCTATGTTCCAAATTTTTAATTTATTGATTGATCGATTGGCTGCGTTGTGTCTTCCGTGGCTGTGCGCGGGCTTTCTCTAGTTGCTGAGGGCTTCTAATTGTGGTGGCTTCTCCCATTGCGAAGCACAGGCTCCAGGCACACAGGCTTCAGCAGTTGTGGCACACGGGCTCAGTAGTTGTAGCTCACGGGCTCTAGAGCGCAGGCTCAGTAGTTGTGGCACACGGGCTTAGATGCTCCGCAGCATGTGGGATCCTCCTGGACCAGGGCTCGAACCCGTGTCCCCTGCATTGGCAGGTGGATTCTGAACCACTGCGCCACCAGGGAAGCCCCCAATTTTTTGTTACATCTTATGGTGTGTGTTCTTTTGTTTGAAATTTGGTAGCCATGTATTTTGGTGCTATAAATCACCTTACAAGTTGGGTGTATTAATATTAAATAATGACAACTTAATAATTTTTAATTATACAAACAAGACTGGAATAAAGAAATTTGGAATTCACATTCTATCTCAGTGCCATGTACCTTTAGGGACAACCTCCTTTGAACTAATGGTTGTGTCCAAGTATTTAGGTATAAATTTTTTTTAAAAAAATAAATTTATTTATTTTTGGCTGCATTGGGTCTTTGTTGCTGCATGCGCAGGCTTTCTCTAGTCGAGGCGGGCGGGGCCTACTCTTCATTGTGGTGCGCAGGCTTCTCTTGTTCCGGAGCACAGGATCTACGTGCATGGGCTTCAGTAGTTGTGGCACGCGGGCTCAGTAGTTGTGGCTTAGTGGGATCTAGAGCACAGGCTCAGTGGTTGTGGTGCACCGGCTTCGCTGCTCCACGGCATGTTGGATCTTCCCAGACCAGGGCTTGAACCGTGTCCCCTGCATTGGCAGGTGGGTTCTTAACCACTGCACCACCAGGGAAGTCCCTATTTAGGTATAAATTTAAAACGACTCTGAGCTGGATGACAAAGCAGAGCCCCGCCCTGCAGTATGGCATTTAGATGTGGAATTTGAACTCTCCTTAGACTTCTGACTCAGTTTGTTTGTGGGCTCAGGCTATGGCACAGACTTTGAAGCCACATTATAGACACAGAAGCTGTATGAGCTTATGCAGTTGGCTTGAAAACCCCAAGGATGTTTCAAGATGTTCTTGGTTACTCTATAACCGTTTTCTTAAGACAATGAGGCAACAAAGTAGTTCAGGTCCAAGTAGCTGAGCTATGCTGTAATCCAGCTTCACTTCGCACCTGGTGCAAAAGGAAGCTATTAACGCTAAGGGGTGGCCGATCAGAGAGACTTATTGCTCTCTTAGTCTGAGAGACCAACCATCATTTCTTAGGTAGGAATATAATTAAAAAGCAGATAGCAAAGTAGAATACCCTGACTAATTGATCAAGAAGTCATCAGTCTCTCAAAAGTCCCTATACAAGTCCCAGTGAATCCCGTGTGCTTTTTTTTTTTTTTTTTTTTTTTTAGTAGTGCCCGGGCCTCTCACTGTTGTGGAGAGGCCGCGCAGGCTCAGCAGCCATAGCTCACGGGCCCAGCCGCTCCGCGGCATGTGGGATCTTCCCGGACCGGGACACGAACCCGTGTCCCCTGCATTCGCAGGTGGATTCTCAACCACTGCGCCACCAGGGAAGCCCCCCGTGTGCTTTTATTTTTTTTATTTTTATTTTTTATTTATTTATTTATTTTTTTTGCGGTATGCGGGCCTCTCACTGTTGTGGCCTCTCCCGTTGCGGAGCACAGGCTCCGGACGCACAGGCTCAGCGGCCATGGCTCACGGGCTTAGTTGCTCCGCGGCATGTGGGATCTTCCCGGACCAGGGCACGAACCCGTGTCTCCTGCATCGGCAGGCAGATTCTCAACCACTGCGCCACCAGGGAAGCCCCCCCCCGTGTGCTTTTAAACAGCCCCAATAACAACCACCCATAACCCAAATCCTAACCATTCACTAAACACATAACCTTGGGCAGTTACACTCCCCATTGCTTCAGTTTCTTCATTTATCAAATAAAATTTATAATAGGGTCAACCTCATTTGTTGTTGGATTAAATGAGATTTCATTTGTAGAGTTTAGAACAATGTCTGGCCCATAATAAGCACTCAATACACAGTAGCTACCATTAATATATATTTTTAATAGTACCACTGTATCCCGACACCTTCTGTGTGTTAGCCATAGTGCTAAACTCTCTCTAGACATCATCTTAATCCTCACTACAACCTGTGAAGACAAGGACTATTATTCCCGCTTTACAAATGAGAGCACTGAGGTTTCAGAGGCTAACCCTGCCTGAGGACACACAGCTAATATAGGGACAAGACAAGGTTTGAACCTAGATCAGGCTGATACCGAGACTTCATTTTCCCATGACATCAAGATGGCTTTAATTCTTGATTTGCTGCATTAAAAATAAGGCAGAGGGCTTCCCTGGTGGCGCAGTGGTTGAGAGTCCGCCTGCCGATGCAGGGGACACGGGTTCGTGCCCCGGTCCGGGAGGATCCCACGTGCCGCGGAGCGGCTGGGCCCGTGAGCCATGGCCGCTGAGCCTGCGCGTCCGGAGCCTGTGCTCCGCAACGGGAGAGGCCACAACAGTGAGGCCCGCATACCACAAAAAAAAAAAAAAAAAAAAAAAAATAAGGCAGAAAGTACAAAGCAGTGACATCCAAATAGTTCACCATGACATGGTAATTTGATTTTTTAAAATGCTACATGAATGGAAAAAAGTCTGAGAAGTTTTGCAGCAAACCGTGAAACAGTGTTTACCTCTGAGAAGTAAGATTGGGGAAAGGTGTTGGAAGGCTTTTACCTTGGGCTGTCCACATTTTTATATTATTTAATCTTTTATAATAAGCACAAGGGTTGTTATGTAAGCTTTTTATTGAGGCATAACACACACACAGAAAAGGACACGAATTGTAAATAAACAGCTGGATGGATGCTCACAAAGAAAGCGCACCCATGGAATCAGCACCAGATAAAGAAACAGAACATTACGTGAACTTCCAAAGGCCCCTCGTGCCTCCTTGCCATCACTAACCTCCTGGCAAAGGTTACTGTGATCCCAACTTTTAACACTATAGATTAATTTTGCCTGATTAATCTTATATAACTGCAGTGATGTGCTATTTATGCTTTATGTCTGGCTCCTTTCTCTCAACATCATATGTGTGCCTGTCTGATCCATGTCATTGTGCACGGCTGTAATTCCTTCACTCTCGTGGCTGCAGTGTTTCATATCATTATTTTTATGTTTGTAAATACATTTATATATACCACCATTTATTTCTCCATTCCACTGTTGTTAGACATTTGAATTGTTCTAAGTTTGGGGCCTTAGTGAATAGTGCTGCTTTGAAGATTCTTGACATGTCTTTTGGTGCCATGTGGACACATTTCTATTGAGCAGTTAACTAGGAGAAGTGTTGGGTCATAGGGTCTGATCAAGTTCAGCTGTGGAAGTGTAAGTATTTTTTTTTCTTAATATATATACAATTTTTTTTAAGAAATGGATGTAAATCATTGCTGCATCACCTGAATTTTATGTATCTGTATGCATTTGACAACTTTATCCTATATAGGTCATACCTATGTCCTTATCTTCTTATCTGATATGACATGAGTAGTCATATCTATTAAAATTAGGCCAAGTCCTTGATCAAGAACCTGGCCTCCTACAAGACCAGAGTGTTCTTCAGAAAGGTGTTTTTCATGTTTATGGCATTTACTGAGAAGGCAGCGTACTACACATATGAAAATACACCACGGACCTCAGTTACAGATGAGCTTTCCACTTCAGCCACGCTGGTGCTAATAACAGTATCAACAATCACACAGGGTGCTAAGTGCCATGAAAAAATTACCTTTCTCGTCTTAGGTTTTCATGGGTACATTTTTTTCTGGACTTGGCTTGGCCGCCACTTTGCAGGCCCATCCTTGGCTGGGCAAGGTGGATCTGTCCACTCCCTGGTTATCTTCATTTACCATAAAAACTGCCCCAGATCCCCTCCTGGCCACCTACAGAGGCTTTTCTCTGGCAAATCATCCAATTCCTCTGCTCTTCTATTTTTCCCTGCCCACACGGCCATGGAATCGTATGGCTGGTCTGTCAATTCTCCCAGGTGGAGCCATGGCTTCTAGCTTTTCAGGAGAAACAGGAAGGGGAGGTGCTGCTCTCTAGGATGCTCTGAGCTCCAGGAGCACTCAGGCTGAGGCCAACCCAGCCAACCCCCATGGGCACGAGGGGCTCTGGGGTGAGGAACCCAGGAGAGTCCTACCCCTCATGGTGATGACTGCCCTGCCATTAGCACTTCTCAGACCTGAGTGCTGGGTAATATTATTATCAATGAAATATTGACAGTTACGGCTTATCAGGGGGCAGAGTACTGTGGTTAAAGCTGGCCTGGGAGTCAATCTGTCTGGCTTCAAATCCCAGCTCTTCAATTTACTGTATGTATTGTGTGTCCTGTGTCCCTGTGTCGTGGGTTGTGGGGAGTACAGAAAAAGATAATGCAAGTGCACACCTAGCACGGAGGAGCCATTCAAAATATATTAGCTACTGTTAAAATATTATTATGACATAGAGGTTAAGGCTATGGGCTTTGAAGCCAGACTGCTCAGCCAAATTCCAGCCCTATCCACTCACTACTGTATGACAAGGGCAAAGTACCTAATGTTTCCATGGCTCAGTTTTTTCATCTATAAAATGGGTATCTTAATTTTATCTACCTCACAAGATACTTGTGAGGATTACTGAAAGACTATGTTAAGCTCTTAGAACACTGCCTGGCATATAAAAAGTCTTATATACAGTTTAACTATGGTCATTGCTGCAAGCCAATCAAATAAATATTCTCACACAAATCTTCCAAGTGTAAATGGAGGCTCTTGTGATTAACATAAGAGTCATTTGGGCATAGATATTCACAGATGAATAACACAACCCAAATTCATCTGAAAACATTTCTGAATTCATATTACCTTTTCTCATCAGCTGGTGGTTGAAGGTACAATTAATGTCATATGAGAGGCTGGGACACTTTTTAACAATAAAAAAAGGGGGCCCTCATATTCAAAGGGTACAAAACCACTGGTTTGCTTATTTATTATTTTATTTTATCTTTACAGAGAATTGAGCCCCAGAGAAGGCATGTGACATACCTGGGGTCAGCCAGTATGGTGTTCAGGACTGGAGTTCAGCCTGAGTTCCTGCCCTGGACACTCTACCTGGCACCATACAGAAGTTCTGGCAGTTTCTCCAGGCTCTCCTCTGAGACATACTCGAAGTCAAATCATCCTTTAAAAATTAATTTTCTGACATGGCCTTTTGCTCATTTTTAATGAGCCTTTACCTTTTCCTTTACAAAGAAGTTAAGAAGTAGTTCATTCATTGGAAAAAAATTGTAAATTCAAACAAATTACCTAACCTATGGGCACTGAGCTTCTCCCCTGTAAAAGGCAAAGAATACTCATTTTCCTCTCTTCCAGGGAGAAATGGCAAGGTACGGCCTAGGGAATGAGCACACCTTGGAAGCCACTCCTAACTAGTCCCAGCACAAAAGCAATTCTGGTGCTTTTCCCAGTCCTGATCAGAGTAGGAGAGTGATTTCAGTGGTTAAATGATAACCTTCTCTCAATTATCTGCCCCACTGCAATACCGTAACACCATTCTCCACTCTCTCCTCCTCGAAGACAAGCCAGCAAGGTTGGCATCCAGGATTTTAGGTAAGGGGCAGGGTCTCTGGTCAAAGGGACATAACATGGCTTGGTGAATTTCATGCCAGTAGGCTCAAGCATTCACTTCCAAGCCATTCCCTGTAATTCATCCTCTTCCCCCTCTCCTTAGATCAGCTGAAGCAGCTAATATTTCCCAGGTGATCAATTTCACAGACTGAGGGAGTACAGAGCAAGGGCCATTAATGCATAATGAGCCTTTATGGACAATTCTCACTTTTCACAATCTGACAGATAAGCCCTGCTCTTTCGACCTTAAGGACATGATGTAAGCCTACTTGAGCCTGGAAATAACACTCTTTAAAGTCAAAAAAGACCCTCTGACTACAGAGTATCCATTATTAAACACTCCTTAGGATACTTGAGCGAAAACGAGGGGCTCTTAGCAAAGGCTTCCCCCAGGACTCAAGAGGCAAATGAGCAACTCCTCCCACGAGGAGCATCCCCTTATCTCTGGCCCCGCCCCTTCCTGCCTTTTGTTAGTTGCTGGGAGAGGAAAAACAGTCAACATAAACTCAGCAGCAATTTTGGCCTGGGTGTGGATTCTCTGAAGACTTCCATGGAAAGCAACTAGAGGAAATAAGAAATCGACATGGGAAAAAAAACAAAACATACTCAAGGAGATAGACAACTGTAGACCTGGAGCAGGAACTGACAGAGAAAAAAAATCTCAGAGGACAATTGCAAATGTGTCAGGAGTCCAATGAGGACTTCAAGGAGTCCAAGGTAGAGGCTTAAATGAGAAACTGGTAAAAGGAAGAAAGATAGTTTATGTCCATTCAAAGTTGGAGAGCTGGATTGAAATTTTTTAAGTGTATCACAATAACAAAGATGAAAATATTGAGGAACAAAAGCAGCTATTCACACACACACAAATGTGTTGTTTGTTTCTGTTCAGAAACTGGCTAAAAACAAGGAGGTAGGTGAGTGAGCTGCTGACATCCTGGTAATGTGCTATTTCTTGACCTGGGTGGTAACTCTCTCTACTCGTATTTACTTTATGAGCATTTGCTGTGCATTTTTAGTTTATGACTTTTTAATTTCACAACAAAAAAGTTAAAAAAGAAAAAGAAATAATTTCAAGTATACAAGATTACAGAGTTATATTCAGGAGCTTTAGTAGTTTGACAAAAGAATGAAGCCAATACCAGAGTAATTCATGCAAGAGAAAGCAAACATAGCTATTTAAATAAAAGGCACTCCTTTCCCAGCCTAATTTTATGGTTTGCTTTGGTGTGGAGACTCAAAGTCTGCATATACAAAAACATAGCAAACTGTATCTGCCCCGAATGATGAATCTAGCACACCTACCAACCAGAACGTGTGTATAACTTTGTGGATGCTCACACTTCCTCACTACTGTTCACTGTTTACAGAGCAATCTCACATACCATAACTCACAGCCAATGGCTGGAGTTATCACCGTTGCAGAGATAAAAAAAAAGGCAGCCACAGACAGTAGAAGACTCACCCCAGGTACAGCTGAAGTAAGAAGCAAAAATCAGACCTATACCAGATCTCAGACAGCTACCTCAGGGACCCTTTATGACAATGACTTTCTCATTCCCAGGAAGTTAGGAGGCCCACGTTTTTTTCATGTGGTTATAATGAGATGAATAAAGAGGTAAATTACTGTCAGCAAGAGAATGTCACCTCCTCTGAGTCACCTTCACTTTTCAATTAAAGCACAACCCAGGGCGTTACAAAGATTAGCTTCCCTCACTAAACCATGAACACCTTGAGAGTGGAGCCCTGTCTTCTCATTTCTGGGACTCCAAGGCTTTGCTGTATAGTTTCTAGAATATGCTATATGCTCATGAGACATGTGCTACTAGAAAAATAAACAGATGAGGGTACAAACTAAAGGATTCACAGTATTGTGTTTTCCACCCCATACCATCATTCCTGCACAGGGCCACTTGCATTAAGTCTTTTAAAAACAGCTAAAATGGGGCTTCCCTGGTGGCGCAGTGTTTGAGAGTCCGCCTGCCGATGCAGGGCACACGGGTTCGTGCCCCGGTCCGGGAAGATCCCACATGCCGCGGAGCGGCTGGGCCCATGAGCCATGGCCACCGAGCCTGTGCATCTGGAGCCTGTGCTCCTCAACAGGAGAGGCCACAACAGTGAGAGGCCCGCGTACCGCAAAAATATAATAAAAATAAAAACAGCTAAAATGACAGGCAGTAATTGCCCTTTTAATAGATGGCGAATATATATATATATATATATTTTTTTTTTAAATCACCCCCACTCTGTACCTCCAGCTCCGGCTCCTTGGAGGAAGCCATATTCTCCAGTTCTTAAGAAAAGGTTTCATGTCATACATAAATTCAGAAGCTGAGCCGGCTGACAGGTTAATTATAGACACAAAGAGTGGGGACAAATGGACTATGAGGTAAGCGAGTCTAAATGTGCCTTCCCTGGATAAGCATTTATTAATAAGCCTGCAAAGATTTACTGGGCACAGCCAGGTTCAGCTCGGTGCCAGCCTTGGGGGCAGGGGTACAGATTTGGGGAAGGCACAGTTTCTGCGCTTGAGGAATCTGGCTGGTGGCTGGGAAGACAGCATGTACCTGCAAGAAAAATCAAAGTTGTCCCCTGGGGACAGCAGGTGGAAGACAGGGAGAAGACAGGGCCTAAGAACTGAAGCACCTGCCCCTTTTGGGAGTGGGATGGTCAGAGTCAGAGAAGACATCACTCCACTAGGGCCCACCTGCAAGGAAATGTGGGTAGGGCTGTGTCTGGAGAGAAGCCAAAGAGGAAGCTTCCCCAATTCTTTTCCTCCTGCGCCTCCCACCATATTCTTTAGGTGGCTGGAGGCAAGGACCTAAGTCAAAAAGACCCATAGGGATATTCCCCTTCCCTCTCCACCCTCCCCCTCCAAGAAAAAAGGAGGGATGTTCAGATGGCTGGGGAGGCAGGTCTAGGGTCATCTTCAGCAAGCAGATAAGCCCAAGAATGGAATGATAGGCCTAGCAAAGCTGGGTACCAGAGAGTGCTTTGCGCTCCCTTTTTTCATTCAGTCAAAAAATATTTCTTGCCCGCCTTTTGGTGGCACATTGAATGTGGCAACTCTCAGTGGGACATCAACCTTGCCTTTAGCCCAGACTACATGACCAAAGCCTGGGCCTCCAAACAATGAGTCTGGGTCTCCCTCGGGCTTCCGCTTTATTTGGGGATGATGGACCTGGTCGTCTCCGATTGAACCTGGGCTCTTCCAAACAGTCGAGGACCCTCTGAGAATTTTTCAAGCACCGACTTCCCCCAGACAAACACATAAGGTGGGAATCCCACCGCACCCCTATTTATGGGGGAAAAGGGCTGATCAGTTGATAATCCCGAAAGGCCAGGCAGAAATATGGCACGGCCATCTCCCGCGAAGTAGTGAAATGATCAAGAGGGTTTATTCGGGTTGGTCTGTTTCCAAAATCCCGCCATTTCTCCAAAAGACATCAGAGAGGTAAAACCGGGCCATGGATCAAGTCCAAAGAGTGAGAAACTAGTTGTTTCGATTGTTGCGTTTAACCTCACTCGCCTTCCCCGCCCCCGCCCCAGTAAACTTCCCATCCTCTCCACCTTCACTTTCCAGGTGGTTCTTGCTACTTCCAAACTGCTTTCCGCCGCTGTGCGGCTTGTTTAGAACGAGAAAGCGCTATCTCCCAGCGTGCGGGATCTGCTGGGAAAGCGCGTCCACGCGCCGGCCACGCTTCCGGAGCGAAGGCACGAAAACTGCGCCTTTCTGTCCCGCGGACGCGGTAAGTGGAGCTCCGCAGCCGGCTGGCTCGCCTGGGAGCGAGGCGTCTGGCAAGCGCGGCGGGGGCTGAGGGCCCCGAGGTGCGCGGAAAGCGCTCGGCGCACCTGGCGCACCTGGCTGCGCCCGGCCGCCCCGGCTCCGTCCCGGGCTCCGGAAACCGCCGTCTCCGACAGCGCCCACGGGGCCCCGGCCGCCCCAGGTCCCCTCTGGGTCACGCCGCTCCCGAGCCCGGGATGGCCCCGCTCCCCGCGCGTCCCAGGCTGCTCTTACCCGGGAAATGGCGAGAGGCTGCTCGAAGTCCTTGCCCCCCACGAGGCGGAAGCCCCACGGTCCCGGGCCCTGGAGCGCTATTTGCTGCGTGGTCATGGCGCGGCGACGGCGGTCGGCGACTCCCGGGGACAGACGGGGCAGGACGCGGAGCGGCGCGCTGGGATCCCCGGCAGCTGTCGGAGAAAGAGAGCGCGGAGCGGGCCCGGGGAGCCTGGGGCGGGCGGGAGCTGGGCGGGAGGAGGGCGGGGGCGGCTCCGCCCAGGCCGCGTCGGGGCCGCCTGCCCCGCCTGTCCTCCCGCTCGCGGCCCGCAGCTGCCCCCCGCCCCGGCGCCCGCACAGGGCCTGGCCGAGAGTCGGGCAGAGAGAGCCTGGGGTCAGCTCGGGGGTCTCGGGATCTCAGCAGCCCCGCCCCGGCCCCCAGTGCCAACTCCCTCCCGCGCCAGCCGCCGCCCGGCTTCACAACCAGCCCCGCCGCGGGCTCTAGGTGAGAGGCGAGTAGGTTCCGGCGACCTTGAAGGAGACAAAGCTTGGCGCTTTTGCAAGAGTTTGGAAGGGCTGTTCAAAGTCATCCCTTTGCGGTCAGCTCCATTTTCACATTTGTTTTATTGTAAACGACAACGATGTTTCAAAGGTGCTTTCGAGTGATCTCGTTTGAAAAAATGAAGCAGTCAAGGCATTAATAGCCCCATTTTACAGATGAATTTACTGGGTCGGCCAGAGGTTAGAAGACCTGCCAGAAGCCACACGGCTTGTCCGTGGTGTAACTGGACCGTCGCCCAGGTTCCCCGTGCTAAAACCGCACACTGGAACTTTCCTAGTGCGAATGAGACCAACGTACGAAGTTGTAAGTGAACTTAAAAACCTTCCTAGAAACCTTTCCTCCTGGCTGGATTCACTGGAGGTTCTGCCCTTCCCATCAATTCACACCTCAAGTTTGAGGCGGACCAAGTGCGTGGAAAGGGACCTGGGTTGAGTCCGAAGACCTGGGTTGCTGACTTGCCTCTAGCCTCCTAACTGGGCTCCGCCCCCCTCGCCCTGGAGTATGTTCTCCTCGCCAGATCTGACCACATTTCCTTGTCCACTGGGTCCCCCACTTCCCTCTGAGTAAAGCTGAAATGCCTAAAATGCTTGTAGGGCCACCCACAGAATGGCCCCAATTCCCTCTCTGATCTCATCTCCTTGAGCTGCTCCCAGCCCACACTGGCCTGTTGCTCCTGCCTCAAGGCTTGGCGTCAGGGCCTCTGGAATGCTTTTCTCCCAGACATCCTAAGGCTCGCCCTTTGTTCAGATGTCATCATCTCAGTTAGGCCATCTCTGAAAGCCCTGTTTAAAACCTCCTCTCTAGAACACCCTGTCACCTTCCTCTGCTTTTATTTTCCCGTTGTATTTATCACCATCTGACATACTCAATATTTCACTTATTTGTAGCCCCCCTCCCCCGTCACCCCTAAGCATTAGTTCCCCAGTGGTAGGGGTTTTTATCTGTTTGGAGCACTGCTGTAACCCAGCGCCTAATAATAGTGCCTAGTACATAGTATTTAATGAACGCAATACAATGGCCACCTCATGACCTTTGGGTCCCGGATTCTTCATAGTTTTCTTGGCTCCAATTCATCCTGGCACCTGAGCCCCAGTGTTGTCTCTTTGTGATCCTGGCCTACCTACCCAGAAGCCCTGTGCACAGATTTACACATAAAAGGATCATCTAACTTTTCCAGTTGTGTCACAGCACAAATGCCTGGTTTGGGAATGGTTTGCTTGAATTTAGAAATCAAAGTCGTTTTATGTCATCTATCCATCCCTCTCATCTTGCATCCTAATATATATATGTATTTTAATTGAAGTATAGTTGTTTTACAATGTGTTAGTTTCAGGTGTATAGCAAAGTGATTCAGATATATATTCTTTTTCAGATTCTTTTCCATTATAGGTTATAACAAAATATTGAATATAGTTCCCTGTGTTATACAGTAGGTCCTTGTTGTTTATCTATTTTATATATAGTAGTGTATATCTGTTAATCCCACTCTCCCAATTTATCCCCCCCACTCCCCATCGTGATATTCTTTTTTTTTTTTTTCTAATTTATTTAGTTTATTTTTGGCTGCATTGTCTCCGTTGCTGCGTGTGGGCTTTCTCTAGCTGTGGCAAGCGGGGGCTACTCCTCCTTGCGGTGCGCGGCCTTCTCACTGCAATGGCTTTTCTTGTTGTGGAGCACAGGCTCTAGGCATCCTGATATTCTTGAATCTGAGAAAAAGGAATGGAGTTACAGCCAGGAGCCAACTACCTACTTCATCGAAGCCAAAAATTATACCTTCTCTGATTAAGATTCTCCTGATTTATAAATATGCTTGTATTTCAAGTCCCTGCAGAATTTGGGAGAATCGCCGAATTCTGGGTCTGCCCTAAGATGGGTAGCAGTTTTGAATCTTTTGTGTCCTAGGAAGAGAAAAAGATTGAAGAGCCACAGCTTCTGTGCTCCCCAAAGGTGGGAACCGCCTCTCGTTCATCCCCAGGTGTCCTGCTAGCATGTCCTGATACATCGTGGGTGCCAGTAGTGCTTATTCTATACAATATTCTTTTCAGATATAGGACAGAAGTACATAGGTTACTTCATTTAGTTATTAAATGTTGTCAGTTGCAGTCTGGCTCTACATAACAAGAGCTATAAAACAGTCAACACTCTGACCAGGTCATCCCCTTTCTAGGCACTAATTCCAAGGACATAATTTAAAAGGAGAGGGAAAAGCTTTATGTACAAAGATATTTATAGCCACATTATTTATAATGACAAAAAAACTGGAATTAAGCAGCAACAGAAAAGTGGCTAAATATGGTCTGGCCATATGAGGGAATAGTAGGCAGCATTAAAATGATAATCATGAAGTCTATGAGGGACTTCCCTGGTGGTCCAGTGGTTAAGACTCCACTCTCCCAATGCAGGGCACCCGGGTTTGATCCCTGGCCGAGGAACTACATCCCGCATGCCATAACTAAGAGCCCACGTGCTGCAGCTAGGATCCGATGCAGCTAAATCAATAAATAAATAGTTTTAAAAAGACTATGAGAAGACAGGGAAATGTGTTTTCAAGGTATGTAAAAAAGAGTGGAACAAAATTATTTGTAAACCAATTATTATTTGTAAACAAAATTATAGATTTCATGTTAAAAAATAAAAATTATGTCTACCTATTGCCCCAAATTAGGAGAAAGTATAAAAACTAACTTTGTATTGGAAGATGGAATTGGAGAAAAATTTTTTAAATAATTTCTTCTAACAATGATGTAAAGTTTTCAAAGCAAAAATCAATTCAATGGCCTCAACTCCTTGGATGCAGACTAAATGCTAGCCTTTCTGGGGTTAGGGAACCTCATCTTATATCTTTTTGATCTCCCTCCCCCTGCTCCAGCAAGCCAGCTCTGAGCCGGGCACACAGCATTGTACTCAGAAAATACCCAGTGATGGATTGACAGCTCTGACCCCCAAACACGAGCAACCTTGTTGTATCTTAAACACCATTATTTATTAATCGAAACTCTGCAGTTCCCTCACTGGCCCCCCGTGACCCCTGCAGAGTACCAGTTGAATGGCCTTAAGCAACTTCTCTGAACTTCGGTTGCCTTATTTATTATTATTATAATGAATTCCATGAAAGTTTTTTGACCCTAAACAGCCTACATCAAAATACCTGCATATGAGGGGATGCAGGTGGAGTAGAGAGGATGCTGAAGAGATGGAAGCAAGGACAGGAAAAGGACAGAGGAGCAATGGTCTAGGAAGTCAGGGAATAGTGGGTGTGTCCAGCTCTCTGTCCAGTTTAACAAGGTGGAGAGGGTGGGTGGCATCTGCTGGCGGATCCCCCCCCCCATCGGGCTTCTGCAGAGCTGGCTACTCCCACACCCAGGGTGCCACTGCCAAGACCCTCCAGAGCCACTGCGCTGAGGGAATAACAGCCCCATTTCTTAAGGACAGTGAGAGTAGGACTGTACTAACCTTTACATACGGACTTATTTAATCTCCAGGACAAGTCCTGGACCCACTCAGGGGACTGCAGAGCTCCCATTCCCGGAGATCGCGGCCATGAGCCCTCCCCACTCTGGGACTGAGCCTTGACCCAAGAGAGAGCATAGGTGACTCCCAGGCTCCAAGCCTCCTTTGGGATCTGAGGCCGGCTCTGCCCAAGGGCTAGAGAGCCGGAAGTGGCCGACGGGCTCAGGGTGCAGCGGCTCCCCCAACCCCAAACCGGTGCAGCTGCCCGGGGTGCCCTGGTCAAATGACATCACAGCGATTTGTTTCTTCTTTCTCTAAAAAGAAGCGAAACCCAAGCTCAGAAGCTTGCAAAACAAAGCATCTTTTCCCGCTAGGTCCTATCCCCCCTGTCTGGTCCCCATCAACCCTCAACCCCGCTCCCAGGGTCAGCGCGTCCTGTACTGGGATCCCACGCGCGGCTGGTCCCACTACACTGCAGGACGGCTGACGGCGGGAGGTGCCCTCGGCTGAGCCAGGGACTGGTTAGGGAATCGGACGCCCAATTCTTTACTTTCTCCCGCTTTCTTCTCCGGCCCCAGGGGGAGGGGTGGGTGTGGGTGGGGTGAAGGGGTGGGATCCTGAAGTGGCCGTTTGGGATTGGGCGCCTGTCGGATTCCACACGGAGCATGCTCCGGGGAGCGTTGGGCCCTAAGGTCACCTGGACACCCGACCTGGCTGAAGTCCCCATCGGGCTGATAAACGTGTGAACAGATGAACTGGGAGATCTAAAGCCTGCCGTGTGCCTAGCAGACAAGAAGCTGTTTTGTCCACCCGCCTCCTGGATCCCTGGACACGTGGCACAAAACTCATCAAGTCATCAAAGAGGCTGGACCACTACCATTTCTCAAGCATTCCTGAATATTAAAAGAAGAAATTCCAAAACAAGATCATAGATAAAGTGGTTCATATTAAGCATACATATTGGAAAAGTTAAGACAAAAAGACAATGTCATGTAATAGTGTTGTTCACAAGATAATTAATGGATTAATAAAAAATATAATTTACCTCCTGATACCTAAATTTAAAGTTGTATGATTAACATATTTCATTGCTGTTATTATATTTCAATGGCTTTATATGTAACCTCATAGGGAAAAACTTCAAAAGTCTAAATTTGAATCTTTAGCGTACATGGACCCACCTGTTGGTCACCTCCCCCCAAAAGAGGAAAAGTGGCTTGGGGTCAGAGTCACCCAACAGACCCTAGCCCAATATCCAGACAATAAACATTGTCCCCATTACTAAACAGTGACTATGAGTCAGAGTGTATGCTAGGAACTTGACATATATTGTTGTATTTCATCCACACAATAGCCCAGTGAAGTATTGTGATGCCCTTTAAAAAAAAAAATATATATATATATATATATATATATTCTTTTGGCTGTGTTGGGTCTTAGTTGTGGCACACGGGCACCTCTCTAGTTGTGGCCGCATGGGTGTTCTCTCTCTAGTTGTGGTGCACGGGCTCTAGGGCACGTGGACTCTGTAGTTTGCGGCGCGCGGGATCTCTCGTTGAGGTGTGCAAGCTCGGTAGTTGTGGCACGTGGGCTTAGTTGCCCCCTAGCATGTGGGATCTTAGTTCCCCGACCAGGGATCGAACCCGTGTCTGCTGCATTGAAAGGCAGATTCTTTACCACTGGATCACCAGGGAAGTCCCATGATGCCCTTATTAAAGGAGGAAGCTGAGGCACTGATGCACTGTCCAGGTCCCCCTTCATGGAAGGACTTATTTTTCCAGTTCCTGGGAGGTGGACAGCCTTCAACTTTTAGCCCCGTCAGGGACTGCTACTACCGCAGAGAGCAGCCTTGCCCACGGGCATGCCCTACCCCCGACTGCCTGCATTCAATGACTGATCTTGGGGTAGAAGACCAGCCATTTGGGCCCAACATGGGACAACTGTGATGGGTCACTATGGCTCCAGAGATCCCTGTAGCTCAGCTTCTCCCTCTGCTCAATCCAGCTTCCTCTCCCTCCCTCCCCTAGGCACTGAGCCCGAGGGCCCTCCTTAATAAACATCCTGCTTAGACACTGTCTCTGGAACCAGAGAACTCAGCCTGCAATAGGCCCAGAGAGGTCAAGAGACTTCCCTAAAATCACTCAGTAACCAAGTAACAGAACAAAGTCTGGGCTGGGGAGGCAGAGGAGGAGCTACAGGGTCCAGAGGACTTTGTAACAGAAAAAGGGAGGGACAGGAGGTTATTCAGGGGTTCCTAGGATCCCAGAAGACACCTCATGTCCACAATTCATGGAGGGCCCAAGGGCCATATCTTCCTTCTCCACTAACAGGGACACCCACAGCCCAAGTGTCAGCAACTCAACTAGACTAGAAGTCTTTGGGGGATGGCTTTTTGGACTTCCTTCTTGGAGGAAGTAGAAATTGAGATAAGCTTTAAAAGTATGAACAAATATGGAGGCAGAAAGGCCATAATGAGCAGCAGAAACAGAACAAAGTAGTAGGAAGGGTGGGGGATGGTCTGGTGAAACAGCATTATTGGGTGATGGGTAGCCTGGAAAATTCTGTGGGGTGGGCTCGGAGTGCCAGAGGCCTGCTGTGGTGTGCAGTGGGGACAGGCAAAAGCTTTCCCTCCACCTCATCTCATTCCTCCCATTCCAACCGTTCTCTCTCTCTTTCTGTGACATCCTCCCCCAAATCCATTTCTTCTCAGGGTTTAGTCGTGGTGCTGGCCTGGTCTGGCCATGGCTGATAATGAAACTGACTATTTATAGCATTTGAGGACAGATAGAGCGGCAGGGCCAGTTTCCATGACGCCAGGGCTCCCGGAGTTTGGCTTCCTCTCTGTTGGGTCTCCACCCGCCCGCTCTGGGTCTGTCTTCTCTCCTATTATCTCTGATGCTCTACTTCCATGTGGTCATTTCTTGAGTAGCATCAGGGCTGCTGCTGGGTATGCTAGCAATGATAACTGACTTCAGATACCACACCTGGACACCCCACTCCTTGTATTAGACCACATTCCAGGCTGAGGAGATGTCTCAGTCATCACCCCTGGGTGATGAGCCTGGGGTCTTCTCCTACTTCCAGGGCCAGCCACCTAGCCTCTGCCTTGAGCTCCTACCCACTGACCACCTGAGGTTATGAATCCCAGAGGGTAGGAAGAGAGGATACAAATTACAAAAGTCTAGAGGTAAGAGAGGCCAGAAAAAAATTATGTTAAGGTGGAAAAATGACCATAAAGACATGTGCTATCCAGCCAGACATTAGCTCCTATTTTGGGTCTTGGAAGTATGCTAAAAAAAGAGTTCTGTCATTGGTCAGTTGTGAGGATTTGACAAACTACTTAGCCTATTGGGGCTGTTTCTTCTGTTTTAGTCAACAACTATCTATTGAATACTCCCCATTTACTATGCGCTGTTCTGTGCACTAAAAAATCAACAGCAAACAAAACAGAGGAAAATTTCTCCCTCGTGGAGCTTACATTTTAGTGTAAGGGACAAACAATAAAATAAATAAGTAAACTATGGTGTGTTTTGTAGATATACATTTATGTAGGTGTGTGTGTATTTAAATAACTATGTATATCTGTGAGTATTTGCATGCATGTTTTTCTGCCAAAAGGGCCTAGGAGCAAAGCTACTCCAGAGCAATGAGTATGCTTGCTTTCCTGAACTTGGTTTCTAAATGCCATAAAAAGAACCAGGGCTTCTCAAGGAAATTCTAGGGCTGCTGCAGGATAGGTACAAGAGGAGCCCGGATTAGCTTTTTATGCAGAGAGTATGAAAGGGCTTGAATAAGTGGTGGGCGTATTGCAGGAGAGGGAAATGTCACATCCTGGGACCTGCAGGAGTCCTTAGGGTGGACCACCAAGTGAGGGGTCTTGGTCTCGTAAGCAGGAAAGAATTCAAAAGCAGCCAGAGTAAAGGGAAAGCAAATTGATTTAGAGAGATACACATTTCATAGGCAGAATGTGGACTGTCTCAAAAAGTGAGAGCGGCCCTGGGGCATGGGTTCGTAGGTTTTTATAGGTTAAGTAGTTTCATAGGCCGAGTAGGAGGACTATTCTTGCTATGTCAGGGCATGGTAGGGATTTCCCAGGAATTGGGCCACTGCCCACTTTTTGGCCTTTTTTGGTCCTCCTCGGAACTGTCATGGTGTAAGGGGGAGTGATTTCAGTATTACAATGAAGAGGTATAATGAGCTAAAGGTCAATGACTGGACTATTCTCAAAGCCACCTTGGTTTCAACTTATTCCAGCTGGTCTTTATCGCATTCCAACAGCTGCACCCCTTCTTCATTATCTAGCGTTTGTGTCCTGCCCCTTTCCCTCCTGTCTCATTCCCTGCTCAGAGATTTTACTCCCATATTCTTATGGGAAGCAGAAGGGCAATGGTCCGTCTTCTGTAGCTGCTTCAGAGCTGAGCAGGGGCATCGACCCTGCCTGTCAGGGAATAAAAATCTGTGGATTTTTACTGTCCCCTGTCCCCAGGGGCAGGACAGCTTCTTGTTTTAAGTCAGAGGGAGGTATGGGTTGAAATCCTTGCATAGCCATCATTTTGATGTGGAACTGTTGTAACCCAGAAGACACGAACTTTACCAAGAGGTTAAGGAGGCAGGGTCCAAAGAAGAGGAAGAGGAATATGGCCATGACTGGACCCAGGAGGGGCAGGAACCAAGTAAGGCTAGGGAGGGTGCTCTTAATAGTAGACCAGATGGCATTAGGGTCTGTCCCCTGGTTGTAGTGGTAGAACCAGGATGCCTGTTAATAAATCTTTTTGATGTTCATCCTGATCTAGCCCGAGTTATTCACGTAGGTACAGCAGGTTTTGTTTATGACCACACAAATACCACCCTGCTCATCCAGGAAGTAATCCAGCGCCAGTGTATTGTCCATGACCACATTGCCCAGTGAGTTTAAAGAAGTTGAAAGTCTATTTAGGGCATTGCCAGTGGTCAGGGCTAGGCTCTCTAAAGTGTTCGTTAGATTTTCTAGGGTTACCTCACGGAAGGCAAAGCCTCCCCATGGAGCCGCCAATCGCCTACCAGTCCTATTCCTGCTAATATTAATCCGATGGCCCTCTTGGGACTGGATTGAGTATTTTTATGAATTGTGGCTGTGAATGGGACCAAGTGTCCTAATGTACCCTCTCTCTCGTGCCACACATTATGGATATAAGGATAAGCATTTACAAAGGGGCCAGATTTTCCCCGGGGTGCGCTTGTCTTTGGGCTCTCATTCTGGGAATTGCTACATATCCAGACATATCCTGAAGGTGAAATAAGAGATCTGGGAACAGAAGAATTTAGCAAGGAAGCAGCTGCAGGGATCCATGGAAGGGACAAGTTATGAACACAGTGCAGGGACAGGGGCCCATTAGTATATCCAAAATAGTTAAGCCCGGAGTATTCCACGCCCTCAGCTTAGATGAGATGGTGTAGTAAGAAGGTTTTAACCCACTGCTTCCGTAGAGCTTGACAATTTCTAGCCCGATTTTTAGTCCATTCCATCCCTATCCCATAGGCACTTGGGGTCTGGTCTTCATTATAAGCACACAGAATGAAGGCATCCGTGGGAATGCAGTTTGGGTCTGGGTTCCAAAACACTGTTGTGATATTACCATCTGGTGGCCAGGGATTGCTCTAAAGAGGCTCACCATACCCAGGAGAACCATTAGAGGTGTAGTGGCATCAGAAGCATGACTGGGTTTCTGAATAACAAAAGTAGCCATGATTAATGGAAGAGTTATAAGCACCCTTTTAAAAGGAGTCAAACATGGGCAAGATATTGGGCCTGACGGGGGGTATTACCCATCGTGCTCAAATCTGTAGAGGGAGGTTTTTCCATGTGTTCGAATTGATAATACTCTTGTTGTACGTACCTATTCGTACCTGTAATTGTTGTTGTAAGCCAGGGTTTTTATGGCAGACCCAACAATTAACTAGTTTTTCTCTCCGAGTGACTGTTTTAGATGTGTTTACTAAAACATTATTTTCCCGTTCCCCCTGAGCCACGACCATCGTCAGAAGTCCTACTAGGAGTATCGTGGATTTTGACATCGTATTACTATATATTTGTTCAGACCCAGCAGAGGCAAGGAAGATGTTTACCTGGGGGAGGGTGTTCTGAAAAGTGGCAGAATAAAAGCATGATAGTCAGAAACACAAGGATGACTAGGTCAGCCCATATCTGTTCGCTGGAACAAGTATCTGAGGTCTTCCACTGGCTCGCAGGAGCAGGTCCCCTCTGGTTCCTATTGAGTCTCATAAGGTACAGGTTTTATTCTAGACAGACGTACCCAGCTAGTAACTCCTCTTAGCTTGACAGCAGTTGGAGTACTTAGTAACACTTGATATGATCTCTTCCATTTTAGTTGTAGCTGGTCCTCAAGGGACCCTTCCTTCCAAGTGTTTAGTAGGACAAAGCCCCCTGAGTGGACAGAGACCTCGACCTTTTCTTTTGTGGGGGTGGGTAGCACTTCGTTCCCTTGGAGGGCACTTTGAACTTGGCTCAGGCTAACAATGTGGGAGACCAATTTGTGGGTTTCCTCATCAAACAAAAGATCTGAAGTCAAAAACGGGCCTTGCATAGGTCATTTCAATGGGGCTAAGTTTTAAAATTCCCTTTGGGGCCATCCTGGTCCATAGAAGGGCTGAGGCAGGAGGGAGACCCAGGTTTCTGAAGTCTCAGCATAAATTAGCAAGCGTTCTTTGTAGAACATGATTTGCCTTTTCTACCTTGCCTGAGGATTGGGGCCTCTAGGAAGAGTGGCAGCTGTAGTTAATACTCAGAGCTGAGGAAACCTGTTGGGTCAGTTTGGCAGTGAAGGAAGGTCCGTTATCACTCTGTAAGCTTTTGGGTAACCCGATCTCGGAACTACCTCTTTAAGCAGAAATGTGGATACTCCTATTGCTTTTTCAGTTTTAGTAGGGAAAGCTTCTCTCCACCCTCTAAAGTTGTCTATGAATAACGATAGGTGTTTCCATCCCCTACATGGGGGCATTTGGGTCAAGACCACTTGCCAATCCTCCCCTGGATAGGTTCCCCAATGTTGTATGGGCTAAGTTAGGGGGGGAAGTATGGGGTGTCTTCCTGGGCCACTGGGGGCACAAAGCTCACAAGCCTTGGTGACATTTTTAACAATTTGGGACAGTCCTTTACCCAGGAACACCTGCGTAAGCAGTTTGAATAGGTAATCTTGCCCTAAGTGGGGGGTTTCATGGAAGTGCTTAAGTATTTTCCATTGCTCGGCCCCAGGAGTGAGAAGCTTGTTATTTTTTTGTCAGCTACCCTGAGAGATCTCTTTCCAGTTCCCTACCTGTTCTTCTGGTGTATAAGGTGGCACCATTGAGGAAGGGAGGAGCTGTTGGGTCCGAGAGCTGCAGCTTGTAGGGCCAGCTGTTCTTTGGCTACGGTCTTAGTGACCTTGTCGGCCAGGGCATTTCCCTTTGTAAGGGAGGTGTTGTCCCTTTGGTGGCCTCTGCAGTGAACGACTGCAACCTCCTTTGGAAGCTGGATGGCTTCTAGCAGTTCTAGAATTTCTGCCTGGTGTTTTATAGGGGACCCATTGGCTGTTAGGACTCCCCTTTCTTTCCATATGGCAGCATGGGCATATAGTGCTAGGAATCTGTACTTGGAATCAGGATCTATATTGATTCTTAATCCCTTTCCTAGCTAGAGTGCTCTGGTCAAGGCAATCAATTCGGCCTCTTGGGCGGAAGTGTGAGAGGGTAGAGCTCCAGACTCAACAGTTGACTCAACTGACTGTGACATAGCCGGCCTTTCTAACCCCTTCATGTATACAGCTGCTTCCATCGGTAAATCATTCTGCATCAGGATTGGTCAGGGGCTCGAGGTCAGGTCTACTGGAGTAAACTTGTTCAATAGCCTCCACACAGGAGTGAACAAGGGACCCTTGGGGTGGGAGGGTCTGGCCTTAGAGTAGCTGGGTTCAGGGTTTGGCAGACCTTAAGAGTTACTCCTGGGGTGTCCAGTAGGAGGCCTTGGTGTTTAAGTCATCATCCAGCCATTGGACATTGGTGTCCCTTTGCTTCTAGGACTCCTTGTACTTGGTGAGGAGCTAGGGCTTCCAGTGGTTGTCCCAGAGTGAACTTATTGACCTCTTCTACTAGCAGAGAGGGGCAGCCACTGCCCTAAGACATCGTGGCCATCCAGTGGCCACCTGATCAAGTTGTTTTGAGAAATGAGCTATTGGTTTGGGGAGGTCCCCAGGTTTTGGGGTGAGGACACCCAGGGCTACCCCTTGTCTCTCAGCTATATAGAGGGTAAAGGGTTTTTCTAAGTTCAGAAGACCTAATACAGGGGCAGTCCCTAATTTTAGTTTTAGAGCTAGGGAAGCCTGTTGGCAGTCTTTACCCCAGTTGAGGGGTTTGTGGTCACCTCCTTTCAGGGCCTCATAGATAGGCTTTACTATGAGCCTGAATTCAGGTATCCAGATCCTGCAAAATCCTACCATCCCCAGAAAGGCCCTCAGTTACCTCTTAGTCTGGAGGGTTACAATGGCTTCCTTTCAACCCTGGGCTAGAGTCCTCATCCCAGAGGTGAGCACATATCCCAGGTACTTAACCTGTTGGGTGGAAATCTGGGCCTTGTGAGGAGACTCGATATCCTCATCCCCCTAGGAAGTTGAGGATGTGAATGGTGTTTTTATCTGAGTCTTCCCTAGTGGGACTGGAAATTAGGAGGTCATCTCCATACTGTAGGAGAGACCCGTTGGCCAACTGTAATTCTATTAATTCCTTTGCTAATGTGTTCCCAAATAGGTGGGGGCTGTCCCTGGAGCCTTGGGGCAGCATGGTCCAGGTTAGCTGGGAAGTGTTATGAGTATCTAGATCTGTCCACTCAAAGGCAAAGAGATATTGGGAGTCTGGGTGCAGGGGAATACAAAGGAAGGTGTCCTTTAGGTCCAGCCCTGTCAACCAGTTAGCATTTACTGGAACTTGGGTCAGTATGGTACATGGATTAGGGATTATCGGGTGATCTGGGACACACTACCTCATTAACTGCTCTCAAGTCTTGAACAAACGTGTATTCTCCACTTTGTTTTTTTAGCTTGTGTCAAAGTTTCATTTATTTTTTTAAATTTTATTTTTAATTTTTTTATTGGAGTATAGTTGATTTACAATATCGTGTTAATTTCTTCTGTACAGCAAAGTGACTCAGTTATACATATATATATAATATATATA
The DNA here is from genome assembly GCF_026419965.1 of Kogia breviceps. NCBI lineage: Eukaryota > Metazoa > Chordata > Mammalia > Artiodactyla > Physeteridae > Kogia > Kogia breviceps. Next base: position 32,774,586 of record NC_081311.1, on the reverse strand, counting down.
TATATATTATATATATATATACATTCCTTTTCCATTATGGTTTATTACAAGATAATGAATATAGTTCCCTTGCTATACAGTAGAACCTTGTTGTTTTCCACTTTGTTTTTTTTTTATGTGCAGAATGGGGGTATTACACAGAGATTGGCAGGGTCATAACAGCCCATATTTTAAGAACTTGGTTATTAAAGGCTGGATACCTCGTTGGGCCTCGGGCTCAAGGAATCCTGGGTTTTTCCACAGGTAATCAGCACTGGGTTTTAATGAAATCTGAACTGGGGGCACATTAGTAGCTCTGCCACGAACCTCAGAGTCCCAGGCAGGGGTGTTTACTTGAGAAACAACATGGGGTGGAAGGGAGACTTCCTCTGATTTGTGACGTAGGCAGTCAGGCTCCCGTGGCTAAGAGCAATTGTTTCTCCTGGTGGGTGCCTTCTCTGAGGGAGTCTCCGAATTGAACTATTGTCTGGAACTTGGTGAGCAAAGCCCTTCCCAACAAGGGGACGGGGCACTCAGGCATGAGCAGGAACTGGTGGGCAAAGGTAAAACTTCCTAGAAAGCAGTTGAATCGTTTGGCTTTGGGCCGTCCATCGGCTCCTGTTACTATACAGGATTGAGAGGACAAGGGTCAAAGGAAATCAGTTAGCACAGAGTAGGTGGCTCTGTATCTAATTTAAAAAATAACTTTCCTACTTCCCACGTCAAGGGTTACCCGAGGATCCTCCGGGGAAATGACCAGGCATCCTTTGGGAGATGGGGCCTGGGGACTTCCTGGGCGCCAACAGCCTTCAGTCTTCTCAGCCATCATCAGTTTGGGAGCCCCAAGTCCCCTTCAGGACTCGGGGGCAGTCCCACTTCCAGTGGCCCTATGTTCGCATATCGGGCAGGGTCTTGGTGGACTTTTCCCAAACAGAGGGCGTTCATCCTTCCAGTGGCCCTCCTGGCTGCATTTAAAACATGTCCCTTCTCCGTAGGGCAGTGGCTCTGATCCAGATTTTCTAGATCCTGCCCGCCCCCCGGTGAGCTTTCATAAGCCAGGGCAGGAACACTGAGGTTGTGCAGGGGCTAGGGCTGCCGCCAATAATTGGGCCTTTCGTTGTTGTCCCTGAATCCTTTTCACTTCCTCAACCCATATCTCTACTGTTAAATACTCCAAAGGCCAAGTCCGTGAACTGATTCTTGGGGGGTTGGGGTCCCATAGCTGCCTTCTGTAATTTTCTCCTAATGTCTGGGGTAGATTGAGTGATAAAATGGGTATTTACTAGGACTTGCCCTTTGGAGGTATGGGATTAATACTGGTATACTTTCTTTTTTTTTTTTTTAAACATCTTTATTGGAGTATAACTGTTTTACAATAGTGTGTTAGTTTTTCCTTTACAACAAAGTGAATCAGTTATACATATACATATGTTCCCATATCTCTTCCCTCTTGCGTCACCCTCCCTCCCACCCTCCCTATCCCACCCCTCTAGGTGGTCACAAAGCACAGACGTGATCTCCCTGTGCTATGCGGCAGCTTCCCACTAGCTATCTAATTTACATTTGGTAGTGTATATATGTCCCTGCCACTCTCTCACTTCGTCACAGCTTACCCTTCCCCCTCCCCATATCCTCAAGTCCATGCTCTAGTAGGTCTGTGTTTTATTCCCATCCTACCACTAATCTCTTCATGACATTTTTTTTTTCTTAGAGTCCATATATATGTGTTAGCATATGGTATTTGTTTTTCTCCTTCTGACTTACTTCACTCTGTATGACAGACTCCAGGTCTATCCACCTCATTATAAATAACTCAGTTTCATTTCTTTTTATGGCTGAGTAATATTCCATTGTATATATGTGCCATATCTTCTTTATCCATTCATCTGTTGATGGACACTTAGGTTGCTTCCATATACTGGCTATCGTAAATAGAGCTACAATGAACATTTTGGTACATGACTCTTTTTGAATTATGGTTTTCTCAGGGTATATGCCCAGTAGTGGGATTGCTGGGTCGTGTGGTAGTTCTATTTTTAGTTTTTTAAGGAACCCCCATACTGTTCTCCATAGTGGCTGTATCAATTTACATTCCCACCAGCGGTGCAAGAGGGTTCCCTTTTCTCCACACCCTCTCCAGCATTTATTATTTCTAGAGTTTTTGATGATGGCCAATCTGACCGGTGTGAAATGATATCTCATTGTAGTTTTGATTTGCATTTCTCTAATGATTAATGATGTTGAGCATTCTTTCATGTGTTTGTTGGCAATCTGTATATCTTCTTTGGAGAAATGTCTATTTAGCTCTTCTGCCCATTTATGGATTGGGTTGTTTGTTTTTTTGTTATTGAGCTGCATGAGTTGCTTATAAATTTTGGATATTAATCCTTTGTCAGTTGCTACATTTCTCCCATTCTGAGGGTTGTCTTTTGGTCTTGTTTATGGTATCCTTTGCTGTGCAAAAGCTTTTAAGTTTCATTAGGTCCCATTTGTTTATTTTTGTTTTTATTTCCATTTCTCTAGGAAATGGGTCAAAAAGGATCTTGCTGTGATTTATGTCATAGAGTGTTCTGCCTATGTTTTCCTCTAAGAGTTTGATAGTGTCTGGCCTTACATTTAGGTCTTTAACCCATTTTGAGTTTATTTTTGTGTGTGGTGTTAGGGAGTGTTCTAATTTCATACTTTTACATGTAGCTGTCCAGTTTTCCCAGCACCACTTATTGAAGAGGCTGTCTTTTCTCCACTGTATATCCTTCCCTCCTTTATCAAAGATAAGGTGACCATATGTGTGTGGGTTTATCTCTGGGCTTTCTATCCTGTTCCATTGATCTATATTTCTGTTTTTGTGCCAGTACCATACTGTCTTGATTACTGTAGCCTTGTAGTATAGTCTGAAGTCAGGGAGCCTGATTCCTCCAGCTCCATTTTTCGTTCTCAAGATTGCTTTGGCTATTCGGGGTCTTTTGTGTTTCCATACAAATTGTGAAATTTTTTGTTCTAGTTCTCTAAAAAATGCCAGTGGTAATTTGATAGGGATCACATTGAATCTGTAGATTGCTTTGGGTAGTAGAGTCATTTTCACAATGTTGATTCTTCCAATCCAAGAACATGGTATATTTCTCCACCTATTTGTATCATCTTTCATTTCTTTCATCAGTGTCTTATAGTTTTCTGCATACAAGTCTTTTGTCTCCTTAGGTAGGTTTATTCCTAGATATTTTATTCTTTTTGTTGCAATGGTAAATGGGAGTGTTTTCTTAATTTCACTCTCAGATGTTTCATCATTAGTGTATAAGAGTGCCAGAGATTTCTGTGCATGAATTTTGTATCCTGCTACTTTACCAAATTCATTGATTAGCTCTAGTAGTTTTCTGGTAGCATCCTTAGGATTCTCTATGTATAGTATCATGTCATCTGCAAATAGTGACAGCTTTACTTCTTCTTTTCCTATTTGGATTCCTTTTATTTCTTTTTTTTCTCTGATTGCTGTGGCTAGAACTTCCAAAACTATGTTGAATAAGAGTGGTGAGAGTGGGCAACCTTGTCTTGTTCCTGATCTTAGTGGAAATGGTTTCAGTTTTTCCACATTGAGAACGATGCTGGCTGTGGGTTTGTCATATATGGCCTTTATTATGTTGAGGAAAGTTCCCTGTATGCCTACTTTCTGCAGGGTTTTTATCATAAATGGGTGTTGAATTTTGCCAAAAGCTTTCTCTGCATCTATTGAGATGATCATATGGTTTTTCTCCTTCAGTTTGTTGATATGGTGTATCACGTTGATTGATTTGCATATATTAAAGAATCCTTGCATTCCTGGAATAAACCCCACTTGATCATGGTGTATGATCCTTTTAATGTGCTGTTGGGGGCTTCCCTGGTGGCGCAGTGGTTGAGAGTCCGCCTGCCGATGCAGGGGACACGGGTTCGTGCCCCGGTCCGGGAAGATCCCACATGCCGCGGAGCGGCTGGGCCCGTGAGCCATGGCCGCTGAGCCTGCGCGTCTGGAGCCTGTGCTCCGCAGCGGGAGAGGCCACAACAGTGAGAGGCCTGCATAACGCAAAAAAAAAAAAAAAAAAAAAAAAAAAAGAATAATGTGCTGTTGGATTCTGTTTGCCAATATTTTGTTGAGGATTTTTTCATCTATGTTCATCAGTGATATTGGCCTGTAGTTTTCTTTCTTTGTGACGTCTTTGTCTGGTTTTGGTATCAGGGTAATGGTGGCCTCATAGAATGAGTTTGGGAGTGTTCCTCCCTCTGCTATCTTTTGGAAGAGTTTGAGAAGGACAGGTGTTATCTCTTCTCTAAATGTTTGATAGAATTCGCCTGTGAAGGCATCTGGTCCTGGGCTTTTGTTTGTTGGAAGATTTTTAATCACCATTTCAATTTCAGTGCTTGGTGATTGGTCTGTTCATATTTTTTATTTCTTCCTGGTTCAGTCTCGGCAAGTTGTGCATTTCTAAGAATTTTCCATTTCTTCCAGGTTGTCCATTTTATTGGCATACAGTTGCTTGTAGTAGTCTCTAATAATCTTTTGTATTTCTGCAGTGTCCATTGTTACATCTCCTTTTTCATTTCTAATTCTATTGATTTGAGTCTTCTCCCTTTTATTCTTTTTTTTTTTTTTTTTTTTTTTTTTGTGGTACGCGGGCCTCTCACTGTTGTGGCCTCTCCCATTGCTCCGGACGCGCAGGCTCAGTGGCCATGGCTCACGGGCCCAGCCGCTCCGCGGCATGTGGGATCTTCCTGGACCGGGGCACGAACCCGTGTCCCCTGCATCGGCAGGCGGATTCTCAACCACTGCGCCACCAGGGAAGCCCCTCCCTTTTATTCTTGATGAGTCTGGCTAATGGTTTTTCAATTTTATTTATCTTCTCAAAGAACCAGCTTTTAGTTTTATTGATCTTTGCTATTGTTTCCTTCATTTCTTTTTCATTTATTTCTGATCTGATCTTTATGATTTCTTTCCTACTGCTAAATTCGGGGGTTTTTTGTTCTTCTTTCTCTAATTGCTTTAAGTGCAAAGTTAGGTTGTTTATTCGAGATGTTTCCTGTTTCTTAAGGTATGATTGTATTGCTATGAACTTCCCTCTTAGAACTGCTTTAGCAGTATCCCATAGGTTTTGGGTCGTTCTGTCTCCATTGTCATTTGTTTCTAAGTATTTTTTGATTTCCTCTTTGATTTCTTCAGTGATCACTTCGTTATTAAGTAGTGTATTGTTTAGCCTCCATGTGTTTGTATTTTTTACAGATCTTTTCCTGTAATTGATATCTAGTCTCATAGTGTTGTGGTCGGAAAAGATACTTGATACGATTTCAGTTTTCTTAAATTTGCCAAGTTTTGTGACCCAAGATATGATCGATCCTGGAGAATGTTCCATGAGCACTTGAGAAAAATGTGTATTCTGTTGTTTTTGGATGGAATGTCCTATAAATATCAACTAAGTCCATCTTGTGTAATGTATCATTTAAAGCTTGTGTTTCCTTATTTATTTTCATTTTGGATGATATGTCCATTGGTGAAAGTGGGGTGTTAAAGTCCCCTACTATGATTGTGTTACTGTCGATTTCCCCTTTTAAGGCTGTTAGTATTTGCCTTATGTATTGAGGTGCTCCTATGTTGGGTGCATAAATATTTACAATTGTTATATCTTCTTCATGGATCGATCCCTTGATCATTATGTAGTGTCCTTCTTTGTCTCTTGTAATAGCTTTTATTTTAAAGTCTATTTTGTCTGATATGAGAATTGCTACTCCAGCTTTCTTCTGATTTCCATTTGCATGGAATATCTTTTTCCATCCCCTCACTTTCAGTCTGTATGTGTCCCTTGGTCTGAAGTGGGTCTCTTGTAGACAGCATATATATGGGTCTTGTTTTTGTATCCATTCAGCCAGTCTGTGTCTTTTGGTGGGAGCATTTAATCCATTTACATTTAAGGTAATTATCGATATGTATGTTCCTATTACCATTTACTTAATTGTTTCGGGTTGTTCTTGTAGGTCTTTTCCTTCTCTTGTGTTTCTTGCCTAGAGAAGTTCCTTTAGCATTTGTTGTAGAGCTGGTTTGGTGGTGCTGAACTCTCTCAGCTTTTGCTTGTCTGTAAAGGTTTTAATTTCTCCATCAATCTGAATGAGATTCTTGCTGGGTAGAGTAATCTTGGTTGTAGGTTTTTTTTCCTTCATCACTTTAAATATGTCCTGCCATTCCCTTCTGGCTTGTAGAGTTTCTGCTGAAAGATCAGATGTTAACCTTATGGGGATTCCCTTGTGTGTTATTTGTTGTTTTTCCCTTGCTGCTTTTAATATGTTTTCTTTGTATTTAATTTTTGACAGTTTGATTATTATGTGTCTTGGCATGTTTATCCTTGGGTTTATCCTGTATGGGACTCTCTGTGCTTCCTGGACTTGATTGACTATTTCCTTTCCTATATTAGGGAAGTTTTCAACTATAATCTCTTCAAATATTTTCTCAGTCCCTTTCTTTTTCTCTTCTTCTTCTGGGACCCCTATAATTCGAATGCTGGTGCATTTAATGTTGTCCCAGAGGTCTCTGAGACTGTCCTCAGTTCTTTTCATTCTTTTTTTCTTTATTCTGCTCTGCAGTAGTTATTTCCACTATTTTATCTTCCAGGTCACTTATCCATCCTTCTGCCTCAGTTATTCTGCTATTGATCCCATCTAGAGTGTTTTTCATTTCATTTATTGTGTTGCTCATCGTTGCTTGCTTCCTCTTTATTTCTTCTAGGTCCTTTTAAACTGTTTCTTGCAATTGGTCTATTCTATTTCCAAGATTTTGAATCATCTTTACTATCATTATTCTGAATTCTTTTTCAGGTAGACTGCCTATTTCCTCTTCATTTGTTAGGTCTGGTGTGTTTTTATCTTGCTTCTTCATCTGCTGTGTGTTTTTCTGTCTTCTCATTTTGCTTATCTTACTGTGTTTGGGGTCTCCTTTTTGCAGGCTTCAGGTTCGTAGTTCCCATTGTTTTTGGTGGCTGTCCCCAGTGGCTAAGGTTGGTTCAGTGGGTTGAGTAGGTTTCCTGGTTGGGGGGACTAGTGCCTCTGTTCTGGTGGATGAGGCTGGATCTTGTCTTTCTGGTGGGCAGGTCCACGTATGGTGGTGTGTTTGCGGATGTTGGTAGCCTTATTATGATTTTAGGCAGCCTCTCTGCTAATGGATTGGTCTGTAGACCTGTCTTGCTCTTTGTTGGGGATAGGGTGTCCAGCACTGTTCGTTGCTGTTCCTTGAGTGAAGCTGGGTCTTGGTGTTGAGATGGAGATCTCTGGGAGATTTTCGCTGTTTGATATTGCGTGGCGCTGGGAGGTGTCTTGTAGACCAGTGTCCTGAGGTTGGTTCTCCCACCTCAGAGACACAGCCCTGGTGCCTGGCTGGAGCGCCAAGAGCCTTTAATCCACACGGCTCAAAATAAAAGGGAGAAAAAATAGAAAGGAAAGAAAAGGAAGGAAGGAAGGAGGGAGGGAGGGAGGGAGGGAGGGAGGGAAAGAAGGAAGGAAGAAAGGAAGGGAGGAAGGAAGGAAGAAAGGAAGGAAGAAAGCAAGGAAGGAAGGAGGAGAGGAAGAAAGGGAGGAAGGAAGAGAGGAAGAAAGGGAGGGAGGAAGGGAGGAAGGAAGGAAGGAAGAAAGGAGGGAAGGAGGGAAGAAAGGAAGGAAGAAAGTAAGAAAGAAAGGGAGAAGACAAAATAAAGTAGGATAAAGTATAGTTATTAAAATAAAAAATAATTATTAAGAAGAAAAATTTCTATTAAAAAAAAAACAGAAAAACGGGTCAGTCTAACCCTAGGACAAATGGTGAAAGCAAAGCTATACAGACAAAATCTCACACAGCAGCGCACACATACACACTCACAAAAAGAAAAAAGGGGAAAATAATAGTATATCTTGCTCCCAAAGTCCACCTCCTCAACTTGGGATGATTCGTTGTCTATTCAGGTTTTCCACGGAGGCAGGGCACTTGAAGTTGATTGTGGAGGTTTAATCCGCTGCTTCTGAGGCTGCTGGGAGAGACCTCCCCCTCTCCTCTTTGTTCGCACAGCTCCTGGGGTTCAGCTTTGGACTTGGCCCCGCCTCTGCGTGTAGATCGTCCGAGGGCGTCTGCCCTTCGCTCAGACAGGACGGGGTTAAAGGAGCAGCTGATTCGGGGGCTCTGGCACAGGCGTGGGGGGTGGGGGCACGGATGCAGGGCCAGCCCGCGGCGGCAGAGGCCAGCGTCATGCTGCACCGGCCCGAGGCACGCCATGCGTTCTCCCGGCGAAGCTGTCCCTGGATCCCGGGACCCCGGCAGTGGCGGGCTGCACGGGCTCCCGGAAGGGGCGGTGTGGAGAGTGACCTGTGTTCGCACACAGGCCTCTTGGTGGCGGCAGCAGCAATCCTAGCGTCCCACACCCGCCTCTACTGTCCGTGCTGATAGAAGCGGCTCGCGCCCGTTTCTGGAGCTCCTTTACGCGGTGCCCTTAATTCCCTCTCCTCGCGCCCCAGGAAGCAAAGAGGCAAGAAAAAGTCTCTTGTCTCTTCGGTAGCTCCGCGCCCATTTCTGGAGCTCCTTTAAGCGGCGCGCTTAATCCCCTTTCCTCGCGCCCCAGGAAGCAAAGAGGGAAGAAAAGGTCCCTTGACTCTTCGGCAGCTCCAGACTTCAGCCAGACCCCCTCCCGGCTAGCTGTGGCGCACTAGCCCTCTTCAGGCTGTGTTCACGCCGCCAACTCCAGTCCTCTCTCTGGGATCCGACTGAAGCCCGAGCCTCAGCTCCCGGCCCCCGCCCGCTCCAGCGGGGGAGCAGACAAGCCTCTCGGGCTGGTGAGTGCTGGTCGGCACCCATCCTCTGTGCGGGAATCTCTCCGCTTTGCCCTCCGTACCCTGTGGCTGCGCTCTTCTCCGCGGCTCCGAAGCTTCCACCCAGCCACCCACAGTCTCCGCCTGCGAAGGGGCTTCTAGTGTGTGGGAACCTTTCCTCCTTCACTGCTCCCTCCCACTGGTGCAGGTCCCGTCCCTATTCTTTGTCTCTGTTTTTTCTTGTTTCTTTTGCCCTACCCAGATACGTGGGGAGTTTCTTGCCTTTTGGGAGGTCTGAGGTCTTCTGCCAGCGTTCGGTGGGTGTTCTATAGGAGAAGTTCCACGTGTAGATGTATTTCCGATGTCTCTGTGAGGAGGAAGGAGATCTCCACGTCTATACTTTCTTTTTTTAAATTGATTAATTAATTTTTTTTTTTGGCAGGCACGTGGGATCTTACTTCCCCCATCAGGGCTCGAACCCGTGCCCCCTGCAGTGGAAGCTCAGAGTCTTAACCACTGGACCACCAGGGAAGTCGCAATATTGGTATACTTTCTAAAAGCTTCTACCAGGCAGTCCTGGAAGAGGGCTGGATTCTCATCTTTTCCCTGTGTTACTGAAACCAAGCAGGACCCTGTGGGGCTCCTGGGCACAGAAGCCTTTGCGTGTCCCACATTCCCTGTTTGTAGGGAACAGACTCCATTCTCCATGACCTACCCTGAGTTCCAAAGTGCAGATTCGAGCAGTTGCAAATCAGAGAAGGGAGAGGTAGATTACGTGTTCCTGATTTTGGACTGCCATTTCATCAGCAGATGCCAGGGCTACACCAAAGATCCAGCTTTTCTTTTCAAAGGTGCAGCAGGTAGAAAGGGGGGATCCCCCCAAGTAAGCATAGAACTTTGTCAGCTTGGTGAATTCCTCCAAGGGCCGACTGGGGTCCTCAGAAAAAAAGACGACCAGATTTCTCTTTGCAAGTAGCTAGGTCAGCCATAGGAAAAGGGACACGGACCCTGATTGTTCCCTGTCACCAGCCAGCACTCCACTTGAAGGACAGAGTTTGGTATTGGGAGGCTGGTAGGTAGCCCTGTTGCAGGAAGGGGGATCCCTTCCAGGGCCTGAGAGTGGGCTCTTATCTAACACTTGGAAATGAATTGTCCAAGGAGACATTCATGCTGACAAATCAAAAGATTTTATTGGGAAGGGCGTCTCCGGGGGGCCCGGAGAGCAGTAGTGGAGGGGAACCCAGGAGGACTGCTCTGCCATGTGCTCGAAGTCTCAGATTTTATGGTAATGGGGTTAGTTTCCAGGTTGTCTCTGGCCAATCATCTCTGGCCCATATTTGGTGACTAAGGGTCCTTCCTGGTGACGCACACATCTCTCAGCCAAGATGGATTCCAGCGTGAGGGCTTCTGGGGGTTTGGCAAGACATATCGTCTCCTCCCCGCTCCTTTTGTCCCCTCCCGAATTTTCCTGATTCGTTTTCAGCGGCAGCAACAGAGACCTCCTGTTGTGAGACAACTCAGGCAAGCCATTATCAATGTGCCTGGCCAAGGTGGGCAGTTTCGGTCAATGGTTCCTTAACAACTCTGCTTTGTGTAGCACTGGCAGGACTCACCTCTGGTAATGGAGGATACAGGACAGGGCTGGAGGGAAAAGGTGGTGGGATTTCCAGCTGTCCAGGTGGGGCGCTAGGGGTAGATGGTCTAAAAAACTGTCCGCCCTCAGAATTGGGAGAAGGGGTAGGAGTTTCCAGTGTGGACCTCGAGGAGGTGGACTCATAAGGGGGTCACCTAAAACACGAATAACAGCTAAGAAGTGTAGAGGGAGTACAGGAGTTTAAAAAACATATTTTTGCAATTTCATAGTCAAAATTAATTCAGGCAAGAATCATCACTGGGTGCAAAATCTAGGGTGAGAGTTTTATGAGGAACAGGATCCTTTTATCCTCTTTTTTAAAAAAATAGATCTTCATTGGAGTATAATTGCTTCACAATACTGTGTTAGTTTCTGTTGTACTACAAAGTGAATCAGCCATATGCATATACATGTTCCCATATCCCCTCCCTCTTGAGCCTCCCTCCCACCCTCCCTATCCCACCCCTCTAGGTGGTCCCAAAGCACCAAGCTGATCTCCCTGTGCTATGTTGCTGCTTCCCACTAGCTAACTGTTTTACATTTGGTAGTATAAATATGTCAATGCTACTCTCACTTCTCCCCAGCTTTCCCCTCCCACCCCGTGTCATCAAGTCCATTCCTATGTCTACATTTTTATTCCTGCCCTGCAACTAGGTTCATCAGTACCATTTTTTTTTTTTAGATTCTATATATATGCGTTAGCATACGGTATTTGTTTTTCTGTTTCTGACTTACTTCCCTCTGTGTGACAGACTCTAAGTCCATCCACCTCACTACAAATAACTCAATTTCATTTCTTTTTATGGCTGAGTAATATTCCATTGTATATATGCGCCACATCTTCTTTATCCATTCATCTGTTGATGGACACTTAGGTTGCTTCCATGTCCTGGCTATTGTAAATAGAGCTGCAATGAACGTTGTGGTACATGACTCTTTTTGAATTATGATTTTCTCAGGGTATATGCCCAGTAGTGGGATTGCTGGGTCATATGGTAGTTCTATTTTTAGTTTTTTAAGGAAACTCCATACTGTTTTCCATAGCGGTTGTATCAATTTACATTCCCACCAACAGTGAAGGAGGGTTCCCTTTTCATCACACCCTTTCCAGCATTTATTGTTTCTAGATGTTTTGATAATGGTCATTCTGACTGGTGTGAGGTGATACCTCATAGTAGTTTTTTTTTTTTTTCAGAGACGGGGTCTCGCTATGTTGCCCAGGCTGGAGTGCAGTGGCTATTCACAGGCACGATCCCACTACTGATCAGCACGGGAGTTTTGACCTCTCATAGTAGTTTTGATTTGCATTTCTCTAATAATTAGTGATGTTGAGCAGCTTTTCATGTGCTTCTTGGCCATCTGTATGTCTTCTTCGGAGAAATGTCTATTTAGGTCTTCTGCCCATTTTTTGATTGGGTTGTTTGTTTTTTTAATATTGAGCTACATGAGCTGTTTATATATTTTGGAGATTAATCCTTTGTCCATTGATTCATTTGTAAATATTTTCTCCCATTCTGAGGGCTGTCTTTTCATCTTGTTTGTAGTTTCCTTTGCTGTGCAAAAGCTTTTAAATTTCACTAGGTCCCATTTGTTTATTTTTGTTTCTATTTCCATTACTTTAGGAAATGGGTCAAAAAAGATCTTGCTGTGATTTATGTCAAAGAGTGTTTTTCCTATGTTTTTCTCTAGGAGTTTTATAGTGTTTGATCTTACATTTAAGTCTTTAATCCATTTGGAGTTTATTTTTGTGTATGGTATTAGGTAGTGTTCTAATTTCATTCATTTACATGTAGCTGTCCAGTTTTCCCAGCACCACTTATTGAAGAGCCTGTCTTTTCTCCATTGTGTGTTCTTGCCTCCTTTGTCGTAAATTAGGTGCCCATATGTGTGTGGGTTTATCTCTGGGCATTCTATCCTGTACCATTGATCTCTGTTTCTGTTTTTGTGCCAGTACCATACTGTTTTGATTACTGTAGCTTTTGTGGTATAGAGTGAAGTCGGGGATCCTGATTCCTCCAACTCTGTATTTCTTTCTCACGATTGCTTTGGCTATTCAGGGTCTTTTGTGTTTCCATATGACTGGTAAAAATTTTTTGTTCTAATGCTGTGAAGAATGCCATTGGTAGTTTGATAGGGATTGCACTGAATCTGTAGATTGCTTTGGGTAGTATAATCATTTTCACAGTATTGATTCTTCCAACCAAGAATGTGGTATATTTCTCCATCTGTTTATGTCATCTTTGATTTCTTTCATCAGTGTTTTATAGTTTTCTGAGTACAAGGCTTTCGCCTCCTTAGGCAGGTTTATTTGTAGGTATTTTATTCTTTTTGTTGCAACGGTAAATGGGAGTGTTTCCTTAATTTCTCTTTCTGATTTTTCATTGTTGTTGTATAGGAATGCCAGAGATTTCTGTGCATTAATTTTGTATCCTGCAACCTTACCAAATTCATTGATTAGTTCTAGTAGTTTCCTGGTGGCATCTTTAGGATTTTCTATGTATAGCATCATGTCATCTGCAAACAGTGACAGTTTTACTTCTTTTCCAGTTTGGATTCCTTTTATTTTTTTTTCTTCTCTGATTGCCCTGGCTAGGACTTCCAAAACTATGTTGAATAAGAGTGGTGAGAGTGGACATCCTTGTCTTATTCCTGATCTTAGTGGAAATGCTTTCAGTTTTTCAACATTGAGTATGATGCTTGCTGTGGGTTTGTCATATATGGCCTTTATTATGTTGAGATAGGTTCCCTCTATGCCCATATTCTGGAGAGGTTTTATCGTAAATTGGTATTAACTTTTGTCAAAAGGTTTTTCTGCATCTATTCAGATGATCATATGGTTTTTATTCCTTAATTTGTTAATGCGGTGTATCACATGGATTGATTTGTGTATATTGAAGAAGACTTGCATCCCCGGGATAAATCCCATTTGATCATGGTGTATGATCATTTTAATGTGCTGTTGGATTCTGTTTGCTAGTATTTTGTTCAGGATTTTTGCATCTATGTTCATCAGTGATATTGGTCTATAATTTTCTTTTTTTGTGATATCTTTTTCTGATTTTGGTATCAGGGTGATGGTGGCTTCAAGTATCTCCCTACAGATTGATTAATAGATGCAAAGGAAAAACCACCAACAATGATACATTGTAACCAAGCAGGACTCGCTTTTGGTGACACCTCCCCCAACCCCTTTTATTTAGTAGAGGGTTGTCTGATGTTTCCTTGTGATTAGGTTCAGGTTATGCTTTCCTGGCTGGAATGTTACATAGCAATGCAGCATCCTCAGGATGTCATGTTTGGGTCACACAGTGTTCTTTTTTTTTTTTTGGTTGCACTGGTTCTTCGTTGCTGCACTCAGGCTTTCTCTAGTTGTGTCAAGCGGGGGCTACTCTTCATTGCGGTGCACAGGCTTCTCATTGTAGTGGCTTCTCTTGTTGCAGAGCATGGGCTCTAGGCATGGGGGCTTCAGTAGTTGTGGCATATGGGCTCAGTAGTTGTGGTTCGCGAGCTCTAGAGTGCAGGCTCAGTAGTTGTGGCACATGGGCTTAGTTGCTCCACGGCATGTGGGATCTTCCCAGACCAGGGCTCAAACCCATGACCCTTGCATTGGCAGGCAGATTCTTAACCACTGCACCACCAAGGAAGTCCCACACAGTGTTCTTTGACCCCTCACTGGTGATGTTAATTTTGATCTCCTGGCAAGATGGTGTTGAATTTTGCCATGTTACCAAACGCAAGTTCATGTGCCCGACGCACAGTGAGGCCAAACGATCCCAATATGTCATGTCAGAGTTTGGAGCAGAAAAATGTTTACTGCAGGGCAATGCAAGGAGACGTGTGATGCATGCCCTCCAAAGCCTGGATTCCCTGAAAGGTTTCAGCAAAACAGTTTTAAAGGCCAAGTGGGGAGCAGGGTTGCAGGGTACATGATCAGCTCGTGCACAATTCTCTGACTGGTTGATGTTGAGGCGGTTAGCCGTTAATCAATTCTTAGGTGCTAGTAGGTGCCTGGGAGGGGTGAGGGAGGCCAGGGAGGCTACGTGCTCCTGATCATCAAGCTGTTAATTTTTTCCATTTGGTGGTGGTTTTGGTCTCTGAAAAACTCAGGAAATAGGCTTGAGATACTATTATGTGTGTACTTCAGAGAGGAGCTACAGTAGAGGATATGGGGTAAGGGTCTGTCCCAGGAAGGACCCATAGGGTCCTGCTCAGTTACAGAGGGACTATATTCTTCAAAAATGGCAATGTCATAAAAGGCAAAGGAAGGTTGTGGACATGCTTCAGATTGAAGGAGAGTAAAGAGTCAGACAATCCAAACGCAATACATCTGATAGTAGACTTGACCTTGTACTGGAGAGAAAAATGGATACAGATGGTAGAAAAGCATTGTATCAATGTTAAATTTACTGGTTGATAACTATGCTTGTGTAAGAGAAATATCCCTATCTTTAGGAAATATATACTGAAGTATTTAGGGACAAAGGGTCACATGTATATAACTTATTCTCAAATGGTTCAGAAAAAAGTTGTGTATTTGTGACTGTGTGAAAGAGAGAGAGGCAAAGAATGCAAATGAAGCAAACGGGGTAAAATGTTAATACGTGAATTTGGGTAAAGGATATATGGGTGTTCTTTGTGCTGTTCTTATTTTTGGAACTTTTCAGTGATTTTGAACTTATTTCCAAATAAAATGTTTTTTAAGAAAAAAATGGAGCACGATAGATGGCGCTATGTTCTATGGAGAATAATAAAGCAAGGTTGCAAATGTCAGTCATAAAATGATGAGGGAAGACTAAGGAGCAGGACCCTATGGGGCTTCCCGGGACAGAACTCTCCCCACCTGCTCTGCTCTAGCTCCTCTCTGAAGTACCTAGATAATATTATCTGATGATTTTCAGATGCTGAAAACTCAGTTCCTCAGTTTTTCAGATGCTGAAACCACCACCAAATGGAAGAAATTAACTGCTTGATGATTATGAGCACGTAGCCGCAGACCTGGTGCCTAAGGATTGGTCACCATCAACCAATCAGAGAATTGTGCACTAGCTGATTAGTACCCTGGGATGCCCTGCCCTCACCTTGCTGAAAGCCTTCAGGGAGTTTGGGTCTTTGAGCAAGACCGTAGCGTTCTCCTTGCTTGACCCTGCAGTAAACCTTTCTCTGCTTGCAAACTCCAGGAACTTGCGTTCAGTAACAAGACTTCAGGATAGTGATGTGAGTCAAGACCTGGACCAGGTGAGTGAGCAGCCCATGTGGCTATGTGGGGGAAGAGCATTCCAGGCGGAAGAAATAGTAAGTTCAAAGATGGGAACAAGCCTGGCGCCTTCATTGGCAGTGAGGTCAGTGGGGCTGTAGCTGAGAGAGTGAGGGGAGGAGGAGGAGATGAGGTGAGAGAAATAACAGAGAGCCTGTCTGGGCGTTTGAGAACCACTAGAAGGAAGAGGGAAGGTCCTAATGGCTTTGCACAGAGGATTAAACTGATCTTTTGTTCTGAATGCTCTGCTCGCTGTGTGAAGCAGATGGAAGAGGAGGCAAGAACAGAAGCAGGGGAGCAGTAATTGGGTGGTTGTAATAATCCAGGCCAGAGACAATTATTGGCTGGGACCCAGGGTGCGAGCAGAGGGGGGTGCTAGCAGTGCTGGGATTCTGGCTATATTTTAAAGCACTTGCTGATGGATAGGAAGTGACGTACAGGAGGGATGTTGTAGATGAATCAAGCGCTTTGGCCTGAGGAGCAGCTACGAGGATGGAATTTCCATTAACTGAAACGGGGAAGCCTGTGGGTGAAGCACCTTTGGGGATACACTGAGGAATTTAGTTCTGGACATATTTAAGTTTCAGACACCCATTCAGTATTTCAGTGGAGGCGTGGAGCAGGCACTTGTAGGTAGGAGTCAGGCCATGGGAGAGCCCCAGGCAAGAGATGAGCATACAGAGGATTTTTATTTTATTTTATTTTATTTTTTTAACATCTTTATTGGAGTATAACTGTTTTACAATGGTGCGTTAGTTTCTGCTTTACAACAAAGTGAATCAGTTATACATATGTTCCCATATCTCTTCCCTCTTGCGTCTCCCTCCAGAGGATTTTTAAAGACATGAGAGTCGATGAGGGCACCGGGGAAGTAGAGAGGAGAGGGCCAAAGATTGGGCCTGGGAACGCCAAATGCAAGCTGCTGGCCTGGGAAATGAGGAGAAACTACCAAAGGAGGCCGAGAGGGGGGCAGCCAGAGAGGGAGGAGGAGAACCAAGAGAGGGTGGGTCCTGGAAGCCAAGGGAGGAAAGTGTTTTGAGGAGGAAGGAGTGATCAGGTGTGTCAAATACTGCTGACAAGTTGTGGGAGTCGGGAGTTAAGAATCAACCGCAGGGCAATTATACTCCAATAAAGAGGTTTAAAAAACAAATAAATAGGGCTTCCCTGGTGGCGTAGTGGTTGAGAGTCCGCCTGCCGATGCAGGGGACACGGGTTCGTGCCCTGGTCCGGGAAGATCCCATGTGCCGCGGAGCGGCTGGGCCCGTGAGCCATGGCCGCTGAGCCTGCACATACGGAGCCTGTGCTCCGCAACAGGAGAGGCCACAATAGTGAGAGGCCTGTGTACTGCAAAAATAAATAAATAAAGCTAATAATAACAACTTAAAAAAGAATCAACCGCGGGGGATTCCCTGGTGGTGCAGTGGTTAAGATTCTGCCTGCCAGTACAGGGGACATGGGTTCGAGCCCTGGTCCGGGAAGATCCCACATGCTTCACAGCAACTAAGCTGGTGTGCCGCAGCTACTGAGCCCGCGTGCCTAGAGCCCGTGCTCTGCAAGAAGAGAAGCCACCACAATGAGAAGCCCGTGCACCGCAACGAAGAGTAGCCCCTGCTCGCCATAACTAGAGAAAGCCTGCGCGCAGCAAAGCCCCAAGGCAGCCATAAATAAATAAATAAATAAATTTATAGGGAGAAAAAAAAAAATCAACCGCGGGATGTAATGCTGTTAAGGTCATTGAGGGTTCTGACAAGAGAGTTTTATTGCAATGTGGGCGCAAAATCCTGATTGGAGTGGGCTCAAGGGGGAATGAGAGGGGAGGAATTGGAGACAGCAAGTAGAGACAGCTGTACTGAGGCCTTTGCTGTAAAGGGAATGAGAGAAACGAGGCAGTAGCTGGAGGTGGAGCAGGGTCAACAGAGGTTTTCCTTAACTGAAGACAGTGGATTGGCTGTTTTTTGTAGCGTCCTGGAAAGAGACTCTATTGTTTCTTACTCTCTCTCTGGCCTGACCCTGCTCCTGGTTGACCCTGTAAAGCCCCCTGAATTAAAAAGTTTAACTTCCTCTCCTGTTTCTTCATGCAGCTCTTCTTGAAAGCTCTAGGTTCTCTTGTCCTGCAGCTCCACTTTCCCCATCTCATCTGGCCTGTTTCTCCCGTAATTTCCTAGAAGTGCCCCCTAGATCCACACCAGCTGCTCTGGTATACCCCCCTTTACAATGGCTGCCCTCCTTGACTCCCAATGTTGCAAGTTAAGGAGCCCCACTTTAGTCTTTTGGGAACTTTTGAAAAATACTTAAGACGATTCTTCTACAATGGGCTCCCACCTCTAAATCCACAGTCATTCTGTGGGTAGGAAGCATTTTATCATAGAAGAGATTTTCGGAAGTGGTATCAGTTGAGGGTGGAGTGGGGCATAAGTTGATGAATTCTTAGCGACAGAAAGGAAAGGACAAATCGAAGATAAGTTCCAAGGAAGAACTGACAGGTCTTGGGCTTCCCTGGTGGCGCAGTGGTTGAGAGTCCGCCTGCCGATGCAGGGGACGCTGGTTCGTGCCCCGGTCCGGGAAGATCCCACATGCTGCGGAGCGGCTGGACCCGTGAGCCATGGCCGCTGAGCCTGTGCGTCCGGAGCCTGTGCTCCGCAATGGAAGAGGCCACAACAGTGAGAGGCCCGCGTACCGCCAAAAAAAAAAAAAAAGAACTGACAGGTCTTGTCAACAGTTGTGTGCCAATATAGATGTGTTGAAAGTCTTCAATATGGCATAACCTTTGATCTGGCAATTCCACTTCTAGGAACTTATCTAAAAAAAAATGGTAGGCAGTTAAGGTACTAAGAGTATACAAAAGGTTGTTCATCATAGACTATCCATAGTTGCAAAATACTGGAAACATCCTAAGTGTCAACAGTAGAGGGCTGCTAGATATACCATGTGATCATTAAAAAAATGACATAGAGGTGAATATGTATTGTCAAGAAAGGTGCTTGTTGTGATAAGTAAGAGCAGGTTACAGACATGCATATTACACATATGCCTATCTGTGTAGAATACTTCAAGAGGTTATATCTCAGTGGCAGTGGTGATGTGAGTGCTCTGTAACTGTATTTTTTTAAATTTTTTTCTTTTTAATTTTTCTTTAGTTTAATTTTTTTAATTTAAATTTTATTTTTTTAATTGAAGTATAGTTGATTTACAATGTTGTATTAGTTTCAGGTGTACAGCAAAGTGATTCAGTTATATATATCTATTCTTTTTCAGATTATTTTCCCTTATAGGTTATTACAAAATATTGAGTATAGTTCCCTGTGCTCTACAGTAGGTCCTCATTTGTTATCTATGTATATAGTAGTGTGTATGTTAATTCCAAACTCCTAATTTATCCCTCTCCCCTTCCCTTTTGATAACCATAAGTTTGTTTTCTATGTCTGTGGGTCTATTTCTTTTTTGTAAATAAGTTCATTTGTATCTTTTTTTTAGATTCCACATATAAGTGATATCATATGACATTTGTCTTTCTCTGACTTCACTTAGTATGATAATCTCTAGGTCCATCCATGTTGTACAAATGGCATTATTTCATTCTTTTTTTATGGTTGAGTAACAGTCCATTGTGTGTGTGTGTGTATATACACATACCACATCTTCTTTATTCATCTGTCAATGGATATTTACTTTGCTTCTGTGTCTTGGCTATTGTAAATAGTGCTGCTATGAATATTGGGGTGCAGGTATCTTTTCGAATTATGGCTTTCTCCAGATATATGCCCAGGAATGGGATTGCAGGATGATATGGTAGTTCTATATTTAGTTTTAAAGGAACCTCCATACCGTTCTCCATAGTGGCTGCACCAATTTACATTCCTCCTAACAGTGTAGGAGGGTTCCCTTTTCTCCAGACCCTCTCCAGCATTTACTGTTTGTAGATTTTTTGATGATGGCCATTCTGACTGAGGTGAGGTGATACCTCACTGTGGTTTTGATTTGCATTTCTCTAATGATTAGTGATGTTGAACATCTTTTCCTGTGCTTTTTGGCCATCTGTATGTCTTCTTTGGAGAAATGTCTATTTAGATCTTCTGCCCATTTTTTGATTGAGTTGTTTATTTTTTTCGACATTGAGCTGCATGAGCTGTTTGTATATTTTGTCGGTCACTTCATTTGTAAATGTTTTCTCCCATTCTGTGCGTTGTCTCTTCATTTTGTTTATGGTTTCCTGTGCTTTGCAAAAGCTTTTACATTTAATTAGGTCCCACTTGTTTTTTATTTCCATTACTCTAGGAGATGGATCCAGAAAGATACTGCTGGGATTTATGTCAAAGAGTGTTCTGCCTATGTTTTCCTCTAGGAGTTTTATAGTATCTGGTCTTATATTTAGGTCTTTAACCCATTTTGAGTTTATTTTTGTGTATGGTGTTAGAGAATGTTCCAATCTCATTCTTTTACATGTAGCTGTCCAGTTTTCCCAGCACCACCTGTTGAAGAGAGTGTCTTTTCTCCGTTGTATATCCTTGCCTCCTTTGTCGTAGGTTAATTGACCATAGGTGAGTGGGTTTATTTCTGGGCTTTCTGTCCTGTTCCATTGATCTATATGTCTGTTTTTTGTTCCAGTACTATACTATTTTGATTACTATAGCTTTGTCATATAGTGTGATGTCAGGGAGCCTTATTCCTCCAGCTCTGTTTTTCTTTCTTAAGATTGCTTTAGCTATTTAGGGTCTTTGTGTTCTAGTTCTGTGAAAAATGCCATTGCTAATTCTTTTTTTAATTATTTATTTTTAAAAAATTTTTGGCTGCATTGGGTCTTTGTTGTTGCACACAGGCTTTCTCTAGTTGCAGTGAGCGAGGGCTACTCTTCATTGTGGTGCATGGGCTTCTTGTTGAGGTGGTTTCTCTTGTGGAACATAGGCTCTAGGCATGTGGGCTCAGTAGTTGTGGCATGCAGGCTTCAGTAGTTGTTGCATGCAGGCTCAGCAGTTGTGGCTTGTGGGCTTTAGAGCACAGGCTCAGTAGTTGTGGCACATGGACTTAGTTGCTCCACGATATGTGGGATCTTCCCAGACCAGGGATTGAACCTGTGACCCCTGCATTGGCAGGTGAATTCTTAACCACTGTGCCACCAGGTAAGTCCACCATTGCTAATTTGATAGGGATTGCATTGACTCTGTAGATTGCCTTGGCTAGTATAGTCATTTTGACAATGTTGACCCTTCTAATCCAAGAACATGGTATATCTTTCCATCTGTTTGTGTCATCTTTTATTTCTTTCATCACTGTCTTATAGTTTTCAGAGTTCAGGTCTTTTGCCTCCTTCGATAAGTTTATTCCTAAGTATTTTATTCTTTTTGATGTGATGGTAAGTGAGATTGTTTCCTTAATTCCTCTTTCTTATCTTTCATTGTTAGTGTTTAGAAATGCAACAGATTTCTGTGTGATAATTTTGTATCCTGTGACTTTACCAAATTCTTAATGAGCTTTAGTAGTTTTCTGGTAGCATCTTTAGGATTTCCTGTGTATAGTAACATGTCATCTGCAAACAGTAATGGTTTTACTTCTTCTTTTCCAGTTTGGATTCCTATTATTTCTTTTTCTTCTCTGATGACTGTGGCTAGGACTTCCAAAACTCTGTTGAATAAAAATGGCGAGAGTGGGCATCCTTGTCTTGTTGTTGATCTTAGAGAAAATGCTTTCAGCTTTTCACTGTTGAGTATGTTAGCTATGGGTTTGTCATATATGGCCTTTATTATGTTGAGGTATGTTCCCTCTATGCCCACTTTCTGGAGAGTTTTTTTTTTTTTTAATCATAAATGGATGTTGAGTTTTATGAAAAGATTTTTCTGCATCTGTTGAGATGATTGTGTGGTTTTTATTCTTCAATGTGTTGATTTGGTATATCACACTGATTGATTTGTAGGTATTGAAGAATCTTTGATTCCCTGGAATAAATCCCACTTGATCATTGTGTATGAGCCTTTTAATATATTGTTAGATGCAGTTTGCTAGTATTTTGTTGAGGATTTTTGTGTCTGTCTTCATCAGTGATATTGCCTGTAATTTTCTTTCTTTGTGGTATCTTTGTCTGATTTTGGTATCAGGGTGATGGTGGCCTCATAGAATGAGTTTGGGAGTGTTCCTTCCTCTACAGTTTTTTGGAATAGTTTCAGAAGGATAGGTGCTAACTCTTCCCTATGTCCGATAGGGATTTCCCTGGTGGTCCAGTGGTAAGGAATCCATCTTACAGTGCAGGGGACACAGGTTTGATCCCTGGTCTGGGGACTAAGATCCCACATGCCGCGGGGTGACTAAGCCCATGCGTCACAACTACTGAGCTCCTGCGCCTCAACTAGACAGGCTGCGTGCCGCAAACTACAGAGCCTGCACGCTCTGGAACCTGCGCACCACACTTACCGAGCCCACATGCCCTGGAGCCTGCATGCCACAACTAGAGAGAAAAAACCCACACGGCACAACTTGAGAGAAGCCCACGCGCTACAATGAAGAGCCCGCGTGCTGCAGTGAAAGATCCCGCATGCCTCAACGAAGATCCTGCATGCTGCAACTGAGACCTGATGCAGCCAAAAATAAATTAAATAAATAAATAATAAAATAAATCTTAAAAAATATAAATGTTTGATAGAATTCACATGTGAAGACATCTGGTCTCGGACTTTGGTTTGTTGGAATATTCTTTTTTTTGAATTTTATTTATTTATTTTAATACAGCAGGTTCTCATTAATTATCTGTTTTATACATACTAGTGTATATATGTCAACCCCAATCTCCCAATTCATCATACCACCCCCGCCGCCACTTCCCCCCTTGGAGTCCATACGTTTGTTCTCTACATCTGTGTCTCAGTTTCTGCCCTGCAAACTGGTTCATCTGTACCATTTTTCTAGATTCCACATATATGTGTTAATATACGATATTTGTTTTTCTGATTTACTTCACTCTGTAGGACAGTCTCTAGATCCATCCATGTCTCTACAAATGACCCAATTTCGTTCCTTTTTATGGCTGAGTAATATTCCATTGTATATACATACCACACTTCTTTATCCATTCGTCTGTCAGTGGGCATTTAGGTAGCTTCCATGTCCTGGCTATTGTAAATAGTGCTGCAATGAATATTGGGGTGCATGTGTCTTTTTGAATTATGGTTTTCTCTGGGTATATGCCCAGTAGTGGGATTGCTGGGTCATATGGTAGTTCTATTTTTAGTTTTTTAAGGAACCTCCATACTGTCCTCCATAGTGGCTGTAGCAATTTACCTTCCCACCAACAGTGCAAGAGGGTTCCCTTTTCTCCACACCCTCTCCAGCATTTGTCGTTTGTAGATTTTCTGATGATGCCCATTCTAACTGGTGTGAGGTGATACCTCATTGTAGTTTTGATTTGCATTTCTCTAATAATTAGTGATGTTGAGCAGCTTTTCATGTGCTTCTTGGCCATCTGTATGTCTTCTTCGGAGAAATGTCTATTTAGGTCTTCTGCCCATTTTTGGATTGGTTGGTCGTTTTTTAAATTTTGAGCTGCATGAGCTGTTTATATAATTTGGAGATTAATCCTTTGTCTATTGATTCGTTTGCAAATATTTTCTCCCATTCTGAGGGTTGCCTTTTCATCTTGTTAGCAGCTTTTGCAAAGCAAAGGAAACTACAAAGTTTCTCTAGGGCCCATTTGTTTATTTTTGTTTTTATTTACATTACTCCAGGAGGTGGATCAAAAACGGTCTTGCTGTGATTTATGTCAAAGAGTAGTTTTCCTCTAAGAGTTTTTTAGTGTCCGGTCTTACATTTAGGTCTCTAATCCATTTTAAGTTTATTTTTGTGTATGGTGTTAGTGAATGTTCTAATTTCATTCTTTTACATGTAGCTGTCCAGTTTTCCCAGCACCACTTATTGAAGAGACTGTCTTTTTTCCACTGTATATCCTTGCCTCCTTTGTCATAGATTAGTTGACCATAGGTGTGTGGGTTTATCTCTGGGCTTTCTATCTATCCTGTTCCATTGATCTATATTTCTGTTTTTGTACCATTACCGTATTGTCTTGATTACTGTAGCTTTGTGGTATAGTCTGAAGTCAGGGAGTCTGATTCCTCCAGCTCCTTTTCGTCCCCTGAAAACCGCTTCGGCTATTTGGGGTCTTTTGTATCTCCATACCAATTTTAAGATTTTTTGTTCTAGTTCTATAAAAAATGCCATTGGTAATTTGATAGGGATTGCATTGAATCTGTAGATTACTTTGGGTAGTATAGTCATTTTCACAATGTTGATTCTTCCAATCCAAGAACATGGTATATCTCTCAATCTGTTTGTATCATCTTAAATTTCTTTCATCAGTGTCATAGTTTTCTGCATACAGGTCTTTTGTCTCCTTAGGTAGGTTTATTCCTAGGTATTTTATTCTTTTTTTTGCAGTGGTAAATGGAAGTGTTTCCTTAATTCCTCTTTCAGATTTTTCATCATTGGTGTATAGGAATGCAAGAGATTTCTGTGCATTAATTTTGTATCCTGCAACTTTACCAAATTCATTGATTAGCTGTAGTAGTTTACTGGTGGCATCTTTAGCATTCTCTGTGTATAGTATCATGTCATCTGCAAACAGTGATAGTTTTACTTCTTCTTCTCCAATTTGTATTCCTTTTATTTTTCTTCTCTGATTGCCGTGGCTAGGACTTCCAAAACTATGTTGAACAACAGTGGTGAAAGTGGACATCCTTGTCTTGTTTCTGATCTTAGAGGAAATGCATTAAGTTTTTTGCCATTGAGAATGGTGTTTGCTGTGGGTTTGTCATATATGGCCTTTATTATGTTGAGGTAGGTTCCCTCTATGCCCACTTTCTGGAGAGTGTTTATCACAAATGGGTGTTGAATTTTGTCAAACCTTTTTCTGCAGCTATTGAGATGATCATAAGGTTTTTATTCTTCAGTTTGTTAATATGGTGTATCACATTGATTGATTTGCATATATTGAAGAGTCCTTGAATCCCTGGAATAAATCCCACTTGATCATGGTGTATGATCCTTTTAATGTGTTGTTGGATTCTGTTTGCTAGTATTTTGTTGAGGATTTTTACATCTATATTCATCAGTGATATTGGTCTGTAATTTTCTTTTTTTGTAGTATCTTTGTCTGGTTTTGGTATCAGTGTGATGGTGGCCTCATAGAATGAGTTTGGGAGTGTTCCTTCCTCTGCAGTTTTGGAAGAGTTTGAGAAGGATGGCCATTATCTCTTCTCTAAATGTTTGATAGAATTTACCTGTTAAGCCATCTGGTCCTGGACTTTTGTTTGTTGGAAGATTTGAAATCACAGTTTCAATTTCATTACTTGTGATTGGTCTGTTCATATTTTCTATTTCTTCCTGGTTCAGTCTTGGAAGGTTATACCTTTCTAAGAATTTGTCCATTTCTTCCAGGTTGCCCATTTTATTCTCATAGGGTTGCTTGTAGTAGTCTCTTAGGATGATTTGTATTTCTGCGGTGTCCATTGTAACTTCTCCTCTTTCATTTCTACTTTTATTGATTTGAGTTCTCTCCCTCTTTTTCTTGATGAGTCTGTTCTAATGGTTTATCAATTTTGTTTATCTTCTCAAAGAACCAGATTTTAGTTTTATTGATCTTTGCTATTGTTTCCTTTGTTTCTATTTCATTTATTTCTGCTCTGATCTTTATGATTTGGTTCCTTCTAATAACTTTGGGTTTTGTTTGTTCTTCTTTCTCTAGTTCCTTTAGGTGTAAGGTTAGATTGTTTATTTGAGATGTTTGTTGTTTCTTGAGGTAAGATTGTATTGCTATAAACTTCCCTCTTAGAAGTGCTTTTGCTGCATCCCATAGGTTTTGTATCATCGTGTTTTCATTGTCATTTGTTTCTAGGTATTTTTTGATTTCCTCTTTGATTTCTTCAGTGATCTCTTGGTTATTTAGTAATGTATTGTTTAGCCTCCATGTGTTTGTGGTTTTTACATTCTTTTTACCTGTAATTGATTTCTAATCTCATAGAGTTGTGGTCAGAAAAGATGCTTGATATGATTTCAATTTTCTTCAATTTAGTGAGGCTTGATTTGTGGCCCAAGATGTGATCTATCCTGGAGATCATTTCGTGTGCACTTGAGAAGAAAGTGTAATGTGCTGTTTTTGGATGGAATGTCCTATAAATATAAATTAAATCTATCTGGTCTGTTGTGTCATTTAAAGCTTGTGTTTCCTTATTAATTTTCTGTTTGGATGATCTGTCCATTGGTGTAAGTGAGGTGTTAATGTCCCCCACTGTTGTTGTGTTATTGTCAATTTCCTCTTTTAGAGCTGTTAGCAGTTCCCTTATGTATTGAGGTGCTCCTATGTTGGGTGCATATATATTTATAATTGTTATATCTTCCTCTTGGATTAATCCCTTGATCATTATGTAGTGTCCTTCCTTGTCTCTTGTAACATTCTTTATTTTAAAGTCTATTTTATCTGATATGAGTATTGCTACTCCAGCTTTCTTTTGATTTCCATTTGCATGGAATATCTTTTTCCATCCCCTCACTTTCAGTCTGTATGTGTCCCTTGGTCTGAAGTGGGTCTCTTGTAGACAGCATATATATGGGTCTTGGTTTTGTATCCATTCAGTGAGCCTATGTCTTTTGGTTGGAGCATTTAATCCATTCACATTTAAGGTAATTTTTTTTTTTTTTTTTTGCTTTCCTACTATGTTTTTTTGTTTTTTATTAAATTTAATTTTATTTTTAACATCTTTATTTGAGTATAACTGTTTTACAATAGTGTGTTAGTTTCTCCTTTACAGCAAAGTGAATCAGTTATACATATACATATGTTCCCATTTCTCTTCCCTCTTGCGTCTCCCTCCCACCCTCCCTATCCCACCCCTCTAGCTAGTCACAAAGCACCAAGCTGATCTCCCTGTGCTATGCGGCAGCTTCCCATTAGCTATCTAATTTACATTTGGTAGTGTGTATATGTCCCTGCCACTCTCTCACATCGTCACCGCTTACCCTTCGTCACCTTACCTTTGATAAAGGAGGGAAGGATATACAGTGGAGAAAAGACAGCCTCTTCAATAAGTGGTGCTGGGAAAACTGGACAGCTACCTGTAAAAGTATGAAATTAGAACACTCCCTAACACCACACACAAAAATAAACTCAAAATGGGTTAAGGTAATTATTGATATGTATGTTCCTATGACCATTTTCTTAATTGTTTTGGGTTTGTTTTTTGTAGGTCCTTTTCTTCTCTTGTATTTCCCACTTGGAGAAGTTCCTTTAGCATTTGTTGTAGAGCTGGTTTGGTGGTGCTGAATTCTCTTAGCTTTTACTTGTCTGTAAAACTTTTGATTTCTCCATCGAATCTGAATGAGATCCTTGCTGGGTTGAGTAATATTGGTTGTAGATTCTTCCCTTTCATCACTTTAAGTATGTCATGCCACTCCCTTCTGGCTTGTAGGGTTTCTGCTGAGAAATCAACTGTTAACCTTATGGGAGTTCCCTTTCATGTTATTTGTTGTATTTCCCTTGCTGCTTTCAGTAATTTTTCTTTGTCTTTACTTTTTGCCAATTTGATTACTGTGTGTCTCAACATGTTTCTCCTTGGGTTTATCCTGTGTGGGACTCTGCACTTCCTGGACTTGGGTGGTTATTTCCTTTCCCATGTTAGGGAAATTTTCAACTATAATCTCTTCAAATATTTTCTTGGGTTCTTTCTCTCTTCTCCTTCTGGGACCCCTATAATGTGAATGTTGTTGTATTTAATGTTGTCCCAGAGGTCTCTTAGGCTGTCTTCATTTCTTTTCATTCTTTTTCCTTTATTCTGTTCCACGGCAGTGAATTCCACCATTCTGCCTTCCAGGTCACTTATCCGTTCTTCTGCCTCAGTTTTTCTGCTATTGATTCCTTCTAGTGTAGTTTTCATTTCAGTTATTGTATTGTTCATCTCTGTTTGTTCTTTAATTATTCTAGGTCTTTTTTAAACATTTCTTGCATCTTCTTTATCTTCGCCTCCATTCTTTTTCTGAGGTCCTGGATCATCTTCACTATCATTATTCTGAATTCTTTTTCTGGAAGGTTGCCTATCCACTTCATTTAGTTGTTTTTCTGGGGTTTTATCTTGTTCCTCCATCTGGTACATAGCCCTCTACCTTTTCATCTTGTCTATCTTTCTGTGAATGTGGTTTTTTTTTCCCACAGACTGCGGATTGTAGTTCTTCTTGCTTCTGCTGTCTGCCCTCTGGTGAATGAGGCTATCTAAGAGGCTTGTGCAAGTTCCCTGAAGGGAGGAACTGGTGGTGGGTAGAGCTGGCTGTTGCTCTGGTGGGCAGAGCTCAGTAAAACTTTAATCCGCTTGTCTAATGATGGGTGGGGCTGGGTTGGTTGTTGGGCCTGAGGCAACCCAACACTGGAGCTTCCCCAGGCTCTTTGGTGGAGCTAAAGGCTGACTCTGGGAGGGCTCACACCAAGGAGTACTTCCCAGAACTTCTGCTGCCAGTGTCCTTGTCCTCACAGTGAGACACAGCCACCCACTGTCTCTGCAGGAGAGCCTCCAACATTAGCAGGTAGGTCTGATTAAGTCTCCTATGGGGGTCACTCCTCGTTCCCCGTTCCCCTGGGTCCTGATTCGCACACTACTTTGTGTGTGCCCTCCAAGAATGGAGTCTTTGTTTCTCCTAGTCCTTTGAAGTCCTGGGATCAAATCCTGCTAGCTTTCAAAGTCTGATTCTCTAGGAATTCTTCCTCCCGTTGCCAGACCCCCAGGTTGGGAAGCCTGCCGTGGCGCTCAGAACCTTCACTCCAGTGGGTGGACTTCTGTGGTATAAGTTTTCTCCAGTTTGTGAGTCACACACCCAGCAGTTATGGGGTTTGATTTTACTGTGATTGTGCCCCTCCTACCATCTCATTGTGGCTTCGCCTTTGTCTTTGGGTGTGGGGTATCTTTTTTGGTGAGTTCCAGTGTCTTCCTGTCGATGATTGTTCAACAGCTAGTTGTGATTCCCATGCTCTCGCAAGAGGGAGTGAGGGCACGCCCTTCTACTCTGCCATCTTGAACCAATCTCCCTGTTGGAAGATTCTTAATCATATTTTCAGTGCTTGTGATTGGTTTGTTCATATTTTCTATTTCTTCCTGGTTCAATCTTGGGAGATTGTACCTTTCTCAGAATTTGTCTATTTCTTCTAGGTTGTCCATTTTATTGGCATATAGTTGCTTATAGTAGTCTCTTATGGTCCTTCGTATTTCTGTGGTGTCAGTTGTAACTTCTCCTTTCTCATTTCTAATTTTATTGATTTGGACCCTCACCCTTTTTTTCTCGATAAGTCTGGCTAAAGGTTTATCAATCTGATTTTTCTTTTCAAAGAACCAGCTTTTAGTTTCATTGATCTTTTCTATTGTTAGTTTCTATTTTATTTATTTCTGCTCAGATTTTTATGATTTATTTCCTTCTACTAACTTTGAGTTTTGTTTTTTCTTTTTCTTGTTGCTTTAGGTGTAAAGTTAGGTTGTTTGAGTTTTGTCTTGTTTCCTGAGGTAAGCTTGTATTGCTGTAAACTTTCCTCTTAAAACTGCTTTTGCTGTGTCTCAGGTTTTGGATCGTTGTGTTTTTGTTTTCATTTGTCTCTAGGTATTTTTTGATTTTCTCTTTTATTTCTTCGGTGATCCATTTGTTGTTACAGTAGCATATTGTTTAGCCTCCACATGTTTGTGTGTTTTTGCAGTTTTTGTTTCTCTTGTAGTTGACTTCTAATACATAGCATTGTGGTTAGAAAAGATGCTTGATATGATTTCACTTTTCTTAAATTTACCTAGGCTTGCTTTGTAGCCCAGCATGTGATCTGTCCTGGAGAATGTTCCATGTGCACTCGAAAAGAATGTGTATTCTGTTGCTTTTGGATGAAATGCTTTATAAGTATCAAATAAGTCCATTTGTTCTAATGTGTCATTTAAGACCTGTGTTTCCTTATTGATTTCTATCTGGATGATCTGTCCATTAATGTAAGTGGATGTTAAAATCCCCACTATTGTGTTGGATGTTAAAATCCCCCACTGTTGTGTTACTGTCAATTTCTCTTTTTATGTCTGTTAACATTTGCCTTATATATTGAGGTGCTCCTATGTTGGATGCATATGTTTACAGTTGTTATATCTTCTTGGATTGATCCTTGATCATTATGTAGTGTCCTTCTTTGTCTCTTGTAACAGTCTTTTTTTCAAAGTCTATTTTGTCTGATATGAGTATTGCTACTCCAGCTTTCTTTTGATTACCACTTGCATGGAATACCTTTTCCCATCCCTTCATTTTCAGTCCATATGTGTCACCAGATCTGAAGTGGGTCTTTTGTAGACAGCATATATATGGGTCTTTTTTTGTTTGTATCAATATGTATGCTCTTATTTCTATTTTGTTAATTGTTTGTTTTTTGTAAGTCTTTTTTCCTTCCTTTTCTCTTTTGTTCTATTGTGATTTGATAAGTATCTTTAGCATTGTATTTGCATTCTGTTTTCTTTTTGTATGTATATATCTATTTTAGATTTTTGGTTTGTGGTTTCCCTGAGGTTTTGATATAGCACACGTACGTGATTGTTTTAAGTTGCTGATCTCTTAATTTCAAATACATTTCTAATATTCTGCATTTGTATTCTCATCTTCTCATAATTACTGGTTTTGATATTATTTATGTGTGGATGATTTCCTAACTTTACTGTATGTTTGCCTTTACCAGTGAGCTTCCCCATTTCATAATTTTCTTGTTTCTAATTGTGACCTTTTCTTTTCCACTTAAAGAAGTTCCTTTAGCATCTGTTGTAAAGCTGGTTTGGTGGTGCTGAATTCTTTTAGCTTTTGCTTGTCTGTAAAGTTTTTGATTTCTCTATTGAATCTGAGCAAGAGCCTTGATGGGTAGAGTATTCCTGGTTGTAGTTTGTTCCCTTTCATCACTTTAAACATATGGTGCCAATCCCTTCTGGCCTGCAGTTTCTGCTGAAAAATCGGCTGATAACCTTATGGGCGTTTCCTTGTATTTTGTTTGTTGATTTCCCTTGTTGTTTTTAATATTTTCTCTTTATCTTTAATTTTTGTCAATTTGATTACCATATGTATTTGCGTATTCCTCCTTGGGTTAATCTAGTATGGGACTTTCTGCATTTCCTGGACTTGAGTGACTATTTCCTCTCCATGTTAGGGAAGTTTTCAGCTATTATCTCCTCAAATAGTTTCTCTCAGGGCCTTTCTTCTCTTTCTGGGATCCGTATAATGCAAATCTTGTTGCATTTGATGTTTTCCCAGAGGTCTTTTAAACTCTCCTCATTTCTTTTCATTATTTTTTCTTTTGTTCTGTGGCAGTGATTTACACCACTTGGTCTTCCAGCTCACTTATCCGTTCTTCTGCCTCATTTATTCTGCTATTGATTCCTTCAAGTGTATTTTTCATTTCAGTTATTGTATTTTTCAACTCTTCTTTATATTTTCTAGGTCTTTGTTTAAAAACTTCTTGTAACTTCTCACTCTGTGCATCCATTCTTTTCCCAAGTTCTTGGATTATCTTTATGATCATTACTCTGAACTCTTTCTCAGATTGCCTATCTCCTCATCACTTAGTTGTTCTTCTGGGGTTTTATCTTTTTCCTTCATCTGGAACATATTCCTCTGCCATCTCATTTTGTCTAAATTTCTATTTGTATTTTTATGTATGTGGAAGATTAGTTATTTTTCTACACTTTGGCCCTCTGTAGCGGATGTCCTATGTGTCCCAGCAGTACAATCCCCTCTCATCACCCAAGGGCCAGGGAGCAGCTGGTCCTGGGGTAGATTCTGACCTGTGTTTGTGGAATCACTTCTACAGGCTGTGGGATTGTAGTTTTCTTGCTTCTGATGTCTGCACCCTAGTGGGTGAGGCTGGTCTAGAGGCTTGTGCAGGCTTCCTGGTGGGAGGGGCTGGTGCCTGCCCACTGGTGGGTGGAGCTGGATCTTGGGCAGGGTTGTGTCAGTGGTGTGTCTAGAGGCAGCTGTGGGCTCAGGAAGTCTTTAGGTACCCTGTTTGTTGATGGGTGGAGCTGTGTTCCTGCCCTGATGGTTGTTTTGCCTGAGATATACCAGCACTGGAACCTACAGGCAGTTGGGTGGGGCCAGGTCTTAGGGCCAAAATGTCAGCCTCCAGGAGAGCTCACACCAATGAATACTCCCTGATACCTTCACCACCAGTGTCCTTGTCCCCAGAGTGAGTCACAGCCACCTCCCACCTCCCCAGAAGACCCTCCAAGACCACCAGGTAGGTCTGGCCCAGGCTTCTATGAAGTCAGTGTTTTTGCTCTGGGTCCCAGTGTGCACGAGACCTTGTGTGCTTCCTCCAAGAGTGGAGTCTCTGTTTCCCCCAGTCCTGTGGAGTTCCTGCAATCAAACCCCACTGGCCTTCAAAGCCAAATGCTATGGGGGCGGCTCCCCCTGCTGCCAGACACCCAGGCTGGGGAGCCTGACATCGGGCTCAGAACTCTCAATCCTGTGGGAGAACTTCAGCAATATAATTCTCCAGTTTCTGGGTAGCCCACCTGGGGGTTTGGGATTTGATTATATCATGAGTGCACCCCTCTTATGTTTCATTGTTGTTTCTTCATGTCTCTGGATGTAGAATATCTTTTTTGATAGGTTCCAGTCTTTTTTTTTTATCAGTGGTTGTTCAGCAGTTATTTGTGATTTTGTCGTGCTCATGAGAGGAGGTGAGCTCAGGGTCCTTCTTCTCTGCTATCTTGTCTTAAGTCTCTCCAATAACTTTGTATTGTTTAATTTAAAAAGTAGAAAAAAGCAACTTGTGGGGGAAAAAGGGGTAATAAAGTTAAGAGAACAGATAAGATTGCCTGGGCAACAGACTGTAGAGAGAAGCTTGGGGAACATTTGCCTGTATTGAAAGGGTGAGGAGAGGATGAGAAGAATTCAAAGAAACAGCAAGGGGCAAGGCAGGAAGATCTCCTGGAAGCTAAAGAAAAAGAGCATCCAGGCAGGGCTAGCCTGTGGTACTCACTGCTGATTGGCTACCCAAAGCCATTCCCAACCCTCTCCTGTCTTGCCCCCTCCCTTTAGCAATTTCTTTTTTTTTTTTAATATATAAACTTATTTATTTTATTTTTGGCTGCATTGGGTCTTCGTTGCTGTGCGCAGGCTTTCCCTAGTTGCAGCGAGTGGGGGCTATTCTTCAGTGCATGGGCTTCTCATTGTGGTGGCTTCTCTTGTTGTGGAGCATGGGCTTCAGTAGTTGCGGCGTGTGGACTCAGTAGTTGTGGCTCATGGGCTGTAGAGCACAGGCTTAGTAGTTGTGGCGCACAGGCTTAGTTGCTCCATGACATGTGGGATCTTCCCAGACCAGGGATCAAACCTGTGTCCCGTGCATTCCCTGGTGGCTCAGTGGATTCTCAGCCACTGAGCCACCAGGGAAGTCCCCGTTTAGCAATTTCTTTACAGCCGGGAGTAGCCACATGATTGGCTCCAGCCAGTGAGATGTGAGAAGATGTCTGCAGGGGGTCTTTTGGAAAAGCTTTTCCTTCCCTTATGAGGGATGCGTATAAAGAGAAAAAGAGAAAAATTCTGTCCTTTGTGCTGCTTCTTGCCTTCAAATATAGTTGTATGAAGGTATGATACTTGGAGTTGCCATCGTAGCCAGCTTATAATGATGAAAGTTCAGGGGACTCAAACACTAAACCAGAGCCCTGTCTGGTTTCATGTGAAATATAAGACATATCTGTGTCACATAAGCTGCCACTTATTGGGCCACCTGTACTACAGTTAAAGTCATTCTTAACTGATACAGAAAATATGGAGGGGCCAAAGTTCTTAATGACCTTTGAGCTTTGCAGATCTGCAACACTACATAGTGCAGGCAATGAAGGGTTAGTGTGGCAGTGAGGAAGCACAGGTCCAGGTGAGGCTGTACCACACTTCGGAGAGGCTTGTGAGTGATAAAAATATAACATGACATGGAATCGTGAAGGGTACCTGAATATTGCTTCTATGCCATTTCTGCTGTTGTTGGCTCTGGCAGAAGACTGAGGAGGGACATACTGAACTTTCAGTGTTCAAGCACATAATAGGTGCTCATCAAATGGTTATCACTGTTATCATTATTCCATGGGGTCACTCTTGGAAATGTTATAATCTTTGGGTAAACTTTAGATGTTCCAGAGATATACTGGTCTGCAGACTTGTCCTTGATGGCTTTCCTTGGAGGCAGTAGAATGTAATCAATGGAAAGGACCCTGGCTTTGGAGTGAGACTGAATCCACTTACTTGCTGTAAAAAAGAAACCTTGGGCTAAACTCTGAGTCTCAGGTTCCTCACCTGTTGACAGAGAAAAGAATAGCTACCTAATAGCTTTGGTATGAGAGGTAAATGAGATAATGCATGGAAAGTGCTGGTACACGTAGGCACTGTAATAACTGGAGAGCTCTGTGGTGGGCACTGCAGGTTGCCGTTCAAACATCACTTCCTGTTCCTCCTTCCTAGCAGAGCCCCCTCTTTGGTCCAGATGTCTCCCCTCCCTGATGAAGAAACCAAGGCTCAGCTTAAATGGCATTTCTGCAGTCTCATAACCTGATAAGTGTGAGAGGCAGCACTTGAACCCAGGTCTTCTGACTCCCAGTCCATTGTTCTTTTTCTTTTAAATTTATTTTATAGAAGTATAGTTGATATACAATGTTGTGTTCATTTCTGGTGTATAGCAAAGTGATTCACATATATATATATATATTTTTTCATATTCTTTTCCATTATGGTGTTAACTGAAAAAAAAAAAAAAAAAAAAAATGCACAACCTAGGTCACTCTGAGAGACTGCTCCCAGGCTTGAAGTCCTCAGAAAGTCCACCGAATAAAACATAACTCTCAACTTCTAGGTTGTGTGGCTTTTTTTTTTTTTTCCAGTTGACAGTTTTGGTGGCCGGCCAGTTATGAAGGGTCCCAGAACAAACTTCTCTCCTTTGCCTGAACTCTGCAAGGAACCGGAGCCTTGGTGCCAGTAGAGGCTGCTTGGGCCCATCTGCCTCCTCGAGGGGTACAGACAAATTTGGAGGAGTCTCTCCTGGTTCTTGGATCTCTTGATTATTGGTTGATGATCCTGAATTTTATTTGGTGATGTCTCACAGGTATGTGGCTCCCCAACTGAGAAATATTGGGGATTGCCCCCCATCCCCGATTTAAAGGCATTGGGTAAGCCTGCTTGAAAAACACCGGGAGAAAGTGCCCATAATTGAAAGATATTAGGGGAGCCTGGGATTTGCTCAGTAAAGGAAACTGAGCGGTCTGAACTGAGAGACTGGGGAGGAGGCTGACCTGACGTCTTCCATCAGATTGGCTACCTTAACAAGAATTTGTCAGGATAAAAGTAAAAATATTACACGAGAGCTTCTCAGCTCTGAAGAAGTGACTCTCTCCTCCTGGCTGGCAACGGCTCTCTCAGGCGGCTGAGAAACTTGCAGGAGTGGTGGAGGCAAAGACCTCATGCTGGGTAGCTGTCCCTATAGGGAAACCTACTCGTTTTAGTTAACAACCTGCTCAAACAGGGACACAAATAAGAACTGGCCATTCCATGATCTGAGCACCCATGGTAGTCTTATGCTACCAGAGGGAGAACCCGAGACATGTAAAAGGGAGCTAAAACAACTGGAGGGCAAAAACCTAGAGGACTGAAGCTCTCAGACAGCACACATTAGCCCACCGCACAGTTTTCACTAGAAAATGTTTTCCCCAATAAATTCAACTTTAAAATGGGAAACAGATTCTCTCAAACAGAGGAAGGGGCGTTCGAAAGCCAACTTCCAACTAACACTCCAACCAGATTCATGTATTCGATACAATACGTACGGAGCTCGTACTTGGAAGTACCTACCTAAGTGGGGAAATTATATTAAAAGAGAACTCAACCCTACATGGCCAAACTGGGGCTCTTTTGACATTCCAGAACTGTTTTTGGTTTGTTTGCATACGCAGTTCAGTTTAAAAGCCAGCTTGATAAAAACATATTTTCAAAATTCTGACCTTAAACAAAAGCCTTGTAGGGGGACCTTGCATTTCTCTTCCTGTGTCTTTGAGATGTAAATGTTCTACCTGATCTTAGGGTGTAGTGTGTGCGCGCGCGCGTGCGTGTCTGTGTGTGTGTGTGTGTGTGTGTGTGTGTGTGTGTGTGTGTGTGTTTTGAAAACTTGACCTCTGCCATACTATTTTGGGGAGTAAACTTTCTGGATCTTATGTAGGTGACATCTTCCCCACTCTCTTATGGAGAAGCCTCTTGTGTCTTGAATCACTATTAATATATATCTCATTAATAGCCAGAGATAGATCCTTTAAACTGGAGAAACTTCTAAATTGGTAAATTTTTAGAGAGCTCTCATTATAAACAACTGTTTTATTGATACCTATAAAAAATCGAATGTGAAAATATAAATATGTATGTATCTCTAATGGTTAACCTAAGAACTCCCTTAGTTTAAATCAAACAAGAAAAACTGGTTTGGAAAGCTTTATAGTGTTCTTAGCTTCCCCTCAATGGGTCTTACAGATGCTAATAAAAACATTAAATTAGGTTGATTAACAGGAAAGGAAAAACTGTAGAGAAGGTCTAGAGACTTTTTCCAACAAGGTAGACAGACATTTAAAAGGTACTTATCCCAAATGGATAAAGAAATCTTTAGATGGTTATTTTAAATGGGATAAACAATATGGACATTTATGGAATTAAAACACAAGGTTTGGGGGCTTCCCTGGTGGTGCAGCGGTTGAGAGTCTGCCTGCCGATGCAGGGGACACGGGTTCGTGCCTCGGTCCGGGAAGATCCCGGTCCGGGAAGATCCCACATGCAGCGGAGCGGCTAGGCCCGTGAGCCATGGCCGCTGAGCCTGCACGTCTGGAGCATGTGCCCCGCAACGGGAGAGGCCACGGCAGTGAGAGGCCCGTGTACCATAAAACAAATTTAAAAAAATAATAAAACACAAGGTTTTGATATTATACTACCTAAAGTTAAATTAGCTAAAAGGGACCCCCTGCTGGTCCCCACCATTAAAGGCCAAACAAGTCTGCTCTATTTACCCCAGTTTAAATTATATATAAGGGGCTGGAAAATTACACTGACATACTTGGCCAACAATTACTTGGGGCAACAGTTAGGCCAATTAATCAAGGTTGACAGAAGGGCCTGAGGCTCAACCCCTCTCTGGGGATCCCAGAGCCTTTTATATAAAAATAGAGTAAACAAAAGAAAGAAAAATTTCTAGGATACCTCCTGTAAGATCAAAACTTGTTGTTTGGGTCCTATCCTAATGAAAACTAAAGTTAAGGGTATAAAAGTTGATAGGATTGAGATAAAGTTTGTAAGAATTTATAGATGGGCTTTATATAAGATCGTTACATCTCTTTTTAAAAATCTTTTTAAAATTTATTTTTTATTGAAGCATAGTTGAATTACAGTGTGTTAATTACTGTACAGCAAAGTGACTCAGATACACACACACACATATATATATATACACACATTCTTTTTCATATTCTTTTCCATTATGGTTTATCACAGGGTATTGAATATAGTTCCCTGTGCTATACAGTAGGATCTTGTTGTTTATCCATTCTATATATACCAGTTTACATCTGCTAATCCCAAACTCCCAATCCAGCCCTCTCCCACTCCCTTCCCCCTTGGCAACCACCAGTCCATTCTCTATGTCCCTGATTCTGTTTGTCTCATAGATAGGTTCATTTTTGTCATACTTTTTAGATTACACATATAAGTGATATCATATGGTATTTGTCTTTCTAATTTACTTCACTTAGTATGATAATCTCTAGTTGCATCCATGTTGCTGCAAATGACATTATTTTGTTCTTTTTAATGGCTGAGTAGTATTCCATTGTATATATGTACCACATCTTCTTTATCCATTCATACATTGATGGACATTTAGGTTGTTTCCATGTCTTGCCTATTGTGAATAGTGCTGCTGTGAACATAGGGGTGCATGTAATATCTTTTTGAATTATAGTTTTGTCTAGATATATGCCCAGGAGTGGGATTGCTGGATCGTATGGTAATTCTATTTTTAGTTTTCTGAGGAACCTCCATACTGTTTTCCACAGTGGCTGCACCAAGTTACATTCCCACCAACAGTGTAGGAGAGTTTCCTTTTCTTCACACCCTCTCTAGCACTTTTTTTTTTTTTTTTTTTTTTTGCTGCTCCACGCAGCTTATAGGCTCTTAGCTCCCCAACCAGGGACTGAACCCTGGGCCCTCAGCAGTGAGAGCTTGGAGTCCTAACCACTGGATTGCCAGGGAATTCCTATACTGGCTTTTAATCTTTGTTTTCCAGAAAAATCTTACTTCATGCTATGACCTACAACAAGTTGATAAAATGTTTTATCTTTGTTTACAACAGTGTATACTTTTTTCCTCTCTATCTTATCATTCCAAAATTTGTCTTCTCCACCTGGCTCTCCTGTGGATGTGATGGTTTATTGCAACTGGATTACAACTAGTTATACTAATCATTGTTTTGTTCTTTGTTTCCAAATTGTTTATGCTTTGTGTGTCTCTCTCTCTGCTGCACTATGACTTTATTAATGTTACTGGCTCTATTACTTATATCCTGTCTATTTTATAAGATCGTTGTCTCTTACCTAATGTGTAAACAGGCCTCCAACGAAATTGATGATGGCTAAACATCTTGAGTAAATAGATCAAACTTAAAACTCTACATAGAATAATTGTAATAGTGTAATTCTACGTATGGGAAGAAGCAACAAAGGAAAACATTTTCTGGATCATAATAGACTAGTAAGACAGATCCAGAGAATTTTAAATTGTCAACAGGGCCAGAGCCAAAATTAGCACCTCGAGTGGCATATCAACAGAATCTTTGCCTGATCTAGGAATAAGCTTCCTAGCAATGTGGGACAAAAAAAATTGGTCATGAAATGTCTCCCAAACCTTGGTCAAATTGATGACTGTGAAGGAGAAATGTTGCCTGCCATATCAATAAACAAAGGATGTTGCAGCTGTCAAGCCAACATATTACAGCTGCCCTTGACGGTGAGCCCAGAGGGAACTCAGGGTGGAAACAGAATGCTGGTCAACAAGCAGTCAGCTGCTGCAGCCACTCCCCCAAGGGTGCACCCTGAGGAGACTCAGGATGAGAAAGCACAGGATACTGGCCCCAGATAGCTGAGGAGCACATCAAAGGAATGATTTCAGTAAGCCCAGACTTTGCATCTTCCCACATGTAGAAAAGCACTAATTTCATTAATTTGAGATGTCTGGTTTTCTTTAATAATAATCTTTTGATGTTCTGACTACCTGGTCTTTGATGCCAAAACTCCTATATATCCTGGCTCCCCGCTTGCCTCTTTGGAGCAGTCCCTCAGAGTTATCTGAGAGTCCTGTCTCCTGGGCTTGAAGTCCTCAGAAAATCCACCAACTAAAACATAACTCTCAACTTCTAGGTTGTGCATGTTTTTTCAATTGACGATGGTTTATTACAGGATATTGAACATAGTTCCCTGTGCTATACAGTAGAACCTCGTTGTTTGTCCATTCTGTATATGATAGCTTGCCTCTGCTAATCCCAAACTTCCAATCCTTCCCTCTTCCACCCCTCTCCCTCCTGGCAACCACAAGTCAGATCTCTATGCCTGTGAGTCTATTTCTGTTTTCTAGATAGGTTCATTTGTGTCATAATTTAGATTCCTCATCTGCAATATTGTGGTATTTGTCTTTCTCTTTCTGATTTACTTCACTTAGTATGATCATCTCTAGTTGCTTCCGTGTTGCTGCAAATGATATTATTTTGTTCTTTTTTATGGCCAAGTAGTATTCCATTGTATGTACCACATCTTCTTTATCCATTCATCTATTGATGGACATTTAGGTCGTTTCCATGTCTTGGCTATTGTGAATAGTGCTGCTGTGAACATAGGGGTGCATGTATCTTTTTGAATTATAGTTTTGTTTGGATACATGCCCAGGAGTGGGATTGCTGGATCATATGGTAATTCTATTTTTAGTTTTCTGAGGAACCTCCGTACTGTTTTCCATAGTGGCTGCACCAACTTGCATTTCCACCAACAGTGTAGGAGGGTTTCCTTTGCTCGACACCCTCTCCAGCATTTGTTATTTGTAGAATTTTTTTTTTTAATTTGTAGAATTTTAAATGATGGCCATTCTGACCAGAGTGAAGTGGTACCTCATCGTAGTTTTGATTTGCATTTCTCTAATAATTAATGATATTGAACATCTTTTTGTGTGCCTATTGACTGTCTGTATATCTTCTTTGGAGAAACGTCTATTTAGGTCTTCGGTTCATTTTTTGAGTGGTTGTTGTTTTTTCTTATTGAGTTGTTTGAGCTGTTTGTATATTTTGGAAATTAAGCCCTTGTCAGTTGCATCATTCAAAATATTTTCTCCAAGTTCATAGGTTCTTTTCTTGTTTATGGCTTCCTTTGCTGTGCAAAAGCTTATAAATTTGATTATGTCCCATTTGTTTATTTTCACTTTTATTTCTATTGCCTTCAGAGACTGACCTAAGAAAACATTGCTACAATTTATGTCAGAATGTTTTGCCTATGTTCTCTTCTAGAAGTTTTATGGTGTCATGTCTTATGTTTAAGTGTTTAAGACATTTTGAGTTTATTTTTGTGTATGGTGAGAGGTGTGTTCTAACTTCATTGATTTTCATGTGTCTATCCAACTTTCCCAACACCACTTGCTGAAGAGACTCTCTTTTCTCCACTGTATATTCTTGCCTCCTTTGTCAAAGATTAATTGACTATAGGTGTGTGGGTTTATTTCTGGGCTTTCTATTCTGTTCCATTGACCCACATGTCTGTTTTTGTGCCAATACCACACTGTTTTCATTACTGTTGCTTTGTAGTATTGTCTGAAGTCTGGGAGGTTTGTGCCTCCTGCTTTGTTCTTTTTCCTCAGGATCACTTTGGCAATTCTGGGTCCTTTATGGGTTCCATATAAATTTTGGGATAATTTTTTCTAGTTCTGTGAAAAATGTCACAGTCCATTATTCATTTTAATGCCTCCTTTTGGATGAATTAGCACATTTATCCAACACAACAACTAGGACTTACTTATTTCTAAAGTGTAGTTCAAACAAAAACAGAAGCCACAATGGCTTTTATGGCCTAGATTGTTATTGACATACCATCTCTTCTGCCATATTCTGTTGGTCACACAACCCTGATAGAATGCAGAAGGGGACCACACAAGGGTGTGAATACCGGAGGGGAGGATCACTGAAGGCGTTCTTGGAAGCTGGCTACCACAAATGTCTTAATATTATTATGAAAATAGTTTACATTATGAATCTCTTGAGAGGGATTAGGGACTCCTAGGGGTCCACGGACCATACTTTGAGATCCACTGACCTTGATAATATAAGCTCTCATCAATCTACATGATATATGGTATTTTGAAGATGATTCTCAGATTTACCTCTTTTGCAGTTTCATGTGAGTTTGTCAGAAGTCACTTTAAAAATGCGTAAGCCAGAAAAGGCCAGAGAGACTCAATCTACCCAGTATTTTGCCTCTGATGATGCCAGAGTGAGGGGGCTGGAAGAACAGAGTACTTGTTCTCCAGGAGAGACCTCATAAACTAAAGTGTCACGTGGTCATTCATAGTATCTCATCAGGGCTTTTATATCTGTGGGTTCATCTTAAATTTTCTTTAAATATTCTCCTTTTTTAAAAAAATTTTTTTATTAAAGTAGAGTTGATTTACAACGTTGTGCCAATCTGCTGGACCAAAGTGATCAGTTATACACATAGAGACATGCTTTTTTAAAAAAAATATTCTTTTCCATTATGGTTTATCC
This sequence comes from Kogia breviceps, assembly GCF_026419965.1. Taxonomy (NCBI): domain Eukaryota; kingdom Metazoa; phylum Chordata; class Mammalia; order Artiodactyla; family Physeteridae; genus Kogia; species Kogia breviceps. The sequence continues at coordinate 32,733,105 of NC_081311.1, read as the reverse complement.
CAGGATATTGAATATAAATTACCTGTGATATACTACAGTAGGACCTTGTTGTTTATCCATCCTATATAAATATTTTCAATCTGAACCACCTTCTTGCCTAATATATTCCACAAATTACCTGTTATCAAGTAGTAACTTCTTTCGTTTGTCCTAATAGGCCTCTGCTAAGTATCCCTGAGATAGGTTTGACATGCTAAGACTTGTCCAATACACCCACATACAACTCACCCAAACACTTCATGACTTTTGAGACACCGATCTTTGTTTCTTTTCAGGAGAATCATACTTTTAGTGTGTAATACAGTTGTGCTGTGTCCACTTGGTCACATCAGCCCCCTCCTCTGGATAGATGTCCTCCTACGCTGTGTCCTTAAGACCTTGGCTAGCAGAGCTTCTGCACAGAGAGCCAACATTCAGCTACACTGAAGTTTGTCCTGGGACAGGAAAATGGTGTCCCATTTTCCAAAGTTAGTCACAGTAATGCCTAAAGTCCAGTTTGGACCATTGAGTTCTCTCTCCAGCTGCCTTCTTATAGCAGTCCACCCCCTCGCCTGGCCTTCTCTTGTCCCCTATTCCATGATGTTCTGGTGGGCCTGCCAATCACACTCCAGTCCCTTTAACCCAAGTGATGAGTCAAGGAACACTAAATATCCATGCCTGCCAGAGTCTGGAATTGTTTTCAGGGAAGTCACAGGAAGGCCCTTTTGCCTGGTCTAGAGTTAGAGAACTGGAAGAGTGAGGCTGGAGAGCTGCCTGCAGCTGTAGTTCCTATTACTGCATTCAGGAGGTGAAAATGTAGCCAAGCAAGACCAACAGAGCCAAGAATAAGTCAAATACAGAGAAAGTTTGAGTCTCTGAATTCACTCCTGCCTGAGGCTAGTTCCAGCTCCTTTCTTCCCAAGGATGTGACTCAATACCAGCAAGTATGTTAGTTTTCCACTACTTATCAATGAAAGGAGCCATCACACAATTGACTCTTTGGGCCAAATTATATCGTGGGGAGTCTGCTTCCTGAAGGAGCACGTGTGGAGAGAAAATAACAGAGGGCTGAGATGTGGTGAAGATCTAGAAAGGGGACTGAGAAGCTGCTGGCCAGAAAAGGTGGGCAAACCAAGGAAGAGCCTTTCATGGAAGTAGACAGTTGGGTGGTGGGGAAACACACACATTTGTTGGGAGTGTAAACTGGTGCAATTTTGGGGGAAGGCAATATTTCTTTAACGTTTGAAATGTTCCTGCTCTTTGAGCCAATCATTCTACTCAATGCTGCATTGTTTGTTGTGGTAAAAAGCTGGCAATAACCTCAAATTGTTGCATCACCAATGGGGGGGTGGTTAAGTAAATTATGGAAACATGTCCAAGTTCTATTGTTAGCAGGGAAAAAAGCATGTAAGACAGTCTAAAGCATTTGTTTAGAGATGTGTTTTGTATGCGCAAAGCGAAAAGCTTGGAGGATCATATGTTGGATAGTTAGTTAGGTGATCTCCGTGGGGAGGTGACTTTAATTACAGAGAACTTTCACTTTCTATGTTTGTAAGAGCCCAGAATATTTAAAGAGATTAATTTCTGTTATTTTTGCTGCTGTAAGAAAGTGACATGATGATGGTTCACTGCTTTCACAATTAGTGTCAGTTTTCTGAGTTCTAGGATCTCTGGTCTGGAGAGGTTCATTGCTTAATTTCATTCATTTACTTATTCACTCACTTGTTTGCGCAAACCATTTGTTCAAACTAGTTGGCTGAGTGCCAACTAGCTGGGCACTCTTCTCAGTGCTGGGCATGTAACAGCAAGACAGACTCCTTACCCTCGTGGACTTTATACAGTTGATTGTGAAAAGAAATATCAGATGGTGATGAGTGTTTGGAGAAGCACAGAGGAAAAGAGCAGGGGATAGAATGCTGGGGTGGAGACCGTAGGATCCTATTACATATAAAGTGGTCAGAGAAAGCCTCCCTGAGAGGGCAACAGAAAGACCTAAAGGAAGGAAGGACGCCATGCAGCTCTGGGGGCAGGGTCTTTCAGGCCCAGGGGACAGCATAGTAAGACCCTAAAGCTGAAGCGTGCTTGATGAGTGTGAGGCCGGAAGGACTGTGTGGCAGCAAGGAACAATGAGAAAGGCAGAGGTGAGAGAGGAGGCAGGGCAGTGTCCTTTGGACTCGAGGCCATTGCACCACTCCGAGGGAGAGGAGTAGCCGCTAGAGGGATCCCTCGGGTTGCTCTGTTCAGACTAAGGTAGAGGCGGCAAGGGTGGAAGCTGGGAGACCAGTTGGAAAGTGACTGCAGTGACCCAGGTGAGAAAATGGCTTGGACTGTGGTGATAGAAGTGGTTGGGATCTAAAGGTATTTTGAAGGTAGAGCTGATGGATTTGTTGGACGGGATGGAAGGCAGAAGTAGTGCTTGTGACTCAGGGCCTGGTATCAAGGCTGTCGGACCCCTGGCAGATGACCCTTCTCCCAGGACTGTTGAAGGCTTAAGCAAAGGAGATTCCACCGAGTCACCCCAAAGGGGTAGCAGTGCAAATGGGTGCTTTGAGTTGAAGGGTGAAGGACAGCATCAGAAGAGGCAGGGTGGGAGTTTTGAGGTTTCCTACTATGGGACCGACCCATGCTGCTGTAGCAGGCCCCACCCCAAATGGAGATGCCAGGGGAGGCTGGATGCCTAGTGCCACAGCCTTGACACACTTGGTTTGGGAGTGAACACAAGGACTGCATTTTCACCCACTGCAGCAAGATTAGACTCGTAGCCAGATTTAACTTGTTTAGAAAAACTATAGTGCTGTCTCATTTTCTGTACCCATGTCTTGGGGAGTAAATCGAGACCCATTATACATATTTTATAATGGTCCCTTTTACTTTTAAAGACGTGCATTATTCTTGTAATCAGAACAAATACATTTTAGAAAGAATGGTGAAATGGTCAAACATCAATTCAGAGTGTCATGGAGTTAGACTATTGAGAATGGAGTAAGTGGTGTCCTCGAGGAGTGAGGGGGAAACCAGATGTAAGTAAGAATGGAAAAGGAGAGTGTGCACCGTTGAAGAGGTGAATAGAAGTCTCATTTGAGAAACTTGGAAGGAAAGAAACAATGAATGGTAAGAACAAACGTATGCCACGCAATTCTGAATAAAGTTTATTAAATAACATGTACAGCCAATGTAGTAATTCAACATCTATTTGTCAGATCGAGCCACTGCATAAAGAAAAATAGATGAACAGAAAAATCTGTGTCTGCATAGTACATGCTCTTGGTGTGTAATTTAAATGGCAATACTTTAATTGGTTATATATAATGTCAGTTGTTTTTCTTTCAGAATATAATATTTTTTGTAGTAACCTATCCTAGCAATAGGCCTTAATGCTACTGCAGATAAATAGGACTGCAAAAAAAAAAAAAATCAAAAACAAAATAAGAAAAACCACTATAATTGAGATAACAATTACCTTCTCTCCCAGAAAGAATGATTATTTAAAATTATAACACTTTACAAGGGCTATTTTTGTGCTAAAAATCTGCAGGTAAGTTATTTTGGAATTCCTTCATTTAAATATGCAAAAAACTTCATGACTTCCTTATTTTACTCCCCCTTCGGTTCAAATTTTTAAAATTATTTTTCTATACAAAGTAGATACATGGACTATACAAAGTTAAATATACATATTTACAGTCCCACTTCTTAAGCATGTGATTTTTTTTTTTTTCTCTTACTGATCCCAGAAAGACTGCAAAAGTTTAGTGTGGGGCTGGCCTTTACCCAGAAGCATGGCTGATCTATCAAAATGTGTTGCAGGGCATGCCGCCAATTAGTTGCACTTGCGATTAATAAACCTGTATAAATATCTCAGCATAAAAATAGGTATTTTGTATTACTAAATGTCTGAAGACAAAGGGGCAATTGGAACCCTTTGTTCCTTGTTGTGTCATATGTAGGAAGCTGAAGTTTGATGCAAATTGGTGAGGCATACCTGGGATTCTGGAGATATACAAAGTTGTGAGGCTGGCATCATATGCAAATGTGGCTTTACAAATTGGTTTATTTTCTAGCTGTATTTAAAGAGGTGTTCAAACTTACCTAATCAATAAGCACCCCTCAAAAAACAGATAAGATCGTGTTATGAATGGTTTGCATCTAAGAAAGACCAGGAAACACATTAGCCAATATATATTCCAAACTGGGTGATTGATGCTGCTGTGTGAGATGCATGTGGATATGCACGTGAACTATATTCGGAGATGCATGTGGATATGCACGTGAACTATATTCGGATGGGGGAGGAGAGACAGAAACAGAGTGCCCTTGGATGGTGAGGTGGACCTTCCAAAGCACTGAGTCTTTCTTAAGGAATATCAAGAAGTCCCTTTCTACCCAGGAAGCTCATCCACCCTCACCTACAGCCCCAGCCCCACTCCCACCATTAGTTCTACAGCCTTTCCCCCTTGGGATTAAGGCTCCGCTCTGTTCTAGTTAAAAACCAGTGCTTCTGGGAAGAAATAACACCTTTTATCAGTCATTTATACTTTACTGTGAAGGAGTCAGTGGCAGTTGCTTTCCTGAGAGCACGCTTTGAAGGACAGGGAGTGAGGGTACTGTGGCTCTCTGGTGGGGGTCCTAAGATGCGTAGTGGAGAGAGAAGCTGAGGCACTGAAGACAAACTCTGCGTGCTTATAAAGACTCTGGGACGTGGGTCCTAGGCCAATTCTGAGCTATATGCAAAGAGTCAGGGTTCCTGTACACACCCTATCAACCTGGAACTGCTACTCCTATTTGTGACCTTGGATGTGGTATGTGGGCAGGATGAGCGTTTGAAGACCCTGGAAACAGTTCCAAGTATTTCCAGCCATAAACCACCCTTAAGACAAAGGTTCTTCCAGCATCCTATTTGTTCAAGGTGAGCTAATGGAGACAGAAATATGACAATGCTTTCTAGGGTCCCTTCAGGGAAAATTCATCTCTTCCTCTCTCACACCCTTCTTAGCACTTATCACAGTCTCTCTCGATTTAGTATTTTTGTGTGTCTGTCTCTCCAACCACCTCTGAGTTCCCAGCAGGCAGGGAATGAGTCATTTCTATCTTTCTCTCTCCAAGGTGTCTAACAGAGTGGCCAATAAGCATCCTTGAATTGGATAAAGTTGTGACTGAACACCCCAGGCACCTCTGCCCCCAACAAAAGACCCGGCCTCCTGGGAGTGGCCGGAGTCACAGCCTCACTCTTTGGGCCACTGCATCTGCACCTTGTGCTCTAAGGAGAAGCCTCACAGGGTGAGTCAGGATCCATAACCTTGGGTTCCTACATTTCAGGTAGTCCTTGGACTCCTATGGGGAATGAAAATGGAGACACGGCGAACCTCTTCTAAGGCTTGGAACGTGCCTTGCGCATCAGTGGCCCCTGGCATCCAGTGTACACGGGTGTACGTTACACGAGTCACTGAACACCATCCTTGGTTCTCTGTGAGAACAGGCCTGTCAACCCCAAACTGTCCTGGCCTAAAACACTCCAGAAAAGAAAGAGTAGCAATGGCATTCTGCTAAGTGAAACTGTGCTGCCCTGAAGGTGGCCGTTCATAACAGCCAGTGATATGGGGAAGGAGCCACTGCAAGGGACCTCAAAAGCTACAGGGCTTCTTGACTTAATCACCTGGAACTACAAATGTAACTCTCTGCCTGGCCACCCTGCTCCAGGGGCAAACCTTGTGTGCTTTCCTGGCCGAACACCGGGGGCTTCAATGGCAAAGCTGCATGCAGGTGTATACGCCGGGCACCTACTTTGACCTCCATTTCCCCACCTACCTCCAGTGAGGGACTTGGCCTTGGGTAGTTTGGGGTTCTCCACCACGGTTTAGGGATAGCCTTGGCAGCCCTGACTGGCCTCTCACAGCACTAGGGGACCGGCGGGCTCTGGGGCGACTTGGGGAGCCTTGGAGGATGGCTGGGGATCTGCCTGGTGCTCTGAGGGCTCCTGAAGGCTAGACGACCCTTTTGAGCCAAAGCCGGTCAAGCCTGAAGCAGTAAGAAGCATTTCTGGCCTAACTGCTCCTGGACCACGCTGCAGGTCAGATTACTCAAGCCGGGGGTGGGGGGGGGGGGCGGCGGCGGAAAGAGGGCAGGGCTGGAGTGGCTCCCAAAAGCAGCTAAGTAAATACCAACTTGCCTCATTCCTTTTCTGCGTGGTTCAGCCCTGTCTGATACACTCAGTAAGCTTAGACAGGCTCAGGTTTTAAATGCAACGCTTCTCTGTCCTCTCTTTTTCTTCTTTCTTTATCCACTGCATTAGTTTTCCTACTGACTCAATGTTTAAAGAGACAAACTCATGAATTATGCTTCATCCTCCAATGAAAAACATCTCTGTGGTTTTCAGTCTTCTTATAGATACAAAGGCTTTACATAGTTGCCTGGGAAAGTACCAAACTGCCTTGTCCTCCTTGAAGTACCTATAAAAAAAAAAAAAAAAAAAAAAAACACCAAAAACATATACACACAATGAGAAGACTCACCCATTTGAGTTCAGAGAGAGTCCTTGATAACAATCCTGTAGCTTGTAGAAGGGCATATGGTTTCCAAATCACTTTCCCCTGTCTTATCTCATTTAGGCTGCAAAATAATGCTGGGTGATAAGCAAGGCGGCATTTCTAACACTCGCATTCTTTTCACGTGAGGAAAACCAAGCTCAGAGAGACAGACTTTGAACCCAGGTCTTTGACTCCCAGCCCATTGCTCTTTCCAGTACTTCTCCTTTATGGAAGAACGAACACAGTTATCCAACACAACAAGGTACTGGGGACTTAGAATTTCTAAACTGTAGGATTTCTAAAGTCCACTGAATATGACTGCAGGGCAAAAGGAAATCTCCCTCCTGAGCCTGTGCCGAGGCCCCAGATTGACTCCCTGTCTTCACTAACAACCTTGTCAGGGTTCCCTCCGAGCCAGGAACATTGAGCTACCAGGGGACAAGCCCCTCTTGGGCTGCTCCACATCCAGCATCGCTGGATCCCTAATCTAGCAACAGTTCCTTCCCTTGGTATTCTCTCTCTGAAGCTGGGAGATAAGGGTGGGGTGGCAGGCAGACGTTGTGTCATTATTACCCTCTCATTAGCAGACATCACAATTTGATCATTGCCTCCCTTCCCCGACTGGCTTGGATAGGGCTTCAGAATCCTGCTGAACACACTTCAAGCAGCCACTACCAGTGGGTTGGAGTTGTTGCCCAAAGTAAAACTTCTAGGCTAGAAGAATGTGTCAAAGCTAAGGCCACCTAAAACAGCTAGCTGAAGCCCCAGGGGCGTGGTCAAGGAGGCTGCAGAGAACTGAGATGGTGTAAAGCCCAGAGATGTGCTCATATGGGTGGTGAGCACCTTTCCTGATGGATGAGAAAAGCGAGCTCTCCTGGGTTATTTTCTTCATAGTCTGAACACGAGGCCACTTTTCTAAGTGTTTGAGGAATCTAAAATATTTCCTTTATCTAGCTGCCGGTGGATGCCCCTCACACCATCCCAAGTTCTCATAAAAATGTAAATACTCCTGGAAGAGTTTAACAAATCCCTAGTAGCCTGCACTCTAATAGGACTGCCAGGTGGGGCTCCTGAGCCCTTGAAACATGGCTGGTCTGAACCAGCAATGCCGTGACTGTAAAACACATACTGGATTTCAAAAATTTATTCTTATGTACAAAAAGAAGAATGTAAAATATCTCCCTAGCAATTTTGCATACTGATGACATGTTCAAATGGTAATATTTTAAATGCACTGGGCTTAATATATTAAAATTAATTTCACTGGTTTCTTTGTACTTTTTTCAGTGTGGCTTTCAGAAAATTTTAAATTCCATGCATAGCTTGTATTATGGGTTTTTTTTTTTTTTTTTTGGCTGTGCCGTGAGGCTTGTGGGATCTTAGTTCCTGACCAGGGATGGAACCCGGGCCCTCAGCAGTGAAAGCACAGGGTCCTAACCACCGGACTTCCAGGGAGTTCCTTGCATTATGTTTCTGTTGGACTTGCACTGCACTAGAATGTTGCTGACTTTCAGACCTGGTTTCCTTCTGAACAGAACCTCAACGTGGTGAGGACCACACGCTTCTGCAGGCCCTGGGAGGAGGATGGGGTAGCTTTCTAGGAGGCTGGTGAGGCCAAGGCACATCTTTCTGGCTTCCCATTTGTGCTGAGGCCTTGTTCTCACGGCCCCAGTCCTGACGTTATTTCGATTTAGCGAAGCTTTTCTAGGGTGATAGGAAAGGGTTGGTCTTTGGAAAGAAGATAAAGGTAAAGCCAGTTGTTTGAGGGGTAAACTGACACAAAGACTGTCAGTGGTTCCCAACATTATATTTGTGCCTGAGCAGAAAGAACAGAGGCTCAGGGAGAGATAAGCCCAAGTTCATATACTGGTCCTACCATTTGCTACCCTGGGTGGTGACCCTGGGGCTAGTCACTTAACGTCTTTGGGCCTCACTTGTTGAATCTGTGGAAAGAGGATAATTCTTGTCTTACAGGCTGTTTGTTGAGAGAACTTCAGTAAGAAAGTATATCAAGCATCTGTTTTGTTACCGAAACTCAAATTCTGATCTTTCTCTCCCCCATCCTAGGAAAGTGACTCCTTTAATTAAGCAGGTTGCTTTGAGGAAAGTTATTAGAAGCCTGGAGTAAATGAGGTCTTTGGAACGTCTACACATATGCTTGAGCTTCATGGCAGAAATCTAGGCTGTGGTGTTCCACAGGCGTTTTAAAAATTAAAATTTCCGAATGTAGGACAGACAGATGCACGACAGAAATACAGAGGGAATTCCCTGGCGGTCCAGTGGTTAGAACTCAGCGCTTTCACTGTTGGGGCCTTGGTTCCATCCCTGGTCAGGGAACTAAGATCCTGCAAGGTGCATGGCACAGACAAAAAAAAACCCAAAACAAACAGAACTCAATGGATGAAGCTGGCAACTGCCCTTCCATGCAGTAGATGCTGGCATATTTGGTTGTCAGGTTCAATGTTAGTATCATCCACACTGCCCTGAGAGCAAACATAAACTGGGTGGCTCATCTCCTAATGGTGGTATAGGAACTGAGAAGGCCCTTCTCTCTGTGTAGAGAATAGTGCTCTTTTCATGACTCGTCAAGCCTAGTTCTTCCTTCAATACACAACTGGTAAGAAAAGTACGATGTCACTTACCAACAAACCATCCATCGTCACATTTTTCCATGACATCAACAATATCTCCGTCTCGGAGTTCCAATTCATCATCATTCTGTGGTATATAGCTATACAATGCTTGGTAGCTAAATCTGTGAGAGAAAGAAATATTGACTCAAACACTGATGGAGTTAAATAATGAGTTTTAAAAACCCATTTCAGCTAAATCAACATTTGGGTAGTGTTTCCTACTCATCAGTGGGGATAAAAGTATTTTATTGGCTATTTCTCTAATAATTTGGGGAGATCCATGTGATAAGCAAATTAAGATTCACAGGGATAGGGAACTTCTGAGAAGCAAGTCAGGATCAGTCTTTTTATTCAGTTTCATTTGGTTACCACCGCCAAGCTTTTTTGTCTAGATGCTCCCCCTTTAAAGTTAATTGAGTCCTTAACATAGGGTGATACATGTAGATTATCAAGGATAATCAGAAGTTACTTAGGTCCAGAGACAGACATTATATTCTGGTCACATACATTGGAGAGCATGAGGCAATTGTCATGTATATATATAATTTTTAAAAGTACATTTCAATTGCCTCACTGTTTAGCAAAACTACCTTGAGTTTCTTTAGGTGCCAACACACATTTCATGAATTGCTTTTAAACGTGGATGCCATTTTTCTGAAACTCTTGAAAGCATTTCTAGCCCAGTGATGTTTGGGGTTAAGATTTTTATTGCTTGTTAGCTGGCCTAAGGCAATTTGTTCTGACAACAGGCTCTGGAAAAAGCTGGACTACTTGTGAAATCTGATACCTGGTTTGGCAACAAATAAACGCTTGTTTTCATTTAGTCTTTTGATATTTAAGAAGCACCTACTAGGAACCAGTTCACGGTTGTTTACTTGCTACTTTGAAACACAACAGTAGCAGGTTAAACTTTGCAAACCAGCCAATCATCTACCTTTTTCAGTGGATGTCAGTGAATTCCAGCATGTGGGCAAGAGAAACTGGAAACAAGTAATTGGAGGCAGTTTCTAGAAACAAGAGGTTCTGCTCTCTGCTAAAACCAAAGGGGCAATTTAATTTTACATATTTATTCAAATGTAGTGAAACTCGGGTAGATGGATCTGTCCACCAGAAGGAAGGTCTCTAATGAGGAATTAAGAGTTGCAGATGGATTTCCAGTTGGTAAATGAATACATTTTGATGTTTCTGTATTTGCCTGCTGTCTCTTACCCAACCTGGACTCGTTACGATGCCTTAGCCCCTTTACTGCCGCCGTGGCTGCTTTGCCAGCCTCAGCTCTGAGAGATTACTCCTGTTATCTGCCTCGCTGTCTCACCCCAGACAGCGGAGACCGGCTGGAAACAGTCCTGCAACCTTGCTGCCTGGGTCCCCAACTGGCTCTAATTTTGGAGGGGCTTCATGCTGTTGGGACACGGTTCCATAGAGTCCTTCCCCCGCCTCTGAGAAGAGCTTTAATTTTCCTCCCCTCCTGCCCCTACTTCCATGTGTAAGGAAGGGTCCCTGCTCCTGGCCAGGCTAAACTCCCTTCCCTGGGCTATTTCCTCGACTTTCATCTTCTCTCTTACATCTTGCGATTCTGTTAACTTCTTCTCAACTACAAATGTGCTTGAAGCCTCTGCATCCTAAAAACAACTCCCCTGTCTCTGCTACTCCCTGAATCTATAGCCTCCCTGTCCCCACTCCTCCCACTCAACATCACACCGACTCATCCGCCCTCTGTAACACGGGATCTGCCTGCACCAGCACTGTCATTGCAGAGGTCACCAACGATGGTGCCAGTTGCCACCTGGAGGACATTTCTCACTTCCTGTCCTCCTCGGCCTCTCTGAAGCAGGGCCACCACTGACCACACACTGCTTGCTCTGTTGCACACAAGTGAGTGCCCCTAGACCCTCGCCTGTGTCTCCTGCCGGTCCTCCTGTCTCCTTTGCTGGCTACTACTCTGACGCCTTCAAAGTTGGTTCCCCAAGGCTCTATCCTCAGTTCTCTTCTCCCTTTATCCCTATCTCCTCGGGGAATCTTATATTCTTATATAATCTTATATTCTTCCATGCACCAGAGGTCCACTCTTTCCTAGCTCAGGCCCTTACCACTTTTTTTTGTTGTACTCATATCTCCAAACCACTGTCTTTGTCCTTCGCCTCTGAAATCCACCCTCCACTCTGGATCTACTGGGTGATACTCTGTATCACCCTCCACTGATGTATCTACCTAAAACGAAATCCAATTAATGTGTTCCTCTTTTTTTTTTCCTGGCCACACTGCGTGGCTTGCAGGATCTTAGTTTCCCGACCAGGGATTGAAGCCAGGGGCCACAGCAGTGAAAGTGCCGAGTCCTAACCACTGGACCACGAGGGAACTCCCAGGATATGGTCCTGATTTTAAAAACCTTCAGTGGCTCCTGAGTGAATGCAGACTAAAATCCAAATGTACTTCAGTTGCATTCTGTATTCTACAGTCTGGTCCTAACCTGCTCCTTGAGCTCTGTCTCCATTCCTTCCATGAACTGCACACCGTGGCCACAGGGAGTTTTTCGATGTTCTCCAAACACACTACCTACTCCGGGCCTTTACACACTTTGGTTTTCTCAGCTGAGAAGACCTTTTACCTCCCTGCTCTAGCTCTCAAATCTGATTTGTCTTTCAATGTTTATTCCAGAACCCCCTTCCTCTGTGAATGGAGTTTACTCCTTTGTGCTTAGAACATAGATATCCAATACTTTTTTTTTTTTTTTTTTTAAATGAACGGATCAACCCTATTCATTCCTCTCCGGTCAGAATTAACACTCCTTCCTCTACACTATCACAGCACGAGGGAGACCAGTCAGCGCAGCTCCCAGTTGCCCTATATGACAGTTAATTCTTTACCTCTCTCCCCCAAGAGTCCGTGACCTCCTTTATTTACCTGCCACCTGTTTTCACGTTGGCTGATGGGAAACAGCCTTAACTAGAAACCCTCAGAGAAGCTGGGAGTGACTGGTTCATTCCCCCAAATGGCTGCCCCCACAGTCAGTCAGTGATCCACTTCCTAAGCCCAACGGTCTACTGAGAACTCGAGAACTGAGGTTCGCCAAAGTGTACTTACAAATCCTGGGAGGTTTGACTCCTGTCTGGGGTGACTCTTCGCTGCTGGGCTTGAGGTTGCTGAGAAATGATTAGAGATGATTTATTGTCAGAAGGGGATACCTTGTGGTGAAAGTCAAGGGGATGAGAAACAGTGCTGCAGTAATGAACAGATTTTTCGGCAATGTTTATGATCTCATTGCAAACTGCTTCCTGTGGTGGCCCCGAGATATCCAGAAACCCCCATAAAACAGTCAACATGGGGACAAAAAAAAAAGAAAGAGAGGAAGAGATGTAACATTCCAGATGAAGCACATAAGTCCAGGAAAACAACAGAGTTGAAGATCCAGGTTAAAAAAAATAGATATTCCAGTAGTGGAGTGCAGGAGGGATCCAGGTGTAAGCATGGAAAAAACAGGTAAGATACAGAAGAATTTGGGATTTAGTATGAATATTTTTTTTAAAAAAAGGCAGCAGCATAAAAGCCTGTAATTAGTCAGTAACTGTTACAAATGGAATAATTTCAGGATAGAAATGCAAATATGTATCCCCAATCATGCACTAATATATTAATTTAATCCCACATGTAGGCAGAGTAGAAATATTGTCTCTAAATTCCTCTGCTTTTTTTTTTTGAGGGGAGAGGGTGTCCTAACATCTCTCTCTACTACAACAGCCATATAATTCTTGTAAATAATGGCTCTGTGAGTTAACCAGGCATTACTCCAGTCTAGACTCTACAAATCAGTAAGAATTCTCTTTAGAAAAGCTACAGTCTTATTCAACAGGCATCTTACCACATAGCTCTTTTCAGATTCTGTGAGATCAGGTCCTGCTCTCAATGAATGATGAGAAGGCTGTGATCACCAAGCAAATTATAAGGGAGACATTTTAGCAGATGTCACATTGGAAAGGATTCAAAATAAAAGTGTGAGCAAATACACATACCACACCATCACATTCAATGACACCGGATACTCGTGGCCTATGGCCACCGAGTTTCCAAGACAACACGGTGGGTGCAGAGGAGAAAATGCAATGTACAGAGTTAGAAGCAAGGATACAGGCAATGAAATGAGCAGTTGGGAACATGGCTGCAGTGAGGTGACAATGAGCAACACGGGGACCCCAGATCGGCAGGAAAGGGACACAGAAGGGCTACCTTAAGGAACAGTTATGTCCCTCTGTAACCACGCACGTCGGTCCCCTTGCTCTCAGCTGGCAAGCATCTATGGAAGGGCTGCTGTACCAAAAGCCTGTTCCACTTATTTTGACTGGGAACCTCCTCTGGCAGAGCAGGCTCATAAAAGTATCAGGTATGTATGCCATTTTCCCGTGCATATAAAAAGAGCAACACTTTTGAAAAACTCCTAGGTGATATGTGACGTATCAAGTGAGACTGTTCCCCAGGAAAAACCTGCACATGATACACTCCAGCTAAGTATGCGATCAATGAGTTCTGACATCTCATGGGGTAGAGCTTGCTTCCAGAAACAGGACGGTGTGTCCTGACACAGTGGTAGAAATGAAACCATCACTCTTCACTCACCAGCCTAGGCCCCACATGCTGACATGGAAATAAGGTGTAATCATGGCCAAGCAGACCTGTCTTTTAAGTAAGGATCCTATAGCACAGGCCAGGCCTTCACTGGAAGAATGTCTGGGAGGATTCAAATCCAAGCTCTAAGAAGTCTCCCTAAATGAATATTTGAAGAGCCATCCTTGGAGAAACCCTCCAGGTAACGTGCAATAACAGTGAGTCACAGCAACTCCAGGGCCTTCTAGAAGAGCACTCAGATCTTTAGTGTGTGACCCACTTGTTTCACAGGAAGGCCCAGAGAGGGTGAGGGCCTCCCCTGAGGTCACCCAGCAAGTTAGTGGTAGACCTGCCTCCTGGATTCCCCTACTGCCCTGCTGGACCTTCTCTTTCATCCTTGGACCATTTCCCACATTACTAAGTGTGCTCACTGACATTATTTTCAATGAGTCCCACAGAAACCCCGGAGGCAGGCAGGACAGGGTTTATCATCCCGTTTTCTTTTAAAGCCCAGGAAGCGGACGCTCAGAGGGGTTTAGTGCATCCCCTAATGTCACACAGCTAGCGAGAGGTAATGCCGCCCCACCACACCATCCCTTCTCATCCATTAGCACGCCCTGCAGGACCAGCTTTTATCCCAGCCATCACTTCTATACTCTCGTCCTTTTGGAAAACCTTTCCAAGTTCTCCAAACTGCAATCTCTCAAAACCAGTGCCCTTGGACTCGGGAAGAAGAGACAGAACCGCAAGGGTTCTGCTCTTTAGAAGACGTCTCAGGACCCACGGGCCTTTGCCAGCCACACACTGCCCATCCAGCCTCTGCATAGCAAAGGAAAATGATGACACTCCCAAGCATCTACGCTATGGGCTTCCATGTGGCAGCACCGAGTGGGTGATACCTACAGGCAGATCTTGACTTGATAGAACGTAAAACTTTCTAAACGTGAGAGCTGTCCAATAGAAGGGATCGCCTCGACAGGAAGTGAGGTGTCAGTCCCAGCAGCTGGATGGGATATTGTAGAGCACTGCTGCTCAAACTCTAATGTATGTCAGATTCACCCGGGATCCTGTTAAAATGCAGATCCTCATCTGACACATCTGGGATGCAGCCTAAGACTGTTCCTTTCTATTTGGTGGTGCCCGTGCTGCGGGTCCACAGGCCAACTCCGGGGAGCAAGGCTGAAGAGCACCTCAGTTATCCGACACAGCTTCTTTAGCTACAGTGCGCCAAGACTGGTGGGTCTGGCTCACCTCATGAAAACAAAAGTTCCCATAAAGAGACAAAATATTTCCAAACTCCAGCTGGTAGCCTAACAACCTCAGGTCAAGTGCGGTACAAAGAGAGGATGCAGACAAGTTATTGACATGACCTCCAGCTTAGCGAAGCCCCACAGCATTTCTCAAATCAACTTTAATCCTAAAGGAGTGACTGGAATAAATCATCTAGCAAATATTTCACACTTAAATTTAAAAGAGGTTTGGTGAATCAGCTACATTAAAAACCACCTGATATTTTACTATCCTTTTTGTTGTTGTTGTTGGCTTGAGCCGTGCGGCATGCAGTATCCTAGTTCCCTGACCAGGGATCAAACCCGTGCCCCCTGCATTGGGAGCTCCGCATCTTAACCACTGGACCACCAGGGAGGTCCCACTGTCCCTCTCTTTTGTAAAGCATCTTTTTTTTTTTTTAAAGTCGCTTTCAAAGCACATATAGTCCCTTAGCTCACGTGACTTTTATACTCACCCTTTGACTTGTGGAGGCAGGTAAGGAAATTTTAAGGCTCATAGAATTCTGAAGATTTTCACAAGGTGGCAAAGCCACTGCGTACTGAACCTCTCAGGTTCTAGTCGCCGTACACCACCTCCCTCTTGGCTCGTGATGGGATAACTGGGTAAGGATGATAGCAACACCCAGCTTCTGCCTCTTCTGAAAACAGGCACTGTAACTTTTCTTGACTACTTTTTCTTTGTGTAAAAGATCCAGTGTGCAGTAATGGATATCATCCAATCATTAACTCAAGGATCCACAGTTCTGAAAAGGGATCCTGACCCAGCTAATACCCTCCTTGGACTCAGGTCATATGCAAACCAGAGGATGATCATCACTGCAGCCTTCGCATCTAGACAAACTTAACATCTAGTACAAACTCAGCTCATCCCTGAGAGGTCACCCGGTTGCTTACTTAACGTCTGTGGAATAAATGAAGAAGGCAAGAAAAATATTTATCCTGTTAGGTCAGATTCAGTTTCTCCCTCTTTGAAATGCATTCCTTAGATTTAAGCCAAACATCTCATAGAGCGGAAATGTAAACCAGTTTTTTTTGGGGGGGTGGGGTGGGGTGGGTGGAGTGGAGGTGGGTACAGCATGTGGACCTTCGGTGGAGATGGAAATCACTGATATCCATTACAGGGACTCGCCCTTCACTTTGAAGGCTGTTTGTCTTCAGACATTTTTTCCCTCTGGGTGCATGTTTTTTCTTTCCCTGGTCCCACTTTCTAACCATATACAGCTTTATATATCTCTTCCTCTGAACTTATGCTATCCAATATGGTAGCCGTAGCCACATGTATCTACCCAACACTTGAGATGGGGCCAGTATGAACTGTGCCATAAGTGTCAAATTATTTACACTTTTTACGAAATTATTTTTTACAAAATTATTTCCCAAACTTAGTATAAAATGTAAAATAGCTCAACAGTTATCCTGATTATATATTAAAATGATACTATTTTAGATATGTTTGGTTAAATCAAATATACTACTAAAATTAATTTCACTTACTCCATTTTACCATCAGAAAATTTTAAATTACATGCGTGACTCACGTTATATTTCTGCTGGCCCGTGATGCTGCTAAACCCTCCCGGGTCTTAGTGTACACCCTTCTTTAAGCCTAAAAGTGGACAAAGTTCTAACCAGGACCTCCGCCAGGGCTGGGGATAAAGGGACTATTATCTCATGCTAAGTACATTTCAGACTCTTGGAAGTACATTCCAGTTTTTCACATGTTTAGAAAAACAGCCACCAGCACCCCCAGCCCCGCCCCACTGCACTGCCCTCCCGGATCAACAGTAAGCAGGTGATAGTTGCTGATCCAGCAACAGCTTTTCTTCCATATTTGCACACAGAAACACAAGTGGCCCTGTTGGCCTGGAGCTTTCGTTTCATCCTTCCGAGTAAGCAGCCCTTCACGTGTCCTTGCTCTGTGGCCCTGCTGCCTTTCTACCTTCAGTTCTCAGCGGTCCCTCGGAAATCTGACCCTGCATCCCTGGGGCTGTTAATCCCTCTGGATCCACAAAAAACACCTGGTGCTCCTATGAGTTACTAAGCATTCTCTTCCAGCTCTGGGCGTGTGCCAAAGCCTAGAAGCCCAAAATAAAACGTCCACAGGCTAGAGGCCATCAGGAAGTCCTGGAGATGTGGACAGGGCAGAGAACTCCACCTGCACGTGGCCCCGAGCCCCTCTAGAAGTGGCACTAGTCTCTGCTCTCCTAACCTGCGTGCATCTCTCAGAGATGGCGTACCTCTGGTCATCACACACCCCAAATCTCCTCTCCTCAGACCTCACCTCTCTGGTGACCCATACTGGCCTCCCAAGGGACACTGGACTGGGAGGGACGAAACTGGGTTCCAGGACAGGGTCTCACAGTAATTTGATTTTTGAGCAAAATGTTTAACTTCTTTGGATTTCAAGTTCTTAGGAAAATAAGAGGCTTGGGCGTGATTTACATAAACATCTTTTTTTGGCTCTAAAGTTCTAATGTAGTAATTAGACTGTGCTCATCCTATGAATTGAGAACCAGGGCTGGGCAAGGCTGACCTGGCTTAAGGGGGCCAGCACTCCACTCGCTGCCCAGTGGAGATGGGGTGGAGGTGGAGGGCAGCTTTGACTGTCGCCTCCGGGTGGACGGGAGAGCTCACTTCTGGCACTGTGGGAGGCGAGGAGCTGCCCGGATGGAGGAGGGAGAGGTGCAGCTCCTGGAACACCACAGGTAAACTCTGCCAGAGGAGTTAGAAGACCTGAAAGATTTAGGCTCCTGGCTTTCAGCTCTAGGAAACCTCCGCAGGTCCTGCAGAATGGTCTGACTCCACTGAGTTTTCCTCCTGCATTTATTAAGAAAAAGATCCCAGCTTACATATAAAACTAATTACCACCAATTAGTTCAACTGCTTACCACCTAGACTCAATCTCCTTGCAGATCAGTCCACAGACAATGCATGGGGGCTGTTGCAATGGGAATCTGATGACAGCGCTAAACTTACACGCCCAGCCTTCTCATAGTCTGTGGTGGGGTATGTTTCTTTCCCAAAACAATCAGTCGAGTGATGGCAAATATGTCTCCAAGTATGAAGGAAGCAAAAGCTTTCCAAGAGGATGCCTTCGTACTCGAGAGGTAAGAGAGAATAACGAGAAGCAATGATTTACAGAGTGCAAATTCTAAATGTTCCAAATTCTGGATTTTACCGAAGTAAAATAATTCTTCCACCTTCTACTTTCTTCTCTCCCCCAACCCCACCTTCCTCTCTTAGGTGGAATGGAGTGAGAAGGATAAAATAAACGACTTTTGTTTCTTTTCCCTGTCAGCAAGTATTTATCGAGTCCCAGCTACTTGCTCAGTGCTAGGTGCCTTCATCTCCGGGAAACCTCATTTAATCCTCATAATAACTCAATAAGGCAATCAATATTGACTTCATCTTACAAAACTAAGACCCAACATGTCAGAGTTGGGAAATTGAAGCGCCAGGATTTGAATCCCATTCTCTCTGACTCCCAAGTTCCCTGCCCTCCCAACACACCCTGATCTGCCGGGCTGTGCTCTGCCTGAGGGGGAGACGTCAGAATAGCTGTGAGGGAGGTGCCCATCAAGAGACCACCTTAAGTCGCCCCGTACTCTGCAGCTGGCATGAGGGCTTCTACTGCGATCCTCCATTTCTCCTAACACCTTTGTAGGGGTGGACACTGCAACTGCAGGTCTTAGTTCCCTGCACCTTAGGTGTTGAGTGCATACCTGCTGATCATTTTTCCAAGAACTGCAGCCAATGTCTCTCCATCCTGTACATTGTTGAACACCCTCTGTATATATTTAGAGATTTCCCTTCTGAGTGAGTCAAAGGAAAATGTTTCCCCTTATTAGGTGGGTATTTTAACATTTTTAATTTTCTTTTTTGTTCTTGTAAGTTGCATCACATGCTTTCCCTTCTACTTCTGACTTCCATGCTCAAAGAGGGCCTATGCCTTTGTTCTTACCTCTCTGGGAACTAACCTAGTTTCCACGCGGTAAGGGATGTTCCCTCTGAGTTCACCGAAGCACATCTTCCTGTTGTCTTTCCCTCTCTCTCCTTTCTCTAAGGCTGTAGTTTGTTCTTGTGCTTCTCAGATGCTTTGAAGACACAGAGCTTTCCTGAATACTTTTATTTAAACGTGATGCCCTCAGATTTTACCGTTTGATTGGCTTTCTCCTCTTTAGGACCCAAACTGACGTCACATAGGTTTTGTTACTTTTCTCAGGCCTCAGCGTTGTCATTGCAAAAGTAGAATAGACTGGGGGTTCGTAACCTGGGCGGGGTGGTGGTGGTGTCTGTGGACTCCAAGGGAGCTCTCAGAATGATTCAGGTGTGAATCTCCTAAAACTTTATGCAAAGTTGTGTGTGTGCCACCACCCTCTTTCCCAAACAACTGGCCTAGAGTCCTCAGCTAACCTCAGATTCTCAAAGGTCTGTGATCCAGAAAAAATTATGAGTCACTGGAGTAGATGATATTTAAAGATTCTTTTATATTCAGAAATTCTGTGAGGATCTCTCAGTCAATTGTAGGACCTCTTAACAACCAAGTCTGGATGCCATTCTGCAAACAGTGCTTCTATCTTGGGGAAAGCTCAGAAAATATTTGATGCTAATGGTGGAGATTTCCAACATGATATTCCCCTTCACTTTCTTGACCAATTGTCCTAAACCTTCTTTTTTTTTTTTTTTTTTTTTGCGGTATGCGGGCCTCTCACTGTTGTGGCCTCTCCTGTTGAGGAGCACAGGCTCCGGACGCACAGGCTCAGCGGCCATGGCTCACGGGCCCAGCTGCTCCGCGGCATGTGGGATCTTCCCGGACCAGGGCACGAACCCGTGTCTCCTGCATCGGCAGGCGGATTCTCAACCACTGCGCCACCAGGGAAGCCCTGTCCTAAACCTTCTTGGCCAAAATTTACACGCAACAAGATCCAAGAACTTAGTTGATAATTCTGAACTCTTGGGCATTTTGAATGTGTTTGTGCGTATGTATTTGTCCAATTGGTTAAGTTGTCCCTCAAAAAACAAAAGGGAAAGCTTTTATTGTTCTGTTGTGAAAGTCCACAGGTCTATCATAAACCCCCTCCTTAAAATTTTGTATTTGTTCTTTTCTCTCCTTGTAACCGAAATTCACAGGATTTTTAGCTAGTCATAGAGTATCAGAGCTAACAGGAAGTTATCTTTGTCTGAATCTTTTGTTTATGGATGAGGAAGCTGCCAGAGAAAGGAAGTGATTCACCCGAAGACACACAGCAGGCTCATTGCACAGCGGGAGCTAAAGCCCAGGAATCCTGGCCTTCAGGGCAGCACTCTTCCCAACGCTCCTGGCTTCCCCTAAATGCTCCCTACCTCTCATCCACCCCTTTCCGCTGTTCAGAGAACAGCCACCTAAAAACACGAGCAAGCAACCCAATGTCACATCAGTTTGGGAGTCTACAAAGGAGTGAAAAGTCAAACCCTTTCACGATGAAGTGCTCGCGCAGCTGCAGAGAGGAGGCCAGTGGGATGGGCTGGACAGGTGACTCATGAGCAATTAGCAAGGGTCACAGGACTTGAGGAAGATGACCAGACACATTGTGAGAAGGTGCTGATCAGTATCCACACGAGGCACCCATCGGCCCTCCCAGCTCCGCTCCCAGCCCCTTCTAGCCACCTGCCGAAGCGTCAGTGAGACCAGGAACCCACAACTCCCCTCCCTCCTTTCACAGTGCCTACCCCTGGGGCTTGGCTGGGCTCTTTGCTTTGCCTCGAATGCCGCCCTCCTGCTGTTCACCTATCATAAAACTCCCAGTTCTTTAAGCCCCAGATCAAAAGCCGCTTTTCTCTCAGTCTTTCCATCTTCCTCTTCCTGCTGCTTATTATTTCTTCCCATCTTGAACTCTCAGAGCGAACTGTTTGTGACCCTCCTTCCCTGTCTGCGTTATAACTGTGAATGTCTTATTCTCCCAGTGGAGCTCATACACTCCTTTAGTTGGGGTCAGTCATATTGTGTTCTTTCTTTCACTCAAAAAATATTCATTGAGTGCCTTCCATACCACAGGGGTTCTCGAAGGTCCCTAATGCTCTAATGGTGACAGACAAACAAAGGGACAAATACAATAGAGCTGATAAATGCCCCCTTAGGTCAGGTGCAGGGGGCTGTGAAAGCACAAAGTCCAGCACGTAATCTAGTCTTGGCAGGGGGAGGGAAAAATTGTCAGGAAAGGCTTCCTGGAAGGAGTAACATCTAAGTGGAAAAGTGAGGGAACAGGTGGGAATTTCCCAGACGTACAAAGCAGGGGAGGCTTTGGAAGGTGAGGCTGGCTTGCTGTGGGGCCAGATCACACGGGGCCTTCCTAAGCCACGAAGGAGGAGAGACCTTCCGGAGAGCAAAGGGGAGCGCCTGACGACCTCTGTGCCTCTTGCAGCACTTAGCACAGTGCCTGGAACATCCTAGGTGCCTGATTGGAAGAGGCAATGGTCATAACATTTCCCAATGTCTTTTCATGCTCTCAGGTTAAATTCCCTTGACTTACGGGTCAGATACTCAACCTAGCTTCCCAACAGTGATAACAAAATTGAACTACTGGTTTAGCACCGCACAGCAAGGACATGAGTGGCTGGCAATTTTCCTGATAACACAAACTGGCCTGAAATGCATTTATTCAAATAAGTGACACAGCCTGAGATCACATCTTGTGACTGGATCACCAGAGAATACCTGTCATTCAAGCCCTTCCCATCTTTAGCTCTGTTATCCAAAGAGGCCCTCAGGAGGCAGAAAGCTTCTTATGCAGGACCTCATTTCCCCGGTTGCCATCCTGCCCCCTGTGCCAGGAGGGGAAGTCGAAGGGACTTGGGAGGGAGTGTGTGGGCAGGAGCCCTTTTCACACAACCCCCAGCTCTCCACAGGGCGCGAGACCGGTGCCGTGGCGAAGGGGCTTGTGCTGGGAGAGCAGGAGGAAGGGAGGGGACAGGAAGTGGTGCACTTGGGGGTCTGGAAGCCCACCAAGAAAGGAAAATCAGTTTGCAACAAGCCTGGCTTTCTGTGTTGTCAGCCCCCTCCTCTCCTTGTTAGGAAGCAGGAAGCGCGTACCCCTAATCTCACCCGAGCGCCATGCGCACTTCCTGTGCACACTGGGTCCTGGCGTCAGGCCGCGGTGACTCACTGCTGACCATAACGAGGCCTCCAGGCCCCATGCGCTGACTTAGAACATTTACAGAATTGTTCCTGTGCTGAGACATTCACTTCTTTCCAACCAGCCACTTCACCCCCTCTCCCCCAGCGAACTATTCTTTCCTTGACTGGACACACCCTTCTTTCCTCACAGAACACCCCTTCCAGGAGCACCTGCTCCCGGGCCAGGTAAAACCCTCCCCGGGTATTCTCTTTCCTCGGGCCCACACTATTATTCACTTTAGGGAGCCTTCCCACATGCCAGGCACCACACCCACCTCATTTAATCCTTACACTGCCCTGCGAGGGAGGGACAAGTTCCACTCCTACTTTGCATAGGAGAAAACCAGTGAGGAGGCTAAGCCTGATTATTTACCATTATCCCACACTGTCCTCCCCCGCAGCGATGATGCCCGCAGTCCCCGCCACAGGCTGGGGCTGCAGGTCTGGCCTCACCTGTGCTTTAGGCCGCTGGGCTCCTGCAGCCTCCGATCACACCTCTACTGCCGTGTCCCCCAGTCTCACTGAAACATAAGGCTCCTCGAGGGCAGGGATGAGATAACCCCCGTATCCTGCCCAGAGGCTGGTGTCTACAGGCCTTGAATCAATTATTTGTTGCATGAGTAAATGACACTTTAAAGGGAAACTGGGATTGCAGGTCTGAGGATCAAGCAGAGTCTATCATGGGCATTGTGCACAGTAGATAATAAATGATTTGGAGACATCTTCAAGAATGCTATCCGGTTCGAAAAACATTCTAGAATGTTCTCAGTTCCAGAAGCAGCTCTCCATCACCCAAAAGCGGATAGCTTCCACTTGTGAAGTGCTGACATGTTCCGTTCCCAGCCCCTGTGCTTAGCACTTTACATGCATCACTTCGTGGAATCCTCTCAACCAGACTGTGAGGTAGGTGTCAACCTCCATTTTACGGACGAGGAAACTGAAGCTCAGAGAGGGGAAGTAACTCACTCCCAAGTCACTGGACAGTAGAGGTGAGCAGGCCTTCAAACCTGGCTGCTTTAGAGAAGCTACCAAAATCTTTGACTTCTGGGCTAGTAAACAACATAGCCAAAATTAGAACCGTGATCTGACTGCCAAGTTCATCTCTCCCCGCCCCCAAATTTTCAGCCCTCAAAACATCCTCGGGCCGCCCTGGTCCAAACCCCCAAATCCTGACAGCTGACCCGGAGAGAAAATGGGACAGTCACCTAAAACCCTGGCCTGCCATTCAAGGAGCCCAGCACTGGGCCACTCCCCCCCAGAACCCAAACGCACTTGCTCTTCAGGGAACAAGTCAGCTCCCACACAAACACGAGACACGACGAAGACCTGACGGGGCCGAGCGCTGGCAGGCAGAGCACCGTGGGTTACGGAAACGAAGCGTGTCGCACACAAAACCAAACCACACGGAGCCACACCAAAGCCTGGTGTTCTCAGCTGTGTCGGGGCCGACCGAGGATCATCTCCCGGGCACGACTGGGCCGGGAGGAAGGCCTTCCTTCTCGTGGGCTTTTGCACCAGCCCAGGAGGTACCCGACGTGGGGGTCGCTTCCGAATCACCTTGAGAGGCCAGAATACAGACTGTCCCTTGCCTCCGCTGTCCCAGCCCTGACACCTTAATGGAAGACCCCTCCGTTCCCTCCTGGGTCATATTTTTGTTCCCAGGAAAGCAAACAGCTCTCACGGGCGTCCACGCGGCCAGGGGTGAGCCCACCCTGCCGGCCAAGACACCCGGGCACACGGCATGCTGCAGGCCTACCTCGCGCGCTGCAGTCCGAGCGGCCTTCCTCTCGGCCGGCTCGCCACCTCTCTGCAGCTCTGAGGGCTCAGCCTCCCTTCCCGGGAAAGGGCTACCCCGGGGCTCGCGGGGCCGGCTCTCCTCTGGGGTGTGGAGCTCTGTGGGTCTCTGTTCGGTGCTCAGACACCTGACCACGTCTGACGGTCTCAGGCAGCTCTTCTTAGAGATGGCGGGTCCACCCGGGCATCTCTCACCTGCCTCCTCCCTGTCTGCTTTCCTCGCACGTGCTCCACTTCCTTCTCGCCACGGCTGCCGCTCACCCTGGCTGCTAAAGGCGTCGCTAAGCTCCGAGATGACCCTGTCTGAACGCCCAAGCCTCGGCTGGGAGAAGCTATCCTCGAGGACCCCTGGAGGTGGCACGTGGGTACCACCATCTCCGCTGGCGTGGAGGGAGGTCTGGGCGCCGGGCGCCAGGGAGCAGGCTTTGTGCGGGGGAGGCAGGGCCAGCGGGGAGACCGCTGAGCGTGGGGTGGCCCGGGCCGACCAGCCCGAACGGGGGAGGCTGAGGGTGAGGGAGGAGCTGGGCCTCACCCACAAGGCCAGCGGTTCAGGGCTATAGACAGAAGCCTCTGGCAGAGGAGGCAAGGGTGGGGTCAGGGCCAGAGGCCGCCTGCTCGGGACTCCTACGGTCAGCGAGATCCACTCAGAGGTGACAGCGTGCATCTCAGGGGACAGGGCTCGGCGGGCGTGGGGCAGAGAAGAGGGGGCTGGCGTGATGAGCTTGCTGTGACCGGGAAACTTCAAAAGAAAAGGAGAGAGAGGAAAACAAAAGAAAGAAGCAAAAGGCACAAGTGTCAGCACAGAGAAGAAAAGAGGAAAATAATCACAAAGAATATATGGAGAGGAGTGAAATGGAGAGGAAGAGCGGGACACTCCGGTGTCCAAAAAGGAAATCACCTGCTTAGGTTGGGAGAGAAACTGGGATGTGGGTGCATGCGTGTGGATGCGCGGTGGGTGCAGGCGCGGGGAGGATGGAGACGCACGCGATACGGAGATAGGAGAAAGGGTCCCATCAGGGCAGGAACAGATGGTGCCAGCTGGTCTGCAGAATCAGACTCGTAAAGGGACACGCTGGAAGCTCCCCACCTCACCCCACCCCACCGCCTCTGCCAATGCAGCCTTGACCCAGAGCCATGAGGAGAAAAAGGTGGCCTGGTTGAACCACTGTGCTGTATACCTGACACTCATATAATACTGTATGTCAACTAGGCTTCAATAAAAAAAGTTTAAAAAGGCCTGCCATGGCTCTGACCCTTCTTGGGCTTTTATTCTCTCTAGGGGGGCTCAGCAGAGAGCCTTCCAGAGAGGAGTATGAGTAGCGTAGTCATCTCGCTTTATAGTTGTGCTTGGCTACAGTCAAGCGAAAAAATCTAGTTGAGTTCCACATGCTATGACGAAGCAGGGTGCCCTGCGCCTGGCTCACACCCTCTCCTCGAGAGATCATAGGGTCTGGGTCTCGCTGTGCAGGAAGCCCTGGGTCAGCCCGTCTCATGCTTTCTGCCAAGAACCATCTCCTGGGGGTCAGCAATGGCAGGTGGGAGAGGAGGAAATGATTAGAAGATGAGAGAAAAGAGGCACCGTCCAAGTGTCCCCAGGTCCTGCTCTCATTTCTCTGGCCATACTCCCTGTAACTTACCACTTATGGTCCGTCTGTTTCACAAGAAGTCACCCCACTGTGTCTCTCCTGAACCCAAGGTCTGATTTTTTTCTTGGCTTTGGGAAAGTGGGGATGGGTTTGGAATCACTTATATTTTAAAACAAGTTTGTTCACAGTTAATGTTCAGGGAAGCAAAGATCTTACGATGCCTATAAATCTACTTCTTTTCAGCCCAGTATAGACAGAGACACTGTAAGTCCCTTTTCCCGCCCGGTTCTTGATTGCAAAGAATACTCTGAATCCAGTCTATGTGTCTGAGGATGAGCACATGAAATTCTCTCTTTCAATCTTTGTCTTCTGCAGGCCAATCTTGGCCAGTAAGATGACTAAGAGAACCATACTGGCCATGGTATGTATGGGACGGTGGTGGTATCCAGACAACCAGCTTCACCCAGGAAGGGATGCTCCCAGAACAGAGTTTTGGACCAACGGATAATGGCACTTATTTCTCTCCCCCTCATCATCTTATTCCCAGAGCAATCACCTTAAGCACTTGCTTTCCCCCAAGATAATATTTCTCCCACCAAGTTCTTGAAATATGCCATTTGTACACATGAAAACAAACCCTGGTGTGTATACTCTGCACTGCTGCAGATGGTTCTTAATCACAGTGTTGCAGGACCACCCCCAGAGGGGCTGTGTGCTATTAGCACTGAGGTTTGTTGTGCTGAGTGTGAAAACCAGCGGCGAGAAGCTTAAGTACCTGAGGGCTTGCAGTAGCACTACGACTTGGGGAGGAGGAGAAAGGCAGGTCGATGTAATCCACGGGGTTCTTCACCAACGGCCGTTTGATCACGTCCACATAGGTGATGGGGAAGATGCCTTGCCGGGATGTCCCTGGGATCCTCCCTTCGTACCAGTTCTCGTCCACCTGTCGAAGCAGCGTGATCCTCTCGCCCTGCGAGACACAGAGAGGCAAGGGTCCTTGTCCTAGCAGGCCTTGGCACGTCTGAGGCCCCTGCCTGTACCTTGTGCTCTCCTGCATTATTTATTACATTCTTTGTTCAGAAAAACCTTCTTTGCTAGACCTGGATGGAATTTGTTATCACTGGGATGGAGATGTTAACAGCAGTAGAGATACCCGGAGGCTGTTAAGCTTGGTCTTTACATATTTTGGTAAAGGAGAAGGTCAGACTCATTCTCTCAAGCCAACAGGCAAAAGTAGTATTTTTGACTCATCTAATGCAAAATAGACAGATATACAATCTTCTTCTCTAAGGTAAAGGTTTTGGGGATTCTTTTTCTTTTTTTATGTAATTTTATTTTTTTCCTGTATTATTACAGAAAAATTAAAACATAAATATGAGGCAGAAAATCATCATTACCATAACATTATCACTTGGGGGTAACCATTGTTAATATTTTGGTGTAGATAATTCCATGTGAATTAGACTTGCACATACTTTTTTCTTATGAAAACTGAATATGCACTCTATTCCCTTTTCCAACTTGCTTTTTTATACTCCATAACATACAGGGAACCTCCTTATTTATCAAGAAATATAATTCTACATTTTTCCTGGCAGTGCACAGCTTAATGGCCCACTGCAGGATGTTCTACTGTACCTACATATAATGGTTTAATTCTTGGTCTCCTGATGTAGGGCAATTAGGTTGCTTCCAGTGTTTCTCTTTTCTATAAGCTGGCTCATTTTTTTCCAAGGCATAAGCTCACTTCCCTCAATCCTCAGTAAAATTAGTAACTTTAATAATACCTTCAGCCAGTAGAGACTTTTGGCATGTAAAGAGAGCGTCTGAATTCGTGGGAAGGACAGTGTCTCTGCACAGCTTAACTGTGTTCAAAATAAGCATGACTGGGCTTCCCTGGTGGCGCAGTGGTTGAGAGTCCGCCTGCCAATGCAGGGGACGCGGGTTCATGCCCCGGTCCGGGAAGATCCCACATGCCGCAGAGCGGCTGGGCCCATGAGCCATGGCCACTGCGCCCGCGCGTCCGGAGCCTGTGCTCCACAACGGGAGAGGCCATGACAGTGAGAGGCCCGCATACCAAAAAAATAAAAAAAAATAAGCATGAGTGCCTTGAAGGCAAGGATAACGCTACCATATCCTGCTCAGTGAGCCCCAACTAGATGCCACGTGTCACACTGGGGGCTTCACCGAGGCTGTTTCATTAAATCCTCTCACAGCAGCTCTGGAAGAGGGCCATTTATCTTCATTTTACATATGAAAAATCACAGCTCTGAACAATTATTTAACTCCCCCAAGGCCACACAGCTGATAACCTATGACTCTTGGCTTCAAAGTTTCTCAAACTTCTCCTGGACTTCCTTTTCTCCACATTAATGTTGTACCACCTAGTTAGAAACACAGCACTTCTCAGGTTACTAGGTGCTCGATAAACACTGAATACGGTTTATAAAAGAGGTAGCTCTGTGATTCCGGAAATCATGGACCTTTCATTAGTGAACTCAATGTAGGGCTTGTTTCTTTAAGACTTCATGGCAGAAGTCCTCCAACTGCCCTCTGTGTAATCCTTGGTGGGGCACGGAGCTTGGGGGCACGACAGCCTCACCACAATGGCCACCGCTGCAGTGCCCCATTCCCCACGATGACAGCGCCACCCAGCGGGGCCCCCTGGCGTGGGATGAGAGGGCAGCTTACCTTTCTGAAGGACATCTCTACTTGTGTATCGCCATTAAAGTTAAACTTGGCGATAGCTTCGCCATATTCCAGAACCTGCACTGGTGCCAGCTTTTTGGGCTGAGCCTTCTCAGCAGGAGGAAGAAGCTGAGAAAGGAAAAAAAGAGGCGAAGGAGAATGGAAAAGAGAAGAAAGCAGAGAAGTGAAAGGAGGAAACAAAACACAGCTTAAATGAATTGTGCTTTGGGCACGACCAGGCTTTTCCTTAGATAGAGAAAGAGCCAGAGTACCTCGATGTAGGTGCGGGGGAAGATCCCCACCCGGCCGTGGTGCTCTCCTTCATACCAGTTCTGATCGATCTGCTTATAAATGTACACGACGTCTCCCTTCTGCAGAGGAAGCTCCCTGTGGACAGAGGGTCGCAGCATCTTACCAGGTGTCCCAATGTGTGTAAGATTAAGATGCTCCTTCTTGTAGCAAAAGGAGACTTCGAGTGAGGTCAAAGGGGACAAGTTACAGAAGAGGCGGCTCCATGTGTGGATGCGAGAGCCCCACTATTCAGGAAACTGCAGCATATTTGGCATTTTTCCAGTCTTGTGGGATGAAGGTTAACTTTTAAACTGACAACCACTTGAAAGTGCTCAGACACCTTATTAGTTTGTTGTGGTTTCCCCAATGTATTTTTTGTCAATGCTGTCTTATGCTCACAATATTTATGCAACACACAGTGACGCACCCAGCAGTCTTAGCTGCTGTTCATTAATGAAAAGTGTTTCCTTCTAGATACTTTCACTACCCTCTTCTATGCCCTAGAAATGCATGCCTTCATTACCCATGACATTTAAATTACCCTCAAATTGTCTGTGACATACTGATATCCTTTTATCACTCTATCCGTTTAGCCATCCATCCACCACTCATTTCATTACCCATTCATCCATCCATCCATTATCATGCCGTAGAAATGCTCTGATATTAGGCAGATCTGGGTTCAAAACCCAGTTATACCATTAACCAGCTCTGGTACCTTGGGCAAGATACTTAATCTCTCTGAGATACTTTCTTTATCTGAAAATAGGAGCTAACTCAGAGTTGTTGGAGAATTCAGCAACAAACTACAAACAAAACACCTAGCATGGCGCCTGTTACACAGTTAACACTCAGTAAATGTTAATTCACTTGCTTTTCAACATGGAAAAGGGATCTTGGGAAGAAAAGTGGATTTTCCTTCAAATGTTCTTCATGCCCTTTTCCAACTTTTCCATATACATCCCTTTGTTTGCCTCAATAATATGTTAACCGCTAACCAGGACTCCATTTTAAAAATGGAGAGAGAAAGATAAATTTGAAGTAACACAAAAAACCGTACCTTGAAATTTTCTTGCATTTAAAAAAAAAAAATGGGGCTTCCCTGGTGGCGCAGTGGTTAAGAATCTGCCTGCCGATGCAGGGGACACGGGTTCGAGCCCTGGTCCAGGAAGATCCCACATGCCGTGGAGCAACTAAGCCCGTGTGTCGTAACTACTGAGCCTGCGCTCTAGAACCCGCAAGCCACAACTACTGAGCCCTCGTGCCACAACTACTGAAGCCCGCATGCCTAGAGCCCGTGCTCCACAACAAGAGAAGCCACTGCAAGGAGAAGCCCGCACACCGCAACGAAGAGTAGCCCCCGCTCGCCACAACTAGAGAAAGCCCACGCGCAGCAACAAAGACCCAATGCAGCCAAAAAAAAAAAAAAGAAAAAATGACCTAGATCTTTTCATTTGCCTCAAACCAAAAGCATGGAAAGACAGGACTCTGACTGCAATTTGAGGGGGTGTGCCTGCTTTGCAGTGTGCCAGGAAGTCCCACGGTACGTGAGGGATGCTGGCTAAACAAAGGGGCACATCTGGAAAACCACACAAAGTCAGCACTGTGCTGGATGAGCGAACAAGGCAGCCTGTGTGGGTCTTGCACTGGTAGGCAGGATTCTAACCCTAAAAAGGCCTGTGAAGGGGATCCGGGGCATTTGTCTCTGGAAGAAAGAAGGTCTTTGGCCAAATTCTTGCCATAGCCCTCCCTGGGGGAGTTCTGAATCCTCCCCTCCATTTACTCCCAACTGTGGACACACAGATGAGAATATCCACCCCTGCTGGAGATCTGTAGGCTCCAAACTCTGCCACCCTAAGTGACTCGCAGGTCACTTAGGCACATGGCAAGGTCTGGTGGTAACAAGGTTTGGGAAACAATAATATGATGTACTTTAGATCTTTTCTGGAGTGTCACCATGTACATTAGCACAGTGGAAGCCTGGAGAAAGTCCTGTGGGACAGAAACCTGTTTAACTTGGTTGAAACGAGCGCTCCCACAGAACACTTTTTTGCATAACATACTATGGAGGAAGACAGAACCCAGTGACTGGAGATGTTTAAAATATTCAAGTCTATGGGTCTTTTGTTTTCTCTTTAAAAAGTTTTATTAACTTTTCTTGGGAGGCAACGTGGTACAATGAAAGCACTGGCTCAGGAGGAAGGAGCCCTGTGCCCAGCATGAGCAATGCTGGTAAATGGTGATGAGTTCTGTCCATCTTAGCCTTCTCACCTGTTCTATTTGTGAGGATTTTAAAATGAAATCTAGCTAAATGTAATATCACAATACCGTTCAACGATTACATGGAACTTTCTCAATTCAAAGAAAGAAGAGGAAAAGGTACTTCTTGATTAAACTAAAAAATTAATTTACATAACTATTAAAAAAAAAAACCAGAGGTCTCTGGTTTAGAATAAAGGAGGGGGACACTTTTGCTACACTATGCAACATATCTTACAAGTATTACCTTGGCTGCCCTGCAAGAGAGACATTTTTATGCCCATTTTACAGATGAGGAAACGTGAGGTGGAGAGGTTGGTGATTTGCCCATGATCAGAGGCAATAAGTGGCACAGTCGGGATTCAAACCCAGGACTTCCTGACTCTAGAGCCCATAATCAACCCAGCACATTATGCCACCACCTCTCATTAGGTGACTAGCTAAAGCACTGGAGTAGACAAGCAAAGCCAAATACACCAGATTTGTGCCTAGGTTCTGGAAACAGTAGGCTAGTCACTCATTTTGTGTTGGAGGAGATCGGAACCACAGCTGAGCAGCCTCCACACAGCATTTCCCAGCGTCCAAGGATGGAGGGCTTTCCTTCCCCTTCCATCACCAGGACAGCAGGATGGCTGCTGTTCACTGCTGCCAACGAAAACTCACAGCCCATTTTAATCCATAATTAGATATGAAGTGAGCAAGTTCCTGTAGGAACCCAGTCATTTCTCAGATTTCATTCTACGGAAAATAGAAAGGTTTTCTGGTCATCTAAATGTAGGTAACATTGGCTAAATCGGCTAATTAGGTTTCTTTATTGAAAAACTTCTAGAGAGCCGTTAATATGTCAATAGCAAAGTCTCTCTTCAAGGAGGGGCAGGAGGTACAGGCACAGGATGCAGTGGTTCCCAGACTCATTTCTATGATGGAACGCTATTTGAGAGCCAGCGCTCTGAGGAACATACTTAGAGAAATGCTGGTCTCCTGTGAGTTCACATGAGTCTTTAATCTCTTGGAATGTTGCGGCAAAACTGGCAAAGTTATCTGCCTAGAGACCGGCTCTGGTTCCTTGTGTAGAGAAAGTCGGATCAGGCCGCCACTTAACGAAGCAAACCGAGTCCCTACATAGGAGGTAGCGGAGCAGCACAGAGGTGAGAGCCCAGGCTCTGACACCAGGCTACTTGGATTTGAATCCGGACTCCATCACTGACCAGCTTGGGCAAGTTCCTTAACCTTGCAGAACCTTGGTTCCCCCATTACTACAAGGGAAATAACAATAGCACCAACCCCACAGGGTTCCAATGAGGGCCGAATGAGTTAACGTTCGTAAAGTACTTTGAATGGTGGCTTGCACACAGTGAAATCTAAAAACTACTGTTTCTTATTGTTGTTGTTTTCTCCCACCACTCTTCTCTATGAGTGAACTCCTGTGTTTCAAAGAGGCAGTTAAAATAAATGAATATCGGGCTTCCCTGGTGGCGCAGTGGTTGAGAATCCGCCTGCCGATGCAGGGGACACGGGTTCGTGCCCCGGTCCGGGAAGATCCCACGTGCCGCGGAGCGGCTGGGCCCGTGAGCCATGGCCGCTGGGCCTGCGTGTCCGGAGCCTGTGCTCCGCAACGGGAGAGGCCACAACAGTGAGAGGCCCGCATACCGCAAAAAAAAAAAAAAATAAAAAAAAATAAAAATAAATGAATATGACTGGTGGCACTTACTTTAGTGTCTGAGCTTTAAAGTCAAACTTGGCTCTGGCAGGTCTCATCTAAACACAGGAAAACAATGACAAGTTAAAATCACAATTTATGTATAATGAAAAGGACACACGTTTACAAGTTTCCGGAAAGCAAAGCAGAAAAATCCACCCTAACCAGTTTACTCTGGTGTCGAAATCGGGGCAGAAATCTACTTGTCTGACCTTAGCGGAGGACTACATGGGCGTTCAGTCAGCTACGCCACGTGTGAGGATCTCCCTATGGAGGGGCAGATTTGGGGAACAGATGGTTAGAAAAGTCCTAAAGTTGAAATGCTGGTCCCCAGGGCTGACACCACTATTGAAAAAACAACAACAACAAAAACCCAGCCAGAAGTCCTGAGACATCCCTTCTCTACCGTCTTAGTCTTTGAGGAACATGTTCCCTTTGCCTGACTTAAATCATGACCTGCAAGTAAATGAACCCTGAATGACTTCTCACATCACCTCCAACTCCACATATTTCTCAAGGTCCGTGAAATCACCCAGAAAGCCAGATAGGGCGAACCCTGAGCTCATGCTCTTCCTCCACGGCTTCCATTCTTGTTAGGTAGCCCTCTCCTCCGAGACCCCCCCCCCAAGCCTGGAAGTCATCCACAGCCCCCATCTCCACTTCCTCATCGAGCCTGTCATTAAGTCACGCCAACCCTCCCTCCGTCCCTTCCACAACCCCACTCAGGTCTGACCTCTATATCCCACAGGCACAAAGCTTCCTTTGACTTCAGTTCTCTTCACTCTAATCTACTGTCACTCAGGAGCACAAATAACATTCCTCAAATACCTCTATCACATCTCCTCCTCGCTTTGAAGTTGGCCCAGTCTCTCAACTGTCCCTCAGATCAACTCTCAATTCCTGAGGTGGGTTAAGGCCTTTGGGTCATTTCCCCCCACTCGTACCTAACCGCCTTTATCTCCTATGACACTTTTCCTGTCCCAGTCAGGCAAATCTACTTGCTGCACCTTGTCTAGACACCCCTTCTCTGTCTGGAATTTCTTCATCTCCAATTCCAACAAAGAGAGCAAAAGGTTCCCTTTTACTTACCATGTTTTATTTGTACATCTTTCTTCCCCACCATTAAAAGCGGGGAATTTTTTTAAAAAAAGAAAGACAGAGGGGAGAAATCATGAGAGAGAGCAGTTTACGGCTGCCAATATGATGCTGCCCCAGCCATAAGCAGCTCCAACCTTTTCAACCGCTATAACTTTCTGGTATAGGGAAACAACGTGATAAAATTAAATTACATACTTCCTCTTCAATATTAGAAGGCATGGACAAAGCAGAGGGGAAGAATGGGAGACTCTATGTGAGGAAAAAAATGGTTTTTAGAAGCTTCATCAAGCTTAGTTTTAGATCCTGATCCCTTAGTGAAAGGCCCTGAATTTCCAGGTTCCTCAAGCTGGGGTCTTATGGGGTCTTCTTTAAGGCCATGAATTCTCCACAGGAATTTTTTTTTAATTTTGCATTTTCATGTGATGTTTCCATCTATCTACAATACATATTAGAAGTCAACTGAATGACGACCTTATAATCAATGTCACAGATTTCAATGCCTGCCTGTGACCAAAGAGCATAATTCAACAGTTGTAAGAAAAGAACAAATGTGGAGTTAATGATAAACGACAAGTTCACAAGAGAAGGCCAAATGACCAACGTTTTAAGCACAAAAATTTCAGTGATTCCAATTTTAAAAAGTGGGGGGTGGGGGGCTGGTTGACAGCCAGCTGTAAAGCTGTATGAACTTAAAAAAAATTTATACCAAAATAGCACGATATTCACACTCTGAGCGGCAACTGAGTTCAGGCAAAATTATATCAACCATCGATTAAATTAAAACCCAACCATTTGATGAATAGCCAGTGGTGCCTCTGTCACTCAAAAGATAGAGACATGAATATTAATCAGTTCTCAATTAAATTTATAATTATTAAATAAAAATTGTAATAGGTGTACAGTTTACTATTTAATTTGTAAATTGGCTTAGGTCAACCCAATTGGGTTGGTGAAAATTTTTTTTCATCAAAGGGAATCCATACATTATTCAAGATTGAGAAACACTGATTCCACTGAACTCTTAAGACATATTATATGAGCCATATTGCCTATACAAAGCGTCATCTCCTTCTTTATCTTCCTCCATCCTCCTGAGGCTGAATCTATCTTTTCCTCCTCTGGTTCCCAAGGCATTGTGTTACTTACTACAACAGAGGTAACTGTTCCGAGGGTGCCTCTTCCACTAGACTGCCAGCTTCCCAAGGGCACAGTCTGAGTCTTGTTTCTGTCCCCTCACAGGGTCCTGGGCAAATGAGTGGTCATCCAAATTCTACTGAATGGTACAGAAGTACATCTACATAGCCTGGTGCACCTGGGACTCATTGGTCTTTATTGTCCCACGCCTGTCAGTCGACATCTAGGGCAGTGATTCTCAAAATGTGGTCCCTGAACCGCTCAGAAATGCGAATTCTCAGGCTCCGCCTCAGAATCAGAAACTTGGTGGATGGGGCGCAGCAACCTGTATTTTAACAAGCATCTAGGGAATTGTGACACACTTAAGTTTGAGAACCTCTGCTCTAGAAGGGAGGCAAGGCAGGTTAGGCGGAGTTTGCCTGCCTCTGTCCATGCTTATTGTGCCCTGGTTGCATTTCATTTGCACGTATTATCTACACGTGGGGTAGGCAGCCCTAGGGTGCCTTTGCATGTTCCCATCTTCTCCATCACTCACAACCAGGTAGGCCTGGCAATGAGGATAACCCATCACTAGAGCCTTCAGAACAGGGTGGTATGGTATTCAGGAGCTGGAATGCTGAGGGCTGGCGGTTGTCCTACACTTGCATCTGAGTAACTCCTGCTAATTTCTGCCTCCTCCTTATTACATTTCATTTTTCTCTATCACCTTAGAGTCTCTTTCCCCTCCCCAGCTTTCCTTCTTCTAGTCTGGTTCCCCCTTTTCTCTCTCTGTTACAGAGAGAGAAAAGCTGTTTCTTTAAAAAAGAAAACAAAACCCAAACCATTTGATGAACAGCCAGTGGTGCCTCTGTCACTCAAAAGATAGAGACATGAATATTTAATTGGCTATTACACTGAACGATTATACAACTGTATATACTTTGGTGTCACTGCCCCATTTTCCCAATCCTCCCCAAGCCCCAGACACATAGGCTTCCCTGAAAGGAGCTAATCTTCAGCAGGGCTACTTAAGGATCACATGGCAAAACAAACGCTGGTGCAAGATGCAGCATCTGGCCAGCACAAGAATTTCAATATGTTGACCTTCACGCAGGAGGCCAAGGCCTGGATAAAATCACTTCAAAGGCTTGTACTTCTTTGTTCCTTGTATAATATTGTTTCATAATTTCGGCTGAGCAATGTCAAAATTAAGGCAACAAAGGAAGTCTCTCTCAGAGAGCTCTTACCCTCCATGGCTTACCCTAACTGCAAAACGGTTTGGCTTTCAAAATTCCTCAGTGAGGCTTCAGCTCTACTGAACACTTCAGTCAATTAAATCGTCGTAGGATACCAAGTGGCAGTATTGCATGTAATACAAGTTTCACTAAACCATCTCTTCAAAGAAGAACCTCTTAATTGTCCATACCATAGCTACTAATGCATATGAACTAAGGTACAGGTTTCTAAGCAAAGTGCACAGGCAACACAGTCTCATGATAAAATGCAGATGGAGAAGACCAGACTCATGAAGGCAGCCGATGCTCTAAGGCATGCATTCAGGTTGTGCGCCAGCAGATCCCGGTCCCGCAGCCAGGCATGCTTGGACATACAGAGCACAGGACATAATGGGAATCATGTCCACCGACCAGCCAGAGAAGAGCCAAAGCAAGCCTAAGGGAAGCCAGGATGACAGATGCTGTTTGGAGAGGTAATTTGGCCTACAGAGGGCAATGCCGAAGGAAGGCAAATATTGCTTTGGGTCAAGCAGCAGATCGAGGTGACCAAAACAGACCTCTGACCCAGATTTCCTTTTTGCTGTATCGTCTATATTGAGGAGGTCCCCAAAGCGCTCATTAGTGATAAATTGATGGTGCGTCGGAATGACGCCCGTGTGGCGTCGAGCTGCAATATCGGCTTCTTCTTGCTCACGCTTAAGTCGTCTCTGGTCCGCTAAAAGTTTCTGCCATGAAATTGCATAAAATGGGCTGTGAATCATCTGGTCCAGGGTATTGGAAAACTGCTAACAAAAACAGCTAAGGAAAAAGGTGCTGGGTCAATAGGGAGGAAACAGATGTTGGAGGGGCTTTATGGCCGCAACTGCAAGGTTCCCGCTGTACCCACCCATGTGCGCTCTGTGTAGGGAGGAGACAGCGCTGCAGGGAGAAACCGGGGGAGCATTGGGATGCGGGGAATGCTGGGTCCCGTACAGTTACGCTGTCTGCAGACTATCTCCCAGCTCAGCCAAAAGCCTCCTGCCTCCTGATACAAGGCGGCCAAGGCCAGGGCATCCAGGGGGTCCGTCCGGGGCATTCACGAGCATGCAGCAAGGTGGGAGGCTGGAAGTGCTATCCTTCCCTCGCTCAGGCAGTGATGAGTTCCCATAGCGGGACCAGGGCTGGCTGGTTCCTCCTGCTCAAATCAGGCTATTAAAACAGCTGTGGGCTTTTACTGTGTGGTTCTATGGCAAGCAGGTCATCTTTGTGCTTCCTATTCCTGCTACTTTATGCTCAAGAGAGTAGAGATACCCATTTCAGAAAACGTGGCACCCCCTTCTCCTAGGCCAGCCAACCCTTCCTCCGAGGACAACTGTTAGGAGGCCTCAGCACATGCACCAAAGGCTATTTATGTGCCTGACAGAAAACATCACTTACCTTGTACTTCCTACTTAACTATTTCTTCCTTAGGTGAAATAACACTGAGTTTAAGGAATGAGGTAGACTATAAATATAGGAGATAAACTAAGAATAATGGTACCTGGGTTTAGAAGAAATATTCTCTCCTAAATTAAGGAAATAGTCATCTATTTCTATTTTTAAAGGCCTTTTAAAAGAATTAAACAATGTTCCATTTAACTAAATGTCTTCACTGCCTACCGAAAGGACCCTATGGAAGAGAATTTTAATGTGTTTTCTTCCTCCATACCAATCATACCTTCCTGGGATTAATATTCTTTGCAGGAAAGCATTGATGAGAACTGATCATTCTCAATAAAGCATCAGTCTTCTCCCAGCAGGTAATTAAATGCCTTAAGTGACACCTAGCCCCAAAGGACGGTGGGCCCATTTTTCTATCCTTCTCCAGGGTCTACCAGTAATAAAGCAATAACTCGTCAAACGGCTGTAGGATTTCCAGTGCTCAGGTAAGTTGTGGTAAAGATTAAATGAGAAAAGACGTGAGAAAGTGCTTTGTGAAGCACGGTAGAGCCCTGGTTTCCAGCTCTGCCTCTGGTACAAGGTAACTGGCTATGTGGCCCGGGGCAAGCCACTGCCCTGTGGCAGTCCATTCCTGGATAAAACAAGGGAATTGCCCAGATGACCACTAATGTCCCTTCCAGGACTGACAGGCTCTTGTTTTCTGAAATGCCATGATCATCAATGTTAATAGTAAGCCACTCGCATGGAAAAATGCCAGGACTGGCATTCCCTGCGCTGGGACATGTGAGTTGTTTCTGTAGCAATGGGAATGGACAGATGCAAATGGAGCAGAGCTCCCTACCCAGTGTGTGAATCTGACCTCAGCAAATCCATCATTCCCATAGTTGAAACACATAAGCCAAAAAAACAGGTATAAAGACCCAAGGATCTGTGAGCCAGCATTATTCAAGAAACAAGCTGCTCACCCTCGGAACTGCTAAACCAGCAAAGTAAAATCTGCTCCCCATGTGGTAGGCAAGAATTCTATCACAAAACCTTCCATGTTGGATGCTAGGGTTTATACGCCTGAAATGGAACGTCACCTTCCCTCATCATAGCAGGCCAGGCTTCGATAGGTAGAATCTTGTATCTCAGTGACAGTGATAAAAAGGAGTCTGTTCTGTGGCCAGATGGACATCCATTGTGAGTTTTTCACCTTGTTACCACAAATAATTCCATCCGTCAAATGCTTCCTCCTGTTTCTTTTCACAGACAGGCGCAAACGTCTTACTGAGCACTGTCTGTATTGTGCCCAGAGAAGGGCAGAGCTGTGGTTTTATTTGTTCTTTGTCTCTCTAGCTGGCAGCAATAATTGTTACCCTCCAGCTCTCTTCAATGTCAGCCTTACCCTAAATGCTTAAGGAAAATCCCCCTAAGCTCTGAAACCAACTCAACAAAAACAGCACAACACAGAAAAAGGGCTTCAGACTTTACAGGGTAAGGGACAGAGTTGTAGACACATGAACACCTTCCCTTGCTGCCACCAGGTTCAAAGCAATTCCTCCATCTCTTCATTGCAAGAAAACACTCATCAGAGCTTGTTTAAGCTATAGGACCCTTTCTTCCGGGAATGCGAAGTCTAGAAAACACGCCTCATCATAAAACACTTCATCACAACAGCAGCTTGTGATTTTGCCCATTTAGCTTATGTGCAGAACTACCTCCTCCTAAATCCCAAGAGAACGCGTTCCTTTCCCGGCCCCGTCAGTCAGATCACTGCAGTACAGACATTTCGGTAGCTGCAGGACAAGGTCTATAACCTGAAGCTCTGGGGGAGAGGGTTTATCAACGTTTATTGGGGTATCTCTCTTCTTCTGAGTTAAAGGCAACTTCTTCAAACTGTTTTTATAAAATGTATCATGGGCGTTATTCTTTTTGAGTTTCCTCTTTCTCCTCCTGCACGTTTCTCAGCATGAACTGTGCTTTGTGCCAACAGAGGATGGATTTCCCTGGAGAGTAATAAGGCAGGGGTTAGGGGGAAGGACTCTAGGTTCCCCTTAAGAGGCACTGAATGCAGTGGTAGGCAACCTCTTTCTGAACCTCCCGGGCAGATCTGGCATTTGGAACTTAGCACCTTGGGGAAAATCAGTCCTACTCTTTGGAAAAGTGGACTAAAAGAGGAGTGATTGAGCTCATGTCATATAAAAAGTCACCTGTGAAAACCCCAATGGTTGTTTCTAACTGCTAGGCCATGTCACCTCCCTGAATGTCTACTTCCTTCATATTTTTATCTGCACAAGAGCTAAGAGATTTCATAGGGGGCGATTACCTCTTTATCATCATGACGTCTTCGAATAAACTCTTCTGTGGATTCCAAGTAATCAGCTGGTATAAAATGCCTTGGTGATTCTGAATCTTCAAAACAATAAAGTAAAGTTAAAACAGGCAAAGATTTAGTGGGAAACCAGATTGGGAAAAGATTTCACGTTTCATCCATGACAAATATCAAGTTTGTACCATCGTTGTTTGGTGGTCAGTATTCAAATTCTGAAGGAAAAAAAACCCAAATGCCCTCTCTCCCGATTTTTGGATTTACTTGTGAACTAGTTTCATACAAAGAAAACTAACCAGAGGCAAAAGGTGAGCAAAGAGAGGACCGTCTTTGAAAAGTGTCCCTATTAAGAGGCGTGCAGGATCTTACAGGGACACACACTGTACACTCACACACACACACACAGGGCCACCGAGAGAGGCTGCCTCTCAAAAAACCTCAGCGTGAATCGGGATTGGTGTGAACTGCAAGGGGTTCAGGAGTTCAAATGAACAAATTTCTCAGATGAGCTAAACGGCCAATTTTTCTTTCGAAACAGAGTTTGGTGGTTAGTCTAAATGACATGGGGGGGATCTGTTTTTAAAGAAGTGCAGCCACTATGAGCCATGATTAATTGCCAAGCAAAACAAACAGAAAACAAAGGACGGACCAGAAAATGGGCACCAAGGTCACACGGGAGGAGGGGACAAAGCAAGCAGAGTGGAGAGATGGGTGAGGTGAGACTGGGCAAATACACAGAAGGCCACCTCCGAGGGACGGTCCAAGTTCACTTTGGGGGTTGTTGTTCCTGTCCAAGCTGTGGTCTGAGTACGGCAGAGAGTTCCCATTACTAAAGGCCGTCAGGCAGACCTCGGGGGCCGCGGGTCTCCCCTGAGGGGGCTCTGAGATCCGGCTCAGCCTGGCCATGGTGTGCCGGGAAGACAGGCGTCTAGGAACCAGGGGCCTCCCCCCGGAGAGGGGCTCGTCCTGATGGGGCTGAGACCCCCTGGGGGGATCTGGCTTCTGGCCCGAGAAGTCCCCGGGACAAAGCTGTCTGAGGGGATGCTGGAAGGGCTTTTTCAACCGGAAAGGGAGGGGGCTCATTAGGTAGACGTTCCTGAGGAGTGTGCCCTTGTCCCCCCTGGGATCCGGGCGCCAGTCGGGCCGCCGGGAGGTCTGCTGCTCGTGCCTACGGATGGTGGTGAAGCGCGTGGAGGAGGCCGGGCAGGTGCCCTTGCACTTGTTGAGGCGGTGTTTGGGAAAGTCTCCGTGAACGCTGCCGCTGCTGCCCTCTCGGCTGTCGCTGGAGACGTTTGAGCAGCGGTCCAGCTCGTCCGAGCAGGTGGAGAGTGGCTCGGAAGGCACGGGGCCCCTGAAGCCCAAGGTGGGGTCCGCCATCCGGCTACACGCTGGGGAGGCGTAGCTGCCCCCAGGGTTCAGCCCGCCCGCCTCCCTGGGCCGGAGCTTGGTTGACTCCAGGAGGGACTCAGCCGAGCGGGCAGAGGTCAGGCCGCTCCGGGCCAGCATGGGTGTGGGGGACTTGCTCAGCCGGCCGGACAGGTCCAGCGACGGCATGGACCGGGACCGCTGAATCAGCTGCTCGAAAGCTGTGATGCGGGAGGAGACGGTGTGCTTGGGGACGTGCTCCGAGCCTTCCTGGCTGGGGCCCAGCTCGCCCCTGGCCAACGCCAGGCTGCTCCTCTCGAAGTGGGAGGCGAGATCCCGCACACTGGAGGAGGAGACGGACCCCAGGAAGAGGCCGGCCCGGTTGATCTGGTGCATGTCTCGGTAGAGCATGGTGAACTGTGGGCCAGCTTTCCTCAAGAGTGGGCAGGGCCTCCTGGTGCCGGTGCTGTACTCCTGCAGGCTCATGGTGCTGCTTGACCTGCCGTCGTCGTCCCGCCGGGAGCGCACGAGCAGGTTCTCCGCGCTGCCCCCCACTTGCAGGGGGAGGCCTCTTTTGGAATCATTCAGAGGAACCGAGACACAAAGGTTCTCACAGCTCTGAGCCTTTTCCGATGGCAACAGGACGCTCTTCTGATCCTGCAAAAGAGCGCTGGGAGCAGAGAGCCTGGGTTTGAATTTGGAAGGGAGGATTTCCGAAATGCAGGCTTTCGCAGCGGACAGGGGTTTCTTGTGCTTACACCCGGGGCCTAACACACTGCTAGTGTGAACCGCTCGGCTATGAACTGAAGATGAAGAAATCATGTGAGCATTCCCACCTTTATGATCCACTGGAAAGCATGCAGAATAAAATAAACAGACCCATTAGGTTAAAGCTGAAAGCTGCTACAAAAAAAAAAAAAAAAAAAAAGAAAAAGAGAGGTAACATGCTCATTTGTCATAAGGGGTTTTTTGGTTTTTGTTTTAATTTCCAGTCGACGTCCGGAAGCAAAATAATCTGTGCTGCAAAGCAGGTGCAAAGATGCAAAGAAAAATGGCCACCCTGCTAGAGTTAGGAAAAGCTCAGCTAATTTCTAAGAAAAGGGAATCAGAACAAAAAAGAGAGAGATGCTTCAGGGAGAGCAAGGTTGGGTTTCAAAGGAAGGGAAACTATTCATACCAGAAAGAAAAATGGCCGGTGAGAAACTAGGGGAGGGGACTAGGAGGGCTCAGTGGCCTGGAAATGGATCTCAACAAGTCAAAACTTATCCCAGTAGCTGGAGGTTCGCCCTTGCTGCCATCACCCCAGGAATGGGTGTGGATGGGCGAGAGATATCC
Organism: Kogia breviceps; assembly: GCF_026419965.1. Taxonomy (NCBI): domain Eukaryota; kingdom Metazoa; phylum Chordata; class Mammalia; order Artiodactyla; family Physeteridae; genus Kogia; species Kogia breviceps. The sequence goes on along the minus strand of NC_081311.1, from coordinate 32,690,735 downwards.
TGATAGCCGTGCGGATGGGCGAGAGGCCTGCAGGCTTCGCCCAGTTACCTTTAGTTGAGGCCGAGCTGGATGGCCTCTTGAGCCCACTCAGGCCCTGGAGAGGGATATCTCCTCCTTCCAAGACGCTTTTATAAATCTGCCTCTCATTCTCCAAGCTGGTAAGATCCCCGGGAGCCCCATCTGATTCCCTCTTCACCGCGTGGAAGTTGGAAGAATATACACTGAGAACAATGAAATTTTAAGAGAGAGAAGAAAAAAAAGAGAGAGTAGGATTTAGTATTTTTAACAGTTTTCTAAAAAGCACGTTACCAGCTGAGGACAAGGAAACACACTTCCTGGCATCCCAGCCAAGCACCGTCCCTTCTAAAGGGCGTTCTTATTTAGACATGGAGCTCTACAGACAAGGCAGGCCCACAGGTGCCCCGGGATGCTCAGGAATCGTGTCTAAACAGCAAGGTTCTCTATTTGAGATGACTGCCTTGTGTTTTAAAAGAATAACTCTGAGAAACACGGCCTGGGGATGGAGGGCAGGAGGGGGGCCAGACAGGAGGAGTTTCTGGGGGCCCATTGGTTGCACACAAGATGGGACAGTCGAGGACATGAGTGGAGCTTCTGACATGTTGCCAGCCAGAGTTGGCCATTTCAAGTCCACCACCTGGATTATTTTTTCTGAGTTGTTCCTCACAAGTGCTTTGACCAATGGAGCATTAAAATCAACAATGAAAGGAAGTGGCCCAGCTGCCTTGGGTCTCCAGGAAAATCAGCCCTCAGGTGCAACCTGAAGCTGTGATTCTAGGTATTCTTATCCCATCCACTGCTTTCAAAATTTGTATTCAGCACCTTATGACATGTATTATGAGTATAAACGATTGCTTGTTTATATCCTTCATTTATTTTTTATCTTGTTGAAAGTCTAGGTATTTTTGCAAGTTACCACAAATCCTTTTTGGAATGAGGTGGGGCACAGAAAAAATTAAGAGCGCTTACTCGCTGAACCCTCCCCCTCCCCTCACTCCAGTTTTCTATGCCCTCCCCCACCAACACACTGACGTGGGCATGCTCACACGCGTGTGCTCACACACACTCAGATCAGTGATGACCCCTTTCCCACAAAAGCACTCAGGCTCCTGCTAGGCTGCTTTTCAGTTCTAGCAAATTCCATCTACCGGTATCAATATGGAATTTTTCCAGCTCTAAAGATGTAAACATCTTGATGAAATTACTTCATCCCAATAGTTATTATGAATATTATCAAGTGGAAAGAAAAGTTTAAGGAATTACAATAGTGAACACCCATATACCACCCCCAACCTAGATTCTACAAGGAACGCTGGGCTGCATTTGCTTCCTCATACATCTGTCCGTCTCTTTCCTTCTATCCATGCATCACCATACAATCATTTTTTATACTTCCCGCAGACTCTGGGTCCCCAGAGTGACACACAATGACGGCAACAGCAGCCGTACACCCTGCTTGGTGAGATGGCCTATGTGCGGGGCACTGTGCTAAGTGCCCGATGATCATTCTCTCTTTAATTGCCACGAACGGTACTACTTTCCCCATTTTCAGATGAGGACGAAGCACTGGGAGAGTCAGGCACTCATCAAAGCTGGCACAGTCAGCGGACGGGTGGCACTGGAACTTGAACCTTGTCGTCGGGCACCCCAGACGGCACTCTCGGCCGCTCTAACATTTCCTACCACCTAGGAGGCAGCACCTTCCAAGAGCCCAGGCTCGCACAGCATGGGGAAACAGGGCTGAAGAATGCTGGAGCTCCGTGTACGTCATCACTGCTGAGTGCCACCTGCCACGAATGTACCCCCGGGACAAGCGTATCCAGAGCCAGGAGTCAGAAGTGGAAAAGAGGTGGAAATTCTGTGGTAGGACAGGCAATGTCTCCACCTCAAAGTAGTCAAGTTCCCCGGAGCAATTCCATTGCTTCCAGCACTGGTAACACCCCCTCTCTCCCAGTCACCACCACTTCCTGAGCTCTTGCCATGTGCCCGCCACTGCTTTAAGGGCTTCACGTGCTCTATTCAGGGGACTGCCAGGCTGTCAGGGCTCTCCCAGGCCCCTCCTCATTATCTCTGGCCTAGGTCAGGGGGTCAAATCTCTTCCCCTTTCCTCAGCCAAGACAGGAGAACATTATTGGGCATCTAAGGGGAAAGAAAACCAACCCTCAAAGCTGAGAACAAAAAGCATGTGAATGATGGGAATTCCCTGGTGGTCCAGTGGTTAGGATTCCACGCTTTCCCTGCCGAGGACGTGGGTTCAATCCCTGCTCAGGGAAGATCCTGTGAGCCCAGCGGCATGGCCAAAAAAAAAAAAAAAAGGCATGTGAATGAAGTGAGTCTACACGCAGCCCTCCAGGGTTTGTGTCTCAGAGAGAGACCTCTGGAAAGGTTGGGATGGGGGAAACACTCTTTATTTGCAGGCGCCCATTAGACTATCTCAGCCATGAGTATGCTCAATAAATATCTGTGGAATGAATAAAATCTCACATTTTCTGAAAGTAAAAATTGGCACATATGATCTGATTAAGGATATGCTTTGATTTTCGAAATTATGTGTTTAGAAATTCTTGTTTTTGTTTTTTTTTTGCGGTACGTGGGCCTCTCTCTCACTGCTGTGGCCTCTCCCATTGCGGAGCACAGGCTCCGGACGCGCAGGCTCAGTGGCCATGGCTCACGGGCCCAGCCGCTCTGCGGCATGTGGGATCTTCCCGGACCGGGGCACGAACCCATGTCCCCTGCATCGGCAGGCGGACTCTAAACCACTGCGCCACCAGGGAAGCCCTAGAAATTCTTTTACAAGTATAAGGATTATATCACATTCACTGAGGGCTTCTAGCTCCTGAAATCAGTGACCACGGAGTCATCGGAGGGGTGGAAAGAGAAAAACTACAGGGAATTAGGATGGCCTGAGCTCAGGCTGGCTGTCCTTACTGGTGCCCGCCTGGTCCCTGCTGGGAGGTGCCCACTCTCACCCGCAGGCTCTGGGACAATGGCTGCACCCATGCTGCTTCTGGCTCCTCCGCTTTTGCCTGCAGGTGGCATCCACCGACGCCACCCAGGTTCTGATTAATAAAACCCGTCACCTCTTGCTAGAGAGCTGGAGGACCCCTAAAGGTGACTTGCAAGGTTGTGGCACTATCTGCCAATTTAAATAAATGTAAACTCTTCTAAACCGGCTTTAAGTTTGAATTTCACAATGAAAAACAAATCTGTCCCTTTTCTAAATTTCCCCTTCACGGTCCACCCTCTTCTTTTTGGTTTCATTTTCTGATTTTGTCCTTCAGTTTAACCACGTTTCTCCTTTTTTTTGTACAACCTCAACTAAGATCCATGCATAGATGTCCTTGAGGCTCACCGACCACCAGACTTTTGTGGAGGGGACAGTCTCTAAAGCCCTGCTCACCTTGGTCTGGGGTTACCAGATCTCCCTCGGCACTGGGGGAGTGCCTGACGGCAGTTTCTATTCTGCTGTCCTTCCCCTTGAATTGCCTCAGCCTCAGTCAGAACCTCCCACCCAATCGCCCCAGTTCCTCCTCACTTTGCTTGGTGCCGACTCTCGGGCGGTAACCAGCTGCCTGACCCCATACCGCCTCTACCGCACCAGCTGTCAGAACCTCCCTCCCTCCAGCCACTACCCCACCTCTGGCTTTACTCCACCCGTTATCACCATTTTTTCCTGCTTCCCCACCAAAACAACAAACCAGCACTCAGGAAACCTCTCAGAATGGATCTGCACTAGCCAATTGTTTTCTTTCTGATACCAAAGCCAACATGCTTTTTCCCCACGTGTAACACTTTGCAACTGAGGAGGTCCTTGTTTCACAACAGTATCTAAAAGCTCTTGACCAATGTTTTTTCATATATCATCTCCATCAGACCTCCTAATGTTGGAAAGATGTATCATTTGTCCCACTCTCCCCAAAACCGAGGACCAGAGGGGTGAAGGCATGTGCAGAAGGTCACAGACTTCCTGGGTCTTTGCTGTGTTCAAACAGATCAGAGAAGATGGGAAAATGAGCCAGGCTGATGCAGAAAGGCCCGATCAGGACTAGGAGCCACCGACTGCTTCACAAAACAAGTCAAATTCAGAAGCTCAGCCCTCAGTAGCCTGAGCTGAGCTGTTTTTGGTTCGGAAAGAGCAAGCCGGGGTGGGGGACAGTGCGGAGAACTCACCCTCGAGCTGAGATGCAGAGCTGGCTGCTGAGTTTCAAGGGGGATTCAGTAAAAACACACTCACTGAAAGGATACAGTGAGAGAAGGGAGCAATCATCTTAGGCCCAACTGTTTCAATCACGCTACCAGGAGGGCTCTGGAGGAGACAGGCAGGGTCCTGGCAGGCTGTGATCCCAGCCCGGCTCCAGCGAGGAATGTGATTGCTGAGGCAAACCCACTCTGCTTAAAAACTTGGAAACAGTCTGGTTCTCTCAGCCTCAATTTCTTTCATTTGCAAAACTAAAAGGTGCAAAGAGACTCTCCATGAAATCCACGCTCGAATCTGTAATCTATGTAGATCTTTCTTTTGAGTTCCAGACACAGACACTTAACTGCCTTCTAGACATCCTCACCTACATGGTCCTCAGGCATCTTAAACCCAACCTGTCCCAAACCAACCCCAGCCCTGTTCCTCTGTCTTCCTTCACCCAAGCCAGAAAGCCAGGGGAATCGACCCCCTTCTCCCTCCCCTTGCTCCCCAGACCTAAGCAGTCACCAGGTCCTGCTTACTCCCTGCCCTTGACACAGCTCACATTAATCTTCTGCTCTCTCCCTCCGGGGACTGCTCATGGCCATTCGTCTATACCTCTGCAGGAAGCACGTTACCACTCCCCGAGCCTGCAGCCCGGACTCCCTCCCATCATATTTGCAAATCGCTGCCAATGATATTTCTAGAGAACATCTCAATTTGTCATTCCACTGCTGATTTTATTCATGCCACAAATATTTACTCAGCACCTACTAAGTGTCAATCACTCTCCTAGGTGGAGATTCAACAGAGGACAAAACAAAAAATTCCAGCCTCATATTCACCGTTTAAAACCATTTGGCATTTTCAGGGGAAAAAAAAAAAAAAAAAAGAGAAAGTAACTGTTTCTAGACTTTGGGGAAGGGAGTATAGAAAATCTTAAAGCCTTTTGTACCGCATGAAAGAAATGTTTTGTATTTATAATGTAATAATGCTACTGTCATTGAATTTTTATTTGCTGCTGCTCTATAAAACCTTTCTTTCATTCTCCCCCAAACAGAGGTGCTCACTCCTTTTTGGGTCCCATCATTGAATTTACCACACTGCATTCTGATTGTCATGTACAAGTGTGTAATTTCCCAATGACACTCTGAGCCCCTTGAGGCCAGGCAGATTATCTTATGAATCATTGTATGCCTGATGTCTAGAACTGTTGTTCACCAAATACATATTAGCGGAAAAAATGATTCTATGAAATTACATGCCTACAAGCACACAGATTTCTGACATTTTTAAGGCCCAGGGGAGTCTCTAATCTTTCATGTAGCTCTTCAGGTAATGATTTGTGTTTTGATCTTACATTGGATTAAGGAAATAATGTTTTCTCTAGTGGACCATCACCATTTCGGAAAGAGCAGCTTGTTCTTGAGCGCCACCTGCTGGCCAAATAGAGTAAAGCTCCTTGGTTAGGCAAAAAAATGTATTCGTGCCAATCAATGACGAAGTGATAAGTCATGATGAAAATACACCTCTGACTTATAGATCTGATAACTCCAGGGAATTAAATTCAAAATGGGACATTCACTATGATTACAAGTATGAAAGATATATTTTTTGAGAGGAAGGACTGATGTTGTATTAGGATATTGGGGCAATGGGTGAATTTCTTCCTTTCTCTTCCCAGGTTCTTCTAATATTGTGATATGGAATCATGCTAATAAAATGCTAAACTGCAGTCTGCTCAAGATGTGAAAGTAGATTTAAGACAACACCATCACTTCTCCAGTGACCACAGAGTTTTTGATCCTGGGCTATTGGTGACTCCTCTTTCTTTAGCCCTTGGGTTAAGTCAAGCCTTGCCAACGTTGCTTTCACAAGTTTCGTGTCCAGATTCAGTTCACAAGCAGCCTGCCTCAGTGCTAAGCAAGTTGGATTCTAGTTAATTAAGATTCACAGATGCATTCATTTATTCAACAAACGCTTACTGTGCATTTTCATATGTATCAGGCACTGCACTTATGTTGACTCCTCACCAATTCCGAATACTGAAAAACCTAACTCATTTGAACAAACTGGGAGAAAACCAAGCCTGAATTACTGAAAAATCTCCACGTGGAAGAACAGCAGGAGGGAAAAGCTCATCTATTCCTGTCAAGTGTTTCATGAGAGCTGGGCTATGGCTGAAAAACAGAGGTCTCTGGACCTATTTCCATGATACAAATACAGTGCTTGCTAAATTAACACATCAAATATCTATGTACACCAGTACTCAGAGTGTCTGAAAGCAATTTGCTCTTTTAAAAAGTCTGCATGAGTCCCCCTCAATCCTAACACACTATTACACAAATGGTTAAGTTGTTTTTTTTTTTGTGGTACGCGGGCCTCTCACTGTTGTGGCCTCTCCCGTTGCGGGGCACAGGCTCCCGACGCGCAGGCTCAGAGGCCATGGCTCACGGGCCCAGCCGCTCCGCGGCATGTGGGATCTTCCCGAACCCGGGCACGAACCCGTGTCTCCTGCATCGGCAGGCGGATTCTCAACCACTGCGCCACCAGGGAAGCCCAAGTTGTTTTTTTAATCACTCAAAACAGTAAACCATAGCATGCCTTTGGTTAATTTATTACCCAATTTTGAATCAGTATTGGCGCACGTGAGAGTTTACTGCTGCCACCAGCAGATCTTGGCAGTCTCCGGGCCTAGAACATCATTGCTCCTACTCTGGTGGTAGTTCTGCCACACACAGCTGTGGAACCTGGGCACACACTACCTTTCTGTGCTTGTTTCCTCACCTATAAAATGGGGATCAAAAATAACACCTGATCCTGAAATGTTGAGGACTAAATGAGGTAAAGTATATATGATGCTAAACACAGGGCCTGGCACATAGTAAATGCTCAATAAGTCGTTAAAATTATTATTTCATTCAAGATCTGCACTCTTAACTCTGATATCCTGTGGGAGCTGCCTTCTGAATACTTTTAACCTCTACAACCTATTTCATTCAGTTGCCACATTGCCTTTGTATTTACTAACTTTTTTTTTTTTTTTTTTTTTGCATTTTTTGCCCCTGAAACTATTAGGGGACTGCATCTTATGCTCCTATTAGAATACCCAGCATAGGGACTTCGCTGATGGCGCAGTGGTTAAGAATCCGCCTGCCAATGCAGGGGACACAGGTTCGAGTCCTAGTCTAGGAAGATCCCACATGCCGCAGAGCAACTAAGCCCGTGCGCCACAACTACTGAGCCTGCGCTCCTGAGCCCATGAGCCACAATTACTGAGCCCTCGTGCCGCAACTACTGAAGCCCACGTGCCTAGAGCCCGTGCTCTGCAACGAGAAGCCACCACAAGGAGAAGCCTGCACACTGCAACGAAGAGTAGCCCCCGCTCGCCACAACTAGAGAAAGTCCGCACACAGCAACGAAGACCCAATGTAGCCAAAAATAAATAAATAAACTTATATTAAAAAAAAAAAAAAAAAGAATACCCAGAATAGTGCCTTAGATCTCGTAGAAATTCACTCAGCCAGCCACCTGAAGCAATTTTTCACCAAAATACCCTAATCCCAGCTCATTGACTTTCAAATGAAACTACTCTTGCAAAATGCCTTCTTTGGCAAGATATGATAGGTTGGATATGTCCAAGTGACCATAATATTTGCCCCCATAAACTCAGCATTCAGACCAAGTCAGGCTTCTATTTGAAGAGGTGAACTTTGCTCACTGTGGACTTACCCAACCCAAATGGAACAGGTAATAGTGTGCCTTTCCTCCTTGTCATATTTCAAAGAATGAGATACAGATGATGATATAATGGTGATGAGATGAGAAGCTGCTCCTACCAGGACAGCTCCCAAATCTATAGGGTACACCAGGCAGTATGGAGATGCAGTCCTTGCTCTCATGGAGTTCATAATTTATTATAGTTATAAAAATACAAGAGCATAAGTCAGGTATACAGCAACAGAAGTAAGTGCCATAAGAGGTACTAATATGAGACTGGGTATAGGAAGGATCCGTTAGGGCCCATTTATACAAGCTAAAGTGCTGGCTATTCACCATGTTCGTAAGGGTAGGGAGGAGCACTGAAACATTTTCGGCTGGGATAACAGCTGCATAGTAAAGTACAAAGACAAGTAATCTAGGAGAGGACCTGGGATGCTTTGGGGGACGGGAAAGGAGTCTGGTGGTTACCCCATGAAGAAGTGTGTGGGGTGTGCGTTCATCACTCGGGCAGTATTCTAAGACTTGGTATGGGGGAATAAACCAAGATCTCTGAGAATCAGACAAGTTAGCCCCCTCTTGGCTCCATCTTTCCTTGGGATAGGTCCAGCCTGAGGACCTCACCCCACCCCCAACTTTATACCAGATGTGGCCTTAGTCACACACTCCATTCCCCCAAAGATCAGCACGCATTCTAAAGGTAAAGATGCCAACACAGGGAAAAGCTTATCAAAGGTAACATGAATCAACACAAAATTAATTTGGAAAAGGAGGAGAAAAAAAATAATTTGAAGACGATAATTGCTACTTATCACCAAACTGTACATCATTCAAATCCACTAGACTGATAACAAAATACAACACAAGCCTCTTCCCGTTTCTGATATTTAATACATCAAGCCACGTAAACAGTGATAACTTACTATCCAGGAGGCTCTGAAGAAATTTCCGGAGTGGGGCTGACTGCTGAGCTCTGTAAATGTCAAAAAAAAAAATAAAATAAAAGAATGTAGATGACTTACTTCGACGCAGATATTTCAAGCCAAGGGGAAAACGAGAGAAGTCCTTTTCCTTTCCTAATTTAGATAAAGCCCTCTGGGAGATGGGGAGCTCGGCTGGGAAGGTCTCAGTGCTGGTGGAAGGCGGTGCTCTTTCTCTAGGAGGATTTCTGGGCTTTTGCCTCCCAGTGGCTGCAACCAGGGTTCTCTGGGTGGGTCGGGAGACACCCCACTCCTTACATTTATCTCCAGTTGCAGGCCCACTGGAAAGATGGCCCACCGCTTGGCAAAAGGCACTAGTGACATGGACAGCACCCTCCCAGCAGCTTATCCCCCCACCCTCGGAGCCCCTGCCAAGCCCACCAGACTCCTTCATGCACCCACATGCCTCAACCAGAGTGTCACCCAACACTTCAGGTACAGAACATACAAAAATGCATTTTACGGTGCTTTGTGTCCACCTAGGGGGGTGGGATAGGGAGAGTGGGAGGGAGACACAAGAGGGAGGGCATATGGGGATATATGTATACATATGGCTGATTCACTTTGTGATACAGCAGAAACTAACACACCATCGTAAAGCAATTATACTCCAATAAAGATGTTTTTAAAAGTATGCATTTTAAAAGACTGTACTTTTATATCGTTTATTTACCCCTGCAGATTGAGAAGTGTGGAAATGGGGAGAAATGCAGTTTCACAAAACCTATTAATGACCATTTCAGCGTGACGGGAGGGAACATGTTATCAAATTACAGGCCCCTATGCACAAGGAAGAAAACCAAGAGTCTATGCAGAGAAAAAGCAGCATAATTACAGAGTTTAGGGTTTCTATTGTCTTGGAGAAAGAAAGGCAAAGGGTTCAATGTATTTACTTTTAAAAATAATGTGTTAGTTGAATACATCAACATAAAAGTTAACGTTTAAAGATACTCCTGGGAATTCCCTGGCCGTCTGGTGGTTAAGACTCTGCGCTTCCACGGCCGGGGGCACGGGTTCGATCCCTGGTCGGGGAACTAAGATCCCGCAAGCCACACAGCGCAACCAAAACCAAAAGCTCCTACCTCTACTAATGACCACTTCAAGGAAAACACGCTCTGTAGAGGCAAAGAGGTACTTGGGGAAAGGAGAGAAAGAAAAACACCAGGAGAAGGAAAAGGAAGAGAGCGGGAAAGAGGGAGGATGACGGGAGGGGAGGCAGCCTTCGTCAGGGGCTCACCCCTGGCCCTCCTCTGCCCTCCACCCCCACTACTCCTGAGAAGACACTGCGCTCACCTCTGCACCCATCCTTCCAGTCTCTTTGCCAGCACTGGTCTCTCAGCCTTGGCACCCGCCCTGTTCTGGGTCTCCATCTTGGAAGAACTTTTGCACACCCCTGCTGAGTCCTCTGGAAACATCCCCCTTCCTTCCTACCACAGTCACATGTTGCCAATGAGTGCTGTATCCCTGGGGGCTCCCCTGATTCTTCACCACATACTCTACCTCCCATCAACTACTTACCCAGCAACCTCCTGGTTTTTAGAAGTTTTTAGAAGCCTCCTGGTTACCAAATGCACTGACCTTCCCTCAGAGTCTATTTTTGGGAGACCCCTCGGGCAACTCATACTTGCGCCACCTCTCACGTTTCCCCCTCGCTCAGGTTTTCTCTGACCTGCCCCTCCTCCTGTTCTGTGTCATCCAACGTCCCGATGGGTAGCTGCCTGTCTCCTGTCCTTTCTCTCTGCATGACTCTCTCTTCGATCTGTAATCTCCTCCCAGGCTGGGCGTCTCCACCTGCTCCCAGGTCTTCAACCGTCACTTCTCTTCAGGTGACTCAGATTGACTTTCGACGTCCCTGCCTCTCATGAGACCTAGTTTTCTATTTCCAACTGTGTACTGGATATTCCCTACATGATACCAAACACACACCTCGAAAATAAACTACCTAAAACCACCTCTTTCATCTTACCTCTGCACTGATTTTTCTCTCCACCTTTCTTATGTGACATACTGATGTCCCCATTCTTCTAGGTTCCTGGTCAAAAGCCTACAGTTGTCTGTGTCTCCATCCCATTCCCCAAATCTTTGTTCTTCACACCAATTAGCTAAAATGTCCCACTGCAATTTCCTCTGTGATTTCACATCTACCCTCATCCCTTCATGCTGGTGTCACTGGAGTATTCACCCCTACCTGCCGGGACTGCTGCAGTAGCCTCCTTGCCCTCTCAACCTCCAGATGGAGGTTATCCCTTCAGTTCAACCTCTCTAGAGCAAGGACACTAACCTTCCTAAAACACTAGTCCTGAATTACATCATTGACTTGAGGGCAAAAATCAACCATCTCTTTAACCATATTTTTGGAGTCTCTACAACCCAGGGTCAACCCTCTTTTCCCAAACCTGCCTTCCACTATTATCACCCCAGATTTCCTATTACAGATGAATTCATCTACTTTATTCCTGAATCCATCCTAAACACGTTCACTCTTGTGCTCTCTACCATGCCTCAAATGGATGGCCCCCACTTTCGCCATGTACCTAAATTCCATCAATCCCTTAAGATCTTGGCCAACTCCTGAGGAGTCTTCCCTGATTTCCTGGAAGATTTCCCCCTCTTCTGAGCGCTTAGAGGCTGTAGCGTTCATTTAGCTCTTGCCAGGCATTGCTGTGTACTGTTGGAGATCTTTTATCTATGAGTGTGACTAAGCGGTCACGTTCTTGAAGGCAAAGTCCACTCTTGTGCTGATTTAGAACCTCTCTCAGCACGTCACACACACGTTAGGGACTACGGGTAACACATAATTGAACCAATGGCAAGACGGCTCATTCATGCATCAGACACCTCCTTCGGGCCCACCTAGCCCCAGGCAGGGCTGTAGGTACTGGATGCCATCTCCGCCCCAAGGAGGCTGCGGTTACTGCAGTAGTTCTCTAGCTGCTGTCCATCCTGCCACATGTTACAGAACCACTCTTATTACAGTACTTTGCAAAAAAGTGCCTGCTGATTCATTTCGGGCTCCCCTCCGGCCCCCCCAGCTCACTTCAGGACTTACCTGCAGCCACAGTTCTCCTTTAGACGCACCTCAGACCTCCACTCCCACAGCAGCTACAGCTGGTGCCAGTCTCCGCCCTGGCTGCAGACTCAGCTCCCCCACTATGCTCACCCCGTCACGCATCTGCCTGATCGCATGCACTGTCGCTCACCTTCTGTGCTCCCCTGGGCCTAACCGCTGGTCCTGCTGGCTACCTCATCCTTCGGTGACTCTGAATTCCCAAACCCTAACTGCCCCGGATCTGCTTGCAGTGCTTGGCTTCGGCCCCTCGTATCCCGGCCCCCCTGGCTGCAGTCATAATCACCTGCTTTGAGCCTCTGGCTCTACATGACTTCGTACCCAAGTCACACACACTGGTGGCCTGACCCTCCTTGTCTCAGTTCTGCTTAAGAATAACATGGTCCATTAGCATTTTCCATTTCTCCTGCCACAGTCTGTGGACGTCCTAGCCTCTTCAGCAGTGTCCGCATTCCTTTTTTATTTTCTATAAAGATAACCTTTCCTTGTAAGCCTCTCCTTTGTTTTGTCAGGGAGCCCTGGGGGTAGTTCTCCAAACATTTGGTATTTGTCTTCACCTTGGGAGCCCATTTACCCTGGACTCTCTCTTTCTGACATATCCTTTAAAAAACCACATTGGGACATAGCTCCCTTTAAAAATATCAATGTAGGCAGAGTTTCAAACACTTGTGGCCAGGCTGTCTGGCCTCCGGAGTGCATTTTTTCATTAAGAACTTTCTGACCTTTCGAATTACAAATACTACTATTCTGACAGTGCCTTGCACGCAGGAGGCACTTGAATCACAGCCGCTGTGTTTTTGAAAATGATCTCTGAGGTTGGTATCTCCCAGGGCTGCAAAAAAGACATGGAAGTTGCCCAAAAAAGGCTCCCTAAAAATTCAGAGAAGATATACACACAAGGGGGCAGAAGGGGAGTTAAAAAGGTGACCCCCTTGAAAGCAGAGAAAGAGGATGGTAAGCGGGAGGGGGGGGGAGAGTAGTTAAATCACCAGCCACCCTGCATATATATCTGGAAAATCCCCTTTAAGGAAGATGCCAAGCTCAAAAGAAATCCAAACAAAAATTAAGTTGGGGGTCAGGGGTGATCTAAAACAGGAGTCAGAAAGCCATGCAGCTTAAAAATGACCAGCATAACCATTCATCACCCCAACTACATCAAAAACCATAGAACAAGGAAGAAAGCAAAGGGAACTGAGGGCACAAGAAAAACTCGGAAATACCTGTGACAGGTTTGCACTGGGTGCTTTATTAAGCGTCTCCGTTTTTTCTAAATCTGCCTCTGACTCTGTTTGGCAGAGGTTGAGATCTTTTTCTAGATTAGTCTGGTTCAAGAAAGAAAAGATGGGAAAGAGTGTTTTAGTTAGGAGGAAAGGCAGACAGCATGGAAGGTTACGTTTGAAAAATGAGTTTGTTTAGTATCATACATTAATAAGGCAAAGATGGCGTGACTAAAACACAAGAGCTTACTAGAAATGAGTTAAAGACAGGAAAACAGAGAATGCAACATTAGGCATAGAGACTATAAATCCTGTGGCAATCAGAGCTCCAAAACTCTACTCTACTTGCTAGAGAGAGGAACTACACAGACCCCAAAAACCTACCTTTTAGGAAATACCCATTTTCTCCTTTTCAGAGTATGGTGACTATGCCACATACTATATGTCAGAAGAATAAGCAATTGCTTTAAAAACCTCTACACATTAGTATAAGTCTTAGAGACTTTGTTAAACTGTTTTATCACCAAGCCAAAAAAAAAAATTACAATCAAGTTAAAAATAAAAGGGGGGGGGGATTTAATAAAAGAAAAAAGCCCACAACACACACACACACACACACACACACACACACTAGCCAGGCCAGAGCGCACACACACAGCCCACAGTGGAATTACCTTTCTATCCTCTCTAGGAAGGATAGAGCAGTCTCCAGGAGTATAATCCCATATCTTTTTGGGAGGCTGACGGGAAGCAGAGGAGGAAATGAAGAAATGAGCGTAAAGACATAAAGACAAACATGGAGAACGGCTCAAACCAAGAGGGGCAACACTAGGAGAACTGGTCTCAACACAGAAAAGTGAACTAAAAATAAAAGGAGCGGGCACCCTGTCTCCTGAGGCCACCTGGGGACCCCATGGAACTCAGGAGCTGGAAATGTTAAAGTGGGAGGTTTCTTTCTGCATCTCTGTCTCAAGAGTCAATCACTGTTGGATTCTAAATATTGAAAACTTTAAAAAGAACAAAGGGAAAAAAAGCATTAACACCAATTTGAACAAAAACAAACATTTAAATTCCTCATTGTTCTTTTCCAACTATGATGGACACTGAGAGCCTACATTTTGGAAGCTAGTCTTCTCCCCTGTAAAATTATGTCTTCATAAACGTGTGAATTTGGAGATCTGACCAGGGGTGGGTACATGGTACTAAATGTGCTTCCTGTGGCTTGTGGCAATGAAATCCATGTATGAAACAGGTGTTAAATATTGCACTGTAGAACTAGACAATTTCACTAATTTTAAAAAAATCTCCTTTTACAGTTTAACTAGACTGATAATACTGCTGATGGTAGAGTCAAACCTCCCATCTCTCTTACAGAGCAGAGTTTATACTTTGAATTTAAACAGTGAACTGTAAGGTTATTTTTATTTTCTCCTTTAGCTGTTCATGTTAGAATTAGAACTGCATTCCCGAAGTAGAAATCTGCCAGAATTGTTTTAAGCGGGGTCCAGAGGGTAGGACATCTGAAGTTACAAGCCACTTCTATCTTTGCAACCTCTCTTCCACTAAGTAAACCTTCTTGTTCTGCCCACTTAGACTTGAAATTTCTTACACAATGACCTCTGAGGAGATGAGATCATTAATAACTCCTATCATTCTGTGCAAATTTCATCATAACCAACTCTATGGAAACACTCAAATTAGTTTTACATTTTGCCTTGAGCTTACTTACAGAAATCACATCAATTTCTGTAGAAATTAGGGGGAGAAAAAAGAAGAAAAAGCTGACACTCCAGGCCAAATAAAAAGTAATTGATTTTACAAATGAAACGTAATTGATTCCAAGGTGCCTTCACCAGTAACTTGCGTATGTAATATAAATTGCATGTATTTTGCAATTTGTAAAGTAAGTGCCACTGACAATTACCATTCACCTTTAAGCACTTAATACAGTTGGATTGTTCATCTGGGGATGGAGATGTTTTCAAGTCACTGATGGTAGCCCTACTCATTTACTTACTGCAAAACATAAGACAGTGCTTACAAATTAAATTGGTTTTAAATAATCTTCCCCCAAATGGTCCCTGGAGTCTTAAATTAGTTGATATTCCTACAACTCATTAGACCTAAAAGGTATTATAGTCAGGAGCTTGCTGAAACTTCAGCTCATTTTGGGTGGCTTTAAGTGAAGGGGCCAAGGAAGAAAGGAGTTCAGGCTAAATGCCTAAAGTTCTGGCAGGCTTTACTAGGGGGAAGTGGGTCCTAGGTTCATGTGGCATAAAAAGGAGAAACGATGATCCACGTGGTTTGATAGTAGTTTTAATTTTATTCTGCTTCTGAATGACTGAAAAATCTTCCAAAAAATTGCCATGGATTACACCCCTTTTATTTATGTCTCTTGCTCTTTTGTGGTCCAGGGTTGATTGGGGTAGGAGAGAAGTGAAGAAAAAATTTCTCCCCATCACACCTTCCTCCCAAACTCTGGGAGTAATATCCAGTCATCAACCTGGTTCAACCAGATAACAAGCCCACCCTTAGGATGACTCAGACCATAAGGACCCGTTCACCTCAGTGCTGTTCCTCAGGAAATAGGCACTGATTAAGCTATTTTGGCAAGTCTTCAAAAGTATCATCTTTTATTACTTTAAAAGACCTACACAAAAAGAGGTAGTCCCATTTAAGGAGGACTCTAAGGTCTATTCAAGGAACACTCTTGGCTTCAGAGAAAATGACATTTTGGAAAAGCATCTCTAAGTCTTTTAGTAATTAAGAGGCAGTTAGGACAATAGGCTAGGAATACAAATTATAGGAAGGTCCCCTTACGCAAGTGGACCGTGCTGTCAACATTTGTCTGGATTGGTTGTGTGGCCTCAGACTACAGTTTCCAGCAGAAATGATGCTAATTCACGGAGCTATTCACAGAGCCTATCTAAATATGCTGTGGCTGAAATGCTGTCTACTGCTAACGAAAAGAGTATTATTTACGATGACAGATTTTATAAAACAAACCAATCACAATTAATTAGAAAAAAATGGCTTCATAACTTTTCCTAAAAGTTAATATTTCAGTAAAACTAAAATAGTTATTTGTTATCTGGCAAATGAAGAGGTGGCTAGAAATTTGTGGATTCTGAACAGGGTTTCAAAACTCAATGGCATAGACTCCTTATTGTAAACAATTTAAAGCTAATATCTTTTGCTTTCTCTGATGAAAGTATGGCATTATTATTGCATGTACCAATCATGGTCTTTTTTTTGAGGGGGCAGGGGTACACATTTCTGCAGGTTTTTTTGTGAGATAATTGAGCAGGTTTTAAGAAAAAGAAAAGGGTTAGGATACTGTTAAATCTTTGCATGTGGAAGAGATTGCGTGAGGTAGACTTCATTGATGTGTGAATGGTGGACAGCAAAGAAGACAGGGAGAGAGAGAGAGAAGTGAGGTGTGTACCGAAGCTTTGGGGAGGGGAGGAGGAGACGGTGCAGACTTGGGGTTGGATGCTTCCCTCTCTGCTGGTCATTAGGTGGCGCTGTTCATCCAGGACACCTCGGCCGACGTTAGGTGACAGTGTCAGGGAGGGGACAAAGTGGGAGGAATGCCTGTTCCTACAAGAAGGGGTGTTTGCAAGGCAGGTGCTCCTAACTCAGAAAATGACTGAACATTCAAACAAAGCTCAGCAATTCCAGAGCAACAGTTAGATTTCTCTGTCTTCATCTTCATTAAAAATGTACTACAGAATTTAACATTTTACTGAACTATAAGTTAATTGCTATCTGCAAATAAAACTATCATTCTAAATCATGGTGATTCAAATGCCGATTCAATGCTTACAGTCTCATACAAACATCTAATAAAATGTTTTATTTTTATACACTAAATCCCTCCGCCTGTAAATGCTTTTTGCAGCTGTAATAATTAAGCCTTTAAAGTAACTGGAGCTTTAAAGTCAGTTTCCAGTCATCTCCAGTGGAAAAATGAGCTCAGTTCTCCCTTTGGTTTGATACTCCTTTGGGTGCAAGGCCAAGAAAATCCTCCTTTAAGTGCCAAAAATCAATTCGTACCAAAGCGAACTCAGACACATCACAGGGAAGCTACAGGCTATTGGGCTGAATACTAAGTTTGCTAGAATTCCTAACTCTAATTTCTAATTTGGGGAAATATTATCCTACCTCATAGAAATCATTCCCTAAAAGTCGCCTGTAACAGGATGGCATTCGAGGATCACCTCTGCATAGAGAGGCCCTTTTCCATTTGTGCTGGCACTTCCCTTGCATGTGTGCTTCTAAAAATTTCTATTTAAAGCAGTGACAATGCTGGTCTTTCTCAGTGTGTAATGCGTTTTCCTGGTTGTCTTCAGTACGCCATGAAGACTTTGGTCAAGGAACTGAACCAAAGGCTGAAATAATGCAATCTACAAGGTGTGTGATATTTGTTGCTAGTGGTGGGAGGTCCTGAAACAAGCAGTGACTTAGCCATGTCTCCTGGGGGATTTTCTAGCAAGAAATACTGTCCAGAGCTCACTGTCCTTTCCTGATGGAGTAAAGCAATGGAAAGCTCACAGGTTGTAGCGAGAATAGATAATCCCACCACTGACAGCCAACAATGCTGCTCCCCACTTCCTGAATTCTTTACAAATAGGTCTGATTTTTTAGCAGCAACAATGCATCAACAGCACTATTAAAAAAAGGTGTCTATAACCACTGAAGCTATTAAACTTACCGGTTTCCCAAACTCCAATTCCGAAAAGAATTTATACCAAGGTTCATTCTTTAAATCTATCTCTTCTGGGCTTATATCCCGACTCTATAGGGGTTGGTGATAGGGAAATGGAAGAGAGAGAAGGATAACATTATGCAGAGATTACATAGGAACCGGCCAGTAGAGATGCAGTGGTTTCCAGAAATATACAGCACCTGCATTCAACAGCAGCGATCATCCATTTCTTTATTGACATGAGCAAAATCAGGGGAGCTGAAACAGGCGGGAAAGGATGTGTTTATGAAAACAGGCACACTGAGGTAGGGAGCAGTGAGGGAGTCATTCTCGGTCCCAAGGCAGAGGGACGACAGATGGAAAATGCTGCACCACACTGCCGCCTTCCCAACAGATCTGAACATGGGCATGACAGTTTCCCTTGGTAATTGTCCGAGTGGTGGGAGAAAAGAGAGCCCTTATCCCTCTTTACAAAGAGCTATTAGTTAAGAGCAAATAGCCTGGGGAACACATCAAACGTTTAGCCATCTACGCCAGATGAGTACAGCAAACACTTTTTATGGGCTAGCATAGTTTTAGTACTTATTTGCAAGGCTGCCTTAAGGTTTTCAAAATAAGCAGCAAATACTGACACTTTTATATAAAGCCAATTTGTTAATACTGCATCTTTAATGGCACATGAGTAGGTGAGAAACCATGTCCCATACAGAGTAAAGTGAAAGATGATGTAAGTAAAAACAGTAGACACAAGTGAAAAAGCATTTTAAACAAGCATCCATGGGGGATGAATACAGACAGAATATACTTCGTGTTCTACGAAATAAATGTTAAAGAACTAGGGAAAAAATAAAGCGAGGGAAAAGCTGAACGAGACAGATAACAGAACAATAGGGGGGGACAAACTTCTGGGTTATGTTACAAAAATAAGTTAGATTTCTCATTTTATACGACTCTAAAAAGTAGTTCGCAGACTGATAATGTGATTCCATGGGATTTCATGTTTAATCAAATATTTATAAAGTTCTGGTACCTTGCTCTGTGGAAGAGCACGTTTCCGGAAATAATTAGTTGGAAAATGAATGCCTGGAAAGCAAATCAGGTTTCCCCTTAATAAACTGGAGATATGGTCACATCAGATAGAAGTGTTAGAGGCTCACGGCTTAATTCCTACGGGTATATACGTTTCTAAAAATCTTGATAGTCACAAAAGAGGGAGGTGGTGATATTCTGACAACAACATGAAATAGAAAATGTACATTTTCCACTGTGATTGAAAAACATCATAAGAAACTTCACGCCCTCAGGGCCACGACACAAGAGGAAGGAAACTGCAGATCCCGTGGACGCATCTCCCAGTGACTCCTTCACAAAGCTGCTCCTCCTGGATACATTTTTCTTAACATTCAGTTAACAGGCCTTTTGTAGCTTTTTGAAATGACTGTAAACTTCCTTAGCGACCTTCAGCAATCTCTTCTAAAAATCCCTATAAGAATCTTTACCATTATTTCTACTTGTGCTTTAAATAGAGGAAAATGTGGCAGAGAACTTTTCTTCAACGGAAATTAACTGGATAGAAGTTAGTTGAAATCAAAGGGAAATATATCTTGAAACAGAGTCCGCCCTCTTGAATTCAGATTAAAACCTCCTCCAACTGTCTTTAGGGGCGTAGGGCTTACATCTTGGAGAATGCGTGTTCCTTCTCAATGGATTTTGCAATTACGTAAAATAATGGATTCTGTATTTATTCAGTGAAATGAGGCACAATATCTACAAAGACACCACTATTCAGGAGAGACAGTTTAGACACTGGGACACCCTAGATCCTTTTATGATGGGGTTTCATGAAAC